>NW_027142384.1:0-652500 GCF_026170545.1 Melanerpes formicivorus | reverse complement strand
GTGGATATGTGGCCTCCCCACTCTGACAGACAAAGTAGCCTCAGTTTGTGAGTTCAGAATCAGAAATCACTTCCAGAAACACTGCTGAAGTGACTCCCCCAGTGTCATTTAAGACAAGTGTTTTCTTTGCATTTAATAACTCAGTGTTAGCTGAGGTGGAAAGATGGATTTTCGTTAACCAGTGAGTAAGCAAAAAGGACAGTGTCTTTTAGTGAATTGGGTAACAGAACTGGGCAAGCATTTATCCTTGATGAAGTACATAGCACCTGAGTTGTGATCCTCCCAGGTGTTGCTGGTGGCACACAGCCCTGAGAATGAGGAGAGATTTTTGGCTCTGATAGATGTTTTTGTGGTTCTTCATATAAGACTCTCAGTGCTTCCTACTCACAAAACCCTCATAAGGTCAGGTCCTAGCAACCCTTCCTTTGGGATCTCTAATCCTCTGTCTGACAATTGACATTTAGTTTGAGCCATTTTAGAGTGTTTGAGACATCTCTGTAGAGCTGGGAGGTAGAACATGGACTGTAATGGAGAAAAGTCTTTCTGGAGCACTGGTGGGAAGAAAATAAAAAAAATATTATCTTGAGCAGTTCCAATGGCTCCAGAGATAAGTGTTTAGGTGTATGGATCATACCAAGGAAGGACTAAAATCAGCACAGAATGAATTTTGTGCCATGTTGTACACCTATGGTGGAATTCCTTGCAGAATGAGGGTACTAGAAGTTTGTTCTTTGCACCAGCAATGAGCTTGCAACTTTAGGAATGATAAAATGATCTTGTTTGGCCCTACAGCCCTATGCAGAGGAAGCACCTAAGGTTGTGGTTGTGATCATGACTTCTTAATGTACAACAAGAGAAACCTAACTTGGGTTTAGACTTTACATAACTGACATTGAAGCTATTCTGACTGTCAGTGACCACAGGTTTGAAAAAACAAAACAAAACAAAAGAGAAAAAAAAAGAACAGAAACAAACAAAAGAGAAAAAAAGCACAAGAGTACAATACATCAGTACTAAATTAAATTATTATCCTGATTTAAGAAAGCATTGACATACTTGTATGGCAACAATCAAGCCAAAGTGCCTAAAGGTGTGCAGCTACTGAAGGAAGACATGAATTAGGGATTATTAAATTAATCTGAAAATTGGGGAAATGTGAAGAGCACCAGTCACTCATGTAAACTGTCTTTTCTATTGCCAGGAGTTTTAGTCAGCCTGAGTTTCTCCTGCAAACAGCAGACTGGCCAGATGCTGTTCCTGACTGAGAAACATAATTAAACTCTGCCATATCTCCCAGCAAGGCACTGCCACTCTCCCTCACTGTTCATTCTCTGATGAAGATGCACACTTTACTTAGGTTCCTCAGGTTTTTCTGTATAAATAATACAGAGAGAAGTTGTATCACCTCCAGCTCTGGAGAGCATATAAATTAAATGTCACTATATCACTTGATTTTTCTTCTCATCTGACTGAGAAGCAGCCAAGGCTTTAATAAAGGGATCATTGTTTTCTGCTATGGAGACCTCTTCCAAAACTACCTCCTTAAAGTCAGAGGCTATAAAAAGCATGAACTGTTTATCCAGTCTATCACTACCCCGATGAGCAAACAAAATCTGTGAATATTAGAGAGGAAAATCTTCTTGCCTTAATCACATCTACCATGTTATACAGGCTTGCACTGAGGTGTCCTCAGGCTAACTCAGCCTGCCTTCATAAGCAAAACTCCACACCAGATGATAAACTCTTTTTCCTGCTTGGTTTACCCTTTTTTTTTTAATTTCTTTTTTTTTTTTTTTTTTTTTTTTTCAGGCACTAATATTGAGCTTAACAAAATGAGATTGAGAATTTGATCCTGTTACAGCTAAATTTAGGGTAATTGTTTTTTCTAGGACTCCCTTGAAATAATGATAATATTCTTGAGAAATAGGGTGCTCCTGGTAGCTGATCTTGCCTGTAGTGTTTTCAGGCAGTACTGTCAAATACTCCTGTGTATTTGTATCTTTTTAATCTCGGTGTCCTGGTTTTGACACTTAGATAAAAAACCCACAAACCCAAATCTAGACACAAATTCAAAATCTCCATATCAGTTGCATCACAAGTGATGTTTTTTCATGCCTGGGAGTGACATGATATGAAGATATCAATGCTCAGAAAGTGTGCACACAGAGCTTTTATGTGTTAAAGTGTGTTTTGAAAACTAACTCCAAACATCATCGTAGTGGTTACTCTCTCTGTTCTCAGTTTCTTTAGCAAATGCTCTGTGACACACTCAGTTAAATCTGGTAATGAAATATACTCCACTAGGATATCTGACATGCTTGAAATCAACCCCATTTTGAAGGATTTCCTTAGCTCATGGATCTTACAAATTCATGGTGCTCACTGTCGTTCTGTGAAAGGTGCAGGAGCTCTTTAATTTTCTTGAGGTGGCTGCTGGCATTGAGAGAAACACAGAAGAATTCACCCTTAAAGATGAAATAAAAAACACCATGAAGTAAAAGACCCTCATACCAACATCACTAGGCCATCTATTTCATTCCTTAGTCAAGTCTGGAGTTGTTTCTGCCAGAATACTCCCTGCTTCTGTGTCCAGATGAGTTTTAAATGCTTTAAGTGGTGATATGCTCACGGCTTCCATGGGGCCATCATCACTCAGGATGATAGATCAGTCTAATAGTGCCTAATGCCTGTCAGCATAAGCTCTGTTCTCAGTTTCTTAGCCTTATCTATGGTGAAAAAAGATGTGCTTATCCTTTAGCCTTGCTAGTGCTTGACAGGAAGTTAATTAAAGGCAGAAAAAAAATCTTTTTCCCAAGAAAGTTCACCAGAAATGGTTTTGACTAAGGAGACCAATGAATACTTTCAACACTCTCCATGTAGGCAAAAGTGCTGAAGTTTCTGATACACATATTTCTGAAAGAAAGCTTCCCTTTCAGTACTAAAATGTGCATGAAATTGCAGGTAACATCTCAAGTCCCCCAGGAAAGCAGCAGTCTGCAGAATCAGTCTTTATAGTGTATCATTGCTAAAGTTCAAGTTACTTCGTCCACCTATTCCACTTTCTGAATTGCATTTTTAAACTGTAGCTTCATCTAGCTTGGCTGTAAGCATGATGCTGACACTGCATGTGAGTCTGCTGGAAGAGTAAGAGGGAGCTGGGCTACTCGTAAGCATCTATAAGAGCTCCCAGGACTGGTGGTTCAGGACAGCTGCAGCATCTCATTCTCATTTTCCACAGAACTGTAGAATGGTTTGGTTAAAAAGGAACCTTTAAAAATCATCTAGTTCAGCCTCCTGTAGTGAGCAGGGCCGTCTTCAACCAGATCAGGTTGCTCAGAGCTCTGTCCAACCTGACCTGAAATGTTTACAGGGATGGGGCACCTACCACCTCTCTGGACAGCCTGTGCCAGTGTTTTGCCATCCGCATTGTAAAAAGTCTTTTCTTTATATCTAGTCTGAATCTCCCCTTTTTTAGTTTAAACCCATCACCCCTTGTCCTGTCACAAGAGGCCCTGCTAAAAGGATTTTCCCCATCTTTCTTATAGGCTCTTTAGGTATTGAAAGGCCACAATAAGGTCTTCCTGGAGCTTTCTGTGCTCCAAATTGAATAACTCCAGCTCTCTCAGTCAGTCCTCCTAGCAGAGATGTTCTATCCCTTTCTCCAATTCTGGACACATCTGCCTCTTCCCCTGGACTCATGCCTCATGCTCTTGCTGCTGTAGGACACAGAGTAGTAAGTGCTTTTGTAGCTTGCAGTGCAGATGTGGTCTAGGTAGTTACTGTATTGTCCCTCAAAGTCCCTAAAACAATGCTCAAGTCTTGGGCCAGCCTCCCATTTGTTGTCTATGCATAGAAGAGAGATTAATTTTCATTGCTATTAAATTATATTAACTTTTCAATGACATAGTAAGTTGTCTTGTAAGGCAGATTCCATTATTAATAGAGGTGGAACATGATGTTCTGGTGATTGAATAGTTCTGTTGGAAATCAAGATTTGAGTGTGATTTGTTCTGTCATGGAAGCCTGTGTAACCTTACCCAAGTTACTTGATATCTTGAGTAACTCACATTGTAAGAGTACTCACAAGATTATTTTCTTGGGTTTCTTTTATGTCCCAAATATGTTTCTTGCTATGTACTCCCACTATGCATGTATTCACAGTGTGTAACAGAGAGAGCCACCTTCTGAAGTATTACAACACCACCAGTGCGCAATAGCTTCCTTTTTGGAAACCATCTCCACCCTGTAGCTGGGAGTAGTTCTGCCAGACTGAAAGAGCAATAGGTGGGAAATAGGCAGAACCAGCAATTCTTCTGCAGACTGTGGTCTCCACCTGGAGCTGCTACCACAAGATATATTCAGATATATTCAAATTGATTCAATCCTACATTGCCTCTCACCAAACACCTTCCAATTGTTTCCACTATTTGCACTTAAGAGAAATGAGGTGCATCCCCTCCACTTTCAGCTGAGAAAACCTGAACCACCTGTACAAATGGGATATTTTTGTGTAAAAGAAGAAAAGGGCTTGTAAAGAAACCCAAAACATTGTGACAGAGACATCAAATTGACAGCTGAGACCTTCTCCTTGAAGGGGATGGATAGCAAAAATGTGTAATGAAATCTTTATGCTTGATACCACCTGAGAAAATGTCACTGATATCTGCCTTGGTTTTGCAGCATCACTGTCACTCTACCCAACTGCCAAAAAGTTTAAAAAAAAATAGTCAGGGCTAACTGTGGCCTCACAGGAATTTGTTGGATTCAAGTGCAAAGAGATAGAATGCAGGTGCTGTGAAAGAAAAAGAGGCCGAATAAAAGTTACAGAGGTTTATCTGGGAAGGATTCCTCACATAATCATAAAATAGTTTCAGCTGGAAATGCCCTCTAAGATCATCAATTTCAGCCATCAATCTAACACCGCCACATCCACTAAACCATAACACAAAGTGTCATGCCTACACATTTTTTCATCTCCTCCAGGGATGGTGACTCCACTATTTCCCTGGAAAAATGATTTATTACACTATGGTACAGCTGGAAGATGAAATTTTGCCTGAGAATGTTACCTGGGAAAGTCTGATGGAGGCTGGATAAAGGCCTGTAGGGATGTAAGCAACATCTGGGGCTTATACTAGGGAGAGGATGATATAAGATGTAGGAGACATCAGCACTGTCTTGTGACCAGTTTAAGGCACACAGCCTGGCACATATTTTCAGTTTCATGCAAGAAATATGCGGCACCAGTATGCTGTAACACAACTCTTCAGTTATTTTACACACTCTGGACTGAAAGTAAAACAATTAGTAGATTCTAATACCAAGGGGCTGCATCAAAGGACATAATGAAGACTTGAAGTCCATTATCATCTATTGTGGAGTAGCCAGTGTATCATGCAAAAACCTTGCCATGCATGATGGCAAGGTGAGAATGCTCCACTGTCAGATTTGAGGGTCATCAGCCATCCCTCACTAGCACCAGAACAAGAGGTCACAGTCTCAAGCTGCACCAGGGGAAGTTTAGGCTTGAGGTGAGGAGAAAGTTTTTCACAGAGAGAGTTGTTAGCTGTTGGAATGCACTGCCCAGGGAGGTGGTGGAGTCACCATCCCTGGAGCTGTTCAATTTGGGATTGGACATGGCACTTGGTGCCATGGTTTAGTAGTCATGAGGTGCTGGGTGACAGGTTGGACTTGATGATCTTTGAGGTCTCTTCCAACTTTATTGATTCTATGATTCAATGATTCTATGTGGCTGAAGTTAAACTGTAGACAAGGACCTAGTCAAAGCCAAACATATTTTGCAGCCTTTATGCTATCCCATTTTGGTATATATTTATTTGTCTCTTTGTCCCCATGTGTATAGACAGAACTTTGTAAAAAGTTGTTCATCTACATTTTTAGTACATAAAATATCTCTTGTGTTGAAGTGCTGCAATTTCAAACTGTAAAAACAGATCAAACCCCAATGCTGTTTATTTTCATAAAGGTTGTCTCGTTTTGCTAAATGATTTTAATCACACTATTTTTGTCTCAAAATTATGTTTAGCATCACTTCTTTTTCTGGATTAGCTGTAATAGTCTACTTCACAAACTAAGAACGTTTGATGGCTGAGTAAGTTTTGATGAGCAATTTACACTACGAGGTAAATTGAGGTAAATTTTGAAATTTTCTTTGACAAATGAAGATTGCTTTCTGAAAGGCTGAAATTTCCCAAAGGACAGAAATTCTGTTTCCCAGCCACTTCTGCAGGAAAACTCATGTGAAAATGACAACTTTCCCTGCACTGTAACAAGACAGTGTCTCTGCTGAATGCTATTTATGCCAAGCCTAAAAACTACAATTCTTTTGGGGAGTATAAATAGTATCAACGAGAAAAAGTCTCCCTTCCTTAAAAGTCTCCTCTCTTCCTTTAAAGTGGACAACTTAATTGTCATTGATTTTCTTTAATTAAAATTTCTCTTTAAAGTAAATTCCTTCTCTGCTGTGTCTGGTTCTAGAGACCTTAGTACACAAAGACATGGACTTGTTGGAATGGGTCAAGAAGAGGGTACAAAAATTCTCAAAAGGCTGGAACACCTCTCCTGTGCAGAAAGGCTGGGAGAGTTGTGGTTGCTGAGCCTGAAGAAGTGGCTCAGTTGATAGTGCACAAGACCCTTAAGGGGAAGGTCATAAGTTCAAGCCTGCAGTGGGCAGTAGTGTCCTCCCTACTCTAGTCATGAGGCTTGTGGTGACAGGTTGGACTGATGATCTTTGAGGTCTCTTCCAACCTTAGTGATACTGAAAAGAAGACTCCGTGGAGACCTTATTATGACACTCCAGTATTTAAAGAAGAAATCTGAGGACAATATTATTATCAGGACATATTGTGGCAGGATAAAGGCTGATGACTTCAAAGTAAAAAAGGACAGATCTAGAGCAAGTAGATGGAAGACTGTTTTAGAATGAGGGTGGTAAAACACAAGCACAAATTGGCCAGAGAGGTGGAAGATGCCCCATCCCCAGAAACATTCAAGATCAGGTTGGACAGGGCTCTGAGTAACCTGATCTAACGAAAGATGTGCCTGCTCACTGCAGAACTATATCATATTTAAAGGTCCAAATCCATTCTGTGACTCTACAATTCCATTTGACTTAACTGTGTGAGATGATACAAGTGAATAACACAAGAATGTCCATATTTAGGTCAGATCAAATGTTCATCTAGTCCAGCATCTTTTCTCCAATATGGACCAGTAGTAGCAGTTTCAGAAAACAGTATAAGGACATATGATCTCCATCTAAACTTCTAGCAAGTAGTGACTTGCACCACAGTTAAACTAAGACAAAGCAGAAAGATAGAGCAGCAAGAAATTCAGTATCTCCTTCCTTTCCCGAAGCTCCAGTTGTTTTATTTCACTTTATTCCCCCTTTCAGGGTGAAACAGTCAGTGAAGAACATTTCTTACATTTATTGGTACAATCTCACCATTTGAAGCTTCAATTCAGAAAGTGCATAAGCACCTAACCAAGTCCCAATTGTATGCTCAAAGTGGAGCTCCTGCTCAGAGGAGGTTTCCATAACTGGTGCATGTAACAGAGGGAATGTTCATTACATGGTCTGAAATGCTTATAAGTCAAGAAGGGGCAATAGTAAGAAAATAAGTGCAGAGACAATGTTTGTAGAAGAGAAAATGAGGAATAAACTGCCCATGAATAAATTTACGTTAGCAATTAGAAGAACATTCCTAATCATTAGCGCACTCATGTTCCAGAAAGTGATTTTCAGCAGATAAAATGGGGCAAAAAGAAATAAAAATGGGGCTTCATGGAGCTCAATGAATGTGTGCAAGGGGTCAGGTGATACAGGCATGCAATAAGAAAACTAGTTTTTGTTACCCTGAGGATCTCAAGAAATTGCCAGAAAATTCACAGATCTGTTGAAGCAAACCAAGGTGGTAGAACACAGTACCTTGATACTGAATGTGCATCAGCACAGCTAGAAGTGGTAACTTTCTACATAAACAAGCTTACAACACCTGAGGATCTCATTCTGTAACTTCAGAGTTTACAGACCAAGTGACATTGAAGAAGAAAAATATGGAACATGTTTCCTTGAAGCTTTACTGATCTTCAGCCTTGTCTTAACTGAGTAGCCAGTACAGATGGTACCATAATGACAGACTTGGGGGAAACTGGTGGTGGCTTGGTGTAGAAAATAAATGAACTTTCTTGGGTCAGGCTGGTTGCTGCTCAAGTCAATGATTTTTTTAAATTATTTTTTTTTAACAATGAGTCATGGGACAGTAGGGAAGAAGTAAGTGTCATTTGCCTTCATTCATCTTACTCTTTAAAGATTTGAATGTGGATTTTGAAAGCATAAACATGAAATACTGAAGTTGGATGCATGCCTAATCGTCTGTCAAAAATTACCCACCTCTATTTTCTGGGGGAGTAGCCACTCATATCTCATGTACTTTCTGTTATTTTTATTAATTCAAACCTGCTATTTCTTTCATACATTTATTCTGTCCTGAAGCTCACATATCTTTTGCAATGACATATCAAACCATTCTTTGGATAAATGATGCATGTATGTAAAGGGGGCAGTACATGGCTAAGAGTGTACCCAAATCACAGCTCAGAATCACAGAATCGAAGAATGAGAGAGGTTGGAAGGGACGTCCAGAGATCGTGTAGTCTAATCTCACTGCTAAAGCAGGTTCACCTAGAGCAGGTTGCATATAAATGCATCCAGGCAGATTTCAAAAGTCTCCAGAGAAGGAGATTTCCACTCCACAATCTTTGTCTTTGCACTGAGTTTCTCAGCATGAATCTCCTAACAAAATATTTTTTTTTCCCCAGCTGTTCACCATTACAGAGTCTAGAAAGATTAGCTTCTGTTATCTTCAAAGTGGTACGTGTGAAATTCATATTTCTGGAGCCCAGATGTCTTAATGGCACTATTTTACATTCTCTGTTTCTTCATAAGCTGTGTAGTGCAATGTCTGGTGGTAAAAAGTACAGAGAGATTTCAGGAGCATCTGATCACGCTATGATCAAAGTGACTTGAGAGCCATTATAAAATGTACCATGGAGGGTCATGCCCCAAGTCACTTAATGAGCCTGAGGAAAAATCCTGCTGCAGGCCAGTGCTTTGTCCTCATTGATGCAGCCTCTTTCTCTCCTATGAAAAATCCTTTTGCTCAGGATTAGAAATAAATCCCATGGTTGTGTGGAATAAAGCTATCATGATCACAAAATGCACACCACCTATACTTAAAATCAAAACCATAGCAGGTTTGCTTAGAATGAGATTATTTTACAGGCAAATGCAGTACCAGATAAAACTTAAAATTCCCAGTAGCCTCCCTAGCTTAGTTTATGTATAATTCCTCTGCTGATTAGTAGAGTTAATAAAAAATAAAAATGTCTCCCTTTAAAGCAGGAGGAGACTCATATAGTGGCATATACCTATATCCAGGATAAAGATTTAATTACCTTCAGAAAAAGCTGGAAGAAAGATGAAACTCAGGCACCTGTTACAGCTGGGAAGAAGGTAAGGAGGGACAGCATGACATAATTAAATCTTTATCACCCAGAAAGGAGTCTACAGCCTGCAGTGTCTTCCTGGTGAATATCACCATGTTTATTTTTAAACCTGCTCCCTGCCAGCATGTCCCAAAGCCATTTCATGGGAAGAGAAAGGCTGGAGCTTGAAAAAGCAAGATCTAACAGGAAAAAGAAAGGGGCTAGCAAAAAACTTAGGAGAAAAGGGGCTGGAATGGAAGCCATCTGAGCCCAGCAATTGGTGACCTACATTTTGAGACCTGTTTGAAAAAACGCTAGATTTTCCAGATCTTGGTGTCCCTCTTTCTGGAAGGTGCTGTACTTATTTTTACTCTTTCCTTTTTAGTTCTTCGGGAAATTACAGAATCGCAGAATGGTAGGGGTTGGAAGGGATCTCTGGAGACCATTCAGTCCAATTCCCCTGCTAGAACAGGTTCACATAGGGTAGATTGCATCGAAACTTGTCCAGGAAGGTTTTGAAAGTCTCCAGAGAGTGAGACTCCACTGAGCTCTCTGTTCCAGTACTCCAGAACCCTCATACAAAATAGTTTTTTCCCTTATGTTTATGTGGAACTTTCTGTGTTCTAGTTTGTGCCCATTGCCCATTTGTCCTCTCAGCCTCCATCCTTTAAATATTTATAAGCACCGAGAAGATACCCTCCTAGTCTTCTCTTGTTTGTGCTAAACAGCCCCAGGACTGTCAACCTTTTCTCTGTAGAGTGATGTCCCAGTCACCGCAACATCTTAGTAGCCCTCTGTTGGACTCTCCCCAGTAGTTCCCATCACAGTAGGAGAAGTTTAGGGCAGCTCATGGCAGCTGAGTGAATTATGCAAATGGTGAAAAAACTGGTCAGAAATCCTTTTCTATGTGTGTGGGCAATTGCAGTGACTGCACCATATGGTCTTGTCATGCTCAGTGTTGCCTTTCCCAGTAGGCCAATGTAAACCTGATCATCTGATCAGTCCACAGAATTTTGATCTGTTGGTGATCCTCTGCTGCAGCTAGTCCCACAGTCCTTCAGTTTCACTTTGATCTGGGGACTGGGCTTCTTTTGCACAAAAGTATAAACTGTGGGAACCTTAATTATTCTTCTGATGTGTATAAGAACAAGTGAACATGATTCACATTTGTTTATTTGTTTGTGCATATGTGTCTCTCAGAAGACATGGAGCTATGTCTGTATGTACATTGATGTGTAAAAGTATGTGTTTGTTTAAAAACTATGCCGGAGAAGTCAGAGTCAATGAGTTGCATTAAACAGCCCAATAGCTTATAGCAAAGTGGGACATTAATCCCTCCTGCTTGCATTTAGATCCTCTCATAGAACCAAAATGCACCAAGGAGGAACATGTACTGCATATAGCTTTGAGGCCTCCTCTACTTCACTTGACAGGTTGCATAAGAAACATCTAGAAATCTCTTAGAACTCCAGCTATCTGATTCTCTGGCTGGCTTTTGATCAACAAAATTTGTATAAACTACACGGGAAACCTTCATAAAAACTACATGGGCTGGAGGGACTGCTGAGTAACTGGAGAACAACCTGAGCATCTGAAACTAAGCCAAATTACCCCCAAATTTCTTCTGGTACCTCCTTCTTTCCTCCTTACGTACATCTCTCCTTCCTTCTATGATGCTTTCTACAGATAGTGGGAGGAAGATCCTAAGGCTGTACTTAGATTCAAGCCGCAAATGGCCCCATGGATGTCTGATGAACCTCTATGGTGAGCTCTTTGTCCCCACTCTAGATTGGTCTGGTTCTTTTTAACTCACGTTCCCTGCCTAAGATGCATGCATTTGGTTATGATGGGGTTTGGAAGTTCATCAGGTCAAGGGAGAATCACTTTTCTTTCCACTCTGTCCTGGTGAGGCTGTACCTGGAATATTATGTCTAGTTCAAGAAGGACAGGGAAGTACTGGAGAGAGTCCAGCAGCGAGCCATGAGGATGTCGAAGAAGTTGAGAGAGGGTGATTAGCCTGAAAAAGAAGAGACTGAGAGGGGATCTTCTTAATGCCTATCTATATCTAAAGGGTGGAGATCATGAGGATGTACTTGGCTTCTTCTCAGTGGTGTCCAGTACAATGGATACAAGCTAAAAACACAAAAGGTTTCATTTGAACTTAAGGAGAAACTTCTTTCTTTTGATGGTGCTGGACCCCTGGAACAGGCCACCTAGAATGGCTGCAGAGTCTCCTTCCCTGGAGAGATTCCAAACCCATTTGGCTGTGTTCCTATGCAAGCTCATCTAGGTGAACCTGCTTTAGCAATGAATGTTGAACTAGATGATCTCTGCAAGTCCCTTTCCAACCCCTACCATTCTATGATTCTATGACTCTATGATTTATTTATCTCCCTAACAGAATGATAACATACATTATTTTTAAAAGTGCTTTAAAAAGGATGATCAACTTACAGATTGGAGGGGTTAGCCACAATCCTGAGAACACATGCCAAGAGCTGAATATATATTTAAGTATAGCTGTGCTGTTCTGTTCTTTACCTTTCTCAGTGTGTGCGTGTTCTGTAGCAATTAGTCCTGGATTCACAAAATGGATTTTCTCAGAAAATATTCTCTCTTTGCCTTTTCCTTTTGACAAAACTTCAACATTTTTCAGTATAAATTTTTTCTCCTCCTCTCTGTACATTTGTGTGTGTGCGTTTGGGGGTGTGTATAAATATGTACATATTTACATATGGGTGGATGGAAATAGGAAAATCCATTTTCTTTAACAGTCATATCTCTGAGAAGCAGACTCACAGAATAGCTTTTAAATACTGAATGAAAAGACTTGAACTGCTTGGCTTTTCTGGTCAGCTACTCCATAATTCTTTTCTGTCTCCCTCTTGCTTTCTCTCTCATTCTTACCTCTGTGCTGAGTTTTTTGCTTAACTATAGAGAAAAAAGGAGCTACATCAAGTCAAGGACGTAATCTCTTTCCAACCTGGGAAAGTCAGAGTTAAATACTCCTGATAGAGTCTCTTCCAAAAAAAAGGGAAAGTTCCCTCTTAAGATATGAAGCTAAGACGACTGTTGAAGACTGTGAAGACCTTTCTTTCTGTTTATATATGTTGTTTTAGGTGCTCAATCTCTTTGCCATCCCCTTCTGGAACCTCTGGAAGTTGGGAATTGACATAGCCAGAGGGTTTCTGGTGAGATGCCTGTAGGATCTTGGTATCAGAGGGCATAAGCTTTACTACTGTATCAGTAGACCATTTTTCCTTAAGTAAGCTCATAAAAATACTCCATGATTCAGCCACCTGACAAGGGCAGGACTGTACTCTGCAGTCTTCTGTCTTCATAGTGGGAGATGGGCTTCACCATTTACTCAGGCTGTGCTACAGCAGGTTGGTTTTTTTTTTTTTCATTTTAACATCCTCTGTTTTGATTCATGTTCAAATTTTCTCCATTCTGAGTACAACACATCTCACATCAGCAATGAGGAGTCCAGGATCTTGCAGAATGTACCTATACTGACTTCATGGACAGCATATTTTTATTCTTAGGCATCCATCTTTAGAAGAGATGGTTTGCCTGTAGAACTCTTGCTCTCCATTGCTGTCAGAGTGGATCTTGAACCCTACTTTAGATTAGATGTAGATCTTTTAATTTTCTCTAATTAGATAAGATACTATCACTCCATGAGAGAATAAATTATGCAGATGAGGAGCATAACCTCAACCTAGAATTCAATGGAGAAAACACTGAGAGAAATCCTCTCATAGTGGTCATGTGAAGAGGACTCATGAGAAGCAATGACAGTATCATGATTACAGCTTGTGCCTATAGGACAGCTTCTCTCTGAAGTCTGCGTGACAATTTTGCATTTCTGAATCATGAATGTTTTACCAGAAAGAAAATGGTTGATATACTCTGTTGACTCTATTTGCCTCTAACTTTCTTGCTAGAAACTGGCAGCCATAAGGTGCCCATATCCTGCAAATGACAAACTACTGCAGTTGCTGTTTTGTGAACTACAGCAAGATATTCTGTGTACTTCCTATAGATGCCAATTGTACACAGCATATTGAGGGCTTCACCTAGGTGGATGCTGTGAGCAGGCAGCTTGTAGAGAGTATATTGGACTCAGGTACATAGCATGGAAGTCAGAATGACAGTGAGTCTATAGAAAACACTTACTTGTACTAAAATGCAGCTATTTCCTCTCTTCAATGTGGCAGCTGAGATCACGAAGCAATCGTTTCCAGGCAGAGGAGTGTGGAACAATGTCCCCAAATAAAATTACAGCTTGAGGAAATGATTTCTTTGAGGCAGGATGGAATGTAATTACCCAAGTTGGACTTTTGCCAGGACACTGATGTTAAAAACACTTTCAGCTCTTGTGGAAAGTGCCACAGGATCTTTTAATGACTGCAAAGGAATGGGCTTTGGCATTTTTTTAGTGTCTCATCCAAAAGGCGGAATAACAAATCGAGAAGGAAAAAGCTATCAAAGAAAAAGCTAATCTTTGCAAAGTGATGGAATATGTAAATCCTACTTTGAAATGGTAATTTATTAACTTCTTTTTAAGATAAAAATGCAATTAGTTTATTCTTTCATTTCCCCCCATCCCAAAAAAATGCACATATATTGTTATCATGTCTTCTGCTCTTGTGTCAAATCTGTATCATTTAATTTTGTTGCAGTGAAACTTGAGAGTTTTATAAAAGGGACTGGGGTGGGAGGGTGGGTGGGTCTGCCTCATTTCACTCCTTACTGTAAATAAAAGACATTTCTGACTGCAAATGAAAGAAAATATTCCTAAATTCAGAAACTATTGCTGTCAAAAATCTGCACTTTGTTACATTTTATAACAGCTATGGGCTATTTTTATATTAGGTGCCATGTCAGTAAAGAGTAATCAGAGAGTGAAAGGGACTTTTTATCATTTCCAGTTTATTCACAGAAATATTCTCTTGAGCTCTGAAGGGAAGAAAAAAACACCCAGAAAATATGTGTGATAGAAGAATAAGCATGCCTTATTTTCCACTTGATCATTTTTGGTAAGGAATGAATGCAGTTGCATCCATATCTATGCTTCTCTATACATAGCACACTGATTATTCCTAGCTATTCAGTCCAACATAACTTTTCCTGATTCCATTATAATTTTATCACCTTGGTTTTACCTCTAGTCAAGAACAAAGTTGGATTTAATTGTCTGATCATCTATATTTAAGTAGTTACCTGTAAATATTAAATAAAAAGGTACAAATAAATGAATGTTAAGTAAATAAAGGACAAATAAGAAGTGATTGCAGCATTGGCAGACTATATTTGATAACAGTAACATCTGCGGATTCCTGTACTTAATAATTGACTAATGGAGGGTATGGTAGGTGTCAGCTGGGAGTATTTCCTGCCTGAACTTCAATTCACATCTGCCTCTAAAGAGAGACCTGTCCTCACAAAGCTGTTAAATAGTTTATGTTACTGCTTTCATCGTCTTTCCTGACAGAGTTGCTTCACATTGTTTAGGATATTTAAATAGGTACCAAGCATAAAAGAGAAAGAGTGAGAAGGAGGCACTTGTGAAGAATGAATGCATTTCTTAAGCAGTTCAGCTCCCCTTTTTTAAGGTGTCTATATAAAGAGAGCCCACACTGTGCTCAGGCCTAGAGAGCCTCTATTTCTTCAGTTTACCCCTGTTCTTCAGTTTACTCCTGCTTCAAGAAAACATGTCTTCCATTCATCCTGATATTTGAAATTGATGATCCTTCTGTTCTAACATATGATAATTGCCATTTCTTAGAGAGGATTTTTGACTTCCAACATGATCTAAACTGGTGTGACTTAAGTCAGGAGATGGCATGTCTGACAATGAGTCCCTAAATTAAGGGTGAACTGGCTCTAAGGCTTGTGATGGTATTCTAGTAATTGCCTCACTGAGGAGATGGAAGCCAACTTCTGGAGCAAGGATACAAATCATTGAGTATCCCAACAGCTGTAGTGGTGATGAGAGCTTGGGTTTTGTGCTCCCCTCTCTCATGAATAGCATTGCTGGTAACCATGGTGTCTGAATGCATGTGAACAGAGCCTGGCTTCTTACATAATGCTTGCAGCACAGCAGCACCACCAGACTTACCAATTAAAGATTTGTCTTGGCGAGCAGGGATTAAATACTTTTCATTAGCAAATTTAGAGATTCTAAAGCCCTATTATAGAGATCTGCCACCCGCATTGTGAGCGAAGCAGCTGTACAATGGGCGATTATAAAGCAAGAAGATGAAGTGACGTTTTGGCTAGCAGCTTTATTGTCTCTATAATCTCAGCTCTACAATCCCACAGAAACAATTGTGTTTAATAAGAAGTATTGTTATTTCCTTCTGAGCAGGTGGGCTATTTCCGCTGTCTCCCCATAAAGGTTAAAAATAACAATGCGTGACTCTGGGCTTTGTTAAGATACCTTCACTTTTCCATCTCATTCAAAAAAGATAAAAAATCCCCACCACATAGAATATTCATAATATTGTGCTAAGTAAAGCTCAAGACACAGAATTATTATTACATATTTTTATTATTTAACAATTATCACTGTGAGGGTTTCTAGAATAAAAGTGTGGCAGTAAAAAAAGAAAGGGAAATAAAATAAACAGCCACATTCTTTCAAAGTTTGACTCCATAGAGCTTTCATTCCAATCAGCTATAACAAAACTGATGTCAGAAGGGGCTTTCAGCATGTTAATATCATAGCAACATGCCGAGTGTACTTGTAAATCCATTTGATTTGAGATGCTTTGATCACTTAATATTCAACATGGGGAAAAAAAGTGGTTTATGTAGGAAACACCCAGTACATGAAAGAAATGAAAGAAAATCATCTCACTCACTCCATTCACTCATCAGAATTTACGGTCACCAGGAACTCCTGAGGTCCAGAGTTTTGCAAGATTCATAGGCAGCTGCCAGCTCCTGTGCACAGCAGCTCAGCTTGTTGTTTCAACTACTGCAACATCTATTTAGAAAAACATGTCAAGCAGAATAGGTCATAGAATCATAGAATTGGTTTGGTTAGAAAAGATCTCCCAGATCATTGAGCAAAACCTCCAACTCAATATCACCTGTTACCAGGGTGTCCAGAACCCAGGCCCTCATGCAGTGATACTCTAAGTGTTCTACTACTATAATAGGAAATGAAATGTTACTGGGCACTGAAATTTGCTGATAAACATTTTTATTATGATTCCTGGTGTGGTTTTAGCCTGAGCACTATCCCTACAATTCCTACACACCAGTTGATAGCTGGCATGGTCCCCAAACCATTCCCAATAGTTTCAGTATCACTATGGTTGGAAGAGACCTCAAAGATCATCAAGTCCAACCTGTCCCCACAGACCTCATGACTAGAGTAGGGAGGACACTACTGCCCACTGCAGGCTTGAACTCACAACCTTCCCATTAAGGGTCTTATGTGCTACCAACTGAGCCACCATTGAATCATAAGACAGTCTGGATAAAACAACTTTGCTTTATAGACCAGGAGAGTTTAATTGTGTAAACGTAGGTCATTACTGGCCTCAGTGTTGGAAAATGCTTTCAGTCCTCCTTAATTTACTTGCCTTGTATAATTTATATACATGCAGGACACAGTTTAGCTACAGCCCTTGGCACCAGGATATGCAAAGTCATTACAGCTGGAACTGGCACAAAGCAGGGGCACTCCCTTAGTGCCCAGGAGGAGATGTAAAGTGCTTGCTTCATGGCAAAAGTCAGTCTCCAATGACAGATTTTAGAAAGTTCTTTTCCTTCAGGGGCTGCTGCTTTGGAGCTGCCTACTGGGAGATAAAAGCCAAGTGTGGGGGTGTATATATTTACAGCACTGCGATTTACTATTGGGACATAGAGCAGTGCAAACTGGAGCTCAGCATGCAAATAGGGAATGACAGACCTTTTTTCAGCCCATGTTGTCTCCAGGGATGAGATGGCTAGTGACAGTGCACTGCACTCACCCTCATAGACCTCAGGTGTTACCCAAGGGAAATGACCCTCTCAGCCAGGCTTATTAACTTGGGTTTAGCAATGGTAATGTGGAGGGGACCCGGAAAAGAGCTGACTTGTGTTTGATCAGCCTGCAGTGAAGTCAAAATAGTTGCTCAGTTCCCAAGAAATGGAATCCCAAATTAGCCCAAAGCAGGACAAAAGTCCTCACAGAAAAACTTACTGTCTTCATTTTAGATGTGATGCAGAAGGTTCAATAGGTAGCGGAAAATCAGTTCATCTTATTACCCAAAAGACCAGGTTTTAAAGGCTATATTGGTTCTTAACATCCTTTGTTTTCCATTTCTATTGTGATATATCTGTCCAGAGTACTCCTAATGTTCTTTATTTCAAATGAAGACAATAAAACTAAAATGTAAAAAGAATATAATTAATGATTAAAAATCAGTCTGAATTTGAAGAATACCAAAGAAATATTGTATCTACATTCCATCCTTCACAAGGCATCAATGGTGACATGTCTTGATCTCTGGAAATAGCTCTTTTCTCTCTATTGCTTATAATAGATTAAGAGTAACATATCAGATTTTTAGATGTCTAAATCTAAGCTGCCTTTATGGTTATAAAAGTTTTAGTCACAGTCAGTGTGCTTTTGTATTTGATTGAAACACACAGTACTAGTTGGGGAAATAAGGAATCTGTTCCTAGCCTCCACTGACTATAGGAAGATCCTAAGATATGTTGTGCATGTTAATGCCTATGCTGTAGACACCACATGTAGTCACTTGAGAAACAGACAAGGTCCTAAAAATCTGCTTAGATGGCCATCACTGGCTGAGATGAATTCAACAGAAGCACTGAATTTGGCACCAACTTGACTTTGAATATGTGAGAATATTAAGACATCAAGACAGCCATATAGGGTGCAGTAATCAGCCTATCCTTAACTGTGGCTGGTAATAGATACTTAGGGAAAAAAAGTATAGGAAGCAAGGCATGTCTTGAGCATAATATTCCTTCCCTGATGTAAAGCCTACCAGCTCCTGTGTGCAAATAGTTCAGAAATTTGTGGAGATAGGATTTCCTTCAGGCCATGCTGTTTAGTAGTCTAAGTATCTTGCCCTTCACCATACTTGCTCTTCTGCAACCAGACATGGATGGAAAATTATTATTGTCATCCCAAAGATGCACAGAAATATATTATGCATCTTCATTTAAGGGGCATTAGAGCAGCAATAAGTAGAATTCAAGAGAAGTGAATGTGAATGAGGGAAGTTGGGATAGATTTAGGACAATATGAGTGTTGGTGGATAAGAAACATAGAACCATGGAGTCATAGAACCATAGAATCATGGAATGCACTGAGTTGGAAGGGATCTCTAAAGGACATCCTGTCCAACTCCCTGCAGTGACCAGGGACATCTTCTAATAGATTGGGTTGCTCAGAGCTCCATCAGGTCTGACCTTGAATGTCTCCACGGATAGGGCCTCCACCAACACCACAGGCAAGTGTTCCAGTATTCCACCACCCTTGTAGTAAAGAAGGATGAGTGGGATCTTGGACAGATAAAGATGCTGGATTTTATCACTCTCTTTGCTTTCTTTCTGCTCCCCAGAAATGACCTCTTCTCAAAATCTCGCTTCCATGTTTGACATCTCTTCCACTGCAACTTGGGCATCATCTGCTCAGCTGTTTATAAAAAGTAGAAATAAGTCTGTTTATTGAGTCATTTTACAGGGACAGTGTGATTTGTTGGTCTTTCTTTGAGCTGACTTATGAAATCAGAGAAGTGTGGCCTTAAGTGCCAGTATTATTGACTGTGTAGAAGGTGTTAGAGACAGATGTATGGTTACATGCACAAGAGTTTGTTCTGCCTGCCAGGTTTAGTTAGGTGTCTACGCGTAAAATGTGCCTAATGTGTTCATTGCATTTGCTTCCTACTTTGTGCAGCAGTGTTAAAGAAAACAGTCGATACTTCAGGAGAGGGGAGGTTTGCAGTACGTGCAATGTATCCCATTGCAAGAACAAATGGTTTACATCTTTCACTTTGAGTGATTACCCTCTGCACTTGGATCTATTTTGGTTCAAAATTATGATTTGAATTTTGCTAACACTAAAGGCATGGTCAGGGACAAGGCTGCTGTCATGTTGGGTTCTCTACAGACAAAGGGAAAATAAAAATAGTCTTTGCCAGAAAGATTATTTCCAAATGCATTTTCTCTATTGGAAATCATGTACTCAGTTATTTTCATCCAATTAGAGAACACAAGCAATGCCATGTAAACTGTGATGCTAATCAAAATAAAGCTCCGATTTTATCCAAGTTGGTCGCATGATTGTAAGAGATGTCATTATCAGCAAAACTCTACAGATAGTTACACCACCACAGCACATGGAGCATGAAAATGCTCTGAATTATTTATAACAACTGGGTCAGCTTCTCAGCAGGAGAAAAGTGGCAAAGCTAATTAGCTGTTATACCCCAACTGATGTTCCACTCCATATTTGAGGAAAAACTCCAAATAACAGAGATACAAGAATATCATAAGCTGCTTTGCTTGCTGCTGACTGCTAGCTCAGTTTTGCTATCAAGCTTGCAGGAGGAGTACATGGCAGGCTATAAAGAGCAAGTTGTCTGAGTGGTTTGTAACCAATATGCACATGTACAGTTCTGCACTGAAGGAAAATGGGATGCATTACATTTGCCTTCTCTACCCAACTACAGAATAAACCTCAAGTACTGAAATAAAGGCCATATTTTATAGCAACTATATTGCTAGGGTCATTAGCTTTCCCATTTAGCTTCATCAGATGACTACACAGCACGATGCATTCCAAATTTATTTGATAGCTTGTCAATAAGCAGCTGCCTTTTAATAGCTCTTAACTTCATGGACTTGAAAAACAAAATGCCTTACACTCACATTAAACCAAGTGATCCATCACAGGTATCAGTTTCTTTCTGGCATACAAGGCAGTGCTAAAAGTACCCTCTGACTCCAGCTTTCACCATAGGTTTTCTGAACACTCATCACCACGGAACAGAGACAGATAGATGTGCTTGACAGGGAATTATTGTAGTCAGGGGAAGAGTGGTAAGTTCTGCTAGCTATGGCTAGGCTAGGAAGTAAGGTAGGAAAGAGTTGGGTCAGAAATGGGGACTTCAACAAGTCTTGTGAGGAGCAATTGAAGGAACTTGGGTTATTTAGTCTGGAGAAAAGGAAGTTGAGGGGAGAGACCTTCTCACTTTCTACAACTCCCTGGAAACAGGTTGTAGCAAGGTGGGGATCAATCAGTCCTTTTCTGCCCAGATATGTTGAGCCATCACACTAATGCAGTTCCCCCCATCTGTGAATTAAGTACAGACACTAACCCCTTCAATGGCAAAAGCCATTTGCAATCAGATGAAAATGAATGCATGATGACAAAAGTGTTATTTTTGAAATAAATATCACATCCCCATCCTCTTCCTGCTGTAGCCAAGGAATCAGTTATTATTTGCCCCACAGTTGTAGCTCCAAAGATATTACTGCGTGGCCTGGTGGCACAGGGCTGAGAGAGACCTTGGCAGATACAGAAGTGAAGAAATAAGAAACATGAGAGTATAGCTCAGGATGTATATGAAAGCAGAAGAGGGGAATTACCAAGATCTTTTAAAATGGTATATGATTATTCTGTTTGTTCTCCCTAAATCATCACCTAAGATTATACAGCATCTGTTTTCCTTTCAAGCTGTCCATCACCTCAATTTCATTATGCTTATTCTTTTTTATTATACTGTGAATTTTTATGACCCCTTTAAAGTGACACTGAATACTCTTTATCTGAAAGTATAAACTTATTCTTATCTATGGATTTATTTGTTGGTGTATTTTATACCTTTTAAAATATCATCCAATAAAACTCAATTAAGCTTCAAAGCAATTTATGCTGTCTCTTTCCCATGCCTCCTCTTTGATCTGTTCTCTCTTTCCAATTCTTGCAACATACCCAGAGGCAAGGTGCTCTGGCAAGGTCTTGCCTGAAATACTATGTCCAAGGTCTGGAGCCCTCATCACAATAATGACATGGACCTGTTGAAGTGGGTCCAGAGGAGGCCACACAAACAATCAGAGAGTTGGAGCACCTCTGCTATGAAGGATGAGAGAGTTGGGGTCATTCAGCCTGGAGAAGAGAAAGCTCCAAAGAGACCTTACATGGGCCTTTCAGTACTTAAAGGGGGACTTTAAGAAAGATGGGGACAATCTTTTTAGAAAGGTCTGTTGTGACTGGACAAGGGGTGATGGTTTAAAACTACAAGAGGAGAGAGTAAAACTAGCTATAAGGAAGAAATTTTTCATGATGAGTGTGGAGTAACTCTGGTCCAGGTAGCTCAGTGGTAGATGCCTCATCCCTGGAAACATCCAATATCGGGTTGAATGGGGCAACCTGATCTAGTTCAAGATGTCCCTATTCTTGACACAGGGGTTGGACTAGATGGTCTTTGAAGGTTCCTTGCAAACCAAACCATTCTCTGATTCTCATCTGCTGTAACCAGGGTTAATTTAATCATTAATTCTGATGGGCTTTGACAAAATAGGAAGCACATAGAGTAAACAGGCACAGATCAAAGTGCAACCACCGCAATTCATAAGTGTAGCTTATACCATGTCCTTCCTTTTTAGGAGAGTTAAACCCAAGCAGGTACCAGATGTCCAGAGAGGTTTCAATCTCTCTTTGCTTGAAAGCAAGTTCATGACTGTTCCAGCTGAACTGGTTGGAGAATATTTAGAATGAATCATTAAATTTCCAAGTAGAAGTGAGTGGCTTTTCCCTCTATTGTACATTGTGACACAGGCAACAGAAAGGCATCACTGAGCTGTAAAACAGAATTCTTACAAGGCCCTGCCAGAGGGAAAAGAATAATGACAATATTTATTAGACTTTCCAGCAGCTTGTTAAGTCAGTAGGAGAGCTGAGTCCCAAATAAAACCCAATTAGATCCAGTTTCAAAATGAACTATCCAACAGGGAAATACCACTGGTCATGTCATGGGCTTCTTTCTTAGGGAACTTTTTTAATCCTTTGTTATCTGTCATTAGCTAAAGGTTTATTTGGTGCTACTACAGGGAGTGTTGCTATCCAGAGATGTGTTGCACAGACACATACAAAGTGTTTGTTATAAAACAAAACAAACATCCACCACACCACCAACACCTCCTCAAAAACAAAAAAAAAAAAGGACAACAATATTTTAGTGATCATAAGAGAAAATTCATGTTGGAAAACTGTTCTCCCACAGAGGAGAGTTAGCTCCTGCATAGAAGGGCACAGACATTGGTTCAAATGTCCTTGAAGCATCTTCAGCTGGATTGAATGAAACATGAAGTTTTTGAGAAATTGAGGTGTAGTCCAGAGAAATCCTTTTCCTTTTCTTATTTTATAAGGGGCAAAGCAGCTATCCTGGAACTGTAGTATTTGCTGCATAAAGCTTATTTGATTGTGGTGGGTTGAAATTATCCCCCAACTAATTTGGAGAAACTACCCCCCCCCCCCCCAAAATAAATTGCCAGACTAGCTCAGTTTGGGATGGAATTGAATGAAGCTGTGTTTACAAGCAAACTAAACTCTAGAAATATGAAATGCAATGAATATGTACAAAATATGCACTATATGAACAATATATATAATTAATTTATAATTAACACAGAAACTCCTCAGAACTCCCCTGGATGGATTCAGGGGACCCATTCACCACCTCCACCACTCCCTCCCTCCTTCCTATTACCTCACACAGTAGTCAAAACAGAGATACCCTTCGCAAGGCCACAGGAGAGAGAGAGGAAAGTTGCAAGCAGAAGTGACAGATGAAGAAAAGAGAGAAAGAACTGTTTATGTCTCAATATCCTATTAGCAACCCAATGAATTATGCAGGACTTATCATTTTCCTTTTGCATCCAATGGTAATGTATTTTCAGTCTTTGCAGTCAGGATCTAGGCTAAAGTTCCCCCTTCAAACTGTAGCAGTGATGGAGCAAAGATCTCAAAGAAAGAAACTATCACGAGACATCTGCTTTCTGCACTTTTGGAGCTTTGATGGTAAATATAAGACATATTAAACAACAGGGATCAGAACCCACTTACTTGCATTTTCTTTAGAGACCACTGTAAATTAATCATAGCATCTCACTGCAGGTACCAAGAATAAGCCTATATTATATATTAACCAAGCCAAAGAAGATAAATATTGGTATCTTTAATCATAGAATGGCTTTGGTTGGAAAGACCTATAAGATCATCAAGTCCAACCATCAACACAACACCACCGTGACCATTAAACCATGTCCCAAAGTAATAGTGAGACACAGTACAAGGGCTTTTGGGCTTGAACTTGTACTGTTACCTTCACTGGAATAATGGTGATAAAACCTGGATGTCACCTCAAGCGAGTATCATTACAGAATCACAGAATTGTTTCAACTGGAAAAAGTCTTCCAAGATCAAGGCCAGCCATCAACCCAAATTAATTGCAAAGGAGATAGTTGGGGAAAAGAGGACAGAATAAAGTAACAAAACTATGCACCAGAAGAGCTATTGGGGTGAAAAGTTACCACTTTGCATACGTACTTGGCAGAAGTGATACTCTGTATTAGTAGGACAACTTGGACATCCCCAAGGGTAAAAATAAATAAATAGATATTTAAAAATGTGTTGGGTTTATGATTATTATTACTATAACTATTATGAAATTAATTGATTTGCATTAGCAGCTGCTTCTTCTAGTGTTGACAGTCTTGTCACTGAATCATTATTATCTGCATGTCAACAGTCAAAAAAATTCCAGTAAGAATTTTCGTACCTTGCTGCCTAAAAAAAAAATCACATTTTCATCAAAACTGCCTACAACACTATGCCAAAACTTATTCTGTTCCTTTGAAGGTTTAATTCTAAGTCACTTTTGAACGTAAAATGTATCAATTTCAGCTATATAGACCTTGCACAGCAGACTGAAGCTGTAATGAATAAAGCTCATGTTTATACAGTGGGCACTTCAGATTCTTGTACTAAATATAAACCGAGGATCTATACTCAAACTTCTCTTTTTTGACCTTTCATTTACATTGTCATACCAACCAACTACCATAATAAAGAATAAAAACCTATATTACTTGCGGAATGTCCACATTTTATGATTTAACACAGTTTTACCTTACCACAGGAGTAAGTACTTAAAACACGGATTGAAAACCATTTATTTGAAATATGCTTGTTGAGACTGGTTTATTCTGTTCTCTTTCTAGGAGCATAAATAGAAAATACAATCCACCTGGGAAAAAGATTTCCTTTGACAGCTTCATTTAGCAGTCCCTTTACAAAAATTCATGTCTTTTACAAATCAAGTTCTGTTCTTTGATGAAATCTCCAGTTCATGTGCTCTAAATTTTAAATGTGTAGATAAACAAATCAGGACTCTTCATCTTTTCATGCTCTTTGTATTTTCCTTTCCCACCTCTGACCTTTTCATGCCTACCAAATGTGATCATTGAAATAATCTTTTTTTGAAATGCATTATTTTCTTCACAATATTTAAGCTATTTCTCTAGAGAGAATTTCCACATTATGTCATGTTCAGAGTGAAGAAGTTACTGTACTTCCTTCTCCTTTAGACAATGATTTGTGAGGAGGGATGAATAGGGAAAAGTAATAATAGTCTTTGTGGAAGGGAAAGAAACCCCAACCCTGTGATCCTGGCACCAACCTAGTAAATCTGAATTCAATTTTACTCTTCTAGCTATTGCTTGTAGAAAGCATCAGGCTGAATTTGAGCTGCCTGATGAGATGAGACCCCAAGTTATCTTCTCTCTATGGCTATTTTAGCCTAAGTTAAGATTTTCCCCCCCTCCTGATAGCATTCATAACCTATGAAAATTTGTCTCTGGCATGACAAAACAGAAGAGAGCAAATAACAGAGCTTTTCCAGCTTCTCTCTAGGGCCTAATCATTTTTCTTACAATCATCTTCTACTTTTGGCACATTTATTTTCTCCCCAGGATTTTTGTCCCACCTTTCACTGCTGATTTCCCTGAAATATTGCAAAGCCTTGTAACCTCGCTCTCATCCTCTGTCTGCATCCCTGGGGGTTTGCTGCAGTTTGAGGTGGATTGACTCCAACCTTCAGAGCACTGACAAAATGTGCTAGGACTAGATGAGTCAATACATTATTGAGATGAACTCGAGGTACTAAGATGGAGCCCTGATATAAACTCAGAACATAATAACAGCAGACCAGATAGTGAGGAATGTAAATGAGTTGCAAAATTCCTCGTGGTCCCAGGACTGAAATAATAGTACAGAGAAATTTATTTGTCTACTTCACCAGATTACAAATTTGCAAAAATAAATATTGAAGTCTTTTTTCTTTTCCACCCTCTCCCAGTTGCTGCTGCTACTTTATCCAGAGTGTTTAACCAGAGTGAGCTGCTGCTTATTACCTTGAATGTTGTAAAGATTCTCAATCCTGTTCACAAGGTGGGAGGATCCTGTCCCAAATAGGTAGCATAATTCTGCTAAACCAGGCTGGAGACTCCAATCCCATAGAGAATAGAAGTTAGCAAAATTATTTGTTTTGATAATTGCTCTCCTAAGGTTTCAGCTTGGTTCCTCTAAGCTACAGTAACGCAAGAGGAAACCTTCTGAAGAGCAGAAGCCTGAAAGGACTTGGAATATATTATTCTTTACTATTTACTCAGCACCATACATAAAATGATTTTTTTTAGTAAGTAGCAGAGCAATAATTAGCTCCCTGCTCTAAGTTAACATGCAATTATGCAGAACTACATTCACCTCTGTATTATTTTGTTCTGGCTATTATATAACAGGGTACCACATTCCACAGAATCCTTTGGTATCTGATTCAGCAAGTTAGTAATAATTTACAAGTGTTGTTATTTCCAGGACTGCAACTGCTTTTTTTTTTATTATTTTATATTTGCACAGTGTCTTGCACAAAGACCTGATCCCAAGATTGGGGTTCTGAGTTAGAGAGAAAATTTATCTTCTTGATTTTACTTGCAACACAAGGGCTAAAGAAGAATTTGCCTCTAGGCATTTGTTGATATTGAAGCTTTTTTATGATACAGTTTTTCACTGTTTCTCCACAACAAACATGTATTGGTGAACTCCAAATGTTCCAGATAAATGAATTAGCATTACAATGGAGCTGATGTTTACAGTTTTGCTCTTGCCAGCAGATAGAGAAGCTGTGTGTATTTCCTGGTGAGTTGATTTACTGCTGGAGATAACTGAGAAATGGCCTTTATTCCCTCCTTCAGCAAGTGAAAAAAAATAAATTAATTTCATCAGTTTTGGTTTATGGGGAAAAAAATAAAAATTAATTTAGTGGTGTCAAATAATAAAATTTGGGGTAAAGTGGTAGATATTCTTTTCAAAGCAGGTTATTTCTTTTTCAAGCACTTGAAAGCACATATTTTCTCTTTTCATGTTTATTTAGACATGAGACTTTTTTTCCTTTATGTCTTCCATGCTATACTTCCCTCCTCAAATGCCCTTATCAGCCCTTACAGAAAATCAAGTCTTTTCAAACAGCACTGCAGTACCTCTGGGTATCTGCAGCTCACAAGAATCAGAGAATCATAGACTGCTAGGGGTTGAAATGGACCTCTGAAGATCATATAGTCCAACTATAGTCCAACTGCTAAAACAGAGTCACCTAGGTCAAGTTGCACAGGAACACACCCAGACAGGTTTTGGAAGGTTGCAGAGAAGGAGACTCCACGACCTCTCTGGGCAGCATGTTCCAGTGCTCCATCACCCCACTCCCCTTGCACAGTAGTCACACAGCTTCGGCTATGCGACATCAGCTTTGGTAAACTTTCAAGAAAAACTGTATTTTTTATAAAGATATTTTCAGCCAGGCTTATCTTTTTAAAAAAACTTCCTGCTGAGCTATCCAGTGTGGATTTCTGAGTCTGACTAATATTCTGTCTTGGGATATTTCTACTTTCACACTGTATGATTGGGAAGGGAGAGAGCATGAGAGGAGGATTTGACCCTAGAGACACAGGCAGATCTTCAATCAATCTGCTTTTTCTTTTTTTCTTTTGTTTTGCTGGTTTTGCTTGCTGAGGATATTGAGCTGAAGATTGCTTGATCAGAACAAACTCATATTTCCACAACCTACCTTATAGAATAAGGCTCCAGACCTTGAGCATATGTGAACCTGGCAATGACATTATGAGAGATTTTAGGAATTTTTAATAAGAATGATATTTAGTTGTCTCTAAATCTTCGATTGTTTGGGATTTTGGAATAGGTTTATTTTGTTTGGGTTGGTTTGTTTGTTTTTCTCAAATAGTGGAAGAATCTTAGAGATAAAACTCTAGTGCAATTATGAAATTCTAGTCAGTTTTGTGAGAAACCTGATAAGATCACAAAAAGTGTTATTCAGAATATGAGGTTTCAATTTTGTTTTACTTCTCTAGATATAGAGAATCAGAGTGAACTCTTTGGCTCTGTTTCCTTTACTTTAACAGAGGTTTCTTGCAGGTAAGGTGACTGCTTAGCTTGTAGATTATACTCAAGGTATCAGACTGTTTCTGATTGATGTTCAAGGGAAAAAACATGCAGCTTTTCTGCCCTTTGCATCAGACTTAAATCCACAGTCAGCAGTGAAAAAGAGACATTCAGAAAGCTGGGAAAAGATGCTGCACAACTCATTGTAACATTAACCAGTGAAATATTAACAAATTTATTGGGCTTTTTCTATTTAAAAAAAAAATAATATATATATATAAAGGAAGTTCATTATGCTCTGTAATCCTGCTTAAATATTCATCACATTGTTAATGAACCACATTCATTTTTAAAATGCTCAACCTGAGATGCCATCTAACATGATTTGATAATAATATAATTTCTGTATAACCATAAAAGGGACAAGAACAGTAAAAATAATTGTACCTCTAAACATCCTACCCAGTTTTCTCCTGACTAATGAGCAGCTGTTTTTCATTAGCAGCATCATTTTATCTCTAGCCTATCAACCGGCACAGCTGGGCATATTAGAAATAGCTCAGTGCACTGTGGAATGTATGTTCCCTGAACTGCAGAAACAAATGAGAATCAGGTACCCAAGCTTCTTAAAACAACAGGTCAGGGGCGATTTCTCTCATCCTATATTATTCATCATGGTGTAATATCTGGAGGCTTGATTAGAGAAATTGCAGAATAGTAGAGGTTGGGAGGGACCTCTGGTGGAGATCATCTAGTCCAACCTCCCTGCTAAAGCATGGTCATCTAAGCAGGTTGCACAGGAATATGTACAGGCAGGTTTTGATAGTATCTGAAGGAGACTCCACAACCTCTCTGGCAGCTTCAAAGGAATGACTGACTTTATGTTTAGGTGGAACTTCCTGTTTTCTAGTTTGTGCCCACTGCCCCTTGTCACAGAATCACCTAGATTGGAAGAGACCTAATTTAATGCCATCTACATACTTGTTGAGGGTGTATCCAAGGTTTTCACCTTGATAAGAATACTGAAAAATATTTCCTCCAACAACTCTTGGGTTACAGTAATTGTTGCTGTATAAGATCTGGCATGGAGTCAGATGTAGGATGAGATATTCCTACAGAATGGAAGGAACATTTACTGTAGATATACTTTCAATTTACTTTTCAATGCAATTTAAACAACAGTGTCAAGGCAAGGCATTGTTCTGCAATATTTTGGCCCAGAATAAATCTGTTAGACAACTTCCCTATTAAAAAAATATGTAGAACTGTACTTCTCAGTAACTCCTCTTGCTGGATGTCTGTTTATTATATCAGTGTTTGAAGCTAAAGACTCATTATTTACTTAATAATTACTTGGTATTCCTATCTTTAAAGATGAATACATTTTTTAAAGACCTTGAAATAAGTCTTGTGTTTGCACTCAGAATTATGTTGTACTTGTCTCCCTACACACTCCTTGCTCTAGAAAAACAATCAAATTTCACTTATACTGAGTTAACTATCAGCTGCCAGCTTGGTTGACCTTACTTGCTTGGAAATTAAAAAGCAGGTCATGGCAGAGTCGAACCAAATGACCTGGTAGCCCAAAGAGACAGGCAGGAAAGTGTGCTGCTTATTTACAGAGCATCAGGAAGTTGACACTGCAATTAGGCACTGATTTTGGATGGGAGAAACATTTGAAATGGGGCGAGGAATGCATAAATTTTCTACTTGCATGTGTTTTGAAAGAACAGTGCAGGGTTTTTTGTTTGTTTGGTTTTGGTTTTGGTTTTTTTTTTACAAAGGACTAATTAAGCTGAGTTTATGCTGGGCTTTATTAGCATCCACTGGCATATATATATATATATATATATATATATATATACACGCACACATATGAGCTGGCATCTGATTCCCTTTTTAGTTAGAGAGGTCTAACTGCTACAGCTAAGGTGCAATGAGATACAATGCATCTTGTTTTAAAATTGATGTGAAAATCAGGTTACATTCTGAAAGGATATAGTTCTATCCACTGCTTTATAAAATGAACCTGGGTTCACTGAGTCAAGTGTAAATATCTGTATTATATGCCCGTGATGTCATGTTCCAGTTTATCATGTAATATCAACTTTTCTCATCTGCTTCTCTCTGTATGACTTGGATTAGTGGCATCTCGGCGCATTTGCCATCTCAGAGGAGTTATCACTTGGGAAGGTCAAGGAGTTAGTGATGGTACTCCACGATGATAGGCTCCATTTAAAGAAAGCAAAAATGTCCTGTTTTGTTTATGTGGAATGAAGGAAAGGATGATTGCTTGTACCACAAGACAGAGGGAGAGAAATGAAGCAATGCATCACAGATTAAAATCTTTCTGGAATAGGAATTTCTCCTAAAAATCCCTGAATGATATTTTCCAATAGAGACTCAGAATAGTGGCTAAATCCTCTTTAGGACTCCCACGATCATTTTTGCTTTTAGATGAGTAAAATCTTCAGTACAGCAAAATTTGCAATGATTTAAAATTACAAATATACTGAATATGCAGTACTCTGATGCAAACATTTTTGTGGTAAAAGGCCAGGTGTTACATTAGTGTTTTAGGCTGATCCCTATGGAAAGAATTCCTCTAGAAATAAGACAAATATTTCATTTTGCAGAAATTTGTGAATTCTGGGAAATTGAATGTGTACAACAACTACATTCAAAGGTCTATACATTTTGTGTGAAAGATGTGAAATTGTCTCCTGCTTGACAAGTTTATATGGAGACCAGTTTTCCTCTGACCTTTTAGAGTTCCTTTTAATAGCTGAATGCAAGACTCCAGACTTAATCACTGGTAAGTTTTGAACTATGATGTTTAATTGGAGGTGATGTCTGCTCAGTCCTGGCTGGAAACATTGATTATATACAAATATGAAGACTGAAATTGCCAATTAGTCTATTCATTATTAGAGATAATTCTGTCTTTTTGCTTTCACCATGTATGTACTTTATAGCTATGCCTACCAGAAGAAATATTGCCCTAAGCAGTGATATGAACGCTCCATAAAAGATCTTTCTAAAGAGATTATATTAAAAGGCAGACTTACTTATGATCAGTTCTTATGCCATGTTGCCTGTATGGCTTGCTCAGCTTCAGAGAAATTTGATTTTCTTGGAGAAAAGTTTATGACAGAAAAATATGTTCAGAACTGGAGCATATTTTCCTTTAACAATTCTAGGGAAATTTCTCCTGATGGGTGTGCAAAAACCTCATTCATTACCAGAGCATTTTCTGTCACAGAGGTGCATGAATGGGGCAATGCCTGGATACACACTGAGTCTGGATACTAAATCCACCCCAAAACTCAGTCTTTGACATTAAAAGAAATTATCCAAAACATAGCAGAGATAATGCATTTTTCAGGTAGCCTGACACTTGAAGTCCTGGGAATGAAACACCACTCATAGTAACGCAGGTGTTTCCATCAGTGTTTATCAGTGCATGTGGTGTTCACTTAGGAACACATGGGATTAGCTGGGAGGGATAAAAGTAGAACAAGAGCTTAAGCTTCCAATTGGTGTTTTTAATGGTGTGTTAAGTTCTCACACCTCTGAGGATCTCAGTAACTTACTGCAGGCAATCACAATGCCAGGCAAAGACAGGAAGATTCACTTTAGCTTAAACCTCTTCTACTCTCATAGAATCATCAAATACTTAGGGTTGGAAGGGGTGTTTAAAGGTTACCTAGTCCAAAGCTGTGCAGTGAGCAGAGACATCCCCAACCATATCAGATTGCTCAGAGCCCCATCAAGCCTGACCCTGAATGTCTCCACAGATGGGGCCTCCACCACTGTGATCTAAGAGTTCATGTTATCTCACAGATACATTCAGAGAATTTCTGCTAAACAATGACAGTTTAGTGGTGGATTTAAGTGCTCTATTTTCTTTTCCCATGGTGGTTGGAAGATGGGAATTTTCCATTCTCTGCCTTGCCAGTGATTCAAAACTAAACCTGGTAGAGGATGGGGAGGAAGGCAAGGGAAAGCTAAGTACAACAGTATTATCTCTTGAATGGCTTGGAATTGCTGTCTTAAGTAGGAGCATTTTTCAATGACCTCTTACTTGTTCTCTTTGGTTTTTAGTCCCTAATCACTTGTCAGGAAAAATGATCAAAATTCAGCAGGCACCATGGATCTGATTGCAGCATCAATTGTAAAGCTGAAGCTGATTGCAAGATCATCATGAAAGCCTGGATGGAGACTGACCTGTCACTCTCATGAAGGCCCTGACCTGCAGGGAAATAATTTGGAGGGAGTTGGCATTTTTGACAAGTTAGTCAGAGAGGTCACTGTTGAAACCTTCCTTCATCAGTCCTGCTTTGCACTTGTCTGTATTATTTCCATCACAGCTGACCAGAATGTTAAATCTGTGATATCCAACCAATGACATTCAAAGGGAGTCCTCAAGCAGCCAAAATCAGCCAACAACTGTCACTAAACTCTGTGTGTCTCTACCACCTCCCTGGGAAGCCTGTTTCAAAGCTTGATAGCCCTTTCTGTGAAGAATTTTTTCATAATATCCAACCTGAACTTCCCTTGGCACAACTTGAGGTCATTTCCCCCCGTCCTGTCACTTGTTGCATGTGAGAAGAGACTCATCCCGCGCCTCATTCCAACCTCCTCTGATATAGTTGTAGAATCTCCCCTCAGCCTCCTTGAAGACTAACCACCTCAATTTTTTTAGCCATTCCTCATAAGACTTGTGTTCAAGGCCTTTCACCGGTTGTTCTTCTTTGGACATGCTCCAACACCTCAATGTCCTTCTTGTAATGAGGGGCCCAAAACTGAACAGCAGTATTCAAGGAGTAGTCTTTCTTTCATTGGCCCATTCCATTCCATTCCATTCCATTCCATTCCATTCCATTCCATTCCATTCCATTCCATTCCATTCTCTTTCCATTTATAAGGAAAAGAAAAAGAGAAAAAGAAAAGGAGAAAAATAAAAAGAGAAAAAGAGAAAGAAAAAGAGAGAAAGAAAAGTCACCTGTGGGTTCTTTTTGTTTGGGTAGTTGGTTTTTGGTTATGAGGGTTGGTTTGTTTGTAATTTTGGGGATGGCTTTTTGATTGGTAGTTTCTGACAAACATTGGTAATGCTAGCTTCTGAAGTCAGTCACACAGAGGGTGATCCAGGCTTTTGAGAGAGCTGGTGTTTCTCAGCAGTTCTTAACTCCATTTCACAGACTGATGCACAGATGCTGCAGTCATACAGATTGCGTGGGAAAGTGAAGCACTTACAGAACCAGTGGAGAAACTGCTCTGCGTGGTGCAGATGTGCACATATTGTCTACCTTATTCTTAGATGTGCTCATAAGGCTTGCACATGCTTTATAACTAAAAGCTCAGATGAGTGGAGCTTGTCAGCTTTTAGCAGTATTTTAGCAGGCTTTAAAAAAATTATTCCGTTTTAGTGTTGCAACTGAAGTGACAGATGGTAAAAGAGCAGGAGGGTTAGCAGGAAGAATATTGTAGGAGTCTGTGCAGGTATAAATACTTAGCTAATAAATAAGGTAGAGATAATAATGTTTGTGGATGTAAAAAACAACAGCAAAACCTAAAAAACCAACCCCAACAAAATCCAGCAAACAAAATAAAAAACCTGCAAGCAAGCTTCTTGATATCTCCTTTTTAATAATAATTATGCCTAAATCTAGCAGAGCACTTTTTGTCAGTATATTTGATGGAGGAATTACTATGTGTTGCCATGGTGTTAGGATTTCTTTTTCAGGGTAGAACCATGCATTTAAAAAAGAAACCTTTACCTTGTTGCTATGCATACACTACATTGTGTTATTACGACCCCAGAAAGCAGCACAACAATATTGCAAGAAAGTCAATATCCCAAGATAAGAGAAATGCTCCCTTTCTTTGACCTTTCACTCAAATGCGATGTTGCAGTAATATTTAAATCTGATGAATCCTCTGAAGGTCAGGCTGTAAAATTTCCAGTGTGCATGTCATTTATGTAAAAATTTACGCAGTAATGTCCTACCCACAGATATTTTCAGACCCAGACTCCAACCTTGTGATAGAAATGGTCCCTCCCAAGCAACAGACATTGGTTCATGATAGATGAGATGGTTGGGAAGCATCTCTTGAAAAGTAAATAAATAAATAAATAAATAAATAAATTCGAAGGTCCTTCTTAACAACAGCTTGCTGTTGTTTCTGTATGCAGCAGCCTACAAAGCAGTGAAGTGGTTGCCAGCATATCAGTTGTCTTGGACTTCCTCTGCCATCTATACAGAAATATGTGCAGTGCCAGTCACCATCTAGTTCTGGCCAAATCTTTGCACCTTTTTTCCACATCCTAGTTTAGATGAAAGATAAAATTAATGATACCAGCTTTTACAGATCTTTCACTAACTTATGTATGAGAGACTTATAATACTGTATGTGTGACTAGTGACTGGGAGGTGGGTGGCTTGTTAAAGTTCCTGGGATGGCAGATGACTGGTGAAGAGGCACTGTCTAAGCAGATGAAGTTGAACCAAATCCTCATTTGAACTCAGAAGAATTATTGTTTCTTTAAGCCTGCTCAGATGAGAAAAATATTTAGCCTGAAGTTTGGTTCAAATTCTTGATTATTAGAAATGTAGAAGAGCAGCTGATACACAGTATCCATGCTGAGAAATTAGTTCAGCACAGATACAGAAAAAACATTTCTAAATGTCATCACAGGATAATTTTTCCAGCAACCCTTTATAGGTGGAACTCAAGAGAAACTGGAGCACTTCCTCCTTTTCCCCTCTATAACATAAAGAGCTATGTCGTACAACATTTGTTATAACACAACATCATACTACATCATGATGTATCTACCAGGGCAGCATGTCACAAAATGTGTCACCAATTATCCCAAACGCTAATTACACTTTTCCTCTTCCTATGCACAGGGACAATAACCATGCTATGAAAAGAAACATCCTACTCTATTTTAGGAGTTACTAAAAGCAATGAATGAGATAGGTTCCATAGCCAATCTCCTTCGATTTACTTCATTAACCAATGAACTAATTAGATTCTTTCCTTCTAAAAACACTTTCTGAGAGTCTTATTTTGGCAGTTACAAAGTCTGCCATGAGTATTTCAGAGCCTTTTCAACCCATTTAAAAATGGATTAACATTGAAATGGTTGAAAAGAATAATCAGTGGCTAAATGGGAAATATCATCAGCCCCAGAAGTTTGAAGCTTGCATTTCATCCAGCTCTTTTCCCCCCCCTTTTTTTCTTTTTTCTTTTCTTTTTCTTTTTTTTCTGCAGGGCAAATGTTTTCACTGTGAGGTACTTATTTCTCTTTTGCATTCCTCTGATATGTCTGTTCAGACACATCATAAGACTTGTTGAGCTGCTTATCTGAGTTTAAGTGGCAGCTGTTTTCTTGGGAAAAAAGACTGTAAACATTAGAAATTGAATTTAAGCCTCTAAACCTCTATGTGTTTAGATCAACTCTCTTTTCAAACTGGCTACATCTTGCTAGTCCTGAAATGACCTGCTCATGAACATGGTATTTCCAGGGACAACATCTCAAAAGCCATTCTTCCTGGTAAGTTAATTTTAGTAAATTGCTCTTGGATGTCATTGCTCTTAGGATCTCAGCAGTTTTAAAGGCAAGACAAAAGCATCAGTTTCTTTCAGCTGAAAGCCAGGGCAAGATACAGATTAGCTATAGCTGTGTAGGCTGTTAAGCTCTAGTAGGCTTATTCAGCTATGGAGCCAAAACACAAGAAAACGATCCTTATCATCTTCCTTCTATTCCTTATGATATTTAAAATGAACAATATCATCATGTACATGCCTGTAGGCATATGCTATCTGTACAAATGTCAAATGTGTTTCCAAAGACACCTCCTTGCAGACCAGCTCCAGCAACATCATTAGACAAAGAGACATTTTGTCATGTTGCTGTCTGTTCATTAAGACAGTTGTGAAGTAAGATGGCAGAATATATAACAATCCAAATAAAGCCATATGACAATGCTTCTTACTGGAGCTGATGAACACAGAGGAAGGTCTAACATCACCCAACCCCATGTTTCTCAACTTTATTGATTCAGGCAGTATCTGTTTCTTGTCATTCTCCTATGTGATTGACCTGATATTGGCTTAACTGAATAGTAGCAAAAGAATACTAACCAAATGCTCAGAACCCCCGTGTTACATCTAATTAAAGCTGTGGTTTTGAAAACAAATCTCTCTGTACATGGTCTAGCAACATTTCTACCTAAAGGAGAAACAACCCAATATATAGGAAATCTTAAAGTATGCTGAACATATGGGGTCAGCAATATCCTCATAAGTGCTTGACTGCCTGCATCAAGAGATTGTCCCATTGAATTAAAGCCATCAGTAGCAACTTTTACAGAGTGCCCATCTGATCATCAGTTGTGGTGCTCTCTGAAAGGACTGGTAACATTTGCTTTCCTCATCACAGGAAAATCTGAAGTTTTTCGTATGGCATGAAAGGATTTATTTCTTCCTAGTCAGGAACGACATATAGTACATCATGGAGAAATTTCAGTAGAAACCATATGATAAGAACTTGATTTTGAGATGCTAATTGCAGTACTGCAGTATCCATCCTGTAGCTAAGTCAGTGGCTACTAAAAAACTAGTGGGGTATTTCAGTTGCATTAGCCAAAAGACTTAAATTGGTGCTCTGAGCTTGTTTTGAAAACAACAGATAAATAAAGGTAATTGTGATACAATCAGATAATCTACAATAAGAAAATTACCTTAAAATTGTGCTTACAGATTGTTTGAAATCCAGTTTGGTTATACTTCATTATAGGATTTTATTTTGTGGAACATGAGTACTTCTAATGACTGTAGCTCAGCAAGAGTCAAGGAAAGGTTTCATGGCATTTTCTCTAAGGTTGTCAGAAGCATCATCCAAAATCTACATGATCCAGACTGTTCTCAGTTACACTGTGCCCAGAGGAAAAGCTTGTCGTTTTCTGAAAAGCCACTCTTGTTACCAAGCACAATGTGTCAGCAAGGATACACCATCCGTGCAAACCTAGCAATGATCTAAGCCTGCTAATGAATGCCATGATGGTAAAATGATCCGACTCTGTCACGGCACATGCATACTGATGTCAGTGGATTTTCTAGCTTTCAAAACAATTCCTTCAGGTGCTGTTATTTGGGGTTTTTTATAATCACTCTACTCATGAAATTGAAGCCTATTTAGAAGACTTACAAAAAGCCCTACTCAACAATTAACAAGTTTTCCTTTTCTGTAGGAAGACATGAAGAAGAAGCTTCTGGTACTCCTGCACTGTATATTTCAGCACTATCACAGCAAAGGTCCAATGATGATAATCCATCTGTCATAAGGAATTTCTCACCCACTAATGGGTGGCATCAATTTTTAAACTACTTTGACCTTATAGTTCAAAGTTAAGATCTTCTTATTGCAATTGGATTTTAAAATGTGCTCAAAACCTGAGGAATGACATTAATCCTGCAACCTCCAAGCAAAAAGCCTGGACTCTCTGAAGCCCCATTCTGCTCTTTATTGTACTCAAGATTTTTTTTTTGTTTGTTTTCTGTTCCTGGCATTTGGAAGGGTATTTTGAGATAGAAATGGAAGTATGCTTTGGGGAAGAGACTTCAGTCTCTGATGATTCTGTGACCATCAGACTCCTAGGAGAAGCACAATGATCAATAGCAGTGCCTGAGGAGCATAACAACAGAGATAAAGAGAATGTACTATAGTCTGTACTATCAAATAAAATGAACTGTAATGCCCTACTGCTTAGTTGTACCAAACATGTCTTATGCTAACTGTTAAGAGATCAGATTGATCCTGCTTTTACTCTTGTCACATGTGTAACCATTTGGCATGGGGACAAGTGCCAAAACATGACTTGCATATTTGCTGTATTGGGGAAAAGACATGTTTGACTGTGAACTGAGCCAATTTATTTGTGATACGTGCAAATATTGCTTCTCCCTACAGCTTGGAGAACACAAGATTTCATAGAGCTTGTTAACTCAATCCTCATCCTCTGCATTCTGTCCCTGCTCTGAGCTGTAAAAAGTCTTTATGTTTGGCAGGTCAGTAAAAAACAGAGCATCATCCTGTTTATTTTATAGCTAACTTCATTAGAAATAAACAGCAAGGACTGAAATACAGGGCTGTAAAAACTCAGCTTAGGTTTGTAATGTAATGTAATTCAAGTAATTAGTCCACTTAAACTTTTTTATGTGGTCTCTGGGTTTCCAAAGTGCTAAAAGTGCTTTGTAATGGCTGTTCCACGGATTTTAATGGGATTGGCATCCTGGTTTTAGTCATGAAAGAACAGGCCATATCTTAGTATCTCAGGTTGTTTTGCCAAAATTTCAGCTGGTACATGTTGACATGAGACCCACACATCTAAACAAAATATGTCATTTTTTGGAACCTTGTCATGATTTTCATTAACAAATCTAAAAGAACTTAGCTACACTAGGTCACATTATCTTCATTTTTTTTGCTAATAATAGAAAACAGTGATCTCAAGAAATATATTCATAACTTTACAGTGAATTGCCTTGGATTCATGTCATGTAGTTCCTCTGGATGTGTTTAAGAGATCTGAAATTTTGATCATTAGACACAGCAGGTCATGCATGTGCTGGAATTTCTGAATTTTTCCTAATCTAATGTGCCTTCCTGGCCATTCACAGTGAGAGCTGACCTGTGATTTCTAGTCAACTGATAACTATAGGCAAATGGAATAAAAACTCCAACCCACACTGGAAAACGTGGTCACATAGAAGAAAAAGTAGGTACACGCTAATATCTGAAGTGGCCATGCATATAAACATTATTTAGGGAAAATTTCAATAAAGTATAAAACCAACTGAAAAAACAATCCACAAGATGAAATTTTGGTTTATTTCACTCTGATTGTCTAAATTAGGTGTTCCCTAAAATTCCATGTACATTCCCATTTAGGCAGATTAAGGATGTGTAGACTTCTTTTTCCTTAATGAAACATTACTTACATGTCAAGGCCTTTAGGATTTAGAGTTTCAGGATAGCTATCTCATGAGAACATTTTCACGATTCATGTGTTTTATGGCCAGGAACAACAATCATCTTACTTGAGCTCCAGTGTAGAACAGATTGTAGAAATGTTCTCTTATATTTATGGAACAGGAAAAAAAAAATCCCTTTAGAATGTTTGACTCAATTACACTATGTATGCTAAATATGCTGAGGGTAGCTTTGATATTAATTCAACTGCAGACATGTCCATTTGATTTTCTCCTAAGTCAGTTTTAGAGAGTCACTAATGAATGAAGGGCTATAATTGTACAAGATATTGATTCTGTGGCAAATTCTTTCCCTATGCAATGTTTCAATAAAGCTGAATTTTTATGTTGTTTACTCAGAACAGTCCAGAAAACAGTTTCAATTCTCTGGGGGAAGGACAAAAAAACAAAGCAAAGATATTTCAGTGCATTTTATTTTTAATATGATTGAATCTTGTAGAAATTGCATGCAAAGCTTGATAAGAAGTGTTAATCAGATAAACATCTGATGCATCTGAAAAACACTTTAAAGTGTTCAAAGAATCCTTCATAGCCTTTGGAAAAGTGTGAGTAACTTTTAGACAAATGGTTTCATGGGATTCATGTCACCTAACTTAGTCTACGAAGATAAGTCCTTAGGCTAAATTGAACTCTGTTTACAGAGGAGAACATTATTGTTATTGCGATGATGAAGATACAAACAAGACAAATTTGTGAGGGGAGGTAATATTTTTATTATGTCATTTCATGCATTTGGAAAAAACTGAAAACATCTTTCCATTGCTTACAGTTTTCTTCAGATCTGAAACCAAAGATGGAGAAAGAAATGTACTTCTAGTGGGTGATTCATCCCTTCGTAAGATAGATAGGATGACTCATTCTCTGTAGGTGCCTATTCATCTCTATTGACCATAGAAGGATTCTGGTTGACAGGCTAACAGTAAACACCTCACATTAAGATAGAAAAAAAAAAAATAAAATAGATAGATGACATGTAGTCTAACTTACAGTTGTAAGTGTTTCTGAATATGAACTTTCTTCCTTTTGTTTTTGGATTCAATTCAGGTGCAAGTTCTGTAATATTTACAATTCATTTCTTTAGATCCATATATTCCCCACTCAGCTTCAGTCAGAGATATTGTGGTGTTCAGAGTGACTGAATTATCTGTCCTCAAAGAGGAATAGCAGCCTTTTTGTTCTCTAAACAATTCAGAGCTCTCCTGGGAAACAGATCTAGAGAGCTTCTGAGATTAAATCTCATATTAATATCTGTTTGATTTTAGTTGATGGTAAAATGACAATGTACTTATTACTACAGGATGATATAGTAAAAACATTCAGCATATGCTGAATAAGTGCTCTTGATCTTTCTGAGATTCTCAATATATTATCTCATATTTTCCAGATGACATAAAGATATAAATACCTTTTCTTTATAATATCTTGTACCAATTGAAGAAGACAATACTTTCTGAAGACTAATCCTAAATCATTTTGGCATATTATGCTGAGCATTCATACATGGTAAATAAATACATCAGTGTGGATGAAATGTCACCCTAAGTGAAGACATCTCCAGTGTGTGATTATGGAAGTATGGTCACTGATAAGGGTTGATGTATTGTCAGAAGTGGTATCAGTTCATTTAACTGGTCTAGAGGCTGAGACTTACCCTTCTTCTCCTTGTGGAGATGCTGGGCCTTCTGAAAAGAAGTCAAGATGATGGGTAAGATGATTAGTAAGGCCAAGTAAGAAAAATTCAATGCTGAAAAGAAACTGGAAACATTAGACTCTCAAATTTCCCAGAGGCATCCTTAATGGCTGGCTCAGGAACAAACCAGATGTGGGTTTTGAAGGCAGACCAGACTGCACTGACTCAGCAGAGAGTGTGTATTGAAATATATCTTGTGAAACATTGACATCTCCATCTTGTCACAATCGGGTTCTTTTTATTTTCCAATATTTATGATAGTTTCTCCCTCTGGTTGTTTCAGTCCCCAGCTGCTGACTGAGCACTGAAAACATCCTCTAAAATTTCAACAGTTCTTCCATGTAATGCTTGGTAACTGCTTTATTTCAGATCCCTTCTAGGTATCTTTGCCTACTCTGAACATGCATGGTAGAGACAAAGATTGAAGGTTAGGGAGAATACATCACTCTTTATGGGATTGAAGACAGGATTATATTTTGCATAGATGCTGGTGAAGGGGAGAGAAGCCAAAGCAGAGTAGTCAGAGTTTCTCCTAATCTCTCATTAAAGTCAAATGTCTCCACTCTTCCAAGCATGCTTACTGGTGTGCATTCACTTCAACTGATCAGGTTCATACACCCTAACTAATGTACCTTCTGAGAGAAGCCAAATGCTGCAGACCATTACGTGGTTCACTGGAGAGCCAAGCCTGGCATACGCTGCCTGTAGTGGGACCATTTGTAATTTGCTCAATTTTCTGAGTGTTGTGGGTAGCTGCCAGGTAATTGCCAAGGGGTGCATGTATATTTGAGATTGGCAGAGTTAAGGACAAGAATTCTGTGAACAATTAGTTAACTTCAGTCTTGACTCCTTTATAATTGGATAATTAGCTATTAGTGACTAGGTATCCGGACTGGTGTCTTTTCATTTGGTTGGTTGGCTGGGTTTTTTTCCACTTTTTCCAGTCCTTCCTGCTATCTGTTAAGCTCTGAAATGGCTGTGTTTTGCTTCTTCTGCAAATTTCCCTGAAATTCAGAATGTATGCTTTGCCAAGCGTTGTAGGAGCAAGTAAATCTATAGGGAAGGTATGCAAATTGTGAGCTGCAGAGCACAGCTGTGAGCAGAATGGCTTTGTGGTTACAGTTCTGGCCTTGGACTCAGCAGGGTGTTACTCCTAACCGTGCTTCCTATCTGTGTTGTGATTATTGGCACATGAATTAATCACCTCAGGCTTTCTTCTGTACTCAAAGCAGTAGATTGTAAAGTATATATTTTTCTAGGTTGTCTTCACTGTTTTCATCTTGTTTTCATCTTCTTTTATTCAGCAGATGTTTGCCTTTGTCTCTTTCTAGTGCCTACCCTCCTACTGCAACCAAAATCACAGTGTAAATCTTCTGGGTTTCTTGCCTTTCAGATCATCTTTCAGATTTGAATAAGCATTTTTAAAAGATGCGGTGTTAAGGTACATGGTTTAGCACCAGGATTGGCAGATAATGGTTGAACTCAGTGATCTTAAAGGTCTTTTCCAAACAACATGATTCTATGATTCTAAATACATGAACAATTGGTATCTTCAATCAAGCTACTGATGGCCAGTCTTAGATTCTCTCTGGCACCCTTTTACAGAGGTCTAAAACTCTCTACTCCAGAAGTAGAAAATGGGCAGAAAATCCAGATGTAGTCACAGGCAACTACAGTCTTGCGTTACACATGTGCTTCCTACATTTCATCAAAGCTGGGGGTAAAGCCTCCACCTGTGAGGAAAGTCCAGTGATCAGGATTCATTGATCTGTCCCTTATCCTTTCATCAAGATGAAGACACAGCTCAAAATTGTTTTGGGCCCCAGTGAAATACCAAGCCCATTTATGTCTTTGATCCTGAACATCAAAGTCCCCCAGAGAATTAGCCCATTCCAGCTGAAAACTCATTTTCCTTCAGCAGCTATATGTTTTCCAAAGACTTGAGACACATCACTTGGGTGATCAGAGTGCTAAAAGAGTGCTCCATTATTTCTCAATCAACATTGTTAAATAGATGGTTAAATGTGTGTTCCACTTGTGCTCTTATGGGTATTTATCTGCTTCTAGGGAATGTTGTTTTATTGATCCAGACAACATCTCTTGATACACGGAGTTTCTGTCACATAGAACAACATGAAATATATAATCTCTGAAATCAGTAGGCATGCAGGGCTACAATGGTTGATTACAAGCCAGAGAGTCCTCAACTGGACATTACTGACACTGACAGGAAGAAACACAAATTGCTACATATATCTCTATGTCCCAGGGTCCTATGCTGACACAGAATTTGTGATCCCAATGTCACGATTTGAGTCTTCTGCACATTATCAAAGAGGTGTTCTGTTCCCCAGATTTGGCCCTCAGGCAGACAATCAAAAAGAAGAAAAGAATATATTTTGTTTAGAGACATCTGTTTTGAGATATTAATTAGTAAATAATGCATAAGTTGGGATGATGTTTTGGCACTACAGCACTGCATTCCTGAATAAAACAAGTAAGAGAGCCATCACTGGATGTGTGCTTGATCCCTTTCTTGTCAATCAAAGCAGAATAAGTCTGGTAGACTAAGCAAAGGTGAAAACAAGTTTTGTTTGCATGTTTGTTTTTTTTTCACAAAGCTAGTATTTCCCTATAGCATTGAGTGTTCATTCTCAACAAAGCAATGTGAGGGTCTTGTACTATCTGAAGAGGAGTATCATGGTGTGGTTCACCAGCATGTTACCTATCCATCCACCGGGTTGGAGGGAAAGGTAGGGAGACAGCTGGAAGCAATAACATCCTCATCCTCCTCTAGTAAAGATGGAAGTTGAGGTGTCCTTTATTACATTTGTTTCATGCAGGAACAAACTCTTCCTATCTTTACAAGAGCTGAGTTCTCATCTCCATCTGTGATGAAGCCACCAGTTGGCCCAAATGGACGTGGAGTTTAATTACAAAACATTTTATTCAGTCAGGAGAACTAAAAACTCTGCCATATTCTCTAATGAATTTGGAACTGGATCAAAATCTCTGGAGATGGTGTTATTGGCTTGGGTAGAACCCAGATTTGGTTGTTTTTATACATTTGAAGGCAAATTTGCAAAATTACTCAAGCAAGCACTTCTCAATATTTGGGTTTCATCAGAAAGATTTCATCTGTCTCTCTGTAGAACATGCTGTGGACATGGCTGCCCCATCATATAGCCAGGGATTGCCTTTGTGCTTGGCATAGCGGTTTCTTCAGTTAAAAACTCACCTACAGATTCCTTTCCTTACTGCCATTTGGTCTTCACAATTAAAGCACAGATTATTTATCATCTATATTACAGTGGCACCCACAACCCCACTCACAGTGAGTACTATTGACCTACCCATGACCACATTTCTTATTACCAGTTTCTGTCTCTGAAAGCTTTTTTTGGATTCTACAGCAATACAAATGGTAACATAATAAAAGTGGATGAGCTTTCCTCCCTAGCAAAATGAGAACTCTATCAGAGATCAAAGGGAGGTCAGCAAAATGAGACTGGTGACTGTGCATGCATTTCTAAAAACAAATGGAAAAAAATTGACCTCCACAGGGTATGTCAAAGGTCTAGACAGGACAGAGCATGGTTAAACCACCATGATTCACAGACCACCATGGTAGATGAGGCCATGATGTGTGTTCTGCAGGTGTTTCCTGGATATGACAGAGTAGAAACATTAGCAAGTTCATTAAATAAATTGTTTATGTCAAAAGTTCATATTGATCTAGTAGGAATTTTGAGCACTGATAGTGCTGGTCCAATAAGCTAGGAAATTGTCTTTTAAATCATTGTTGAGTACTGCTTGTCCCCTCAGAAACCTTTTCTGAATCTTGCCTGAACGGATTTCACTTGGATATCCACAAAATAATACAGCCTTTAAAGAGAGAAAAAAGATATTCAGATCCCAGGTGTTCCCAAAATAAGCATCCTCCTCTCACCTCAGAATATGCAGTGAAATGAATTTTGAGCCAGACTTAGCCACAGTAAAAATGAACAACAGCCCAAAGTCTAACTGCAGTGCAGACTCTAGTCATGCTAAACACTATTTTTCTGCTTGTCCTTTCATTTCAAACAATCTCCTTTCACTACATTGTATCAATATTGCTAAAATGCAATGTGCCTTAAAACATGCAAAATGGGATTAAATGGATTTATCAGATCTGAGGATTTTTTGCATTTTATAAAGATGTAATATGTCCCCCTGTGTATAGTATCTCTTGCCCATTACCAATCCATCATGTATCTATAAGAATTAGTAAATCTCTTTCATTTACTTAGAAGAAAATGTTTAATAGATGCCACATGAATTTCACACATTACTCTCATTCTGAGGCTCATTAATAGGACACCATGTAAAATACAGTGATTGTTTCTAGTCTTAAATTAGTGTTCTCTCAAATGTGGGGGAAAGATGGAGGGTCAAGGTGTTTTCTTATACCTGTTTTAGACACACTTAAATGAGCTCCATATTAAAAGTGAAGCAGAAACATATTAAAGGATAGAGATGAGTGTGTCATCTCCATTACATCCAAAGGACAAACTGGTACAAGTCTGTAAAAGCATTTGGTCAGTTTCAAGTTGCCTTGATTAAAAGAAAGACTGAGAAACATTTTCATTATGTAATTTTAGGCTAAACATCTAAAATCAAAGGAGGTGGAAAATAATCTAATAACCTTACTGTTCAGTGCTATATCTTTCAACTGTGAAGGCTGACCAGCTAACAATTTTCAACTGTGAGTTACCATTTAAGTTAATATATTTAAATGTAGTTCCTTTAAAAATTTTATTTGTCTTTAACTGAAATATGTGAAGAAATTCTTTTAAGATCAGCTGCTTCCCATGTAAATGGTGCCTGAGGCTATTTATTTGAGTCTTTTATTGCTGGTAGCAACATTTAGCAAAGCTTAGTCGAGAAGTAGGAAATTTCACTAGCAGGTACCTGACTCAAACCAAACCTAGACTTGTACAGACTCCAAATTTTGATAACAGAATAAACACGCTTGTGGCATAAAATTTGAGACCTATTAGCACCAAATCATCCTCTTTTTAGTAGTCTAATTAAAAAGGAAAAGTCCTAATTCTAACCTTGGAAATTGTACTGAGTTTCTGTCATATTTGTCCAAACCAGGATCAAGCCCTTTGGCAGGGCATAAATGGGAGGTTTGATAATAGTCGCACAACAGGAATTTATGTGAGAAGTTGTCTCCAGCCTTTATAAATACATTTCTCTTCCAAGAGGACAGAGGGAAAAATTATTTGGATTCAGCTGTAAGACCTGGTAGATCCTGCTTTACTTGAGGTATCTGGTAATTTTTACCTCCTTGATTAAACACATAAGCAAAGTCTGCTGATTTCCTTTCTGGTGAGCTGTCAGGTGTTATAATTCATGGTCGGTCAGTTGTGTTTTTTTTTCAGAGAAGACTGAGAGAGGATAAGGGAAATAAAAGATCTTTGCAGTTTCTGTAATCCATATCAACCTGGAAGGATTGCAGTTAATAGTAGGATAACACACACATGGCTGCAGTCCATGAAAGCTCCCCTGTAAGTAGACAGCAATTCTTAACTAGTTATTTAAAGTTCCCCAGTGATCACAAAGCAGGGACTGATAATTCCAGAGGGTGATTCATCCCAGTCTAAGATAGATGTCTAACATAAGTGGGACGAATAACTCAGCAGACGCATTATCTTGCTCTAGTGCTACAGTGGAATCAAAGCAAGTAGATAATTTAGAGATCTAATACAGATCATTGAAGATATTTGAAACAAATCTGCATCCTAACACATATTTAGAAGCTCTGGAGTAACAGTTTCTTGAAATGACTGAATAAGGAGGTTTAATAGAACTGATTTTTATTTGGCGATAAACCACAGGTAAGAGAATAACTTGGTGTGATGTAAGAGACACCTTACTACATTAAACCTCATCCTATTATTCAGTAGCCAATTTAAATATCTACAAAGAGACCTGCCAAAGCTTGCACAATCATCCACGATTTCAGAAAATATGTTCCTCCAGCTGGAGAGCTGACCTACAAATTTCCAATGAACAATATACCAGTAAGATTCTTTGTATCCTTCCGCTCTTCAGACATCATGAAATGCACAGCCATATTTTTTCTTCTATGACCTAACAAAGCTTTTTTATAGGTTGACTTCCCTATAAATACCTAGAGATTGTTAGAGTATACAATGAGCTTGGCAAGGAAAACAAACAAACAACAAGCAAACAAAACCCCTTCATCATTCAAATTCACCCCAGAAATGTGGACATCAGGAAAACTTCTTCACCATTCTAAAGATTATTTGTGAAATTTGAGGTTTGAGATCTGATCTATTTTTCTGTCACTTTCAGTTACTTACATGTTTCTTCATATATTATACCAATTTCAGAAGAAAAAAATAGCCTTTTTCTGGCAAAGACTTTCCTGCCAACCAATGAAAAAAGCCACTGGAAAGTTATCTTATAAAATTTTAGAATCATTAAGGTTGAAAAAGACCTCCAAGATCATCAAGTCCAACCATCAACAAAATACTATCATGACCGTGAAACCATGTCCTGAACTGCCAAACACCACCAGGGATGGTGACTCCACCACTTCCATCAGTAGCCCGTTGCAAAGCCTGACCACTCTTTCAGTCCAGAAATGTTTCCTAATATCCAATCTAAACCTCCCTTTGCAGAGCTTAAGGTCATTGGTCATAAATGCCCCTTTTATTTATCTTCATATTTCAATATTCACTACAGTGTAAAGGATTATCTTGTGCCAACAAATAATTCTAGATTTAGTCACTCCTCTGTCCTTTTTTTATTCACATGCACTCCCCCATTAATGATTTATGTTCACACAGTACCTGAGCTTGCCCTGATTTTTATAGTCACTATCTAGATTGCTCTGTGTCATCACATGTTATCAGTCATCCAAATAGATGGCAGACTAACTCCTCAGGCATTTCATGAGTGTGAAAATAATTAGTGCAAATAAAGTTATATGGGCTGAATTTCACTCTTAGGATTTATAATTTCCTTTCACGTTAGTTGCAATATATTTTCATTTAACTGTGAAATATATTTTAGTGGATACTTTCCATCAATAAATAAATTTTTTACTACTTTGATTCTTGATATCTTGAAATGAGGCACTCTGCCTCAGTGACTATGAAGATGTTTCTCAGATGACAAGGTTTCTTGATTTATGTCTAAAATCTCTCCACTTTTAGCAGTCAGGATCAGCAAACTTATATGTGCATAAATGAACTTTTTTTCCACTGCTGGGACTCTAATTGCACTGGTTATTTTTGCTGCTGAATGGCTTTAACTTTGCTGGATGAGATGAACAAGAGGACACAGTCTCAAACTGCACCAGGGGAGGTTTAGACTGGATGTTAGGAAGAAATTCTTCATAGAGAGAGTGATTGCCCACTGAAATGGGCTGCCCAGGGAGGTGGTGGAGTCGCCATCATTGGGGGTGTTTAGGAGGAGACTTGATGGGGTGCTTGATGCCATGGTTTAGTTGATTAGATGGTGTTGGATGATGGGTTGGACATGATGATCTTGAAGGTCTCTTCCAACCTGGTTTATTCCATTCCATTCCATTCCATTCCATTCCATTCCATTCCATTCCATTCCATTCCATTCCATTCCATTCCATTCCATTCCATTCCATTCCATTCTTACTGGCCATAACTTGACATTTGGGTTAGTCCACTCTCATACTCCCAGTTCCTGGTTATGCTTGACCACATAAGGTCCAAAATTTGAAATTTGAAGACTGAAAAATGAAATAAATCATGAGCTGCACATGACACAACAAACTACTAAGGAAACGCTGAATCTTTTATTTCTGTGTACTTTCATGTTTCTTGCCGAGCCTTAGTATTCTTTCCTTTGTGTTTCCTATCCAGTCAGACTTGCACAATTCCCATGGGCAACTGAATCTATCTAAGATGTGAATCACTCTGAAGTGTAGATTTTTCACCTTTGAATTTAGATAAAAGATAGAGCATTATCTCTGTTCACTAACTGATTTATTTAGGTACTGTGGCAGTTTAGGCTGGGTGCCTCCTGTTCCTGCCACACAGACAACACCTCTGGTGTCCAGAGGATCCAACCCAGTTTGTGGACACAAGAAACAGCATATTTCATACCTGTAATATCCTGCACCCTATAAATCCATCTACAAAGTCTTCCTTCCTCTTTCTTCATTCTCTGCTCTGCCTAAGAGGCCTTGAAATACACCCCCACTGTTACCAAATAGGGACCATCTCCCTTAAGAGCAGAGAGGGAAGAAAGAGGAAGAGAAAGACTGCAGATGGATTTATAGGGCACAGGATACTATGGGTATGATATATGCTGTTTCCTGTGTCCACCTACTGGATTGGACCCTCTGGACACCAGAGGTGTAGTCTGTGTGGCAGGAACAGGAGGCACCCAGCCTAAACTGTCACAGGTACTGAAAGTTAAATGGGATTAATATGTGTCTGAATAACATTTTGAGTGCTTATAGTTTTCCAAGCACTGGTTGTTGGACAGAAAGCCATGTTAGATAATAATAAATAATCTAAGTATTTGATCTCTGAAGGTTACGTCTATTTTGATTTTAAAAATCTTTGGATAAGTTTTGACACCCAAAGAACCACTGTCTTACTCATTCTGTAACTTGACTGTGCAGCATCAGTGAACTTCATCAGTTCTAAGTTGGGCTTGGACTAAAATACCAGCTCCATGGATTACCTAAACTTTTCTTGTCCAAATTGCCATATGTCTAACATTTAAGAATAACTGACTTCAGATTCATTTGAAACCTCACCACCAGCTCTAGACCTTACAAACAGTGGCATACACATAATGCTGTTCCTGTTTCTCCAAACTCTTCAAAGAAGAGAGAAGTTCAAATCTTTATTTTATGTTCCTCTTTACAGGTTTTTTTCCTCCACAGTCTTCACTGTGATGATGTCATCTTGTGATACCATGGTCATATCCTGTCATCCTTCTCCTTTTCTTTCTAGCCCTATTGCTCCCAGAAAGACTGTGACTAGCTATACATAGGTGTTCTGTTTATACAAATTATTCAAGTAGATTAAATCAATGATCTCTGGTTCAACATCTTCATCATTTGGTAACACTTTTAGCTTATTTTAGTTATTTATTTTTTTAATTATTCTTCAGCATATAAGCGCTAATACTTTACTACTTACCTTATTCTGAAAACAAAGGAAAAAGAAGAAATGGTTGTAGCCAGGAGGGGGTTGGTCTCTTCTCCCAGGCAGCCAGCACCAGAACAAGGGGACACAGTCTCAAGCTGCACCAGGGGAAATTTAGGCTCGAGGTGAGGAGAAAGTTCTTCACTGAGAGAGTCATTAGTCATTGGAATGGGCTGCCCAGGGAGGTGGTGGAGTCACCATCCCTGGAGGTGTTCAACAGGAGATTGGACATGGCACTTGGTGCCATGGTCTAGTCATGGTCTAGTCTGTGGTGACAGGTTGGACTCAATGATCCTTGAGGTCTCTTCCAACCTTAGTGATACTGTGATACTGTGAAATGTATTTGGTATGTTGACATTTGAAATACCAATAATTTTATCTAAGCTTAGAAAACACTTCCTTTTTTCCTTTCCTCTCTAGTTTAAATCCTGTTGAATCTATTGGTCTTTACTAATTTTGCATTAAAAGATTTAGTCCTGCTGCTGCTTATACAGAAACCATTTAAACATAGGCACTATTAGGAGGCTAACTGGAACTTGCTATCCTTTAATTTATTTTAATACTTTTTTCTTTTGCTAAGTGGTTTTGGTTTAGTATTCAGGCTCTAAATTATTGACAAAGGTGTTCAGTAGGGCCTATGGGGGTAAAAAAGATCTGTTCAGGTAATTTGAATACTATTTTAAAAATACTTTTCAGTTTTGTGGAGGAGGGAAGACAAAGATGGGAACACTCCTGAAAGTGTCACTGTCTGAATGTTTGGTCTTAGCTAAATTATTTGATCCAATATATTCTGCTTTGCATAACAAAATAAAGGCATCTAAAAAGCACTTCGGTTTTCAGAGGTTCCAAAGATACTGCTCTTACTTTAGTCAAAAAGGAAGCAATCCTGAATAAAAATGTATGACTTTCAGCACAGAAGACCAATGGTGTAATCCATGTGTCTCTGTATTGCCCATAGTGCAAAGGTTGTGCACTGTGAGCAATAATTCTTTTGCAAAAGCTTAAATCCAAAGAGATATGCTACATTTTGCTTATTAACATGTCCAATGCTGGAAGTATTTCTGTCACTTAAAATTCTATGTGGAATTCATCCAAACTTTTTCAGTTTTGGAAACTGATGCAAAATTATTTTCCTCTGCTATATTTTCTTTCTCAGAAGTAACTTGGTTTATGATTCCTGAAGGTGATCTTACAGACCAAACAGAAGGGTGGTTTCCCATTAATTTCCTGTGAAGTAATGCTAGAAAAGTAATTCTGTAGTGATTTCCATGCGGAAGGATTTAAACCAGAATAAACAGACATATCAGAAGGTATCTGTGATAAACTTAAAATTCTTTGCTGGCAAATGCAAAAGTAACTCAAACTGTTTCCATTCTTGTTTTTGTGGTGTATACAGCCTATTCTTCTTGTTTTCTCATACAACAATGATTCCATTATGTTATGATTTTTACAGCTCTGAACCCTTCAAAGACAGCTAGTAATTCATAATCTCTACAGCACCTAAAATAGGATGCACTTCTATATGAAGTGTGACATACACTTTAAGTAAAGAAAATCATTAGAGATTTAGATTTAGATTTAGATTTAGATTTAGATTTAGATTTAGATTTAGATTTAGATTTAGATTTAGATTTAGACTTAGATTTAGATTTAGATTGGGAAGCTCAACCTAGTTCATAGATGAATGGGGCACTAAGGTTCTTAGACTTGTCACATGAATGTCTTAGTGCTGTTATTTGCATTCCAGTCCATAAAATAATCTAAGGATTCAATAGATGTACTGTTAGGTTCATATGAGTGAAAAGCAGAGGAACAGAAATCATAGGAGGTGTCTCAGCATTTCAGGAAGCAGCAGGAGTAGAGGCCTCCAGGGTACTAGATCAGTGTATTTACTGTACAGCCATAAGCCCACTCATTAAAAGGCCATTAAGCAAATTAGAAAGTGGGTAACCACTCCTCACAGCCTGTTGTTTATTTGCAGGTCAATGTAGGCTAATAGAGCTTTTTGTTCTTCACAAATGCTTCTCGTGACATTAACAGATTCCAGTAAAAATCTAGTTCATTTATTACCATTTCAGGCTCACTGGAAGAGATAAATAGGACATTAAACATGTACAGAAGTTTAAACTGGCAAAATCCCATCTGTTCTCATCCTTCCTCTAGAAATGCGGGAGTCTACAATCCATCAGTCTTGTGGCACCAGCCAAGTAATTAAGGCTGCTGACACAGTTCTTTCAGAGTGACATGTTTGTGCTGAATGCAAAGTGAATTTCTGTATGCAGTGCACACACTGTGTGGATGAAGAGCAAAATGACACAGATGTTTTTTCAGCCCTTTTGCACCTCAACAGAACATTGAAGTAGTAGTCTTGAAGCCAGGTTTGCCCCCAAATCTGAAAGTACTGAGTTTTAAAGCTGAATCCAACTGTCTTGCAATAATAAATGTTTTTCTATGAAGACATAATTCTGGGGCAAAATATTCCTGACATTACAACCCACACAATGAAATTGTCGTGTGACTGCAAACCATGTGGCAAGTATCACATATGAAGGAGAATTCAAGGCTGAAACAGCTACAAGAATGACTTTAAAATGGGCTAGATTAACTGTAAACCCAGCAGTCCTCTGTGGGATTATGCAAGATTTGAGCATGCAGCCAAATCTCAAGAAAATCAACCACTCTCACAGTTGTATATTCTTGCTGGCGTAGTTTCCCTGATAGCTGGGCACTAGAATTAGCAATCAGCACCTTGCCAGCACATGAAACAGCTTTGGGAGCTGAACTTGAATAGCTCAAGTGCTAATATATTTAATTCCAGTCAGGGCACAAGTCATGTCACATAGAATTATGATTTCTCAATTTGGGAACCTCTATTTGTCTTTCTATAAAATTTTCCCATACTCAATTAAATCATCTTTTTCCTAAGAACAAGATTATGGAATATTGTTCCTAATGTATTTCTGTTAAGAAATAAATACTCTCCAGATGATCTGATTTGCATTGATCTGATATCATTTCACCATTTTAGTTCCTCTGTTCTTTGGAGGGGGGACTTGTCATCTAGCGGGTCACCTCTATCAGAGTTATAGCTGTAGTTATCAAGTGATGAATTGCTAAACATAGTTAAATCATAAATCTTTAGATAAAAATATACAACATTAGAAGTTGTACTCCAGCAGAGGAAGATGAAGGAATGGGGGTTAAGAACTAGGTATTGGGGCAAAAGAAGAGAAGATAGCTTGGAAGTAGGACAGACTTCCAGGCAGAAGAAGGCTAGTGAAAGGAAAGAATCAAGAAAAAGATGGGTTTGATGTAACTTATGGTAAAATGAGCTCACAGTACCATACCATCAATGAAGGTAGAAGGTTCCACTGGCTTCAGGTAAAGGTCATTTTGCTGTGAAGTGTTTCAAGATTGCTTGACTCCTTCAGTGTTTGGAATAACTGCAATAGATTAAATTCTTATCATGGTAACTTATTCTCTTTGTTGGTTTTTACTTATGAAAACAAATTTTTGACTATCAAGGAGTGTCAAGGACAATATTCAAGCATTCAGTAGTTATGAAGTATCTGAAATAGCATTGCTTCTATAGTAAAAATATGTTTCTCTTCTGAATTTGTATTATGATTTCTTCAGTGATACAGTCATAATTGTGCTGCAGTTTCTCTATTGTTTTCTAGTACAAAAGTAATATGAGGAATAGAGGAAGTCAGATTTTTCCAGGTCTTTTGACCTTACTCCCTTGCAAAAATGGTAATTCTGTTGTTTGGATCTTTTCTGCACCAGATGACCCAACCATTTTCAAGTTCAGCAAAGAGAGAAAAAGTTGCTATTTACAACCTATAAAAAAAAAAAAATATCTAATTGGTAAGGATGTTTTTGGGACAAATTTGAATTGCCTTTGCCTGTGAAGATGTTGACAAATGAGGAAAGTGATGAGGGAACTCAAGGCAATAGGAAACTTATTTAAGGCTATCTGCTACTTCAGACAGAAAAACTTGGACTCCCTGTAAAGGAGAGTTAACGTATGAGAGCAAATGATAGGATTTCAATAAAACTATTCAAGAAAAATACTATTCTTTTTCAACTTGACCTCATAGGTAATACCAAAATAGCCAGGATCCTTATTAGGTGACCCATTCAACTTAGAAGTTTCAAATGCTATTCCTTCTTTTATAGTTTGAAGTTAAATTGTCAGGGCTGTGAGAAGTGGGAGATACATTACAGTCATGCCCTGACACTGGATGTGGTTATGCTTCTGTTGAGTAAGAATGTGGAATCCATTTAAAGAATTATTGAATGCTGTTTACAGCGGAACAAGGCATCTTTACTGCCAGTGAAGAGCTGGGAGTTAACTCAGTTGGGTAAGCCCTGGTATTTAGCAATATCTAAAATGCTTTAACGTACCAAAGACATCAGACAGATAGGATTCCAGACCTTTGGGAGACTGAAGCTCTTCTGGGCTCCCAAATGAACTCCAAAAGCATTATGCTAGGACACCTCCAATGGCAATGGATGTTTTTGTTTAGATATCTTAATTAAGGCTATAGTCAATAGAATTGATAGATGTTATTGTGCAACTTAAGTCTTCCAAATGTAGGTGCCTACATACTGAATCACAGGAATTGTAGTCTTCCAAGTGTAGGTGCCTATATACTGAATCAGAGGAATTGTACCCTGCACTCCTGCTGTTCTGTTGACTTAATGTCCTCCAGCTACAACAGACTATCAGATAACTTGATTTAACATAGACATCTACTCTGTAGGCATCTGAATTTAGTGGGCATGAATCCTGCTTAGACTGAGTTAAAGCAGTTCAAATAAGTCTTTCTGAACAACAGTCAAATGGAAAGCTCAGATCTAACACCATCATTTTGGCTCTGACTTGCTTATATCGAACTCCTTTGGTTTTGCTATTGCCTGTTATTCTTGGTGGATGTCCTGTGACTGATGTGGAAAAACGTAACCATTGCTGTGATTAACTTATCTAATTCAAAGGTTTTGGCTCAGTACTATTAGTTTTTCTGCCAGCCCCAAGCAAATATTATAAAAGATATGGTGGAAACAGTGCTGTACCTCATAAAATACTGAGCTTCTGTTTCATACAAAGCACATCTGAATTGAAAATATTGGTCTTAGATAGACACTATATTTCTTTCTTCTACCTTGCCACAAGCAGGCTCAGAGAGATAATGACCCTGGCCTTAGAAGGCCACATTATTCACCTTGAACAGTAACAAGTAATGCTGTTTCAGTGTGCTAACTGTGCTGATTTTGAGGCCTAAATTACCTAGCAAACATAGATGGATGAGCAAATGGTCTTCTGTGTGAATTGATTCTCCCTCCTGGAGCTTTGAATGTTTGTTTCTGTGTATATCCATGTCTTCCTCCTTCCTACTGATTACTTTAAAAAACAAACCCTTCTTCCCTCCTTAGAATAGCACAGTTCATCCATGAACTGAAAGATGGATACCTAATATCAGATGAATACAGTGCTAAGGGGAAAAGAGTTATAGTGGGTGTTTTGTTGGTTTGGTGTGTTTTTTTTTGGGGGGTGGGGTGTAAAAAGGAGAACAATGACTGAGAGTGTCAGAGTCCCTATTCTGCTCCCTGGAGAGGGTGTATGAAACATCCACATTCCCTTGTATCATCTGAATGCATAGTTCAAGTCATTGTGTGGTGTTCCCACATGCTCACAAAACCCAGAGCAAGCATCAAAACGGAGTTATGTAAAACAGTGTTGAAGAGCAAGTCTGGCTGGAGATGTAAACAAAAGGAGGTCCATAGTTTGTGTGCAGCCTCCATTCCTATGGGTGCACCAATAGTCAAGCACATGAACTGTTCTTTGGAAGAGCTGACTTTAGAGAAAGTGCTAGAGGACAGGCGGTTATTGAACATCTAGACACTGACTACTCAGAGAGCTGAGGTGGTCATCTAGCACACATTGGATGGCTTATAGTGTATTATTTTCCCAGTCACACAGCCGTGTGCTGTCTTTGGACGGTGTCACTTGAAAAATAAAATGCGGAAGTATCCTCATAACTTTGGAAAGATTGTTCCTTTGAGGTGGGAGCAGCTGAGTATCAGTGATACCAAATACTACATGTAGCTACTATAGTATATTAGTCTTCCACCTCATAAGAGCTTTATATACTTTAGTAGGAGACTTCATAGCTGTGTCCCCACCATTCTGAAAGATGCATTTCCAAAATGATCATCAATCCTTTGAGCTCAGTCTTGCATCCCTGCTTCCAATATGCATGTACTCCTAAGTTTAAAACAGCAGAGTCAGCTATTCAGGTTTCTTCTTCTTAAGTGAAAATATGTAAAAAAGTATATTCTGTGATAACATTTATTCTTGGCAGCTGGCCAAGAAGCTCTAAGACTGTGAGGCAAGGTCTGCATAGCGTGAAAGCAGAACTGTGCCTGCCAGCACTGTCAATCCTTTTAAAATACTCATAATTCCCAGCAATTATGCCTAAATTCTCACCCAGTTGACTCTTGGCAATTATCTCCTGCAGCACTAGTTAAATGCCCAGCCTGTTCAGAGGTTGGTTTCACTGTTATATCTCAATGGACTTTTCATCACATTTATGGCAATTGTCTCCTTTGGATTTTCTCTAAAAATAATGAGGGTAAAACTGAAAATACAGTGGGAGCTGTGGTTATCAGAACATCCTTCTTATCTAAGAGCTCTTGGGATCAGTTATATGACTATAAAATCTGACATGTGTTGAAAATTCAGTGCATTTATTTATAACTGTGGGTATCCATACAAATCCCCTGACTCCAATCATGTTCAGAAAAACAGCCTGAGGCTGCATTATTTTGTTTTTAAAACTATGACTTGCTGTTCAAACACAGCCAGGAAAACAAGTATTTGCTACTTAATTTTCCTCCTTAAACTGCTGGGAACATTTTAGTAGGGGTTACATTGTCATTACCTTGACTGTTTGTTTGCATTAACAGGGGTAGAAGGAAAGGAGAGGGGTGGAGAGGAGCCTTTGTGCACATTGGAAAGACTGAAGTGAAACATCCTTACTCTCATTTTTTCTAGAGAATAAAGGAAGCCAATCCTACGACTGAGCCTTCTGCTTCCTCTGTGGAAGGAGACACAACTTTGGTGTAGCTGAGCCTGGGCTGATGTCAGCTAAATTAATAAAGAGGCACTGCTGATTTTGAAGAACCTTAGTTGAAGAGAATATGTTTTTCTGTCTCTACGGCTGTATCTATATCCCTTCAGAAAAATAACCTCAGAGGACATTTTAAACATCCTTAATGCACCACATTTCTTGCCACATCCTGCTAGGAAGGCAGCTGCTCAGGTTTCATGTTGACAATTTGCAGCCTGACACACTCCAGGGAGATGTTCTGTTGTTGCTGGTGATTTCCAGATTGCTTACTGCAAAAGGGAAGACTGTTAAGGATCGCATGCAAGATGTGGTAGAAACACAGCCACTAGAAACACAAACTCATGAAGGCTCACAACAAGCAGCCAAATAATACCATGAAAATAATACCATGATACATTTCATGGCCATTATGCTGAGTCCTGCTTCTGCTGCTTAGTGTTTTCCAGATGCATATACATACCTGTCCAGCACCAAGAGCAGATAAAATAACCAGGTTTTTTTTCTCTAGAATGTGAACATGAAAGAGTTTTATTTCTTAAAAAATAAGAGTATTTTTCTCCAAGACTTGGGAAAAAAAGTTATTTAGTATAATCAGCTATGCATCATTAGTGTGCAGTATATTTTATTCAATATTTTCTGCACAACAAATAGAAAGGACTGTGTACAACAAGAAAGGGATATTGAGAGGAGTGGTTTTGTTTTATGGAAAAGAAAAATTTTTTACTTTGTCAAAAAAAAAAAAAGATGAGGAGCTAATGGTTCATTTTATCATTTTTGTGTTAAAAGTGCCACTGAAACAGTGCACATTACTTTGAAAAGTTTTGATTAAATTGCACTTTCTGCTGAAAATTTGTCTTGTTAATTTTATTCCTGGCTGATTTTCCTGCTCCTTTTTAACCTGTGTGTGTAAGTTTCATAAGCCATCCTTTCCCCATAAAGCTCTCCAGATTTGGAGTAAGGATTCAGTAAGGAGAAAGAATAGCTCTTAGTGCTGTTACTCCTATAGTACACAGCTTCAACTCCATGACATGAGGAAAGTTTTGCACAGCAGGCATTCCCATTACATTTTAACCTAGGCTAACTGTACCAAATGAGATTCCTAATTTATAATGTCCAGATGTCCTGGACTGGGAGCTCACTCTCCAAATAATTTGTGAGTATTGTTGTTTTTACCCACTTCAGCCATACTTGAAATATGGGCCAATTTCAGACAATTTGAGAGAAAGAAGTCAGAAACATTATATTATTAAATACCTTGTGAAAATAGCCTAACAGAAGAGAGAGATGTGTTAATGCCCCTGCTTAGAGAGAAAATTGCTCCATAAACTGAACCGTTAACAGACATCAAGGGATCTCTCTGGGATCCGTAAGTCCAGTAGGAGCCTTTGTCACATTGTTGGTTTATGAGCCATTTACCAAAAAGCACAAGTTAAAGCAGTTCCCCAAATGCTTCTATTTATACAGAAGACAGACTGTCTAATCTTCAGAGTCAGGAATGTCATATTTGCTCTTCCATAGTTGCAGAAGAGTATAATTAAAATTGAACTATAAAGTTAAACAATAATGTATGCCTAAAATTGCCTGCAAAGTTTTAATATTGCAAATAACATTCACAACTCCAATAGGGAAGAATAAGCAAGCCTCAGGGGTGTCAAAGAGTCTCCAGGATGTTTCCAATATTTAAAAATCTTCCAGACTCACTTCTATGCCATTTCACCTAATGAAATCTTGCCGTGAACAGCAGTGCTTCCTCCCCATGACAACTTAAAGGTACGTAAGCAGATCAATGACACTTTGTCCAGGCAAACAGGGGCGAACTATCATGAATAAAAATCCCACTGATAACAACTTGAAGGGTAGATAAAGGTAATGAATTTTGAGTCCGTTTACCTGCTAGAAAAGGGCTACAACATTGCAAGAATAACATAGAATCACAGAATGGTTTGCTTAGGAACAGGCCTTTAAACATCATCTAGCCAAATCTCATGCACTGGAGTTATATGACATGAACCACAGGAAAAATGAAGGCTAATGGGCAGAAGACTGACAGAAGTGGGAAATATTTGGCTATTGAAGCTAATGTATTTTGTTCCCAAAAGGTAGGTTCAGAGCTTAACAGATCATTTGTAGGTTTCCTGGGATACTTTGAGTGGGTGAGAAATCATGATATAAAAGATTAATCTTAAACTCATTTTGTGCACATCAGCTGTGTGCATGCTCACAAGAAATCCCATTGCAGAATTTGCTACAGGAAAAATCACCAGGCTTTTCTGTATGAAACTGAACACAGTTCCCTTTGTTTTCTGTGTAAATTTATAGGTCACTTTGGCACAAATTCTTAAGTGATCAGGGAGTAGAGGTGAAGCTATTAAAAGAACTTTAACACAGAGTTTTACATAGAATGAATAATGTACATACTTTCACCAGAAACGCATGACTCAGTCATGGAAATCATCATCAAAGGCTGTTATGAAAGGCAAATGTATACATAGACTCAAAAAGGTTTTTAACAAATTCACAGAGAAAAGGTATTTCAGCAGGTGTGATATATAATGATTCAGATGGAATAAACTTCTTGGTCAGGTCTAAATCTCTGATTTATACATAGGGTAATGTTAATCTGCTCTTGCCTTCTTTCTGATACTATTTCCATCAATATCTGTTACATTCTGCTTTCAGAGACTGGGTATTGGGAAAAAGGAGCTAGTGACTGATCCGGCTGAGTGGTTCTCACATAGTTTTATTTGCAGATGTAATCCTTGGAATTAAGAGAAAGAAACAATTTTATGAATAGAGGCAGCATGACAGCACTACAGCTAATTGTGAAATGTTTTCCACTAAAAAGCTGAAAATTAAGAGCTCAGTTGTTTGCTTGCTAGTAACTAAATGTTCACATTTCAGTTGAAAGCTAATTAAAAACAGAAAAAAAGATCAATCATATGAACTAGAGAAAAAATTGTTTTCCAAAAAACACACATTGTCCCAAAGTAGGTTTATTTCATGCAAAAAATAAGAAAACCCCAACAGAAAGAGCAACCATATATATATTTTTTCATGTAAATAGCTGACTGAAGTAAGAACAATTTTACACTTCACACCCCTCTCTAATGGAACCTCAAGGAAGGAAATATGCAAAGATGAAATAATCATTATTTCCAGACAATAAGGAGACTATTGATTAGAGACAGCCAGCATGGCTTCACAAAGGCCAGATCAGGCCTGACTAATCTGATACAGTCCCACACAACATTCTTGTCATTAAACTGGAGTGATGTGGGTTTGAAGGATGGACTGTTCAACGGATAAGAAACTTCCTGGATGACACATCAAGCTGGAACAGATGTCATATGAAAAAAAGTTGAGAGAATTAATCTTATAGTTTGGAGAAAGTTTGCAGGCTTTCACTGTAGGAAGGGGGTGTAAAAGACAGATTTTTTTCCTCAAGTGACAGCTCAAGAGTTAACAGTTTAAAACCAAATGAGGGTAGATTTAGATTAGAATAATGAGAATGATGAGGCACGGGAACAGGTTGTCCAGAGAAGTTGTGTCCTTACCTGGAAGTGTCAACATCAGGATGGACAGGGGTTTCAATGACCTAATCTAGTGGAAGGTGTCCCTTTCCATGGCAGAGAAGTTGGAACTACATGATCTTTGAAAGTCCTATCTAACACAAATTATTCTATGACTATGGTTCTAACACAGATGTAGAAAGGTTTGTTTCTGTGAGGGAGGTGAATTCATGCATTGAATTAGAGTCTTCATAGATGGATTTACATCTATGATTGGTGGTTTGTAGCCATACATCAATAGTTGTTGATGAAACCTTGTAAGAGAGTACAGAGACATCAGTTAAAATGCCCGAAGGCAGAAGCTGTTCAGACACATAATTAAGTGCTGTGTATTTCTTAGTTCCTAGTTAATGGTTCTATATTACATAACTCAACAGTAATTGAAAACCTGGCCTTCAGGCCTCATTTGACCCTTGCATTTTAGTAATCAGTGAAGAAATTAAAGAAGCACTAATAAGAAAAACTGCAGTGATTATAGAAATTAATAAGTAATGCATTTATATCTAAAAAATGGAATCTTACACAGAGAGATACCTGCAATTTCAGTGATTAAAAACAAAACAATTTTTGCATTTGACAGTCAGAGGAGAGTGTAATAGTGGAGGCTATTTGGTTTACTTGGGAAAAATACCTAAGGAAATTTCTTTCTGTCAACAACAGGAAAGGATTCAAGGAATAAGATTCAGGCTGATGAGATGCAGCCACAACAGTGTAATAGGTCTGTGGCTCTGTCAGGAGAAGGGCAACATCACAAACACCTAAAAGATATCAGGAATGTATGCTGTGCAGTCCCCTCACTGGCTGGTGATACATATTGCCTATACATAATGCTTTAAATGCATGCTTTTGTTGTTTAGATGACCATTTGAAACAGCGTAGGTTTTGAAAGGTGCCTCTTCCTTCCATGGACAGTTAACATGCTCCTGTGACAACATCTTGCCTTATCTGTATACATCCAGGAGAGGATTCTCCAAGCCTTGAGTATTGCTTAATTCTCTTCCAACATAGCCCTGCTCCTGAGGGACCCCGCTGTGTTAATCCTCATTTTCTTTACAAATCAGTTTTATATAAGTTAAATTCTCCAGAGGACTCCGGGAGATGGCCTTCAATTACTAGAACATTTTTTCTGGGAAGTCTTTTTCACTGTTCTTTCAGGATATCTCAGGGCACCCATTTGGCTCCCAAATAGAGTAAGTGAAGGATATTCAGAGCAAACTTTCATCTTCTACTGACTCTGCAAAAGAGCCACTGATCATCTCAGCTACTTTTTAGGAATGTAAGATATTCTTTTTCTAGGTGGCTAGAAGAAAACAATTGTTAGAATGAATTTTGAAGAGTTTCTTACATTTCTAAACTCTTTTAAATTTTGCAAAAGCCAGCAGTCCAATGAAGCCATCCTAGTAGCTATTCAGACTCAAATGTCAAAGGCATTCTTTTCAATACTTAGTGAATCTTATAGTGTGGGACTTTGTCCAGGAGTTTGTACTTAATGCTTTATGAAGTATGACCAAGAAGGACTTGTGCTGAGGTGGAGTTTTTTACAATGAACATGAGATGAGTAAGATTAAGAGATACAGTGCAGTGTGGCAGAGGGAATTCAAGGCTAAAAAGTCTCTAGTGGAGAGGTCTCACAGACCATATGAATCAAGAACATCTAAGTACTGTATTGGTAACTGGTATTCTAAGTTTTTACATGCTTTACACACTTCATGATCAAGATAATTCTCCAATGAGAAGAACATGAAACAATTTTTTGTTATCTTATGGTCCTTCTTTTCTGGTCCTTGCTCTATTATCCTTTCCATGCTGACATTCAGCATTTGTTTCTCCTTTGGGATTTAACATGCTTCAGCATCCCAGTTCCTTGAAAATATATTTCAAAGAGAGGTAATTTTCACTTTTCAAAGCATGCTGAAACCTGAAACTGGACCTTTATGCACAATACCATGTGCTCTTCAGGATGAATCAACATTTTCAAACATGGAAAACATGCATCAACAAGCTCTGCCTAGAGCAGTGAAGTTATTGGAGCCTATTTTCTACTACATTTGGGTCTTAGATTCTCAGTTACCTAATAAAGCATAAGGACTAATTAAGTACTTTTTTCATGATGTTTGGGATATTTATAAAGCCTGTATGGATTCTGTTAATTAAGGATGATCAGATATTGTATCTTTCTCTGAACAGGAATGTTGATAGGAACTCTTTTCTCTCTTTTAACCTTTTCCCATGTTTTTGAAGGACCTAACTTTGAGATTTTGCCCCTCTGCCAAACATGTCTAGACAAAACTGATGGTTGTGGAAGAAAATCATTCAGGAAGATGGAAACAATAGACTTAAAGATGCTTTTCTAGCCTTATTGTTGGCATTTCCTGTTTGTGGAGATAAATCTTCAAAAATATGTTTCTTCATGGAATAGATACATGAGCTGATGCATAAGATCCAGAAAGAGTAAGACATAGAAGAAGAAAAGTAGTAGAGCTGAATTCCTCAGGTGATAGATTTACATGGTTCCATTAAAATCAATGATCTGGGGGCAGCTAGCTTTGAAACTTTAATACAACCACAAACTCTCACATGCCTTACCATCTGACAAAGCTAGGGAACAATCTTTTGTTAAGATTTGATGCATTCCTTCCACACTTTAGGAAATAAAGTCAGATGTCTAAGCTGTTTGTGATATCTATCAGTATCTTCAGAGGATAATTCAGATCAACTGGGATAAAATACCTGCTGGAAGTGCTTGTCTTCCTTCTCTGAGTCACTGGGAAATCTAGCTAACTAATTTAGTCTAGACACACCACAATTAGTTGTTCAAAGTCAGGTGAGCTAACTCTTTCCTAAGGTAGTCTATGTTTTATAATGAGCCACCTTGTATATGCACAGGAATGCATATCCCTCAAGGCAAGAAATTCAAAACAGGTGCTAAAAACAACAATTTATCAGCCTGTTATCTGTGACTTAGAAGGAGTGCACATTACTATTTGTATCTGAGTTCCCCTGAAGAAAAATTTTATAAGCAATTTATTTTGTACAGGAAGAAGTAGTTTCCTGACACAGCTTGAGGGGATGACAAGGATTGTAAGATATAAATAATACAATCTATAAAGATGAAATATTTAGAGGTATTAAAAATTCAATAAAGGTCCAGAAATAGACATTTTTTTGGCATGAGAAAGGAATTTTACATTCACTTTTTTTATATGTACAGATAAAATGTGAAGTCTGATTCACCACTCAATTACTGAAGATTTAGGCTCCTATTGAGCGAAGTCCTTAAGCATATGGCAAACTTGAAAGACCTGTATGATGCCACCAACAAAAAGAGACACTTGTTCTTTTTCATCAAACGTGACTTTGCAGTAAGAAAGGTCTAAAAGGTATCTCAAGAAGTTGTGTAGTTCAGCTTTGGCCAGCTTGTGAACTGTGGATTCTTTGAATTTTGTTAGTTGAAATGTGATCTAAAAACCAAGCACAAGTATTTTAAATACACATTCAATTCCTTGTATACACTCCTGTATACAGGAAGGAAGCAGACAGAATGAAGGTAAAAGATTTAAAAGTAAAGAATGAACCTTCAATGTTCATCTTTTTTTTGTTTGGATTGATTAATCATATTGGTAACACAGCATAGGACAAGCTCTTTTTCACTCCCCCCAGAAATACAATTCTCTGTACTGAGCTTCTTCACCTCTTGAAATTATATTATCCATAGTTAAACAAGATGTAGATGCACATCTTATCAAAATCACCCATGATCAAGATTCAATCACCTCCTAGGCAATCTCCTGTGCACTTAACCATCCACACCAACTGAAATATTTTACCTAGCTCTAACTAAATGTGTGTTAGCTTGTATTTTCTCTTGATTCTCCCCATTTTTAGCAGATCAATTCCATCTCTTTTAGTGTTCCCTTAATGGTCATATATGGTAGACCTCTGATCACTCCTAGTGCTGTCTTCTGGACCCTTTCCAGCTGATTTACATTTTTATTGAAATTCAGTGACCAGACATGAATGCAGATGTTGAACTGACAGCTTTCCAGTGTTATGCAGAATGGAAAGACTAGCTCTGATGTCCTCACTTCCTTGTGACAGCATGACATTCTGATTCCTGATAAGCTTTTGATCCACTTTAAAACCCAAATCCTTCACTGACAAACTGATTCCTAGGGTGTCATACAAACCAATGGGAAATATCCACTCTATCATCATCAGCTCTGGAGTAGCTAGAATCCAGCGTCCAAGTCCAGTGTAATGTGCTTGCTGGTCTGAGTGGTCATCCTGGAAAGACTTAACTATTTCAGGGGATAATACTATTCCTTCCTGTGACAGGTATCTTAAATGGGAAGGCTGAATCATTTTCTTGAGGAGTCATTTTTCACTGCATGTAAGTGATCCAGATGACAAAATTGCACTAGAGTCTTAATGCTTTGGTGGTTCATATAACATCAGATTAAGTCCAAACTCAGTTGCATTCTTTTGTTCGTATCCTTACTGAATCATTTTCTTTCTTTCTTGCACCAGCCCACCAAGGTGATTTTGAATTCTTGTACTGGTCTCTGAAGTATTTCTAATCTGGCATTTTCCATGAGCTTAGCAAGTGGAAGTGCAACAAAACTGGTGAAGGGTCTAGAGAACAAGTCTTATGAGGAGTGGCTGAGGGAACTAGGATTATTTAGTGTGGACAAAAGGAGACTCAGGGGAGACCTCCTTGCTCTCTACAAGCAAGTGAAAGGAGGTGGCAGTAAAGTGGGGGTGGATCTCTTCTCCCTAGTATTAGATGACAGAACAAGAGGAAATAGCCTGAAACTGTGCCAGGGGAGGTTTAGATTGGATATTAGGAAATTTTTGTTTCCTGCAAGAGTGGTCAGGCATTGGAACAGGCTGCCCAGAATGGTGGTGGAGTCACCATCCCTGATAGTGTTCAAGAAACATTTGAAAATGGCACTTTGAGACATGGTTTAATGGCAATGGTGGTTTTGACAGTTGGCCTTAATGCTCCTAGAGGTCTTTTCCAACTGAAATAATTCTGTGAGTCTATGATAAGTATGCTCCATTTTCAAATAACCCACAGAACAAAATACACAACGTTAACTGGTGGACCCAGCAGAGGACTATAGCACTCACCCTTTTGTTTTGACAAAGAATCATTGCTATGTCTTTCCATTCTAAACCAGCTGCATCATGGAGGTGAACTGGTCACACAAGAAACAAAGGATGACTGCCCAGGATATACCTTAGAAATGTGTTTGCTTTCTCTTCTCTCAGTCTCAGTGCAGCTGACTTGCTGCGTAGGGGAGGGTGGATATCACAAACATAATGCCCTGGTTTTAAGCACTCCTTAAACAATGGTATTTCTTTAATAGAGAAAATAACAACATCAGAACTGTCAAATATATGTATTTTAAACCAGCTATATAAAAATAAATCTCATTTTAATAGTGCCAGAGTCTTCCTCTGTAGTACTTAATCACGGCTTCCACAAGATTTCTCCTATCAGAAGGGCTGCAGAACTGGGCCCATAGACATCAGTCACAGGTTGGTGTTGTTCTATTATTCATTTTTAGATAGTCAGTAAATTGCACAGAAGAGATGAATGCCTCATAAAATGAGGCAATAACAGTGTGGGTTTTAGTAGAGAACAAGTAACTTTGTGTGGCTTTCAGGCAATATATCAAGGCCTAGTTATTCAGCTATTATTTATAATATGTTATGGATATTGCCAGATAATCCAAAACTGTGATTAATGGAACCCACTTCAGAACCTCTCCATTGTGCCAAAGCAAATTAGCAAGGGTCTGTTTAAGTAGGGAAAGTTGTTGTATGAGAGAGTCCATCCTCCATTTCATCTTCCTAAGGTAATAGAACAATCTTAAATATCCAAGCTGTGTGTCTTCTAAAGATCTTCATTCAACAGCCCTGAAAAGGAGGTGGTCAGACACTCACTGGGACTTATGGCTTAAGGACTTAGTTTTGCCATGGTTTAGTTGATTAGGTGTGTTGGATTGGTTGACAGGTTGGACACGATGATCTTGAAGGTCTCTTCCAACCTATTCTATTCTATTCTATTCTATTCTATTCTATTCTATTCTATTCTATTCTATTCTATTCTATTCTATTCCATTCCATTCCATTCCATTCCATTCCATTCCATTCCATTCCATTCCATTCCATTCCATTCCATTATTTGACTTTGCTCTAGGTGTTTCTGCTCTGGAAGTGTAAGTCATTGTATTGCTTTCAGTGGCACATAAGAGGTATGCATCCCTTCCTCAGATTTCCTCCTATCTCTTTGCAAGTGACATAATTCCAGCTAATTCTTCTAGATGAACTTTGTACTTTGAAGAGTAATACAGTATTTGCCCCAAAGTCCAAACACACACATGGACAGAGTGATCAAAATCTTGTAGAAAACATGGGCAGTCAATTTTGCTCCAGGTGACAACATTGCTTTCCTGAGAAAGATAAAAAATGATGGAAGAGCCACCTTTACTGCTTGAAATTTGCAGATCTGGGACAAAATTTAGCAAGTCAGTACTTTGTACTTCTGTCAAAATGTTTGAAGATTTTTTTCTGGAAATATTTTGTATTCAGATTCTCTCTTGACCAGTGAATGAAACATTCTTTTCAGGAACTAGTTCACTACAAAATAGATGTTTGGATGAAGCAGTATTTTCAGGACCTTTGGCACAATATCCTCAGAACAGGTTCTGAAATATCATGGCAATGGGTTAAAGAAATGTAGGGTTCTTTTGTGAGTCATATGCATGTTTATATTTTTATATACTAAATAATCATATATAAAATGTATATGTATTAAATGTAAGGATACATACCAATTTTGTATATTTTATGCTTTAGTAAAGGTTTATATGTTATATAATTATATAATAACATATTACATTATCTATAAACTCATTTTATTTCTGTGTATACATAATAGATGTTCTTTCAAAGAATCATGGTAGATTTTTATTGGCATCTTGTGTATTGGATTCTGAGCAACTTTCCTTGTGGCATTTTATAACTATGTATACTGAAGCATATAGGAAAATAAATAATATGAATAGTGATCTTAAATTCTTGTATGTGCTTTTCATCTGAATGGGCTAAATACAGTCATCAGTGCAAAATGCAGTCATCAGTGAAGTGAAGCCCATGGCACTGAATTCAGCAAAGAGACTAAATCTTTAGCAAGGGTAATTACAGTTAGTTTTTCCACATTTGCTCACTAATAGCTTAATTGAATGCTTGGGACATGTGATACTTAAAAATTCATCATTCTTATAATTGACTTTTCTGTCTGATTCCTTCTGCCATTTCATGTGTGCTCTTAGGCATAGAGGTGAAACTTACTACTTTTCTTTTCCTTACAGAGATCTATGCCACATTTGAACAAAATTCTGTTTCTAGTGCAACTGTGTACATGTCAATAGTATTGCATCATTCAGTGAGTTACAGATGTGAAATGAAACCGCAAGCCTACACTTACTAATAGCGTAGAAAAACACTGCTGTGACAAGGGCTGGTCACTTGTCATTTGCACTTTCCAATTTCATATTAATGTTCAACATGATTTCTTCTAAGTAAGTTTGAAGTTTAGTTACAGGAGTTTGCCTTTCTCTGAACACCTAAGCTAGATATATATATATAACCAGACAACTGTCCCAGAGGAGACACATTATCTGCGTACATACTTTTATTGACTCACAAGACAATTTAGCCATTCAAGCCATTCCTTTTCTCACAGTTGGCTGTTTGTTTGTTTTTCTTCTTTGGCAGAGAAACAATAAAAAGGGGTTGAAATTTTCTGATATAAAATTCTGCCATTCGAAAATGTCAATACACCAAAATGTGTATGAAATTGTACTCATTTTAGCTATTAGCTAAATAGTAGGCTATTAGCTACATACTTTGTAAACAAGGCAGTTGCTTTGACTATAACATCATAGAATTGAAATCACAGAATTGTTTATCTGGCAAAAGAACAGTAAGATTCACGTCCAACTGTTAACCCAGAACTTCCAAGTCCACCATTAATCCATGTCCCTAGGCACCACTTCTACACATCTTTATGACACCTTTGGGGGTGGTGACTCCACCACTTTCCTGGGCACTGTTCCAGTGTTTAGCAAGTCTTTCGGAGAAGAAAGTTTTCCTAATATCCAACCTAAAGAAAGCTTTCCTGGTGTAACTTGAGGTAATTTCCTCTTGTCTTATTGCTTGCCATTGGGGAGAAAAGATTGATATCCTCCTCACTGTCACATCCTTTCAAGTAGAATAATACAGGTGCCAGGCATCCTCACCTAACATTAGACAACCCTGCTTTGCCTTTTGCATTGGAGTAAATGACCTCATGAGGTCTTCTGTAACCTCAATTAGATTGTGTGCCTAAGATTTGCCCTACTACAAGAAAAAAAGCAGGTAAAACATTGCTGGAATAGTTTTCTTTGGAGTCATAGTATTTGATTTTTCAATAAACTACTTTTATGAACCGAAATTTGAAAATGTCCATAATCTTTTCTGAGTATTATGCAAGCACAAACAGACAGATTCCATTTAGTTTTAAAGGATTTAGGATATGATTTAAACACATTTTTTTAGTATATTCACAAAGGGGAAAATACTTAATGTTAGAGCAGACTTTAATCTAATAGAATGCATCAGAAGCCAGTGCATTGAATGGACATCAACAGAGAGAAAATTGAGGCAGTACCAGGTAAATGGGAGTAAAATGCACGTTGTTAGTTTTCAATAGTACTGGTAAGTATAATTTCCAAGGACTGTGGATTTTGGGATCATTTTGTGTCCTTAAACACAGATTGTATGTCTTTCTGTTTAAAAAATGTATCTTCTGCCTTAAAACTACATTGATAGGGTATATTCAAAGGCCACAGTAAAAGGCTCTATGTTGTACGATATACCAGGTTGTGGCTATTTATGATAATGGTCTCTGCCAGCCTTAAAGTGCTCTTTCTTTGAGACATAAAGGCCTACTCATTCAAATGTATGATATCCATTTATCTGCCTGAAAAAAGCTCTTTGGAAAAAGCTTTATGAAAAAAAGGAAGAAAACTTAATTTTTAAAGTCAATTGTACAACAACAACTTCCTTCTTTTTAAGCCTTTGTTCTGAACCAATTTGTAATTATTATTCCATGCCATGCTGTATTTCACACCATAAGATGTTTATTAACAGCAGTGTGTGATGTCCCACGCAGCACAGGAATCCATAATTTACTTACTCCCTTTCCTTCCAGTGAGCATTCAAATGATTTGCCAATTGATCTCACAATGTTCCTTGGTGGCCTTTGTACTAACCTGATTAGCTGCTTGTTCTGACAGTGCCTGAGGTTTGGGTCAAAGCAGTGAATCGAATTTGTCTAAAACTCCTAATTCTGTGAGCTCATCTGCTACTTCTAACTTTATGTATGCTCTGCACAGATTGTGTCTACACATAAGAAGCCTACAACTTCTATCCTGACTACTGTTCTCAAGCTAACAGGCCTGCTGCCTATTTATATAATTTCTCAGGCTGCCCCTACAGTCAAAATCATCCAGGGACTCTGATAATGCTTTCAACCTTTTACTCAGTGGTAAGAAGGAAATGCAGATACATTTTAGAGCATCATTCTGCCCCTTTGTCTCAGTGCGTCAGGCAAAGCCAGAAAGAAGGCTGTGACTGTGTACAGTGAGCAAAGTTGGAGAACTGCCTGGACTCTTTTGTCTGTATCATCATTTATTGCAACTGGACCTTAAACTGGCAGACCCTTACATTTAGATGCCTTAATCTCCACCGGATTCCTACCAGAAGTCATCAGCTTCACTGAACTCATGGATGCCTAGTGCAACTGGAAATGCCATACCGTGCCTAAGGCATCTGCACAGAACAAGCAGATATGACCCAGGACATTTTGGAATCCAAATGTTGTGGACAACAAGATGGGAAACCAGGCAAGCTGTTTTCTACAGGGTGAGGCTGTCATTCCACTGGCCAAATGCAGGCATCTTCTGTGAAAGCAGATACATTATGTCTAGACTTCAATGACTTTATGACTATGTCTCCTCAACTATAAAAAGGAACACAGAGTAACTTGTTTAAAATGTGATGCCCACACAGCAAACACCTACAGAAATTCTTCCCTTCCAGTTTTGCTTTTTCTTTAGTGTCAGTGAGGAGAAACAGACACCTTGCCTGAGACTGGAGTGTACTGCCATCTGGAAATGTTCATCTTTATCAGCATTGACTGTAGATAAAGCCAGAAACTTTCTTAGACTGTAGTATAACACTGCACAAAACTCCAAATGGATAGAACTTAGATTTTATCATCAAAAACATTTTTTATGCCTTTTTTTTTTAGTATCAGAAATATCAACATATTTCAAGGATGCTGAATTTTAGATGAACAATTGCCACACTGTGAACCTCCTGGGCTTTTACCTCATCAGCTGATATAAATCACTGGAGCTTTTTATAGATATTCTTAAATATCTACAGTCAAATATCTTCTTATTTTTTTTTCCTTTCATTTTCCCCAAGAAAATCATGATTTCTTCTTTTAAGTGTGAACTGCTTTAGGAGTACTTAGCAAAAAACTTCAAGGAAGGCTTTAATGAGATGAATATTAATACAATAAAATAGTGCCAATATATTAAATTCATGTAAGGTTGACTTCCAGTGTGCTGCGTCTTCTCATTTGTTTCTCAGATCAGACCAAAGTGAGTTTATATACATTAAAACTTCACCTTCAAGGAGTTAATGAGCAATGTATCTTGAAAATATAGTGACATCTGTATACCTCATTGATTTCCATCAGTTTTCCCAGAATAACTTCTTAATTATTTTTCTAGTAATCATCCCGAAATCTAATTATAAGACCTAATTTGTAAAAGTTCCAGAGCTGGTATGCTATTATTTGCCAAAAAAATATATTAAAAAAAATTAAAAATCAGGCTGGCAGGCTAAATTTTAAGAAGAGATGAACTTGATGGTGATTTATCACTGAAACAAACCCCTCAAAAAAACAACCTTAATTTTTTTTTTTCTTTTCTTTTTTTGGTAACATTATTGAGACATTTCTTGAAGACCACAGTCCTTATTCCACATTGAAAGACACATACCTGAAAGCAAATTACTGAGGGATGAATAGGAGGATAGTTCTCAGAAGTGAAAACTCTTAGACTGTTATTCTTTTATATCCAAAGGTATTTCTATTGCTTATTGTTTCAGAGTGTGTGGGAGATCCTTTGGGAATACAGTGCTCAGCTCTGCTTCACTAATGGAGCATACCATCTCTGTATCGACCCACCACCGCTACAGGTAGGTAGTTGATAAAATCAGTGAGAGCTTCACTTCTCAAAGAAGAGAAGATATATCTCTTGCTCTACAGTTTTCGTAACTCATGGCACAATTCTGAGAGGATGAGGTAGGTTCATGGACCATCTTGCCAAGAAAGTTGCTATTCAAGTGATAAAATCTGTGACCTGATTGCCTACTGTGTAGAAGATGCACACAAAAGAGTACACCATTATCAGACTTAAGCTTTATCTGCAAATAAACATCCTTGGGACCTCTAAGGATAGGTCCATGTGGTGAAGTGCAGAGCTTGAAGGATGAGCTTGACAACATTGCACTGTGTGTCCCCATTATTGCTGCCTTGCTGTCCTTATTGCTGTTTTTCAGAGTGGCTGTAGCACAGGATGAAATCATCTACGTTGTGTCTGGGAAGAGACGAACTAGGTAAATCTCATAGTGTAGCTGTGTGGTTATGCTGAACTCTTATACTGTTCTTACCTGCATGCATGAAAGTTGGTCCTCAGTCAGAAGATCAGGTTCACCTCCTACAGCTAGTTCTGGAAGCCCAGTTAAAGTAATTGCTGGATGTAGACTTACTGTGTGGGAGAAAGAGAAAAAACTACTCTGGAAAGAGGCCTGAAACTTGCCTCCCCTTATTGCTGTAAAAATACCAAAATGCTGAACTAGATTTTTGAATATCTGAATTCCCACTTCTATCAAACTAGATGTTTCACTGAAAGGTGGTATTTGCTATCTCTGTGCTTTAGGGTTGTTTGGATTTTTTTGTGGTTTCTACTTGTTGGGGTTTTTTTTTCCATGATGCTGTGCAACCAGGAAATGCTTTGATAAAGATGGGGATTTGAAGTCTATTAGCAAAAGCTTCTGTCTTAACATTTAAACTAGCCCACTCACTGGGACTAGAATACTACTGTGTAGTCTGTAAGTTCTGGGAGGAGGCAGAAACAGCACAATGAGCATGTAGTTAAATGGCAAAACATGCCTTGTAATGCATATCACATGAAAGTTTCGTGGCTTTTTTTTTTTTAAGGCAGCTGCTGGTGCTATCTCATTTAAACAAAAATATATACAGAGAATAGACAAAAAAAATGCTATCAGATTACTTTCTGAACCCAAACTGAACAAAGGAATTTTAGAGAACTACAAAAGTATTTATTTTTCTAGTGCCCTCTCATGACAACCTCTTGCAGGTAAGTAATACATCATCAGAGGTCTGTGCTTTCAACAGCACATCTATTACAGCAGATTGCTTTGAAGGAGCAGTGTAGAAGAGGGAGCCACCGTCGTCAATTACAACTGCTAGAAATATGTCAGCGGGTTTACATGCACAGATTCCTCTCAAGTCTCAGAAAGAAAGAGTTAAAGAGCTCTACCAGCTGCAGCTTCAGTGTCTTTTATACAGCAGAGAAGTTTAGAATGCACCTCAGCTTTCTTGCTAAAGTATTTCTTACTGGAGTTTGGCCACTGCTTTGGGAGGTGATCATACACTCTTTTCAGGTAAATCAAAACAGTCCTCTTTATAGATTGCCTTGTGAAGCTATTATGCAGGGAATCCAATTGAAAAGTTTCTGCTGAATGTGATTTCATTTGTTTGATGGTAGTCAGAGGGAATTTCCCAACTAGCCTGTGTGCTGCCAGTAAAAGACGTTGGCTGAAGTGAAGTGTGGTTTATGAGGAGCAGACTCATTTCCTTGAGAAGTTCAGAGGTTTTTTTACTGAAAAACTCCATCTTTCATGGGTACAGAACCAGAACTAAGTGCAGGAAATACTGGAATCCCATGGTAAATCACCCAGGTTTTGTATATCTCTGAACCTCTTAAAGCATTGCAGATTTGCCTTTCAGGTCTGAACCTCTGAGTGTACGGAGACAATGTAAGATGAAGATCTTAAGCATATACAGACTTAGAATCTGTGACAGATGAAATTCAGAAGATGTTTATAGCAAGATGTATGAGTAAGGAGACTCTACAGCTAGACAAAGCTCAAAAACCCTTGCATGTTCTTCTTTCATAACTATGAGCCTTTTTTCCCAACCTGAGAACCACTGAGAGTCATCACAGTCTGAAAAAAAAGCCATGTTCTCCAATTGTTTTAAATGGTACCTATTCAGAGGATAAGAAAGTCAGGAATTTCCACTTTTGTTTAACCAGCAGGACTTTCTGAAATGAGCTTTTAAGCTTAGCTGGAATGCATTTACAGAAAGATTTTCATTCTATTCTGAATAGCCAAGGCATCTGTGCTTCAAAGGCTATTCCCTTCCCAGTGCACGGTAAATCAGTTTTCAAAGTCCTTGACTTACTGAAAAAAATCACTGCTTCCCATATGCAGTGGAATGCTGATTGAGATGACCTTACATATCTGCAGACCATCAGCCTTTTCTCCTTTCTCCTGGGAAGGAGACTTGTTTATGAAATTATGTTTTCAATAGCAGTAACAGGCAGAATTCTGATGAGGCTAGAGGTTTGCCCCTTAGAAAAAGAACAAGAATGACACAGGAGCCAAAGTTTTAATTGCATTGGCAATTTCCCCCATTCATAAAATCTTAGGAGAAAGATTCAGGACAGGGTCACATGCAAGTGTGCCATGCATATGCAGATCTGTGGTGTACTCTATTGTTTAACAGACTTTATTGCAATGTATTTTTTTTCCTTATTTGTGTGCACTTCTATTATTACAGAAAACATCTCTGTGAGCCACTTACAGATTATCAGCTTCCTTTCCAATATATAGATCATGAAGGTCACTTGAAGGCACTTCAATGAATTTCAGAAAAGCATGAGTGACTTAGCTGTGATGAAAACTCTACTTGTGCTTCATGCTGTGTGCCTATGTCCAATTCCAGGGTGCTGTACCTATGAGGACACCTATCCCAAAGGTGTTATGAAAAATGCAGGGGAAATGGAGAAAGAAAGTGATTGTTATCCTCTCTTCTCTTCTGAGGAGAACTGAGAAAATGTATTTCTTCTGAAATTGTTTAGCCTGGAGAAGAGGAGGCTCAAGGGTGACCTCATTGCCCTCTACAGCTACCTGAAAGGCAGTTGTAGCCAGGAAGGGGTTGCTCCCTTCTCCCAGGCAACCAGCACCAGAACAAGAAGACACAGTCTTAAACTGTGCCAGGGGAAGTTTAGGCTGGAGGTGAGGAGAAAGTTCTTCACTGAGAGAGTCATTAGTCATTGGAATGAGCTGCCCAGGGAGGTGGTGGAGTCACCATCCCTGGAGGTGTTCAAGAGGGGATTGGACATGGCACTTGGTGCCGTGGTCTAGTCATGAGCTCTGTGGTGACAGGTTGGACTCGATTGATCCCCGAGGTCTCTTCCAACATTAGTGATACTGTGTCATACTGTGATACTGTAAGTATCAGAGCAACTTTGGGCATCCTGAGCTCATGTATCTGCTGCTCTGATTACTAGCTGGCAGCCCCACCACATTCTCTGGTCTGATGGATTCACTTTGGGACAAAGAGAATCTAGTTTCAACTGTGAGAGCTGGATGGCAGACCTACCTTGTGATGACCCATGCAAACTGTGTCAAGCTGAAATGGGTTGTGAGGGGGCTTTGAATCTTTCTACGTATAGATGTCCGCTGCCTGGGCACTGTCTCCCCGTGAGAGGGGATGGATCAAGGTATGAGAATGGCTTATGTTATCTGACAGTATTAGCTGCCATCCAAGAGATGAAGGCAGAAGTCTCAGTATGCATTAAGAATCTCTCTTGAAATCATTATGAATCAGGGAGTTACTGCTACAGCTGCTGTCATTAATAAAGTATCAACAACCAAGTGGCATTAGATAAGGTCTGGAAACAGCATGTGTTATAACTTTACATGAAAATGCCAGTTACTTACGGTATATTTAAGATTTCAACATGAAGCCTAATGCAATTAGTCAAAATCATTTTGAAAATAACTAAGAATCCCTAGGATGTCTCAACAGGCTAAAAGAATCTAAGCAGAGTTAAAAAGTCACTATTAATGACCCTGCTGTGAGGGAATAAAATAGAAGCTGCTACTCCTTGCTAAGCAAATGCAACTAAAGGAACATTACTTAATTCTATGGCCTTAGTTCCTAATGGAAATTTTCTGATTTCCTTTCCTATAAATATATTTTCCTCCTGTAATTTGACTTACATCTTGAACAAAGTGACAGTTTTCATCAAACAGCTCTATGTTGGTTCCAGGTTACTCTATAATTTAGTCAGAGCTCTTATATTTTTCACTTGGAGTGATTTTTTTTTATGTGTTGGGGAAAACGAGAGTTTGCTTTTGGCTTTGTAAAACAGGGTAACTGAAAATTTCATATATTTTTTTGTATTTATTTGAGGGAACTAATTAGAGACATAAAGGGCTGTGTGCTAGACACACTTGAGAGACGCTTAATGGATCAATTTATAGGAAACATGTTTGAGGTCATTCAACACATTACAACATGTACTTCACTTGAGTTTCTTAGTATCTTTCTAAGGTTTCTGTATTTTCACCTAGGTATACAAAAATAATTTGCAGTGAGTGGGCTAGGGGAAAATACATTTTTAAACAAAGAAAAAGATGTTTGCTTCACTGTGGACAATTTTTTTTGCAATCCTTGCAGGGGTTTGGAAGTTGGCAGGATGTTTCTGATGTGTGACTTTTACCCCAAAGTTCACTGAAAATTAATTACGTTCAAACAATTTCTTAGCTCCCCATGAAAAGAACAGAGCTACCAGGTACTCAATTTCCATTATCGAGTGGACAATAATTCCCCATAATCTCTACATGAACACCAGCGTGGTTGCAGGTACCCTTTCCATTAAAATCCTACTAGAAAAACAGAAAGGACTAATTTTCCCAGTAGCTTGTCCAGTAGGACATCACAAAATCATCTATTCCATAAATACAACTAGTTAGCCTGCCTATAGATTTAAACTTCAATAAAAATGGAATAATGGGGGGGGGCTTCTCACAAGATGTCTAATTATAATGTGCAGTCATTTCAGTTGAGCAACATGAGTGAAAAGTGTAATCCAGGTCTTTTCAGCATTGCGGGTTTCAGGCTAGATCTAGTCCGGAGATTGACATCACATGGTAAAAATATTGTCAGTCAGGAAAAATTGTTCTCAGTCCTCTCACACCAAAAGAATGATCTTTGGTTGACTGGAAGTCCCACTGATGGTGCTTACCTCTTAGAAGATGGATGAAGAGCCATGAATAGATTGGGAAAAAACTAGAGTCACAGATGGTTTGGTTACAAAAAGCAAAGGAAGCAGAGTAAAAGTTGGGGAAAGGGAGAGAATATTATTATGAGGAGGTTTTTGTATTAAAACTAGGAAATGTTGAGAGTAGAGCAACAAGAAGATAAAATCTCAAGAACAACTTCAACATGAGGAATTATTGAGCAGCCTAGACATATTCAACCTGCAAAAGAAGTGACTCAAAGGAAAGATGGTACAAGCCTCCAGACAGTTGAATGGCACACAAAGGTTTTGTAAACTACGTGAGTGCAGACTGAAGATTGCTTTATTTCTTTAGGTCAGAGGAAAAGTGAATCCACTGGAGCATTTATTACCCTGAGTTTTCCTGATTGAGGTTTGCAATATAGGCAGAATTAAGAAGAAGTTGTAATACTTGTAAAAGTCTTCCCCAGGTACTGGGCAACACTTATTGATTTCATAAGCAGATGTAGGAGTCATTTACTGAAATGTGGATACTTATAGTGTAGGTGTCTACATCTGAACCATGTTCCCCCAAAGTTTGCTTTATAGTGAATTGAGAGTGATTCAATCAGCTTACTCAAGTCTGACATGACTCATCTCATCCTAAAATATGCATATTTATATATATTAGATCAGACTGTTCCCTCAGCAGGCCTATTTTTTCCCATGAGTATTAGAAGAGACCAAGGTTCAGGTGTAGAAATCTACACCGTAATTAAAAGCAGTGAGGTTAACCTTTCCACTGTGTCTGACAGCCCTGGAGACTGGGTTTTGTGACTTTCACTGGCTATTTAACTTCAGCTGTCCTATCAATTATATGCATAGAATAGGAGTTCTGAACACCAAACTTTTCAATGTCCCCTTCACTTTAAGATGGCTAGCTCTCAGTCAAGATGACAAACAGTGAGTGCTGTTAGTGGTATGGTCTCCCTCAGCTAGAAGGTTCTCTATGATCAGTCATATTGTCCTGACTGAGCCTGATTATGAAGTTGTACCACTCCTTCCATACCACTTTCTTATCACCATCTTTCTTGATATACTTCTCCTCTGATACAAATCATTGCACCTTCAGATTTTTCTGTGTAACCTCCCAGGGTGTCACTCTCTGACTAGTTCTGTCAAAAAGTCCTGGATCAGAAAACTCAGCAATTAAAATTGTCCAGTTAGCTGGAGTGACAACACTTAGCCAAATTCAGAGGGAACATGGCAGCATTTCTGATCTTCAGTAAATTGTCTCTGTCATGTGTCTTTTGAATACATGTGTGAGCATAGCTGAAAAACTCAGACAAAAGCAGTATCAGCACCAGAGGGAAGTGACCATCTGCTGTCAGTGAAATCTGTCTTAACAAACTCTATGGAAACTGCTTTTCCTTTTTCATATGCATGCTGGACAATCTCAAAATCACAGAATCCAAAAGCTTTTGAGTCCATATTCTTGGAAGGTAAGAAATGTGCTGTGTTACTGAGATGATAAATTAATGTTTTGGAAACCTGACGTATATAATTGCACATACAGACAAAACAATAAGCTTCATTTAGATCCAAATTATCACATTTTGTAAGAAAATAGTGCTCTGATTTGCACTAGGGAATAATTTCTGAACTCCTCTTGGGCCCACAGCCTACTCCAGAACAGGAATTTCAGGTAGCAGCTAAATCATAGTTTATCTCTACCTGCAAAGTTTGATTCTATCAAAACCTATTCATTGCCCTTTGAAGATCAACATCTCTGGCATGCAGATGGCATAGTGTGTAGTTTCTCTTGCCTTCATGACTGACTTGCAACCCAAGAGCCAAAATTCAAATGTTGCAGAAGAAAAAATTATATTAATCAAAGTGGTAGAAAGGAAACATGAGTCTCATTTTCTAATTAACATAAAGAGTCAGAGCAGAATCCACAAAAACTGGAATATGAATGTAAGAACTTAGGAAAAACAGTGTGAAGATTCCAGCACTGTCAATAACAGAGAGCTTCTCTGAAACACTCTTCTTTCCAGGAAGACCTTATTGAGTTCTTTCAATATAGAGAAGGAGTATATAAGAAAAAGAGAGATTTTTACCAGGACCTGTAGTGGCAGGGCAAGGGCCAGTGTTTTTAAACATAAAAAGGATAGATTCAAATTGGTGGCAAAGAAGAATTTATTTACAATGAGAGTGGTGAGACATTGCAACGGAATGTCCCATCACTGGAAGTTGTGGATGCCCCATCATTGGTAGTGTTCAAGGTCAAGTTAGATGAGACTTTGAGCAACCTGATCTAGTGAAAGATGTCCCTGCCCATGGCAGCAGGGGTGGGCTAGATAATCTTTCCATACCCTTTCTAATGTAGACCATTCTATGGTGCTATTATTCTTCCAAAAAGATCTTGAGTATTATAAGTGTCAGCAGGGTCACTGCATCTAATATCATGACAGCTTATCTTTGTATCAGGACTTAGTTCTGAGAAAATTTTTCTAGCTGTTTAAAGGTTTTCCAAATAGTCTTCATCTGATTTAGCTCCTGATCAGGTCAGGAGCTTAAGGAACAGGAGGTAGCAAAACCTCAACCTTTCTGTTCTAGAGAAGAAGTAATTCTATGTAGTAATAATTGCTTACCTTTTCTTGTTATCTGTTAGGCTATGACCAGAGCAAAAGAATATATAGTTAAATATCTAACTTTCCTTTCATTTAATGGGCACTTCTCTTCCTTAATTTCAATGAATGACATATTCAGGTTCCACAACATCTGAAAGTTTCCCTGCCACAGATTAGAATATTTTGAGAATACAGATACTGCAGCATGAGGAATCAACGATATAATCCACCGACTCTTCCCTGTAAGAGAGTCTAATGATGGATCCCAACAGGTTCTTTTATTTCATGCTGTTCTGAGGAGGAGGAATCATGCACTCCAAGGCACTTTTAAAAATAAACTTCCAACATGCTGAAGACTTAGAGCCTTTCCAAACTTTGAAATTAGTAAAAATTTGTGCAAAATAATGGCAGTCACATCTACTCTAAAGGTCTGTTCTCAGCTAAAATTAGTCAATAATTCAGAGCATCAGATTAAATTGCTACCTGTTCTTAATGACACAGCTTCTAAACAGAGTCTTCAAACTTGTCAATCTGTGTTAATGAATCACAACTGGAATCACTGGGCCAGATTGTAGCTGGTGGAGGATTCAGTTATGCTTAGCTGCTTTACACCTACTGAAGTTCTCTTCGCCGTACCACAGATGGGTTGCAAACTTTTCTGAACGTCTGGTCTCTCGTCATTAACATCTTTCCACAGTACAAAAGTGGGTGTCTGAACACTAAAGTGTGTCTCTGTGCTTCATTAACTGCTATTAGATAGTAGTAGATAACTGTGCTACTTCTTTGTTCCTAGTAGTTGCTTTTTATTATTATTTTTTTAAATGCCTGTTTAGTTTTCTTTCCTCTGAGACGTCTTCCTTTACTGTGGGGACTTTCTCCATCCAGAGACCATAATTTAATCTCCTATCACATGAAGTCATCTGGGTTCTGTTGGTTTTCAGCATATATTTTCATATTTCCTACTGGGTTTGGACTCTGCAGAGATTCCTAGAAGGTGGTAACAGTCGGTGAGAAGAGTTTAAGACCATATGTTGCTATAAAATTAAAGCAGTAGACACAACCCAGCATACAACTGTGCTGCATGGTGTGCAGACTTAAAATAAAAGCCGAGGTGTAGCCTTACCTTCTCTACAATTTACATATGAAAGACAAATTAACAGCACAAATGAATATAGTTCTGACAAGTGATTTATAACTATGATAACCTTCATAAATATCTCAAAACTCAAGATGCAACTACTAATTAGCACTCCTCTGGAAATAAAGACTTTTAATTGTTGATTGCTAACAGTAATTGACCTAATGGTCACTACATGGGGAGCTGTTCTCCTGAGGAAACAGGAATACTGGAAAATTCAGGCTTGTAATATTTATATGTATGAAACAATATGTACAATGCATTCACTAAGAGCTTCAGTTTCCTGAAGCAGAGCAGTGCCACTTCTGGCCTGGAATCTGTGGAGTGAATTGCTAAGAAAAACACTAAATGAAATCTGATTTCTGCTGTAAGTAGCGCATGAGAGGGACTTTCCAGAAATTAAGATATCATTTTAGTGTCATAGAATTGTAGAATCGTAGAATCACAGAATTGTCAGGGTTGGAAGGATCATCTACTTCCAATGCCCCTGCCATGGGCATGGATACCTCACAAATTATCAGGCTGCTCAGAGCCCTATCCAGCCTGATCTTAAAAACCTCCAGGGATGGGGCTTCCACTACCTCCCTGGGCAACCTGTTCCAGTGTCTCACCACCCTCATGGTGAAGAATTTTTTCCTAATGCCCAATCTGAATCTACTAATTTCTAGTTTGCTCCATTCCCCCTAGTCCTATCACTACCTGACAGCCTAAAAGGTCCCTCACCTGCTTTCTTGTATGCCCCCTTCAAATACTGGAAGGCCCCAGTAAGGTCTCCTCAGAGCCTTCTCTTCTCCAGACTGAACAGCCCCCACTCTCTCCATCTGTCTCCATATGAGAGGTGCTCCAGCCCTCTGATCATCTTTGTGGCCCTTCTCTGGACGTGTTCCAGCACATCCAGACCTTTCTTGTAACAGGGGCTCCATAACTGGATGCAGCACTCCAGGTGGTGTCATTCCTCCAGATTTCACCTGAGTCCTAGCTCAGCTGCAGCAGCTAGACAAGTGTCTGACCAAACTCCCTGACAATTATAAATGACTCTATAGATCTTAATGCACTTTAGATTACTCTATTTTATCAGTGAATAATTGTGTATGCAAACTGTAGTTATTAACATTTAAAATAAGTCTGGCATCACTTAATAAGTATTAAAAATCACTCAAGTGTTTATGGTTAGCCCTTCTGCTGTCTGTCTTCTCGTTAGTTTAGAATCTATGATTCAATCAGGCATGAATCCTTTCTCATGTGTCTTGTTCTGCTCTTATAAATTCAGTATTCTTCCTCTGCTGCTCTTGGCCCCATTTAACAAGCCTGGAAGTAGTTAGGTTGTCTAGAAAATTCGGTATCGTTGCACACATTTTTTTCTGTCTCAGTATCATTAACAGCAAAAATATTTCATATCTCTCATTGTATATATGCAACATAGACGTGCTCACCAGCTCTCTGCAGAGTTATAAAAAGCCTCCACTTGCCCATTTTGACCTTGTCACCACAGATTGCTTTTAGATTCTGTGCCATTTGAATAAACGCAGCAATTCACTTTCATGTTCCTGTAAATGCTAACAGGAAATGCACACACACACAAAGAGGAATAAATAAATAAATAAATAAGTTTTTTAAAGTGCTACAGTATACAGTGTATGTCCAGGATCATTCCCACTTTGACATGTAGTTTTCCTCAACTCCCTTTGAGGCTAAAGTTCAAGGAATTCATGTTACTGACACCCAACTGTTTCTGTTCAATCATCCTTGATTGGAAACATCTCTTCTGCTTGGACTCAGATGATGGAGCTGTGCTGTGTATGGAAAAGGAGAACGTAGATGGATTTGCTCTTAAGTGAAGTTATCTCAGTGAACTGGTAAATGAAGAGCTGCTGGACTGAGTTGTTATAGTGTGACACTGAAAGCAAGACCACAAGTGTTCCATCTTTATGTTAAGTCATCTCCTTGGACATGTTTGTAAAATACTATCAGGAAATTTGGTCTATGACAAGGTACCAAATGAGCTCCTTCTCCAGAGCATGACAGAGCTTAAGATAAAGCCACCTTTGAGCAAGAACCTGAGGATTTTCAGGGTTGACAGAAGAAAGATCTTGGTGAACAAGCTTGGGGTAATGGTTATCCGAATGAGTTAGACTTTTCTCTCTATGTTGCTTTGAATTAATCTAAGGAGTCCCAAAATGCTAAGTAATATGGATACTTTACATATTTGCTTATAATGTTGAAACCTGTCATCTATGTGAAAATGAAAAAATATTTGTGTTAGAAAGTTTACTTTGCATTAAAAAAGCTTAGATGAAAGTGAGGAAAGAAAAGCTTGAGATTGCAAAGGACAGTTGATTACCATACTCATACTGATGGCAGACCTGGACAGAGTACAAACCAGGCCAGCAATGGTGAAACATGGACATGGACATGGACATGTACTTCTGACAGTGGAGTCATGTCAGTGCCATGGCTTCCTTTCACAGCTCTACTCTACATTGACCTGGATTTTTTTGTTGTTGTTTTTTACTCTGTTTTAAAGACTATCTCTTCACTGGTTGAAAAACTGCAGCACAGAAGCTCTTGAATTGCAGGGTCTGTTTGAACTCTATGACTGAATTTAATTAATGCATTAATTAGTTTGCTAGAGCAGAACAACCTCAGAGCAGTAATACGTCTCTATGCTTACCAGCCATATGGGCGTCGACGCATACTTCCCTGCTCTGCGTGGACAATGCAACCTGGAGCTGGCTTGGGTATCAACAATGTCCTCCACTGTCTAGTGGACACATAGCATTAATTTCTCATCTAGGAAAAACATGAGGATATTAGAATAAACTTCTTTATTGAAAGGATTTACAAACATTTGAATAGGCTCTCCAGAGAGGTTGTTGAGTCACCAGCCGTAGCAGTGTTTAAAACGTGGAGATATGGTACCAAGGGACATGATTTAACAGCAGACTTGGTAGAGTTAGAGCATGGTTGGCTCTTTTCCTAATGCAGGTCTTTTCCAAATGAAACTTTTCTATGATTCTGTGTTTCGGTATCACTTTGCCTGTGATTCTGGCTGGATCAGTTCTCCATATATGTGCTCCAAAGGAATCCTGGGAAGTACTGATTCTTTCCCCTTTCCTATCACAACTTCAAATATTCGTGGCATCCTCCTGTGATTATACCTTTCTGACTCAGGATAAATTACCAGACTTATGTTTCTTCAGCACTCGAGGGTTTCCTAAAGATGAAGTTCAGCCCAGATTTTTTGTCTGAGAGGTACAACTTCAGCTACCTGAATGATTCAATGCACCTAAGACCATCTTGTGACTCTCATCAATACTCTAGCCCCATACTCTATGTGACAAGGGGAACAGGAGATGTTATCTAGGAAAAACATGTCTGTATACATTTTGTCATTCATCCACCTTGTGTTCTCTGAGCATGATGTATTAGGGATGCTAGAGGCTCTGTCTCCACCTAATCTTTTTAGTATCCATTTATAGACCAGCTGTCCATCAATTTGTTTAATTTCATTTTGAACTTCTGAGCCTGTCTGCCCCTATTCTGTAGCAACAAACTACAGAATCTCACCATACACTGTACTTTAAAGTACTTTGTTTTGCTTAGTTTTCCTCATATTATTGAGTGTTCCCAACTCTAATACTGTGGGATTTGTTACATTCAGTTTATCTTCTATCTTGAATCATTTACTTTCATTGAATCATTTACTTTCTTTGCCTTGTCCATTCTAAATTGAAGGCTCCTAGGCTCTAGTGTCTGTCTTTTTAAGGTATCTATTTCTATAAGGCTCTGCTCCTTTTATCATTTTGTCCATCATTTTCCTTAATTCCACTGTAATGCTCTGACAAGAATCAAATAATATCCAACATAAGGGCACGAGTTTTTGTAGAGTGACAGAAGGACATCCTTTGCCTTGCCTAATGCCTAAAATTTTGGGGATATGTAACTAAACTGCTCCATAAGATCATGATTTCAGAGATCATTAGCTGTGACTTCAAGATATTGTTCCTGTATCTTTAAACCTAGTCCTTGAGTTCATCATTTTGTAAACATGGCTTACATTATCTTAATTGTTTTGGGTTTATGTCACAAGGCTTTGGTAGAGGAGAATTCACAAGGATGGCATCTCTAAGAAAAGATCAGAAGCTGCCCTTCTGTTGAACTGAGTCAGTTCTAGACAACTCCAAAATGGACTCACCACTGGCCAAAGATAAACCCATCTATAATACTGATGGCACCCAGTGATAACACACTTAAGAGAAAGTAAATGATGCTACACAGCAGCTGTGAGAAAAAGGAACAAGAAAAATGTGAGAGAAGCAATCCTGAAGACACCAAGCGCAGTAAAGAACAAAGAAGGGAAAAGATAAAATTGTGAAAGAGAAAAGCTAACTTTATATTCCTCCTTCTTTTATTTTTAGGTCCCATTGCTTTCTTTGCATCTTCTACCAATTGCTCTTACATTTTTCTTCCTAGGCATACCATTTTTCATTGCAATTCAAGCTCATTAAATAGGTCAGAAAGTATAACTGAAGACAGAAATTCTAACACCCCCCAAACCATCAAAAAGGACATAATTAATTTGTCTGCTATAAAAGTACTTAACACCTGATAATTATTCTGGCTTAAATTCTGGTACTGAAGAGAGAAACTAATCTGGAAGCCCTTGAGACTAGGTTAATTTATGTTATTTAGGTAAAACCTGTTAAACTTTATTGGCATTAAACTTTGACCTTGTTAGCATAAATAATTGAAATATGAATTCATTAATAAATCTCTGTGGAATCACTTTAAAGAAAATAATTAAAAAATAGGATATTTGACCTTCTCTAATATGTTACAGCAATGTCTAGATTCTGTTGTCCATATGTGATCTCTGAATTGTCTAGGAGTGAGGAAGTAATTCATGAAAAAGAATTCATGAGAAAGAGTGGCTGCTGTGTGTTGGACTAGATGGCACACATCAAACTTCTCCTTTCCTGTGGATATTTTCATACCTCAAAGGAAAGCACAGATTCTCTGACCTCTCCAGTCTGGGCTACACTTGTATGTGGATGAAAAAAACCACTATGTATCTTAAGATACCTGCTTAGATTGGGGGAAAAAAATGCTGAAAGTTGTTAAAATGGTTACAAAGAATTGTGGAAATTTGCTATATAAAGATCACACTAGAGGAGCCTTGTGCTTATACTTCATTAAAAATAAAACAAAACAAAAAAACCCACAGCAGCTAATTGGAGTTTAGATCTGGTGCATACGCACTCTTCCCCAGAATTCTTGGTAGTATTCTGTTATTGGGACAGTTTGTGTTCCTTGACTATCCCAGGAGTGTGTCAGGTGTAAAGGTTTGAACAAAGAAGAACAGGCTCTCCAGATTGCCATGCCCATGTGGACAGAGGATTACTCTTTAATCTTATGTCAGACATCCATATGAAAAGGGTCCAGAACTGTAGAGTCCAAGGGAAAGTCTGAGTCAGTGTTTAAAGACAGTTGTCCAGTTATTTAATAGAGAGACTGGTATGGCACTGTTATAGCTTCTTTTTAGCCTGCACCTTTGACTTTTCTTCTAATGGGAAATGAAGGATATTATGTGTGGGAGGAAGGGAACTAAAAAGCTCCCTGAAATTTACCATCCTCAGCTGAAGTGAAGAGCCTTATCATACCACCACGGAGGATGAAGAAGAGGCGGCATAAAGTCATATTACAAACTTTCTTGTTTGAGCTGTTCTTTAGATGCCTGCCTTCCTTTTGGAAGTATTTTGACCAGTTTATGGAGTGTTATTACAAATATTTTTCTTATCCCATTGCCTGTAATATCAGTTCCCCTTACAGCCTTGAAAACTCCACACAGTTCCAGAAAAGAAAAATGTTAACCAATAAATTGCAGAAAACACTAAAAACTCTGTATTCTTATTCACCTTAACTGCATCTCAAAACAACCTTACAACAAAGGCATAAAAATGGGGGTGCTGGATCTACTTTTCTGTAATTCCTTTAAAATTGTTTTCATTATCATTTGTCCTTTTTATTTCCTCTTTCTTTCTTTCTTTGAACCTTCAGATTTCATTCATTAGCTTTGTAAGCAGCTGGGGGATAATATTTATCCAGAAAGAGTTATGTAGGATACAACATCTTCGTATGCTCTTGGTGTGCAGGGAATTTCAGTACATTCATTATGCACCTAACACCACATGTAATTTTAAATCCAAAACACAGTACAAATGTTTTTTCTCATTTATGGTCTTGTCAGAAAGCAATGTGAAGTCTGATTGAAAATGACAAGGACGCAAATCTTATATCAAAGTGATTTCAAATTAATTTTTTAAGCTATCAGAAACTAAGGGTTTAACTAGATGACATTTCCCAATGAAAAGCTCTGATTTAAGCAGCAGGTTTTTTACCTGCACACAATGGCTATTTCCATGTTTTTAATTTGATTATTCTCTTTCGCTGTCCAAGCCCTCAGGCTAGTCCTTGGCAGGAACACAAACCTCAGATGCATCTTCCTTAAAGATGTTCACACATAATCAGTGATTCAAAGCCAGAGCTTATATCAGAGCAAGGGAAAGGCAAGCTGTACAAAAGACAGGACTGTCAGAGTGATCTGTACACACCTGATAAGCAGGGAAAATGAGGATATAATAAAACCCAGGGAACTGGTAAATGTCCAACCTGGAGCTCTCAGTTGATGGGAAGATGTGTCTGGTTATTAAGATATCAGAAAAATCCTCAAGGAAGGAATCGTCCCTAGGCCATTCAAGAAATTTATTAATGACTTCAGAGAAGTGTCTGCTTGTTGTGTGACTCAATTTCCTTAAGGAGAAGTTGCATCAATAAGAGTAAAAAAATTATTTCACTCATCCATGTTTCTGTTACCAAATCCTGCCTCTTTCAAAGTCTCCATAGTGCCTGGCAAGGAAATAAGAGGTAATAGTAGTGGGGACTACTGCTTGGTATTTCCATAAGCTCTAAATATAGGAGAAAAATACAGTAACAGGAGAATTTGAAAATTAAGCAATTGGATAGCCAAGCTGAAGTATCTTTTGTGATGATGATAGGAGACAGAAGTCTGTGGACAGAGTAGGATTACCATATTTACTAAACCCAAGTTCTAGCGTTCAATGAATCCAAAGCTCCAGGAGCAGGTTATCAGTTGCAGTACCCACACTGCCCCAGGGTATATACAGAAAAGCCATTTCTAAGTGAGTAGGGAGCATAACTCCAGTGAAATCCAGAGTCAGAGGCTGAAAACTGAGAATGTAGCCCTAACCTTTTGTAAGGAAAAAAATTGCAGCCATGCAATGCTAAAATAAGCTTCTCCTGCTTTCTGCAGAGTCTGCAAGTTTTTGGATGTATCATCTGTGATTGGGTACTTACTGGACCACTTTGGTATTCAGAGACAGCATATCCTGCAGGAGCAGAGAAAACAGAATTAAGTGAGGGAGCAGAGACAGAGCCCTGTATCTAACAGGCTGCCTGAGGCCCCACTTGTTGGGATTGCAGAGGACGAGGAAAAGGGAAAGGTCAATTTAATTCTACAGCTGTGTCCCTGCCTTACAAACAGGCTTTTGAAGAGGGAGAGAGGGTTAGAATTGCTGTCTTCTTCCCCTAAGGTAAACATCCGTAGATAAGAAAGAGAGGCTGTAGGACCTCTATCAGCTCTTCTACCCTGTCAGAACTGTGAGGATAAAATTTCACTTTTAAAGATGTCGATTAAATTGTTGAAATTTCCCAGTAGCTTCATTTTCTATTAATATCTTTCAGCTTTCAGTGAAGTTTCTAATTCCTGAGCTTCAAGGAATATGTATTGTAGTATCAAATGTAATGTTGAAATGCCTGGAACACAGGATTTTCCATAGCAGATTAGGCCATGAAGTCACAGTAGTCCATAGCCTGCCTGAATCAAGGCCAATACTTTGTAGTTGAGAGGAGGCAGTAACCAGGCAGACAATCTAAATGCTGAATTCTCTTCTTGCCTGAAAATAGCATGAACTTGCCTCTGGGCTCCAAAGTTGAAAATATCTATTGATATTTTGCTTGCCACTGCTTTTAAATTTTTATTTTAGCCAGTCATCTTGGGTAAAAGTTTTATACTTCAGAGTGCAAAATTGAAAGCATATTATACCATCTGATATATCTGTATCTATACACCTCAGATAACTCTCATATTAATGTTTTGGCAACTTCCTATTTCTTTGAGGATTTTGTATGTTGACTTCTTGGTTTTAATTTCTTGGTTTGAAACTGTCATAAATATATAATCATGCAGAGTAAGATATGAATGTCTGAATGCATATAGGTGTGTGGATTCTCATCATAGGAACTCATATTACTTTTCCCAGTTTCAAAGCCAGCATCATACATGGCCTTAGACAAAATATATCTCTTTGCAAAGGACATGGTCTTTGGTGGATAGAAGCATAGTCTCAAGCTGTGCCAGGGGAGGTTTAGGCTGGAGGTGAGGAGAAAGTTCTTCACTGAGAGAGTCATTCGTCATTGGAATGGGCTGCCCAGGGAGGTGGTGGAGTCACTGTCCCTGGAGGTGTTCAAGAAGGCATTGGACATGGCACTTGGTGCCATGGTCTAGTCATGAGGTCTGTGGTGACAGGATGGACTCGATGATCCTCGAGGTCTCTTCCAACAGTATCACAGTATCACAGTATAACTTAGGTTGGAAAGGACCTCAAGGATCATCGAGTCCAACCTATCAACACTGACCCCATGACTAGACCATGGCACCAAGTGCCACGTCCAATCTCCCCTTGAACGCCTCCAGGGTCGATGACTCAACCACCTCCCTGGGCAACCGGTTCCAATGACGAATGACTCGCTCGGTGAAGAACTTCCTCCTCACCTTGAGTCTAAACCTCCCCTGGTGCAGCTTGAGACTGTGTCCCCTTGTTCTGGTGCTGGTTGCCTGGGAGAAGAGACCAACCCCTTCCTGGCTACAACCACCTTTCAGGTAGTTGTAGAGGTCAATGAGGTCACCCCTGAGCCTCCTCTTCTCCAGGCTAAACAATCCCAGCTCCCTCAGCCTCTCCTCACAGGGCTTGTGTTCAAGGCCTCTGACCAGCCTTGTTGCCCTTAAACCTTTGTGATACTGTGATACTGTCATATTCTTGCAATATGCGGCACCTGAAGTAAAAGATAAATATGTGTTTAGACAAATAAGTGTTTAAGTGTTTTGTCAACTAAGTTGGGATACTGATTTGATGTTTCAAGCGTATGTAACCTTAACAAGAGAAATAATGAACTTATATGAGATTAAAACAGCATAGTGTTTATTAGTCACTAGGTATTTGCCATAATCCTTTCGCTATTTCAAAAGCCTTCATCAGTAAATCAAGGAAAAAAAAGAGTGTCCCTTTGCCTGTTGCAACCATTCACACAACATGGAGAGCAAGTATTTGGAGTAGGTAGTGTGAACTATGTAGAACTTCCCTGTCAAATATGATCCAAGAGACTTTCTTCTCTAAGTAAAGCCTCAAAGTACAAGTCATTAATGTGTCATTTTGTCTGACCAAGCCATAACAAAACTGGAGGTGTTTAAATACTCAGGAATTGTGAGTTTAGCTGCAGCAACTGACAGCATGCACATTCTTGGCATCCAGGGAATATGAAATAAAGCACATTAACTTGAATCTCAGCGAGAGAATTGAGATAGAGTGAGTCATCACAATGTTTTGTAAGGAGAAAGGAGTATGTTTAATCAGTTACCCAGGCTCAACTAACACTCAGAAACCTGTTACTCTGTGCTGATTAAATTGTGACATTATTATAGTTTAAATCCAAGTACTGCAACCTTAAATGAAAAACAAACCAAAACATTATGAAGATAAGAAACTTTTGTTCTGTTTTGTTTTGTTTTGTTTTGTTTTGTTTTGTTTTGTTTTGTAATTGGGACAGTCAAGCAGAGGAACAAGTTGCTCAAAGAGGTTGTACAGTCTTTTTTGGGAGGTTTTCAAGGTGTGACTTCTCAAAATCATGAGCAAATCTGGACATCTCATAGCTGAACACGATTACATTAGAAACTTTGACTGTAGATCCTCCATAACTGCTTTCAGCCATTGTTTCATTGATCCTATAATGATCCAATGAAACTGGATGATGAAGGTCACCTTCATAATCTCACTCTGACTTTGGGAAACAGACAATAGATCTAATACTATGGAAGGCCCTTTGACCATTTAAGAGGATGAATAAAAAAAGCAGCAGACTGTGATCTTCTTTGAGTGAGGCGTTAAAACAGGTTGAGGTGCTCTCTAAGGGTTTCGAAAGATATTTCCTGTCTTTGTTTAGTGGCTAAAAAAATTGGTAGGGTACATTTTAAGGTTGATAATACAATGAAATGATAACATTATAGAATTTAGGGCATTCTTTGAAACAAAGTCCAGCACTGTCATTGCCAGATTTCAAATTTGAACTCAAATGGATAGAACGAGCAGAGGTTTTTGAAGAAGAGGTCACAGGTATTGCACAACTGTGAAAGAAATTTAATTTTCACTGTAATGTGGATTCTGTGATGAATTTGAACCATTTCATCTCACGTCAGAATAATCCAGTGTAAATTAGATATCTGATACAGAACACCTCGACAAGACGGAATTAAACCCACTTTCTCTAGCAAGTAAAATTTCAAGACTAAATTATTCCTCTAAATTCCATGCAGCCTGGGAGAGAGCCAAGGGCACCTCCCAATTTATGTGGGTATGCTTTTTGAGATGAATCATCATCTGGGACTGCTGTTCCCTCTATATGCAGTATAGAAGGAGCTTACCTACAAGTATCTTGATACCTAAAGTCAAGAGGGATCCATCCCTAATTCAAATTGCTGAAGGTCTGCAAAATCATAAGCAAACAAAACCAGGTTTTAACTGAACAGATATCAGTATCTTCCACCATGAACAATAGTATCAGCTCCAATTTTGGTATGAAGAGACACATATATTTGCACAGACTACTACCATAAGCCATCTGATTTCTTGGTATTTCATGTAGCAGTGAGAAAAATTTATTCACTTAGAGGGTCATCAAGCAGTGGAAAAACATCCCCAGGGAAGTGATCATGGCCTGATGGCATACAAGGAACATTTCAACAAAACCTTGTATGGAGTCAGGTGTTGGACTCAATGATCCTTGCCAGTCTCTTCCAACTCAGGATATACTAGGATTCTATGATTCTGTGATTCTATTGCTTTGAATTTAAAGAATAAATACTTAAATAATCCATCTTTCATTTCAAGAAGCACTGCCTTATCTCTTCCTACTGACAGACAGTAAAAAGCAATGCAGTGATTTCCTTTGCCTTTCACCCCATTTTTGTTGACTTGTGTTCACTTCGCAGTTGCTTTTCTTTCTATTGTTCAGATTAAAATCTTACAGTATTTATATATATGTATGTGTGTATACATAGATATACTTAACTCTTCTTTATTTATGATAATTTTAAGCTGAAATAAAATACATAAGACAAATTTTGTGTTCCAAATGAGAATATATCACTGGTTTTTTAAAAAAGTAGTATTATCAACTTCTTGGAATATTTTCCCTTCTGTTTGCTTATAGAGGTTATTTTGTTGTTATTGTTGTTGGGTTTAATCTCCTCAACGCACTGAGAAATGTACTACCAGAAACGGTATGAATCTGAAAACTTACTCTGAAGTCAGTGGAGGTAATTCAATTTGCATGAACTGAAACTCTTGCCCTTTCATATTATTTTCATATGTAATTATGAGTTTTGCAGCACACACTGTGTTGCTCTATTTCTAATTTTATTTTGGAAACACAATTGGCCCAATGTGTTTACATTACAATACAATATTCAGCTTCTGTCTACACCAGTCTTTGAAAAGCTTATTGATACTTGGAACTACTGTCATTCTTCTCTCTTTCTTTTAATTGATCCAATTTAGAAAAGAGAATTAAAAAATTGAAGCATTTAACTCTCTCAAGAAGAAAATTATAATGCACAGGATATTTATTCTGTCAAATGTTGCTGCCAGCTAAAGCTGCAGCTGAGAAGTGGCTAAATCTATTTTGGAAATTTCTTCCCTGATGTATCTGACCTTTATTGCGATTTTGTTTAAATCACATGAAGTAATTCTTGACTTTTTAGAGCACCAATAGCCAGAGGTTGGCACTAATGATAGATGATGGTGCTGCACCGTAAAGCATCTTGCTGTACAAATGTGATAGGATTGCTGATTTGTCTGTATTTTGCCACGTTTTGCTCCAAACCCTCCGCAAAATCAGTTGTATATTGTTCTGGTGGATTTGAATCTAGTTCTCATCTCCATGCCTGATAGAGGCTCACACAATTCTTCTTTCCTTAAAAATGTCCTGATTTTGAATTGACAGTGCTCAAAAACTGAATGGTGGTTTCCACTCTTCTGTTTTTTCCGTACCCATGTTGACTTTACAATTACATCTTGCCCAAATTCCTGTCAAATGTGCAATAACACTCTCAGTAAAGTCTGATCAATTGTCAGCTTCCATGAAAAGATCTCAAATAGCCTCCTCTCTTTCCCTCATTTATTGCTTTCCTATCCACTGCAGGGTAAGTTGTAAGGGCAATTTTATAACACTGCAATCAACTGGCATTAAGTATCCTTATTCTTCTGCATTAAAGTATCTGTATACAAACTGCATACTGGGAACAGCTTACATCAGTCCAGAATGATCAAGTTCCATTGTTAACAATATTCTCTGAAGCAATTGAATTCTTTCTTAAGAATATTACAATATGATACAGCAAAGATCTTCACTCTTTGATATTTCTTCTTTGATCTGCAACTCTTTAAAGTGTCTTCTTTCCATTGTTACTTCTCCCAGTTGCTTGGAGAGTTGAGATATTTTCTCCAAACTGTTTCTCCAGATAGCATCAAGCATGATGTTCAGATTTGATCCGCTTCCTGAATCTTCTTCAGCTATCATTTTTCCAAGTCCATCAAGTGTTGTGCACTACTCATGAGCTTTGTTCCCCCATGCACCTCTTAAAGACAGATTCTGAGCTTTCTCCTGTGGATAGTGTTATGCAGTAGCTGGGGTCATGCTTAATTAATAGGGCTCACTTTACAAGGGACATCTCTTTCACATCTTGAGATGATATGAAGGTCCTTGAGCACTCTCTTTCCAAGATCTCCAAAGGCAAGAAAGCCTTGCTCTGGTGAGAGGTTTTTCAAGAATGCCACAATGGTTGTCTGAGAAAGTCTAGCAGTACCTCACAAAGCTGTACTAATGGGCAGATTCATTTGCATTCTCCCATCTGAACCAAAAACATCAATATCTAGGTAGGAGATGGGATATGCTATTGCATGAAGCTCATGGGACTCCTTTAGTATGAAAATTGCAATACAAATATATTATGATCTATCTCAAAATACACTGAAATAATCAGTCCCACACTCATCACCATGGTATCTGAACACCTCTGGGATGATACAATAATGTAATTGATCTAAAAAAGGTAGTGTAATTATACCTCTGCTGCAATATTTCACGCATAGAGACTATTCTTAGTGAATAGTCTTTTACTTACTTTTTGAAAGAATATTTTCTTCAATGAGATACAGAAGGATAATTTATAGACAGGAAAGTTCTTCAACTGGGCAAAGTATTGGATCTTAAATGAGAAGTTCAGTGTTTACATTGGAGCAATTGATTGACTCCTTGCACCTCAGAGCTCCTCAACAGAAAAAGATAACGAGGCTCTTTTTCACTCTGATGTGTTTTCTCTGCTTGGATGCTCAAGACCTAGAAAAATGTTCATTTCTGGGACTCTTCTTACCCAGATTTACCAACTGAAATATAAGCTTCTATTCCAAAATCGTCATCCTTACTCCTTCTGTACTCAAAAGGTAAAAACTGAAACCACCAGAAAAGAATGACTTATTTCATAGCAAGAAGGGTGTCTGATAAGTTGGATAAATGGCCATGGTTACAAGTCCTTGACAACAGATGGAATCTAAATAACCAATCAAGACTGCTTCCTGAATAAATGCAAGCTCCTCACTACTTTTTTAAAGTTGGACTGTAGTGCACTAGGGCATAGATTTTCTCTTCTGCACTGCATCTTCCTTTGCTCTATGAGAAGCCCAAGAATTCCACAGGGCCTGAAGGCAGAGTTTTATGTAGCATATTTATTTATACATATATATTATATATACATGTAAATGCATATATATACACACATACATAAATACACATGTCATAGTCACTAATTATAAGAATGATGTTACAACATGCATACTAGTCTAGTATTGCAGTGCTGAAAGGAGCACCATCTAAACTTCTGCATCTTAAGCAGCAGAAACAAAGGTGCCTGAGAATTCATTAATACAAAAATATGTGCCTGTCTCTGCTGCTTGCCTTAAAAATGTATTCCAAAATGAGGGGATGGGAGGGGGGGAAATCTTCAGTACAAGCTTAAATCCTTGTTCAGGAAAGTATTTAATGGGAGATTATTAAATGCATGTATTCTAGCCTTGATGCCTTCAGGAGAACTGAGAAACATGCAAAAGTTAAGTAAATGTCATCATGGTAAACTAATGCATCCATTGGAGAAAGTGAAATGATGACTACAATTGATTAGACTCCCCTCAAAGGTCAAATTCTGCCAAGCACTGATATTTAATATTTTTTTTAGTTGTTTCTTCAATTGACTTGACTTTTGTAACACAACTGTTGTTTTTATATATTTTTTGCAACATTTTAATTCACAAATTTAATTACAGTTCAAACACCTGTAAGCAGCTATTAAAATTTCCCTTTAACCAGATTCACTTATACTTAATGATCCTCACACACACACACACAACCTTAATTAAATTCTGTTTGTTTTTATGCCCAATTTACAATTTCTGATATTCGCTCTCTTTATTAATTAGATAAGGAAAAAGCCATAGGGTTTTAATTACTCAAGATATGTGTGAACACATCTTCATTTTCAATTAAAGGTGAGATAGGATGTTTGAAGAGATATTAACTAACATAGTAATTTTTCTTTTATTATCCTGACAGAAAACATATACATCATGAGATGCTATCAGCAGGCCTGTTTGCACTTCTTGGGAGTCTCTTGGGCATATCTTAAATTGAAAGAAATTCAATTATAGGAGGAGGAAATAAAGATCTAAATCTTCAACAAGACCTGTGAATGATTGCAGTATTTCTGACTTCCTTTATCATTCCCAGTTAGACATAATCTAATTTCACTAGTGGATTTTACTGGGCTAACCTGGCATTTGGTGTACATACCCTCCAGAGAAGAAAACACTGCTTTCAGAGAGTTTGAAGTCAGATTTAACACATAATGTAGTCCATCTTCCTAATGTATATGTATGCATATTAATTGCTCATAAAGAATCTGTCTAAAGGGAAAGAAGAGTCAATTGAATGATAAATGTTAATGAGTGGAGAATAAATATACTGGGAAAGACCACAGGTAAAGTCCATAATAATTCACTGCTCAAGCTCAAAATTAAAGAGCTGAATGAGCTGTGGGGGTATCTCATACACCTTTGTTAAGAAACAGTCCCTTAAATTGCCAAGACATCAGCTGTGCAGTCACAGTCCTCACTGTCAGGTTCTGGAGAGCTGGAGAGTGCCATATCATGGCAGACTGGCAAGTCTTACCATGACTTCTCTAAATTATTTATTTTTCAGGAATGCCATTGCCTCTGCCTTGTCTTCTTATCCTTCTCTTTTATTGTGTGCTATACAAAGCCTTTCAAACTTGTCATTTGTTCTCTGCTCTGAATAATGTAGAAATGGATGTCTACACCAAAGCTGTCAGAATCATTTAGAGATAAATAAACTACATCATAAAGGAAAGAAAATCTGTCTGTGCTAGGGATTAATTTAACCTGATTTGGGGGAATTGCAGCTATACCCATGACATTCAATATGTTTTCCTCCTTATAAATTATGTAAAGAAGATAACACCAATTTAAATAGAGCCATCTCTCCAAAATGGAATAATCTCAGATTATCAACACTGAGCATGTTCCATCAGTTCCACAGACAGATTTCCCTGTTTTGTTTTGTTGCTGGCTGGTTTTTTTGTTGGTTTTTTTTTTAATTTGTTTATTATTATTATTATTATTATTATTATTATTATTATTATTATTATTATTGTTGTTGTTGTTGTTGTTGTTGTTATTATTATTGCTGTTGTTGTTGTTGTTAGGCCAGAGATCTTTTGAGACTATGGCTTTAGATTTGGGAACACACAAGTGTAAATGGTACGTGCTGTCATTTCAGCATATTGCAGCACTGGACTTGTAATCTGCTTAAAAATTAAAAATGATAAAGCAGAGGCAACAGACATAGTTATGAAAGCTGTTATGGCTTTGAGTAATGCAATGGCATCTTCTTTGTTAAGTAGCCATGTGATTAGGAGCATGAATAGTACCCCAATCTTTCTGAAATGCCATTTAACCTTAGAACTTATCTCAATTCTACTTTTTAGCTGCAGGCAGTCCAGTTACCTAGGTAAAGCCTTCTAATATTTGGAACAGTCAAGATACAGAAATTTATAGCCAGTGACATGATTCTTAGCTTTGTGTTGTCACTGTAGTCTAAAGGGATTTAAGATTTAGAAAGTCTTAGGGATAACACTGGTCTGGACACAAAGGCTGTATAAATTTAACAGTGTTTGGGCACAGACCCAAGCAGGTGAAGTATACCGTTGACACTGTTAAACTATTTCAATGGTCCTTGGACAACCTTTGGGTCTCATCTGCCATAGAGACTCCTAAATAACAGCAATGTAGAGCTAAGGAATTAGCCCAGTCCTGAACGAATAGTTAGTTTGAATATGGCTATCAGGTTAAAGTCATGGAGACTTCAATAATTTGCATGTAATGAGACTGAGTGGATATCAGAGCTGGAGGGCAGTCTTACAAAGCTCTTAGGTGAGATGCAACTAAGGTGATGATGAACATCTCATTTAATCTACCTTAGACATTTGCCTTAGATGGGGATCCTCTGCCCTGAGGCGTGCTTGGTACTGTCAACCAATAATAGAGGGAGCCCCGATGGTTTGTTCAGACTTGCCATGTAAATTTAAGGCTAAGCATAAAGGAGTTGTGTAGGACTCCATGGCTCGTCTTGCTTAAATCCTTTAAACTTTGCGGGTTTAGTTTTTCCCAGGTACAGAAAAAAGACAATATCTAGTAGACTTTGCAAACATCCAGGTTAAAAGGATTGTAAGAGGAGGCTTTGTTATAACTACCATTGCTACAGCTTTTGATGGCTTGCTTTATTAAAGGCCACAGTCCCAGTAGAGATAATTGCAGCCTTTCCAGATCTAGTTCATTAGCACTGTGCTACCAGTCCTAAAGATTATATTTTCAGTGGGGAGAGTATTTTGCTCAAATCTCCTTGACTGGTTCTGCAATCTATAGAGAGTCATCTAAAATACATGGCCTGATTTTCAGAGGACTGAGCATTTACCACTGCTGTTTTAAATGAACTGCTGAATGCTCACTGCCATGGGAAATGAGAGCATTTGGCTATGAAGTATCAATGAAGCCAGAATTTCTGAAAGACATTAATGATTTTGTGTGCCTCGTTTGTAAGGTGAGGCATTCAGACACAGACATGACAAAGGATTTTGATTTCTGAAAGATACCATGAAAATGAGGTCTTTGCAAGATGTTCCAAGTTAGACACACAAAATAAAATGTCACATTTGGAAATCACCAAAGGTACCCACAGGCAATTATCACACACAGAATTCTCCAGTTTAATTAGCAAACAATGAATCATTCTACAGAGGGTGAGTTAAAAAAGAAAGATATGCAGGGTGGGAGCGAGGGGAGAAATCAAATTAGATTTCACCAATCAACAAATCCTAGTTCAGGTCCAGGAAATATAATTATTTGAAATTATATTATATCCAAAGTGAATGACAATGCCACAATGGAATTTAGTTTTCCAGAATGCTTTTCAAGCTCAAGGTAATCAGAAGCCTCATTTTTTAAACCCCCCCACCCCCCCCCACCCCCAACTAAATACATGAACTGCATACTTAACTATCATTGAATGTTGTAAAAAACATTTATGGATTTATTTGGCAGTTAACAACATAGCCTATAGCAATTAATACTTTTTATTTACAGAACTCAGTGTTGATAATGGACAACTAATAGGCATGCTTAATTAGCTTTTAACTACTGGTATCTTGTTATAGTATTTTCCTCTTTGCCCAATGGCAGCTACATTTCTGAGAATTTCAATGTGAGTTTAATATGTTGCTGATTTTTAATAACATTGTTATTGCTTATGCAAATGCATGCTCATTTGTGTTAAGGCAGGGGTCAGTAACAATGACAGTTCTGACATATTTCTCTACTCAGTGCAAGCACTCAACAGTGTTGTAAATGTTTCCTGTTCAATTTTACTCAGTGCAGAAGAATTGATCCCCTTCTCCAACTCCTTGCAGAAAGTACCCAAATAACAGAAGAGTTAACATCAGGAATGCAGACATCCTGACTAGTGGATGGTGATGCAGGCTTTGATTGAATTATCAGAGTAGAAATTGTTCTTTTTTGCGGGCAGCAGCCATAAAGTAAGGCTGGCATCACCTTGAGTTACCAGCTTGTGTTTATTAGCTGACCAGATGAAAAAATGTGGGCTAGGCAGAGAGGGAAATTACCACTGAGACTATATATTTCTGTCTTCAGAGTTGAAGGGGCTGGCACTATTACCTTATGGTCTAATTTTCTCTCTTCTTTCCCTACTTTCTTGCAAATAAAAATCTCACTAGCAAGGACAAAGCCAAACCACTCACAGAAAGTACTGGCTTGGCCATAGTTGCAAAAGTAATCCTCTTTTTGAATTCAGCAGCCAGTTGAGGCTGAGATATGTCTCCATAGACTTTTTAAACAAATAAAAAGAAACTTCTACATAAGCCCACAAAGGAGAGAGAATGAAAGTTTAACATGAAGAAAGACAGATATCCAAGAGGCTGACATACACATCTCCTAGGCCAAGAGAAGATTCAGGATCAGTATGCATGTTCTCCCAACAGACTTCCACTCCCTGATACATGTAGCCTGTTCCTGAGAACTGGGTAGTCCTCAGAGGGAACCCTCAACGGTGGCTTTATTGGTCTTAGTAGAGTACTTTTTTAATATCAGTAGATGGCACTGTTTCTATGAACTACTGACATAAACAGCCAGAAATGCAGCTTTATCTCCTTTGTATATTCTGTACAGGCAGAAAGGAAAACAAACAAAACCAAACAAACTGAAAAAGAACAAACTGCATCTTCCCCCCCCCGCCCCCCCCAACTTCCCCCCCTCCCCCCACAAAAATCACTACTAAACAATTTTTACAATTATAAAATTAGTATCTCAAAGTCTGAAAATGCCTTGATTAATCTAAAGTTGCTCATTGCTTTATCTTACCCTTGCAGTCTGCATGCGGTATGCTAGAGAATTTTCACATTGGCTCACACTCTTCATTTCCAAAGGACTGTTTCCTCAGTTAATTCAATGAATATAGTTGATTTGAGAATAAAATATACCTCTGGGATAAAGAATAGTGATCCTTATGGAATACCAGACTTCATTGGTCTTGTGTACTAAGGAAGAAGTGGAGGCACTGCATTTCTATCTGAGAAAGGAATCTAAATGTTTGCTTAGTTGCACATGAATAGTGAACTTGTTGCATTCAGATTGAGCTGGATGTAATGTCTTTATCTGATTCTCTAGCCACAATGGTGGATATTTGAGACATCCAAATAATGAAACTCCTGATATGCCCACTGGGCAAAATTTCTGCACAGGACAAAAGAAGGAGATCTATTCAAGAAACATGTCTTGATTGAGTGGCTATCCCATAACAGGGACCTGAAAACATTCATCTCATTGTGGTGACAGGTTGGACTTGATGATCTTTGAGGTCTCTTCCAACCTTGGTGATTCGGTGATTCTGTGATTCTGTGATGGAGATGTCTGTGGTAATTGCTTATATGGTTAACATTTATAGTAATTTAATGTGTTCTCAAATTTGATTTCCTAGTTTAACATTTGTATTTTTCATCAAATTCAGAAACACAACCAGTCAAGCACAAGGAAAACCTTCAGCCACACCTCCTTTGTCCATGGTTGGTTAATATACCAGCCTCTGCCACTTGTACTACCAAATGGACAGAGATGTTTGCCAGCCATGGGGAACCAGCACACAAATGCGGTGAGATACTTTCATACACCTGATCAGAGAGGAAATCACAGCACTGGACTCTTTAGAATCCCTTCCTATCTTTGAAGGGTAACAGGTCTCAATGGTAGCAAATTCTCCCACAAATCTCATTTGCTTCTCCCCTCACCCATTTTTTTAATTGCCAAAATATCCAGTCTTTGGTTTCAGCATTGCTTGGACATGTTCCTTAGCTGAATCACTGCATGTTTTCTCAACTAGTTCTGACTCTTACTTCCTGTCTTAGTGTGTTATTTCTCTCACTTTTCCCTGCTAAATCAAATCCCTCATATCAATGTTTAATCTGTCCCTCTGCTCATTCTAGCTTTTTCCTTCCCTTTCAATTTTCAGTTTTTCACTGACTTACTTCCTTAGCATCCCTCACCCCTTTATTTAAGTGTTTTAGTCCCTTCTGTCCTACCAAATGCTATTTCACCCTGATACTGTAGCTCCTGTTGGACCTGTTTTTTGGAACTCATTCCTTGCAAAACTCACTCCATTTCCAGTCTGTCACAGCCTTGTCTATCCACCCAGATAACCATTCCCTTCATCATTGTTTCAGTCTGATATTCTTCAGTCCCCTTCATGTATCTGCAAGTTCTTAATTTTAATCTACTGCCAAGTGTATTCTCTTATTCTTCCCAGTCTTTTTCTTGTTTCTTTTACACTTGCATCACAGAATTTGCTCCTTTCTGTGTCTTTTCCCTGTTATTTCTTGGGAGTGTGGAAGGTTGGACATCAACAGGACATGAGAAAAATGGTCCTTGGTATCCCTTGATACCAGTCAGCCCACAGTAGGTGGGAAGGTGAAAGGAAACTGTAGTGTCAGTTCAGACAAGCCTAGGCACTCTGCAATGATCCTGGATGACCCATCAAACAAAAAGCAGAACAGAATATATAGAGACTGTAGAGCAAAACTGGTTGAGAATATATTCTTCAGACCATTTTCAAATGATTTTCTTGTCTGTTCACGTGGTACAAATAACATGGTGATAGCCTTCTACTCTTTCAGAGAAACAAAGGCTTTTTTTATAAGTGTCTCAGAAATATACAAATGGTGATTTTAAAAATGTCTAGACATACTGAAGGTAGATATGTGGTAAAAGAACTGTTTGTCAAATGAGAAAGTTATGCAAGTTGCCAGCAACCTAAAATCAGCTTTAAAATTCAACCAAAAAGACTGCCTTATTATGGGTAGAATTACAAGTTCCTGTGGAAATGGTAATTTCCTGTACTTTAACAATCTTTGTAATTTTGTATGAGAATTTGATGTGGAAAGGGAAACAGTCAAATCAAGGATGCTGTGGGGACAGTTAGAAGGATGTTCTCCTTCCTTTCCCAGAAACAGTTTTCTTTCTGCCTCCTGTAAGCACAAAGTTACTTCAAACTCAGCATTTCAACCTTTAAAGAGTCTCATTGGAAACACCTCTTTGCTTTAACCTGTAGAGTGAAAAGAAATGGCAAAGAAACGAGTCACATCACCTGCTGATTTCCAGCTTTCACATCCAGTGCTTCTCAGGCACAGTATTTTTCTAAAGAATATATTTATCATTGGCATCCACTTTTGATTTTGTATGCTTCCTTTAAAGTGCTGGCAGCCCCACCAGGGAGTATTTCTCTGTAACACCAGTTTGGAGTGATCACAAATGTTCATTGCATTTCAGCAGCTGGGAGATCACATTTGTAGGATTTTGCCTGAAAGCTGTCAAACCTCTCTGCTGTTGGCCTTAGTCCAATTGATTTAATGAAATTGTTATCAGGGAAAAGAAGAGAAAAAAGGAAGAAAAAAAAAATACTTAGCTGATAACCTTGAATGTGAAATCCCTTATTTGTCAATGAAACCACAGTGATACCACACAGGTTTGCATTATCTGCACTAAGAAAGGATGCCTTCAGGCTCAGCAAACACCTGGGAGACACTGAATCCTGGCTGGGTAAGAAATTTAGAAGCCACCACAGAAAACACTGGCCTGAAATTACCACCCTGATGAAGTTTCCTAGAAATAGAGATGTTTTAAATGTAGAAGAGATCAATCACAATCTGAGGAAATGATGTTTTCATGCTTTCACATGAGGATCTAGCTCTTGTTTTTTCCACTAAACTCAAGAGAAGTAATTGCTTATATCCAGCTAAACACTATATGATTAGTCTGTGGTCTACCTGCTACTTAAAGTCAGTGGTGATCTTTATTTATCTCAGTCCAAATCCTGCTTGCAAACCCCCCTCCATCTCCATATTTTGAACATGTAATGCAAATAGTAATTGGGAAATTATACTTCTATAATACCTTACTTTAAATAATGCTGGAAAATGTTCTGGGCTTTTCCTAAGTCCTCTAGTAGTAGTGTAATATAAAACTTTAGGATCATTGTAGTTGAATATTAGAGAGGTCTTTATTACATTTTTTTTATGGCAGGCTGAAAGAAGGAAGTGCACTTCACTTTCTTCCTTGCAGAGCATTTTAGAATCTATGGATTTACAGAGCTATTGAAGAGCTGAGTATTGCTGTTATCACTGTGGATTGCTACTGGGGAAGACACTGTGGAACTGATCTTTTTGAAGGATTTGTACTCAATTACTACCTATTCTACTATTTTTCCTTACTGTGTTTCTATTTCAGTATGTTTTTTTTTAAAAGATGGGGGTGGTCTAAGGAAAGGGAGAGGCATTTTCCCTGGTAAATCAATTAACTTCTCCAATCCAGCAAACTGTGAAAAAATATAATAACTCTCTTTAAATGTTCCATTAGGGTCCAGTAACAGCTCATTAGATTATACAAGGTATGTGTAATTGCCCAGAAAAGATGCACTACCTTCCTGCAATGCTTAATTTAATCTCCACTCTTTACATACAACTATAACCACCCACTAAACAAGATTCATGGCCTCCTCCCAATGGTGTGTGTGTGTGTGAGTGTGTGTGTTTTAAACATAATAACATATTTAAAAGTCAAAACTGGAATGGCTTTATTTCCAGTTGCTTGCTATAATCTTACAAAACAAGGCTGTGGAGAACAGGCATTGTCCACGCAGAACATTTTCAAGTTGGTTGGAAATCCTTCTCTCTGCTGCTTAGAGAAATTTTCCAGCCAGCTCTCTAGCCCCAGTTCTGATCATGTGAGGTCTAGAAGGCATGGCACACTACTGGTGAAGTATATATGGAGGATAATGAACAAAAGAACGATATATATGGAGGGTAATAAACATTTTGCAGGGAGGCGACATCTGCCCAGGAAAGTCGTGGATTCTCCCTCCATGGAAGCATTCAAAGCCAGGCTGAATGGGGCCTTGAGCAACCTGGTGTAGTGGAAGGTGTCCCTGCCAAGGTTAAAACTGGATGATCTTTAAGGTCCCTTTCAATCCAAACCATTCTACAATTCTATGATAAATCTGTGAAAATGAGATATATCTCCTGTTGCATGTTAGAATTTTATGATTTTCTGTACTAGAAGTCTATCTGTCTTTTTTTTTCTTTTCTTTTTTTCTTTTCTTTTTTCCTTATCTGCCATGTTAAAAAAATGAATAGATTTTGAGTTTTCCCATAAAGCCTTGGCTTGTCTTCTTTCTTTCTGCTCCCCCTTAATATTAAAATGTTAAGGAATTAAATACCCTTTCCCCTCTCCTCCACCAGAGAAATGAACCTTCATAGCTAAATGTTTGAGCACCCCCGAGACCTTAACACCAGGGCAGCTCACTCTTCCATGCTTTACAGTCCAAAAGCTTCCTAAACTCTGATTTAATCTGAACTGGTAGAAATTCCTTGGTTTTCCATATTAAGGACTCTTTCTTCATCTTCAGGTGACTCAGGATAACAAATAATATTTTCTTGGGTTTTTTTTTTTTTTTTTTGGGTGTTTTGTTTTGTTTTAAACTCTCACTTAACTGCAAGTATTTATAACAGACACAATATGGCAAAATGAGGTGAAATACCAAATATTAGCACTTGTGCTGATAGGTCAAGGATAGGTAAGATGTGAGATACAAGAGGAAAAAAAATCATGAAAATCTGTTTCTGCTGTAGCTCAAACCTTGCTGTGACGACCTGGACTATCCAAATATATATGGGGGGGCATTATCTGGCCTGGAATTCAACTGGGACTATTGACACAAACATTATTTGCATCGCTAAAAACTTCTCTATATTTGAAGGGAACTGGTATCTAAAATACACAGTCTATCAGTGCAACACAGTACTTTAATGGACAGGTAGGGATCTTTGATATGTCAACCCAATATCACAAATCCTACCTAAACCAGATGAGAGCCCTGATCCTAGAAATCTCACAGAAAAACCTGGCAAAATTTTGAATGGCCAGAGCTTCAAATCAGTGCAAGAAGTTGGTAGAAATACAACATGTTTCCAGTGCCAGTTCTCTGAAAAGTGTCTCCTCTGCCTTCCATGTTTTTCTCTTACTGGTAGAAGGCCATTTTTCTTTTTGTGCCAGACTGCACAGCACATCAACCCTTATTTGTAGCTATCATAATTTCCAGACTATTGGTTTACAACAAACAAATAGAGGCTTCAAGTTCTCCCTGATGTAGAATTCATTGGACAGTCATTAATTTTGCTGGGATTAAGAATGTTAAAATGGCAGTGGGGCAGAAAAAATAGTACTTTGTAAAGTGACATGATAGGCATATATCAGCCATACAAATGGGGAATGGAAATTAAAACAAGCCAGAGAGTATTTTTTCTTAACCTTAAAAAAGAACTCTGAAAGCTTAGAACCTTCCTTCAATTTTTCATGTAGTGATGGAGGCACTGTGAAACGTTTCTTCTAGATGACTGAGATTTGCTGAAACAGAGCCAGGCACCTGTACAGGAATACACACTCCAGCAGCATTAAGGGAAACTGGAGTGAAAATGAACACTTTCCCATGTCCTAGCTGTGAATATTTTCAGATATCTCTGACATTTTAATTTACAGACTCTATATTGAGAGGTAAGGTATAAGAAGAAGGCTGACTTATAGAGTCTTATTATTCTGTCTGGGCACCTCAAAAATTTCACACTGTTCAGTGAGCACAGATGTTTTTAATTCCCCAGTCAAGCTGAAAAATATGGGAAAAGGAGGAACTACACTGAAATATACTCATGAGATGAAAAGATTTGCTGTTAAACAGTCCCACAAAATGAGCTTTCTGATTTCACAAAACCTTTTTGTTTGACTCCAATAGGAGCATCTGGGTTTAGTGCTGTTTTAGAGTTGATAAGTCTTTAAGAAAATTTTGGAAGGAAAAAGCATTTCAGAAGTAAATTACTAAAGAACTTAATTACAAAACTTCTTCCCTTCCTGCCACCCTGTCTTCTTCCTTCTCCTCCACCTCCTCCTCTTTTTATTCTTCCTCTAATTTCTTTTTCACTTTATCTCTTTCCTTTGCTCTTTCTCTTAATTACTAACACTTTTAAGATCAGCAAAGAACTTTATATTCCAACTAATGTGCAAAAAAAAAACCCCAAATTGCTCTGAGGTATTATGTGGAAAATAATGTACAAACTCATATGCTAAACCAGAAAGAAAAAATGACTTGGCAAAACTCACACAGGAAGTTCTTTCTAGTTTCAGTTTTATGTGTGCATGTTTTTCTTTTCACCCTTGCTTCATGCACATCAACAGCACTGAGCCCAGTGAATTGGAGTGCAATTTTTAAAATCAATATTTACATGTTTGTTGCACTACACTCCCACAGACTGCTGTAAGAGACTAAATCTTGTCTTTCTTGATGTGAATCAAGAGAGATAAAATCACCTTTGCTCTTTGCCCAGACAATAGTTGATGTGTATTGGGCAGATGTCACTGGATAACGACTCTCTGGAATGTGCATAGACAAGATCATCTCTACCCATCAGCTACCCCAGAAAGGGAGGATGGTGAAAAGGACAATGGTTTCACCACCTGGACACATACCTAAAAAACTGTATAAAAGACCTGAGCAACTACTGGCTCATAAGAAGGAAAAGGCCTGGGAAATGCTGCTCTGAAGCAAAATGAAGAAAATGCCAGAAGAGAAAAGGACAGAGACATCACTGTGTAGCCTGGAAGAAGCAGACCAGGAGGAACCCTCTCTCTGTGTCCTAAGTTCCACCTGCTGCAACTCATGGAGCTGAAAAGGCTGCTCAGAGAAGGACTTGAACTTGGACTTTGGAATCTCTCCCTCCCCTTCTCCAGCAGAGGACAGCACAGCCAACAACGCAGCATCCTTCCTCCACAGACCCAAAATGTCTTGGGGGGTGGTGGGGTGGTAATAGAATTCCTTTCCTCTTCTCTCTCTCTCTTTCCTTCTGTTCCGTCCACTTTATTCTGTTAATAAATAGCCTCACTGTTGATAATTTGGCCTCAGTTTTGCCTCTAATTTCATAACATGGGAACATGCAAAAGAATTGAGTCTCTTACTCTCTCTGGACTGAGACAACTGCACAAGAAGAGACAGACATTAGGCACTTCTACATGGAAGGTGCTTCTGTAATCCTTTACTACAACACTTTTTGGGTCTCTTTTCGGACTAAGAAGTCATCAGAGTGTCACAAGGCTATCAGAGAATTTCCACTAGTACCCTTGTAGTGGTTTACTGGATGACCACTGCTCTCCTGGGGTGAAGCATCCATGAATAACCTGTGCTGCAAAATGCAGCATTATATAGAGTCCCTACCTAGTAAGAGTTTCAAAACCCAGTTAATAAATGTAGTGAGAGATATAGTAACTTTACAGGGCTTATTAACAGAACTCAAGAATCCAGCAAGTGTGTGGGTCTGAGGTAGCATGTTTTTGTCCCTTGAATTCTTAGCCCACAGGATAGTGAAGTAGAACTAAATCTGATTTCTTTGAGGAGTGGAGATGAAAATTTATTGAGGAAAGCATCCCCCTTACACTCTACATTTAAATGCACTCTTTAGAGTGAGCATAATCAGGCAATCCCTATCTGGTAGCTTCTTAAATGAATGTTATGACAAATAAGAGGATTATTTTCTTTTTCTTCTGAGTTATTAATTAATAATTAATATATATCTCATTACTAAGGTATAAAGAAATAGGACACAGAAAATTATCTAACTCTCACATGACCTATGTGAAAGGTCAAGGCTACACTGCCAAGGCCAAGCAGCTCTTGGCAGTTTCATATTGGTTACCAAAATCACTCTTAAATTAACTCATAATCCTGGACATCTATAAACCTATATCCTGCAATGCTTGTTAGTGACATTGCTTCACTTCAGACCAAGTCTCATCAGAAGTAATCAAGCACAGCAATGGAGAGATTGTTATCTGTTGATCTGAAGTAAACTTATATTTCCATGCTTGGTATAAAAATACAATGAAGAAAAAGAAAAACAAATATTTGGAACATAGTGGTGGCAAATTGAACAGCATTAGGAATTAAATGTTAGTGAGAAATAGGAACTGACACAACTGAAATGAAACTTTAAATATGGCTTTACTCATTGCAAGAGGTGTTTGGACCTAAATCACTTCTTTCATTTTATCTGACATCCCCCTCCCCAATGTTTAAGAGTGTTATTTCCCAACTCTATGGGAGCACAAAAATGTGAAGACATGTACGCAGGAGAAAGTTTAACATCTATGTTTGGCTAAATTCTTCTATAACACCTCAGCACCTTTATTATTCACCAAACTGTGAGTAAGCAATATCTTGTTTCTTCCTAGGTAGAAAACAAAGCCCCAGACTGCTGATGACTTAGAGCATTATATGACCTAGGTTGAATAGACAGATGAACAGAGTTCCTTGTGGGAGCAGTTTTAACAATTACTAAAACTTGTAACATTTTTTATATCACAAGCCCTATCATCTACTACTGATAATACTAATGCAAGCACTTATGCTAATAATAGCCCAAATTTAATAACAAGGCAGCAGTAGTAGTTTGCTTTGTGTAGGTGTTCAAACCACTGTACATATATTAAAAAGTCATGGATCATTTGAAAGTGCCTCAGGGAAAATAATGTGGTAAATGTTGTGGGAGTATTATCTTGAATTGTTGAACCCGTGCACTATGAGCTGATGCCACTTTCAGCTCATATTCCAACCTAACTGGTGAAAAATACAAGAAAAGGGAATTTTAAGTAAGCCCTGCATTACTCTGAGTGTGTATTTGCAATTCATACATACAATTAGGGAGCAGAAATGCCACAAGTGACCCTTATCTCATCAGAAATTCAAATATCATGATGCTGAATGTGAAAACCTTGCAGTATTACTCCCCAGAGAGACAAGTACTATATTACAAATCTCACTAAAACACACTGTTCCAAACGTAGAATACCTTTGAGACAATTAAGTCACCATTTGTGATGAGAAGACACAAAGAAAGAAAAAAAAAAAAAGAAAACAAACAAGAAAGAAAGCTAAGAATCAAATAAACCACTTGAACTGGGACTCCATGATTTGCTTGGGGTAGGTATCCAGTTGCACAAGTGGACAAACTCAGGTACAACTGAAAGGACAGCAGCATTTGCAGAGTGGTGACAGTTCTAAATGGAGATCTGATGGGAAGTCCTTGAGAAGTAAAATATCCTTCAGCATCAGTGGACAACAGGGAGTTAAAACTCTAAGTAATTTCAACAGTGCAGCCTAGGTCTCCTAGCACAGTTCTCAGTACATCAGCCACAAGGACTACATACTTGTTAGTCTAATTATTTCCATTGGTGTCCTTGAGTTTGATCAAGATCTGAGTTATGACTTTATGTATTGTGTGCTCAGTGGGGGAGGATTTATACAATTGGCTAGGGGAGCAAATAGATACTATGTGAGTGGAAACTAGTTTGCAGTCTTACCACTTGACTAAAACACTGAATCTACAGTACACTGACTACTGAGTATTGTGTAAGCTCCTCCAAAGACAGGAATTCAAAGCCTTAATTTTAAACTGCCTTTCTGGAGTGGGTGGTATGGGTTTTAAGTTCATGAAATAACAGGAGAGCCACATGGGAGCCTAGATGAGTGTTCTCATACAAAGAAGTTTTAGCAGCATGTTTTGTGTTTGGCTGTGTCTGAAAAACAAAGCAGTCAACGCTAAATTTGAGGGACCTGTTGCTTGGTGTGCCTTGGCTGTGTCTTGAGAAATATCTGAGGTCCACCTCGGTTCTCTTTCCCTTCTAATTCATCTGCCTAAATAATCTTTCCTTCTCTCTTCTAAAATGAGAAAGGAAACATTGTTCCATTTTTTTATTCCCTTTCATTTTGCATTAAGATTTGTACCTTGAGGATGATCAAGCTGAAAGAGACCTTCTCCAAGTCATCACTCCACAGCCTTATCTGATGTAAAGATGGCACATCTTTAGACAATGTATCATACTATCATAGTATCAGTCAGGGTTGGAAGGGATCACAAGAATCATCTAGTTCCAACCCCCCTGCCATGGGCAGGGACACCCCACACTAGATCAGGCTGGACAGAGCCTTGTCTAGCCTGCTCTTAAACACCTCCAGGGACGGGGCCTCAACCACCTCCCTGGACAACCCATTTCAGAGCTTCACCACTCTCATGGTGAAGAACTTCTGCCTCACATCCAGCCTGAATCTCCCCACCTCCAGCTTCATTCCATTCTCCCTAGTCCTATCACTACCTGAGATCCTGAGAAGTCCCTCCCCAGCCTTCCTGTAGGCCCCCTTCAGATACTGGAAGGCCACAATTAGATCACCTCGGAGCCTTCTCTTCTGCAGACTGAACAGCCCCAACTCCTTCAGTCTGTCCTCATAGGAGAGGTGCTCCAGCCCTCTGATCATCCTCGTGGCCCTTCTCTGGACACACTCCAGCACCTCCACATCCCTCTTGTAATAGGGGCTCCAGAACTGGACACAGTACTCCAGGTGGGGTCTCACCAGAGCTGAGTAGAGGGGGGAGGATCACCTCCCTTGACCTGCTGGCCACACTTCTCCTGATGCAGCCCAGGATCTGATTGGCTTTGCGGGCTGCAAGTGCACACTGAGAGCTCATGTTGAGCTTCTCGTCCACCAGCACCCCCAAGTCTCTCTCCTCAGGGCTGCTTTCCAGCCAGTCACTGCCCAGCCTGGATTTGTGCCTGGGATTGCCTCGACCCAGATGCAGGACCCTGCACTTGCTCTTATTGAACCTCATGAGGTTGGCTTGTGCCCACCTCTCCAGCCTGTCAAGGTCCCTCTGGATGGCCTCCCTTCCCTCCAGTGTGTCTGCTGCACCACACAGCTTGGTGTCATCAGCAAACTTGAGGAGGGTGCACTCAATGCCACTGTCCATGTCACCCACAAAGATCAAGACAGGTCCCAGGACCGATCCCTGAGGGACTCCACTTGTCACTGGCCTCCACTGGGACATGGAGCCATTGACAGCCACTCTTTGGGTGCGACCATCAAGCCAGTTCCTTATCCATCTAGTGGTCCACCCATCAAACCCATGTTTCATGACCTCAAAGGTCATCACACAGAGAGGGCCAGCTTGCCCTGTAGTGTAGTGTAGACAATGAGGCAGTGAGGGTTTGTCATGGAGAAAGCCAAATGCCTAGCAGCTGTGGTTCAGTAAGCATTATTTTTCTTAGAAACAGCTGTCAACAAATGAGACAAATTTACATTGACTGGTCTAAGACACATTTTGTGACTATTTTTTAACTCTTAAAATAGAAAGAATGGCAGAATGGCACACATTTTGGAGTAAAGAAAACACTATTTTTTTTGCCACCTTGAGATAACTGAGTCAATAAGGTCCTGCACCTACCAGGCAGTCCTAGGTATCAATACAGGCTGGGTGATGATGAAATTGAGAGCAGCCCTGCAGAAAAGGTCTTGGGAGTACTGGTGTATGAGAAGCTGGATATAAGCCAACAGCATGCACTTGTAGCCCACACATCCTGGGCCAGCAGATCAAGTGACATGGTTCTACCACTCTGCTCTGGTGAGACCTCATCTGGAGTATTGTGTTGGCAACTCCAACATGAGAGACATCTGGAACAGGTCCAGAGAGAGCCACAAAGATGATCAGAGGGATGGAGGACCTGTCCTGCAACAACAGGCTGAAAGAATTGGGGCTGTTCAGCCTAGAGAAGAGAAGGCTCCAGGGAGACTTGCAGGTACATTTCAAGATTTAAAGGGGACTTACAGAAAGGCTGGGGAAGGATGGTCTAGAAGGGCCTGTAGTGACAGGACAAACGGCAATGGTTTTAAACTGGAGCAGGGTAGGTTTAGGTTGGACATAAGGAAGAAGGTCTTTACAATGAAAGTGGAACCTGGAATAGGTTGCTCAGACATGTAGCTGAGGCCCTGTCTCTGAAGACATTCAGGAGCAGACTTGATGTGGCCCTGTGCAGTCTGATCTATGTGAAGGTGTTCCTGCTGACTTGCAGGAGGGTTAGACAAGATGACCTTTGAGTATCCCCTCCAACCCAATGCAATCTGTGAATTAACCAGCCGGTCAAACAACTACTGTGAGGGAATTTACACAAACAAGTCCAAGCAATCTATAACACACAGCAGAGAGTGGGATCAAACATCAGCACATGCTGTTTCTGCTGCACTGGACTGCTCTGGTCCATGCTGCTGGCTGTAGATCAACATCAGTGAACTTTGTTTAGGATGAAACAAAATAAGTCTCTTAGTAGGGGACTCTGTTTAGCTTATTTTATTTCTAGCCAAACTATTTGAACAAGAAGTGATCTTTGGGCTAAGATGCTGCATGCATTTGCCCTCTCTCCATTTTGGACCAAGTTGTCATTCTGGTTTCTTTTTATGTATGGAGTTGTGACTTGCTGAGTGTTTTCACATACTCTGTCTTCTAATTTAACTAAACCTTTTCTTTTCTGAATAGCTGCATAGATGGTCTTTCTCCAGTCCATACATGTCTTAGTCTCATATCTGAGCAAAGTCAGGTGTACTTTTTTATTATTATTTACTTAATTGTGATGATGATGTACTTTTTTTTTAATTATTATTTTAAACTGAATGGAATGCCTTGGAGTTACCTTAGGGTTTCAAGAAACTTCATCTATATCTGAGCTGGAAGTTAGGTGCCCACACAGAATCGTCTAGAGGCAATTTAAAAGCCCTCAGTATTTGCTAGTAAACATAGTATGAAAACTGCAAGAGACCTGTGCTGCATTGAGTTAGCAAATGGATGTCTGGCAGGATTACACTGAGACATTTCAAGAGGTACCAGAAACCTATGTTGAGACATTCAGATTTCTTCCCTAGAGGAACCAAGCCACAAAATATAAATTTATAGCTACACAAGCAACAAAAGAAATTAAACCAGTATTTCCAGTAGAACACAGGAATTATTTCTGTGGCAGTGTATTGCTCTATGGGATCTCTGAGAGTCAAGGAGGACATACATTTAATGAATCCCACATCTTTAAGATACTCATTTGACAGGCAGCTAATGTAAGATGCAGGGGAAAGGCTTAAGTCCCTGAAAACCAAGTAACAACTGGAAGGGTGACCAGAGCTTGTTCCACTGTTTTTCTTTCTCCATGTAATCTAGCCTTCCTATCTTGGTGCAGTTAAATATTCAGTACTTGATTTCATTAAAGCTGTCTTGACATAGATACTGCCTTCAGAACTTGGCATGCCACTTTATGATCTGTGATCTCAGTTCTGCACCCTAACTTGCTGTGGGTTTGGGTGCAGGGTCATAAGTTGTAGCCACTACATGCTCATGGCATTTTTATTTCATCAAGTAGGAACACTTCTACTAGGCAAAGAAATATATCTCTGTTGTAAAGAGAAGCTAGTGATGAAAATAAGGTTGTTGGGGAGCAGTGTGTTTCTAGGAGGGGGTTCTCCCATGGGATTTCTTACTTTGTTTATTGTTGTAGAAAACTTTCTGAGACAAAGTGAAAGCAGTTGGAAACAAGGAGCGGGAGTGGGGTGAACATTCTTAGCAATGCCACAACCACTTAGGATGACAAGGTCAGGTTACATGTGCTCCCTTTCTTCTGTTTGTGCTCTGATCTAATCAGCTGAATCTAGCAAGGGGAAAGAAAACATCCCTGCCACAAACACTCAGTCTGTAAACTCCTCCATTTTCCCTCAGCCAGTGGGGAATGCTATCTGAACTGATAGGGATATTTCCAGATGCCAGGATGCATGTTGTCACTGCAAGACCTTAGTTTTCTTTGGTTCTGTGTTGGGAGAGAAAACAAATGGATATATATTGTGGAGAAGGAAGCCCTCAGTGTCTGTCTACAATTTTGTTTAACAAGAATCTGAACACATTGAGGTTTCTGTTCAGGTCATGGTAGAATTATCTTACTCCTATTTTCACCCCTGTAAAGCAGAGTTCTCAGCAGAGTCTGAGGACTAGCCATTAGAAATTATCTAATTCTTATTGTTTCAAAGGCCAATGAATGAAAATTTTTAACCTCAATGATGGGTAGCAGAATTGATATATTTTTCCATTCTATATTCAGAAGAAGTGGGGTTGCACTGTTTTCTGAGAAGACCGTGATGAAGGGCTAGATTCTGTAGTTTTCCCAAGAGATGTCATTCTGTAGGGTCATGTCCTTTTTGTCCTTACCTTGCAGTACAAAATTATGAGTTATTCTATTTAGGCTGAAACAGACCTCTGGAAGTGAACTAGATTGACAACTTCTCAAATTATGAGTATCTTTGAAGCTATATTGCATTGATTTGCATTGACTTGGTCAATCTTTCAAAAATACCTCCAAGTCAGTGTATGCCTCAGGAAGAAACAGGCAGATACTAAAAAGTCATTATGGGGTCTTGCTGACAGAGCTTTCCATCTAGTGTAGGGAAGCCAGCAGGTTACAATGAAGAGGTCAGTCACCAGAGTTAGTGTCGAGGGTTGAGGGGAAGGCCTCAAGCCTTCTCCCCCCCCCCCCCCACCCCCGTAAGTGAAGGGAAAGAAAAATGAAAGAAAAACCACAGCCGGATGAGCAAAAGCAAATGTGCTGTATTTACAAAGCAGTTTAGGAAATGCAGGGGAATATATACACAATTTACAGTATTTACAATATATACACAGGAATATATAACAAAGTAACACAGGAATGAGATTCCCTCCTCTGCTGAGGAGGGTTCCCCACCCCCACCCCATACCCCCCTTTTCTCCCCTTTTTCCCCAGAGAGGGTTAGAAAGAGAGAAAAAGAGCAATTGTTAATTAAAGTAAAATATGTTAGTAAGTTTTAGTACAGGCTTTATCTGCCCAAGGTCAGTCTGGCCGAAAGCCCAGAAGATGCAAAAGGAGGGGGAAGAAGTGCGAGACTGAGACTAGTCTCACTGGGAATCAAAACTTAAGGCAGTGCTCTGCCTCTCCACCAATGAAATTAGTTTAGACCTGTCTTTTGTTTATAAAACATTCGGCCATGGTGTTCCTTTGTTAAAGGCACGGCCTCAAACGGTCACAGTTAGTCATAGAGAACAAACTTGTGAAATAGAAATAGAGAGGTGTTCTAAAAGAGTCTTTTCCTCACATTTAATTTATGAATAACTTGTCCTCTTATAGACAAACACCTTAATGAAAGGTGACAACACTGCACTTTAATCACTGGAGCAAGAGATAGGGCAGATGGCAAGTATTGAAGCAAGTAAGAAGCAACTGAGCAATAGAAAGTTGAACTTGTCAGCCAGTTCTAAAGTACAGAATGTGAGAAAGTTTGATACAGGAAAAGGTAGCTCCTACTGTGTGAGGTAGAGAGTATGAGAAACTGTCAAGACAACAGAAAAAGAACTGTAGTACAAGCATGAATGAGATTAATCTCTTACTTCAGGGGTGAGATTTTTGATTTGTGTCACCTTATAGAGACCTTTACACTTGTTCAGTTGAAGCCTAAATAACAGTTTCTAGCACCAAGATCAGTACCAGGCAATTCAACATCTCAGAGTCAGACACCTGCACTGAGAACTAAGAAAATATTTTTATAAGACTAACAATATTTTGTTTAGACTATTAATGGATAGGGAAACAAGAAATTTCCTTGGTCTGTATATAAGTTGTGCTCCCTTTCTGCACATGACAATATTGTAAGGTCCATGTATTGTAAGAAAGATTTGCTAGTCTTCTGCCAGTCTTCCTTCCTTATATAGCCCCTTTTTGAACAGCTGATTAAAACTTCTACTTCTACTGTATTCATTAATCATATTTCATTGGATCTTAAGATATCTCTTGGATTCCTTCACTGGTTTCATCCTAACCTTCCAAATCATTTACAGTTCAGCCAACCTCATTTTGACTCTCATCCTGTTCCCATTGTCTGCTTTGTGATTTTAGATTAAATCAACATTTCCCCTTATTTCTTATGCTACTTTATCATCCGGAATGACTTGTTTTCTATTTAGCTTCATGACAAAGTTTGCATTCCTGAGCTTCTTGTCATTCAAGAATTTAGTCTGCTGGATTTTCACTGTATTTATTTGCATATGGTACCATTGAGCAAGGCAAATAAATACAACATAGGGATTTCTGTTAGCCATTCTAAATCATTGTAAATACAGGAGTTTTATTCATAATTTTGACGTCTTCATGGCATTGTTGTCCAGACTATTCATGGGATAAATAAGGTTATATTTTGAGCTATGTGGCAGCTCTGAAGAGAAAAAAAAATTAGAATAAAGAGAATTATCAGCAATATGGGCCCATGCTAGCAACATAAGATTATAAAAAGATGTGTTTGATTGACCAGATTACAGAAGAGAGGATCTCTTTTATATGTATTAGGGGGATGCTAGTAAAAATATGAAGGCCTAAGAAGAGAGACTTTCCTAACAATTGAAAGGAAGAAGTACACTCAACTCATGAGTCATGTTCAGTAGAGCAGAATGGAAAGGAATGGCATTTCCTGTGCCATTTGTGTGCTTTCAGCTCTCCTCCGCCATACTTCACTTTCCTGCCTGAATAAATCATTTTGGAAGTCCCACAGCAGGAGAGTGATGAATGGGAAAGGAGAATTTGCGTGAAAATGAGCTAATCTTTCCAACACATTAGAATAATAATTCTTTGTCAGGCCCTAACATTCAATGAAAAATGAATCTTGCTAACACATTAGTCTAGAGAGGAGGTTTTGATACTACAGTAGTGTAAAGCTAAGACATTCATCTTTGAATCGAAGGAAAACGAGAGGATTAGTGGATCACTTAGAATAATTCAGATGCAATGAAATACAGTTCATGGCAAGAGCTAACACAATAGCCCCAATCAAATTTGATTTAGGCACAGTTAGAAGTAGTACTCTAATTACTGACAATTGATTTAACTAAAGAGTTGCCTGCAACTTTGTCACAGAGTGAAGAAAGGGATTTTTTTTTTTTTTTAAACAATGTCAGTCATGCTTTTCCAGTGGTTTCTTGGTGCCAAGGAAAATAATTAACAGTTCAACTGAGAATCTTTCAAGGAATAAATCAAAGACATTTTGCCATCAGTAAACCATCAGGCACAGAAATGTGTTTCCTAGAAAGACACTTGAAATTGTCTGTGAACAAGCGTCCTCAAGTGCCAAATCACAGAATCATAGGATGATTTGGGTTGGGAGAAATCTTAAAGATCATGTAGTTCCAACCCCTCCCTGCTACATACAGGAAAACTCTTTCACTCTTCTCCAGACTGCACTACAACACTTTCAACGTGATTTCATAGAACAGGTGCTTCAGCCCTCTGATCACCTTTGTGACCTCCCTCCAGACTGTCTCCAACAGGTCCATACCTTCTGTCTTTTTGGTCAGGTGGCCTGTAGCAGACCCCTACTGTAATGTTACCTGTCCTTCCTCTCTCTTTAATCCTGATCCACAAAGCTCTGTTCCACTCCTCATCCATCTCTAGGTAGAACTCCATGCGCTCTAGCTGTTAACTGATGTAGAATGTGACATCACCTCCTCATCTGCCCTGCCTGTGCTTCCTAAAGAACCTGTATCCTTCCATTACAGCTCTTCAGCCCTAGGAGCCATCCCCCCATGTCTCTGTGATGCCAATAAGATCATAGCCCTGCAGGCATGTGCATATCTCTAACTCCTCTTGCTTATTCCCCTTGTATTTAAATATAGATATCTAAGCTGGGACCTTGAGGGACCTGACTTACTGGATGGAGTAGCTGGAATTCCTTTTTACTACTTCTCAGGGACTGAGGTCTTCTTCACCACCTTGGCAAGCCTATGACTGAAAGCAGTCTTCCTCTTCTTTAACATATGGATCCTATCAGTCCCCAGAAATCAATACTACAACGTTTTCAGTCATGGTATTTAGCCACTTCAGAGCTCTTTTATTGTTTGTTTGTTTGTTTGTTTTTTTTTTGTTTAAGGTAGCACAGATTCATGAAGCCAGATTGGATGTTGTGACAATTTCTAAGAGGCTAAGTGGTTTGAGTGGGGAGTTTGTCATTGCTGACACACAGTGCCCTGAGTTGTAGGAATTCCTCCAGGAAATATAAAATATCTGCAGGGAGACAAGCAAGAACACTAGAGGTCTAATTGTCCCCTTGTGTATATAGTTTAAACTAACATGCCTTGTTCAATTTATGGGAAACTGGATGCTTCTGCTGCATGTCCTCACTGCAAGGAAAACAGAAAGGGATCAGGAAGCAGTAGGCTGTTAGACTTTCACCTCCATCCCATAACACCTAAATACACAGCATATGTATTGTGAATACCTGAAGATAAATTATGCCCTTTGCAATCTTGAGTCTAGATGCATTCCAAGTTCAGAGACTAAACAAGTAAATATCTTTTATTTTTACCCTTAGACCTTGCAGTAGCTGGTTCAAGTAATCCAAAAGTACTTCAGATAGAAGCAGCAATTTTGAATACTTGTAGCATCAGTTGAAACAACTTGGTATTGAGCTTCTGAAATTAAGTGACGTGGGAGATTTGTGCAAATTTATTATTGAAGGGAAGAAGCACATATGTACTTTGAAGGATGCTGAGTTCTCCATTCCAACACTGTCTTGAATAGCAAAGCCTGGTGGGCTCTTCACAGTAAATAAGTCATAAATGAATCTTGAAATTAATGAGCTAGTTTAATGATGATGAAGGAATTATGATGTGTAGTACTCCTTACAGTGAAACATTATTGGCAAAGAGCAGAACAATTAGAAATACTTTTACATAGGTTAAAAAATAAGACAAGAGATATTGTGTCTAGCCCCTTCCAACCCAAAGCATTCTATGATTCCATGTACATTAGATCATGGTGCTAACAAGATAGTCTTCAGGATGTGTCTCCTTGAACTCTTTTTTTTTTTCACCAGTTTCACAAGTTGTTCGAGTTTACTGATTTCATCCTTGGGAAAAGATCTTGGCATTGCTAATCAACATTCATTCCAGACTGCCCAAGTTTGTTTGTGATTGGAAGTAGCTACAACCAATCTACATTCACACAGTTGTTTTATCACAGGCACACTTCCAAATAAATCAGTGCCGGAAGCCACATACAAACAGCACCATTTCAAGCCTTATATTAATCTTAAATCTTTCCTTTTAAATAAGCAAGAAGGTAGCTAGAAGAAGTGAGTACCTCTACTTTGAGCACATGATGAAGTAAAGATCAAGATAATTTCTAAATTGTACTAATCTCATGCCTCAGTGCTTTGAAGGAGTCCTTTTGAGTTAATATACTCTTTGACCATTGACTAAAATCTAATAACTTTGGCAGCAAATGAGGTGTGAAATGCTGTCAAAAGCACTTCAATAATAGGTTGTGTGGTACTAAACATTTTCATCTTGGTGGTAAGTCTGTAGAAAAAGCTACATTTTATCAGTTGATAGCTTTAGAAATCAACACAATTTTACAATGATTGCACTGTCAACCATGCCCTAGATTTAGAGTCCAAATCAAGGAAAAATCCTCCAGGATGACAAACTGATAAACCATTTTGTGTTTTGTCTTCCAGAATAATATATACAATCTGTAATGAAGCAATTACAATACTTTGTAAATATGGTCTTCTGTTTACCTAAGGTCTTTCAGAGGGATATTAAGAGTTAGTACTAATATCTTAGATTTTTTTGTTGTTGTTTTATTTTTTATCCCAAAAATTTATAATGAGATAACAACTAATGCACTGTAAGCAGCAAAATCCAAGAGTCAGCTTCCAGATTTCACTCTGTGGCCAGCATTACCTCTTGGGGCTGCATGTACATGTCAGTTTGCATGTAACATGAATAGAAGATTGATTTTTCTATTCAGAAGTTATACTCCTCACATTCAATGTGTGACTGGCTGCATTTTCTGACATATTCAGTTTTCAGCATCTCTGGAACTGAAGAATAACACTGTCTCTCTGGCAGTGAAATGGATGATTTGTGTAAGTACAGACGGTTGCAGGCATCCAACCAGGCAGTGTCTCAAAATTAAAACTTTCATAAAAGTCCTTCAAGTTTAAAATTGCTTTTTTCATTAAAAGTGACATTATTATTTTTTTTATTTTCATTTGCTCTTAACTGAAACATTCTCTTCCTTCCGAAGAACCAAAATAAAATACGACTGAAAATTTACTTCCTTTTCCTCTCTTCATTTTATACTTCCCTTCTTTTATATCGGTCATTAATACTTTATACCTCTGTCTGAATTACTATTAGGTCTTGGAATGTAAGGCACAATGTAAGCATGAAGTACTAGCTGATGTATATTACAATTACAGTATCAGGCAGAACTCAATAAGCAGAGGGCATATCTGATAATGTCTCATATTCTGTCAGAATGAGGAAAAAGTACATGATAAAAAAAGCATAGAGGTAACCCACAGGGAAAGTAATAACTTCTAACAAGTCAAACAAGAAAGAAAAAGATGAAGAGAAATTAAAGAAAAAGTTATGTCTTGTAAAATATTTAGAGAAACTTGTTATTTTTATAATGAAGAAGATAGGAGTACTTAAAAGTAATGGCATTTTAATCCTATTCTTTGGTGTCTGTCCAGATAAAAACAGGAATCACAGAATGAACAAAAGCTGTATTCCTTCCCTTTGTTAGCAAAAGGAACACAAGTTTTGCAGCTCTTTTGTTCCTTCTCTTTACTTCACCTCCATATCTGAACAAATACATATGGCAGGCTTTGAAAAGCACTGACAATGCATTTCTTTTAATATTAAACACAATCATGTATCAGTTCTCAATTCCTACAACATGCAGAAGACTGAATTCTCAGGTGTAGCTCTTGTGTCATAACTGTGTCCAAAGATTAAGGTGATGTACCAGCTAATGAAAATAGAAACAACTTTTGCTGCTTAATAAAAGAAAAACTCCTGTTAAAAGCCTTCCAAGAGTATACTAAGCATCATATAACCAGAGAGAGAAACTGGCATAAGCCAGGTCCAGGAGGTGGCACACTACATGAATAGAAAGAGGTCATAGAGTCTTGGGGAAAAGAAAGAAAAATAAAATCATTACTTAACATTCAAAGATATAGACCAGGTTGTGTATGAATGAATGAACTTTAGAGTTCTTGTCTTTGGAGAGGATTTGGGACCATTCCTTGCTACTTAGGTAGGCGCACTCATCCACTTTTTTGCTTATAAATATACATGTCACAGATTGGGACACTAGATGCCCAAATTTGTTCAAGTATGATTTTCTACATTAGCCAGTCTGGTCTGCTGGAAAAAATTCTCCTTCCTCTTCTATGTGTAGAATCATAGTATGGTGTGAAACAGAAAGATGGCTATGCTCAAAAAGACAAACAAAAAATCAGCTCTGTGGACTGCCCAGATCTCAATGTTTCTCTGTGAGAAGTTAGCTCAGACTGCCTTGAGGAACAGAAGTGGCATAACTGGGTGAAACACCCTGTTAGACTTTACTATTATTATTATTGGTATTATTATTATGGAAGAAAGTACATTGAGCTAAGCACACTATCATGCTGATGTTGCTCTCTGTACCCACAGTAGCACAGAACAAGATGGGCTGTAATATCTTTGTGCAGACCAACTCCTCATTCTATGATCTGTATTTCAGTTCATGAAGCTGTCTCCTAGCATTCACCCAGTTCCTACTAGTATCACCTTGAAATGCGGTCTCAGCATGTTTCTGTCCCTATTATTAGTGGGGTTTTGAGACTGATTCAGCTCATGCTTTGCTTTTGAGAAGCTGGCAAGTCTGTTACATGGAGCTATGGTTGTACGAGATGGAAAAGACACTTTTGATCAAGCTGTGGCTTCCCTCACTCCTCCCTGTGGTACCCCAGAACGGGTCCTCTTCTGTTTCAGTTTCCCAAGAGGTAACACTGTCACTGTTTCTCCAGTAAACAAGCTTTATAGCCTATCAGGTCTTAACAGTTGGGAACACTTCCCAAAATTGAGACATCATCTTTATTATAAATTCATTCAGTTGTTCCAGATTCTAATTTCTAATGCATATGTTGGGTTTTTTTTTAAATAATACTGCCCAAATTTGTGTCTGTGTCTAGCATAGTCCCTGTTCAACTGAGTCCTTTTGAATGATTAATCCTTTACATGGATCAGGTCATGATCCTGGTAAACAGTTAAGCAATTTCTTACATATGGGAACAAAATAGTGGCCAAATCTGGAAAACATAGAATGGGTTGGGTTGGAAGAGATCTTTAATTTACATCATCTAGTCCTACCCTCTGGCAGTCAACAGGGACATCTGCACATAGATCAGGTTGCTAAGAGCCCAGTCCAAACTTACTTTGAATAGTTTCCACAAATAGGATATCTAACCACTTCTCTGGGCAACCTGTGTCAGTGTTTCACCATCCTCACTACAAAACCAAGCTAAACAAACAAAAAAATCTTATATCTAGTCTAAATCTCTCCCCTTTTAGTTTAAAACCATCACCCCTTGTCCTGCCACAACAGGAACTGATAAAGACTGTCCTCTGTGGATACAGTGTTTTTCAAGCCAATGCTAAAACATATTCCAAGAGAAGGACTATACATTTGATAGTCCTTCCCTTCCCTTCCCTTCCCTTCCCTTCCCTTCCCTTCCCTTCCCTTCCCTTCCCTTCCCTTCCCTTCCCTTCCCTTCCCTTCCCTTCCCTTCCCTTCCCTTCCCTTCCCTTCCCTTCCCTTCCCTTCCCTTCCCTTCCCTTCCCTTCCCTTCCCTTCCCTTCCCTTCCCTTCCCTTCCCTTCCCTTCCCTTCCCTTCCCTTCCCTTCCCTTCCCTTCCCTTCCCTTCCCTTCCCTTCCCTTCCCTTCCCTTCCCTTCCCTTCCCTTCCCTTCCCTTCCCTTCCCTTCCCTTCCCCCTTTCTCTAAATCCTATTTGTTGGAAGTATTTTTTGTTGATTTTTTTTTTTTAATGCAATCTGCTAAATATTTCATAAAGTGATGCTTCCCTCTCCCAGACCAAAATAAAAATAAAAATAATAAAAAAAAAAAACACAAAACCCAAGCAGATGTGGCTCAGTTGGTAGTGCATAAGACCCTTAATGAGAAGGGAGAAGGGAGAAGGTCGTGAGTTCAAGCCTGCAGTGGGCAGTAGTGTCCTCCCTACTCTAGTCCATGAGGTCTGCGGTGACGGGTTGGACTTGATAATCTTTGAGGTCTCTTCCAACCATAGTGATACTGATACAAGTGATAACAGTTTAAAAATAAAATTAAAATATCATGCAATCTCATGCTAATGGTGAAAGTAAAATCTGATAACACTATCTGACTTTTGAATGACTGATTTTTGTTGTGGCTCAGGGCCCTATAAACTCCTACATGTCTTGTTTGCTTTCCTTTCTTAGCCTTTTGAATTCCATGATGGTACATCTGTCCTGGTGAAAAGTGTGTGTTCACCTCCTGTGTATCCACTGATCAACAAAACCATGAGGTTTGCTCCTCTATCTTTTCCACATAAAGCAAGAGAAAAAAATATATTATAAAAGACCAAAATCCACAGAAATTTGTGCACTATTCAAGAAGTGTCTTCTCATAATTTTATACACTGCATACTTTCAAATGTGAACACATTCTTGAATACAAGGTGATACTGAGACACTTTGTTAAGCATGAAATATAACTACGTATCATGCTTCTCTCATGCATGAACATGCATCCAGACAATCCCACTTCTTTGAGTAACTCAGACCTAACTCACACAGACATTTAGTCATTCAGCCATGTGTTACACAATACCATTCATATTTATCATGTGATGTTTGGTCTCTTTCTGAAGGACTCTTTAAGAAAACAACCATCCATTGCAGTGTTTTACTTGATTATTATCTTACTCTTGCTTTGCCTGTGTGCATTACTTTGAGTTTGTTTCAAAAAAGCATGATGAAGAAAAGGTGTGCTACAGCTGGTGGCTGACTGATCCCATTTTTCTATCATTACTGTGCTTTTGTAAACCTCTCTCTACCTCCTTGCAGAATACAGGAGGAGTTGTGATGGACTTTAGTGCCTGGGAAATAAAGTTGCTCTTTTGTATAGGCTTCTCTGAAAGGGTTGCCTCTTTGTGTAGGAGTTTAACTCCTGAAATAGAGATGCCCACTTTTACAGTGAGAGATACTGACCTTAGAGTTACTGACACGGTTCCAGAGGAGCAGTGGAAGGGTTAGCATATTGCCAGGAAAAGGGGTAGTAGCTAAGAATTGTGTAGATTAGTAGTTTTTATTATGTTACTCTTGTCTTAACTATCTTAATTTCCTTTTATGACAAGGTGGCCAGGGGGAGCCAGTAGATATTGATGTTTTCTGGATTTTAGCAAAGTCTTCCTGCCAGTGCATTAACTATTTAGTGTTGCCTTCCGCTTCACTCCACCTTATCCAATTTAATCTCCCTTTCCCTATTCATGCAACAATTTAGCTGGATTAAAAGAATCTGACTGAACATTTCCCAGTAAGTCAGGCTGCAAAGTGACATAAGGGGCATCTTATGGCTGATAGTAGAATCACTTGAGAAAGTGGCACATCTTTCAAAACTTCTGCTATGTCAGGAGTTTATAAAAGCCTCTCCCTGTTCCCATAGAGCTGGATATTTTCAAAGTAACACAGCATATTAGTTATAAAACTTAAGATTGAAAACCACAAACCAAACAGGTTTCTGAGAGCTTTATAAGTGTTTCCAAAACAATATCTGCTCTGCAGCACTTTGAGGTTGAGTAGCGTATTCCCTGTGTAAATTTTCTCCTGAAAATATTCTACCAAATACTGTAACCTCAGACTTATTCTCCTGAAAATATTCTACCAAATACTGTAACCTCAGACTTATTTGAAAGCATTTTTAAGATGGAGTTATTTGGAAAGATCAGTGTTATGAATTCAGTGATCAATATTACTGTTCTGCCATGGGGAAAAACATAAGATGAACTAACGAGGCAATGGGAGAAGGATACAAAAATGATTGCTTTGCAAGCAACACTCAGTCATTTTCACCAAAGGCTTGAAAGAAAAGACGATATTTCTTTGACAAAAAAAAAACAACCAAAAAAAAAAGGAATGATAAGCAGGCAAAACTATGTTAATTTCATCAACTCCAGTGATAATAATCAGGCTTCACAGATTTGATTCTCAGAAAGTAGTGCTTATACATCTACTCTGAATATTCAGTTGAGCACAATGTTTTCACATCCTGAGCTAAGGACTGGCAGTGCTTACACAGATTGAACACCAAACAGCATTAGGATATGTCATTATTTTGTCCCATTTTGCTTGACAGATACCTTGAAACTTCCTTTCTTAATCATGTTTTATAAACATGTCATAAACTTTCCACTCAAAAGAAATGATTAAGTAATAAATGTTCATATTGCTGCATTAATTTTGTTATGTAAAATATCAGTGCTAGGATTTTTAATTCCATAGATAAAAAAACACTTGCTTACAAATATTGTTAGGATTTATATTCCAGTAGTGTTTGAGTACATGTGCAGAAGTAGCCAAGAAATCTATTTGATACCATTGTGTTTGCCTTAGATGTCAGTCAGGTTCTCTTAGTGCAGCTAAATTGTGTGAATAAGGAATGGGAGATTAAATTGTTGATACACTGGAGCAAAACAGAAGACACTCAATATTTAATGCACTGAATTTGAGAACCTTTTTCTCATTGAACATTCATTCTGACTCACCCTATATGTAGTCTGACATGCAATTATTTCTGAAAAAATGTGTTGCAACATTCTGATTAGCTACATAAATAACTCATGAAAAAGAGCTATTGGGAAGGTTTTAGGGTAAAAGTGTCCAGCTTCATTCTCATATCTGAAAGAAACTCCTGTGCTCATGAAGATGATGATCAAAGAAGCTTCTCAAAAGTAGCTTCTTAGAAAGTGGTCATAGTCCAGTTTACATGAAATGATATCTTGTCTTCAGATTTCACCTGATTCTACTAGCAGTACTGATGGACAGATTGGGAGTGTAGGACACCACAATTTTACTAAGTGATCTCACTTCAGAGCTCAAGATGAATTCAGGCCTTCTGAGACTCAATACAGCCTGAGGAACACTGAGGGACACTGAGTATGTTCAAGCTTCAAATACTTTGCATACCACAACATTGTTCAAGACCTGCGGCAGCAGTCAGCTTTAGAAGCAAAATAATGCATTACTACTCCAATCTGCTACATAGGCCCAGATGGATAACATTTTGGTCCCTCTATGGAAAATGCTCAAAAAATCCCTTTGCCTGATGTTTTTATGTTTTGGCTTTAAAGCAGTGACAAATGATCTCTTGGGAATTGCCTATGTTCTCTTTTGCTCCTTTGTACTGACTAACCCAGCTGGACTGTACTTTCTGTAGTATTTTCAAGTTTCTTCCTGCAGCATTGTGAGGGAGTCCAATAGCTGCTCTGCACCCAGCAAGAGTTTTCTTAACATGCTTTGAGTAGATTCTAACAGGACATGACTTTCCATGGTTGTTCAAGCACCCGTGTGGAGATCTTGTGAGTTTTGTCAAGTTTCATCTTTTTTTTCCTTTTACTAGTTGTTATTATTCAATGGGTTTGTGCATGTTCAGACAGCTCACTTTCTCTTAGCACTATCATTTTCCCATAAATATACATTATTGTCCACTGTTGGAGACAGGAACCCCAGGCTGGATTAATATTTCATCTAACCTAGTGCAGTGACATCTGCACCTCTCTTCAAATATGACAAAATGAGATTATTATCATGAGTCAAGAATTGCATCTTCTCTGGACTTCTTCCTCCTGAAAGAAAGTTTGGTTGTTGTGTTTGTTTTTTTGTTTGCCTTTGTAAGCTTTTGTTGGATTTCTGTAGGTCATTTATGCATGAGAGGGAGGGGACAAAGAGATTCATGTTTTATTTAGGCAGAATATGATGAGCTTCACATGCATTTGTTGCCGCCACAATGCAACCCTGAAGAAACAAACCATGATTACAGGGTTCCCACAAAGATGAACTTCTGGGCAGAATGTGAAAAATAGAGCTTCATGGTGAGGAAGAGCCATACTAGTCCTGAGCATGGCAGTCTTTGATGATACCAGGAAAAGGGTCAGCACCATCACTTAATTAGACCAAGAGTTTTTTGAGTTACTACGCTTCAGCAAACACCTCAGAGGTTATATTCCAATGAGGGTATTTGGTAATGGCTTGAAGTCCTGCTATGGGTATTCAGGATTAATGTTATAAAATAGCTCACAGATGAGGAACCTATCTTTCTCCATTAGATGCTCAGAGACATGAGACTCCTAACAAACACACCTAAATTGAGCACACACAACTAGACACTTTTTCATGAAAACATCAGAGGCAGTAATTAAAAATAATCTTATTCTGAAGTCATTCTTTCTTTTCTCTTTAAACCTTTTCATAAATGACAAAAACCACGCTAAAACCAAAAAAAAATAAAAACAAGAGTAATTTTCATTCCAGACTAAAAGCATTCACAAGTATAATTATTATGTTTTCCTGTGAAAACAAGGACTGAAAGGGGAAATTAAATGTCCAAAAGACAGAGAAAAATTATCAGCCATTGATTTGTGGTTATTAATGTTCTTTCTCGTTGCAAGCAGGTGAAAGTTCTACTCTAAACAATATCAGTGGGTAGACTTCAGAATAATTTATATTCAAATGTTTTCCTGTTTGAAGATTTCTTTCATAGAGATTTATGCAAAATAGATCTGTACCTGTTCTTCACTCAGTAAATGAGTTATATAAATTTCAGTGGTATTTCACTATGCATTCCATTTTGCTGACCAAAGAGGTGAATACAAATACACAATATTTCCTTGGAACGGCTCTAAGTGTAATGTCATCCAAAATAAATTTTACTTTGCCAAGAACAGACAGTGGAGAAACATTCTCCTCCTTTGCTGCTAGCTAAATGGGGAAGAAAATCCCAGCTATTTGTAATGCTTCATCCAAACCAGGGCAGCAAAAGAACTTGACATTTCTTGCCATCTACCTTTTACGCTGGAGGTTAGAACTGGAGCAAATCCTTCTGCACAAAACTTCACAATACATTGATCTAAAGGCTTGACATATAAACTTGGATTGGAAAAAAAAAAAATCAGAAAGTTTTGAAAACTAACCTGTAGTTCTGGAATAAAGAAAAAAGAATTTCACTTCCACTGCCTAGCTGATCATACCCTCTTTAAGACCTGAGGTGGACATCGCTTTATTGTGTGACATTTTCTGGTCTTCACTTAGTCACTTGAGTGGGCAATGAAATACTTAATATTTTGTTATTATACATCTCACTCTCAGTCATGAATTCAGTGCCAGTGAGGAGATGCAGAGTAGTTTTGTTTTCTGGGTAGAATTTTAGCCTCTTTGGAAGCACAGATGTTCCTACACTGTATACCCACTGGTCAGGGAGCAAGATTGGATACATCGGGCATATGGTCTGGTGGGATATACTTCTGCTAGACTGACCAGCTTGGAAAAGGAGATAGGTGATGCAGTAAAGCTCGAAGTGGCCTTAATCACAGTGGTACAGACTAATAATTCCTCCTTCATCTCAAATCTGAGACATCCCTGTGTTGGGAGGTATGGGCATACATCAGCACACAAGCACAAGTGCAAGGAAGTCCTGTATTTGGAGTACAGTAAGGAATTTGTCTCAGATTAAGTTTCTTAGAGCATCTAGAAGGATACATCATGCTTTTTTGTCCTATGCTAAGCACTGTATACAGGAGTCTTTCATAGAGTTACCTGTCTGTTATGAGCTGCAAATAATAAATATCAATTCTGTTATATGAAAGAGTGAGCTTTATCTTCCATATTATGTTGCTGTTCAAAAAGTCCTATTGCTATTTGAACTGGAAAAAGCAAGATCCTTCAAGCCTGAAAGTGTTCAAAGCCAGGTTGAATGGGGCCTTCTGCTACATGTTCTAGCAGCAGATGTCCCCATGCATGACAAGAGGTGTTGGAATGAGATGATCTTTAAGGTCTCTTCCAACCCGAACAATTCTATGCCACTGTGGTGATAGAAGCATACACAGCTTTCACTGAGGGGACACAGATCTGCAATTCTAGACCTGGAATCCTCTCCATTCTCCCATGTACACACACAGCACCAGCTCATACTGCTTGCACACTCTCTTCTTCCCACTTCTGTAATTTAAAGACTCAGAAGTTTTAAGTGAAAGTGACTATAAACCCTCTCAGTGCTCAGACCATCAATCAGCTTTTGTTCAGCCCTGAGTCTAGACAGAGGTGTTTGGAAACACAGAGCTGTGCCGGGCTGTAATTCTGTCACACTCAGAACTGAGCACAGCAGGAAAGCAGAGGAGTCATCCACTGTAACTTTGGCCATACTGAGTTCATTGAAGAATTATGTATTATACACCTTACCTAGCAGCTCACAGGTTTAGTTCCTCTACACATGCTTTATGACAAATGGAAATGTCTGTGGTTACACTCAAAAGTATCACAGTGAATTCAGTAGCCACTTCTGCTTGACTTTGCTTTGAAGAGAAGCAGAATCACTTTACATTGGTGTTATCTGTACCCAGCCATCTGTGTCTCAGCACTGGATGAGGTGGGGATAGAATGCTTTCTACACTGTACTGAGAAGCCAGGCACACTGCTCTTGACTCTGCCACTTGTCTCTGGGCTAACTGTGAGCAAAACAATTTGAGTACAGCAAAAAATGTTTTACATTACATATCTAATTTTGCATTAAATTTAACTTAGAGATTATTTTTAACCATATAATTATAAAATATTTCAAAATGTTTTTTCAGATTGGTGCCTAAGCAAAGACAGGCAGGGGCTGGTCTCTTCTCCCAGGCAACCAGCACCAGAACAAGAGGACACAGTCTCAAGCTGCACCAGGGGAGGTTTAGACTGGATGTTAGGAAGAAGTTCTTCATAGAGAGAGTGATGGGCTGACCAGGAAGGTGGTGGAGTCACCGTCATTGGTGATGTTTAGGAGGAGACTTGATGGGGTGCTTGGTTGCATGGTTTAGTTGATTAGATGGTGTTGGATGATGGGTTGGACACGATGATCTTGAAGGTCTCTTCCAACCTGATCTATTCCATTCCATTCCATTCCATTCCATTCCATTCCATTCCATTCCATTCCATTCCATTCCATTCCATACCATTCCATTCCATTCCATTCTTCTACTCTACTCTACTCTACTCTACTCTACTCTACTCTACTCTACTCTACTCTACTCTACTCTACTCTATTCTATATAGCGTAGTGGCTTCAGTTCTAGCTCCAGAAATATGTGCACATGGGACAGGACGTTTGCCATATCTGTTAAACCCATGTGAATGTTTCAAGTACCTTAGGGCATTTCAAATCACAATAGGTGCATCTAGTTAGGCATCTGAACTGGGATTTGCACCTCTATTTCCTGTGCTAACTCGAGCCTGATCAGCATAATGCTCAGAACTACAAAATGCTGCTGCAATGTACATAATAAGGAAAGGACTGAATAAATTTCTTCAGAAAAAGAGTTGTGTGGATCAAGCCACGAATGCTGTGTTCAGTTTTGGGCCTCTCACTACAGGAAAGAGATTGAGTTGCAAGAGTGTCCAGAGAAGGGTAGCAACACTGGTGAAGAGTGTGGAGAGCAAGTCTTATGAGGAGTGGCTGAGGGAACTGGGGTTATTCAGTGTTGGAGAACAGAAGGCCAAGGGAAGACCTTATTGCTCTCCACAACTACCTGAATAGGGGGTTTTAGTAAGGTGGAGGGTAGTCTCTTCTCCCAAGTAGCTAGGGATAGGATGAGAGGAAAAGGTCTTCAGTTGCATAAGGGGATGTTTAGATTGAATTTTAGGACAAAATTCTTTACTGAAAGAATGGTCAGGCATCAGAGGAGGCTGACCAGGATGGTGGTGGAGTTATAACTCTGGAGGCATTTGGCTGATGGTTCAACTTGCTGATCTTAGACATCTTTTCTGACTTGAATGCCTCTATGCTTCTATGATCAAATCAGGCTTGCCTCTGTCCCCTGCACTGGATGGGACTTTGAGCATCCTGACATAGTAGAAGGTATTTCTGCGTATGGCAAGCAGGTTGGACTAGATTGCCTTTAAGGATCCCTCCCAACCCAAACCATTCTACAAATCTATGACTATGCACTGTCAATGTTACATACAGGATTATTATTTGTTAAAATGGAAGGGCATAACTGCCCCACCTCATCTCTCCTAATTTTTTTTTATGAAATCCTTCCCATCCTTTAGAGTGGCAGAAGACAAAATTCATGCCACAACATCTGGATTCTATAGGTAGCAGTGACAACATGCTCCAATCTCTCTTTCTAGTCCCCTAGCAATGCAAAAACAAACAAATAAACAAACACCCTGACATTTCTGCAACAAGTAGACAGTTAGCCTGAAGCTGAAACAAAGCGAAAGAGCAAGCTCCCCTGGATGTTTATCCCTTCCCCAAGAAAGGATACAGTCAGGCAAAAGAAAACAAAATTTCTTTGAAAAATGAATTAAAGACAGAGGAACAACCAAATCTGCCAAAAGAAATGGAACTCTACACTCATATTTCAGCATCTGTTAATACAGTCAAACAGAGGAGCGTGTGCATTTGTGTCATTTTTTTTTATATTTCAGAGAAGTAAGATCCATCTTCATGCATGTCTGAGATTTTCTGAGAATAAAACACACCGACTGAAGTTTGAGGGCTTTTCCCCACAAAAATGCACCTCCAACAAAAACCAAGTTTTGAGTAAATGGACCCATAAAAGCAAGGTTCTACCAGAAAGGCATCAGGTCTTGTCAGAGCCTAAGAGAATATTTACTTTTCAGAAGGAGATCCTGGGGCTCTCATGCATCCCACCAGGGAATGTAGAAATAAGCAAGCCAAGAAACATCAGCATTAGACTGAACTCTCAGATGTTACAGATCTTAAGATCTTGGTGCTTAGGCCTCTGGATTTGGACATTCTTTGAGCTCCGCATCGTAGGAGATTGTTCTTCAGATTTGGGCTACTACCCAGTTCACTTAGGGTGACAAACCTTTTGTCCCATATTTTTTTAATGGAATTATTGGGCATCTCCCTCCCTCCCTCCCTCCCTCCCTCCCTCCCTCCCTCCCTCCCTCCCTCCCTCCCTCCCTCCCTTCCTCCCTTCCTCCCTTCCTCCCTTCCTCCCTTCCTCCCTTCCTCCCTTCCTCCCTTCCTCCCTTCCTTCCTTCCTTCCTTCCTTCCTTCCTTCCTTCCTTCCTTCCTTCCTTCCTTCCTTCCTTCCTTCCTTCTCTCTTTCTCTCTTTCTTTCTCTTCATTCTTTTCTTTCTTCTCTTTCTGAAAGGTAATTTGAAGAATTTCCTTCAGTTAAGAATTCATACTATTTTGAAAACAGAGAGTTGAAGCCTTCTTAGAAAATTATATATGTCTCCTAAGACTGACATTTCTCCTGAAAACCACCCACTAGCTGGGTATTAGTCGAAGTGTGTTGACAGTATGGATCCTAAATGCAGCTGCTGGAGTCATAGAACACCCTAGATATAATGCAGGAGAGGGGTTTTAAAATACAGTTTCTCCTGTGAAGTTTTACAGCTTTGGATGGGAAGGAAGCATTTGTGTAGGAATGGGTAGAAACACACAAGCAAATCCATCCACTCCTGTATAGCAGACAACTTCCCCGTATGACTCATAGCATGTGTCTTACGGCACCTCTCCTTTCATCCATGTACAAGTTGTCCAAGAACACAAAGATTGTTATTAGCCTGGGTTTCACACTGCCCACATAATTATATGACAGTCTTCCAATTCATTACTCCCTTATCAGGAATTATAGTCACGAAGTATTTAAACCTTGGTGTCAAACCAGTTTCATCTTATGTGTAGTTTCATGGAGGTTCCTGGCAAAACCTCCACTGATCTTGATGTAGATCTGGGATATCACAGGTAAAGTACTATGAAAGCAAATAGTTACACTGCAATTCCTGCTGATCCTTTTTGCTTCCCAGTGAGGATTCACCAGAAACAAAATGAACCTCCAAAGGACACAATATTCCCTGGGTTAAGTAACAACATTAAGACCACAAAATATTCCCTAGTAATTCTCTTACTTTACATTCTCAGTTTAAGTAGCTTATATTCTTCCATTTTGTTTCCATGCAGCCTGGATTTCTGAGTAGTTTTGGGGGGAGCTTTCCACTCTTTAGTATGCCTATAGAGGATACACTTTCCTAATAGTTTCTGTTACTGGCAAGTGCTTCTGTATACCCTGTTTCTGGGCCATAAATTACATACATTAAATTTGAAAATTACTGTTGAAAAGAGGCTTAAAACATGTGCTTGTGTTTGGGGTTTTGTGGGGTTGTTTGTTTTGGTTGGTTTTTTTTGTGTTTGGTTGGTTTGGTTTGATTTGGTTTGGTTTGTTTTTTTTCCCCCTCCCCACATCAGAAGACAGGACTTAAATGATTTAGGATGTTCCCATGTTATGTTCATATCTGATAAACTTGGTGTTGTTATTTTTTCTACAGAGAAGGGTTTCTGCAAATAGTTCATTGTATGACTTTATTAATAGACAGAAGAAAAGCCACTCTAGATGGCATCCCATCCTTCAGACTTATCAACCGTACCACTCATGTCTTTCATGCTTTATATAATCAGTCAATAATTTATTCATCAAAAATAATTATAGGATGTCCTACAAAATATTTAAAGACATCTAAAATGTGGCATTGGACTTTTCCCTCTCTTTCTTGGCCTTTTTTAAAGACCACATGTGCTCTGCTTATTCACTGCTTATCAGTTCACAAATTTATTCCAGCCTGCGAGTTCCATCGTGGTGCCAGTCCATTTCTAATTCCAACTTCATTAATTATTCTATGAAAACTGTGATTTCTTACTGGTGATACTATATGGAATCAGGCCATCCATCCATGTTTTCTGCTGTCTTACAGAGAGAAATTTGAGGGGACATTGAGGGGAAAAGCAACAAGAGAAAAAGCAAAAGCATTCATATTGCATACAGTTGCATTTACATTAAGGCAAATGAAAAGAAATTCAAAGGGCTTTTCACTGGTGAAGGAGATAATGTAAGAGAGAGGTCATGTGCTGCTTCATGAATTTCCCTTGCTCATTAGCACTGGCTTAATTCATTTTCTCTCTTTTAAATTTGTATTAGCTATTTGCTACTCCCTAAACTTCACAGACTGGCAGTGGACAATGGGTATTTATCCTATTTAGTCATGGAATACCTATTCCTATCTCCCATTAGATTAATGTTTTCAAATCATGTTGCAGTAAAGTAATAACCTCAGTCTGCTGGTAGCTTTTACACATTTTAAGCATTTTTTCCTCTCTTGTCAAGACATCAAATTAACATTGTAAAAAAGAAATTTAATGCCCAGGAAGTATTTAGACAAAGAAACAGAAAAATTATATCTAATCAGTCCCATGAGTGATTTCATTAATTCCTGTTATAGCACTTCCAGATGCTGTCAATCATTTGTTTTCAATTAAAATCCAAGTTCATTAGCTCTGTTTTTTTATCTGCTTCAGGAACTCTGAAGCCAGAAAATCCTCTGAAAATAAAATAAATCAACATAAAAGTAAAATAAATAAAATAAGGTGGAATTATTAGTTTAATTTCTGATTGAATGCTTCATCCATGGTATTTAGAACTTGTTCCAGATACAGTGCTCCCTAGTGAATGAAAATCACTGCACACTGTTAGCCAAAACAAACTGATGAGTCATCACTGTCTAATTACCTTGGTATAAACATATAAACAGAGTTGATGGAAGTTTTATAGTTGTGTGGCACAATTTGGTTAAAGCAGCTTTGGAAATTTTGGTTTCTCACAGTCGACTGGGAAGGCATTGTATGACGGTTTGGAAGATCAATAAAACTGTACTTCATCATTCATAAGCAACATCTGAAACAAACTGCAGGATACTCCAGAATTTATGTTATTCAGAGTGTCTCAAGATAATAAATTCTTTGTGGAACCAGTTGGAATTTTTGTTTATTTTTTTTCAAGTGTACTGGGTCTTTAGTTTCTTCCTTTTCCCCATTCCTTTCAAGGTCATCTGAAAGCTTTTTCAAATAATGTAAGAAATGAATTCACTTTGGTTTATTTCTTCCCTCAAAAAATATATAGACCAAAGCTACTACTTCCAGAAATCAACTTGTCCCTTCCTTTATTCAGACTGAGAAGCAGACTTGCTCAACAAATAGCTTCAATTTATGTCTATCATTCACAGTGTAAGGTAGTTGTCAGTGTGGGAGAATATGATATAATACTGCTCTGTCTGCTCCGATTCCAGAGCTCCAGGGGCCTTTTTGTGGTGCTATTGACCTTGGCAGAGCTGAGAAGTTTTATTTAGTGTTGCTGTTTTCTTCACTGAAGTTTACATATTTTAACTGGCTCGGAAGATGTGTGTGTGTTTCAGACAATAAATGACTTCAGGCATTCTGATTTTATCAGTCAGTGAGATATATCCTCCCCTGCTCTGAAGGCTACTACAATTTATAGTGAAACAGTTGAAGATTTTATATGCCAGTTGTACTGTTTGACAGTGGTGTGTTGCTAGGAGAAATTGGCAGTGCATATTATTTCAAGTTTAGTTTTGTTTTGGTTTGTTGTTTTTTTTTGTTTGTCTTATAGAAAGGATTTCATCATTTTATGAGTGCTCTAAAAGCCCTGCTTTTTATCCAGTTATTATGTGTACTCAATACAAAGGTAGGTGACTAACTCTTAGAGTTAATATTCTGATTTAATTAGGTATTAGAGGTTTGTAAAACTAAATATCTAATCCATAAATACTTTTTTTTTTTCAAGGACTAAGTAAAGTAAAATATAAATGCAGAAAAGAAGTGCTTGTCAATAATCTTGTATGGAAGATCTTCCCTACAATGACAAACTGCTGTATGCCAGAAACAACTTGATGCATAATACAGTAACCACAAAGAAAATTCCTGTAAGATTCAGCCAATAAATACTATCTAGCATGAGTCTATAAGAATAGGGGACTTTGAGAATATGAACTTAAACAGTGATGAACACATATTAAAAAGGAATCTTTACCTAATAATATATAAAAGTAGCTGTAATATCTGCTTATCATATCTGGAAAGAGATTTCCTTGTCTGACAAAAACATAAGACAGTTATCCACAGACCTTGGATATGTTTCTACAAAATCTGTGATGTCTTTAGGTGTCAGATCAGTACTTGGCCACATACTGAACACAGTAGATCTGTAATGATTTTGGAAAGGGAGTTTTTGGCTGGAACAAGAATGTGACTAAATTTCTTTCAGAACAAAGAAGCCCTTACTTGGCCCTAGAGCTGTCTGATAATCATAACCTCCCAAGCTGTTTACAGCCTATGAAATGACAAAGAAAACAACTGGAAAGTGCACAAAGGGGAACAAAACATTTCTTCAGTGAAATGTTTGAGGTCCTCAAGTGTGAACCATTCAGTAACCAAACACACATAAGTGTTTAGAGTACAGTTTTCCAATGCAAACATGATTTCAGGTTTGGTTGTGTCCTTAACTATAAATGAGCTAATTCCAAATGGTCTGAAGCAAATATTTTCATGTTTCAAGACAGGTAGCATTGATCACAGCACAACTGTCACCCTCCCTGATTTTGTTATCAAAATATTCACTTTCAGCTATCATTATTTCTGAAGAGGAAAGGTGCCAAAGATATTTCCAGGAAAAATTACTGTTCTGACACTTCCTACCTGAGGTGCAATACTGGTCTTTTTGTAGCTGTGAACAGAGGTGAGACAAGGTCAGTAGAAATAGGAAATATCTTTTATGATATCCTTGGAAAAAAAACAACAGTGCTTTTAAGCCCCTTTCTTCAGATCTCAGATGGAAGCAGCAGACTTCAAGATAAAATCCAGCTTGAAAACAGTACTTGTGAATTTCACTTGTTTGTTTGATTTTTCAATGTCTCTGAGGCTTTCCTGTAAAATTGGGCAACGTACCCGCAGAGGGACAAGACACTTGATAGTTTTTCTGCTGTAAAAACTTTGGGGTGAAGACATATTACTCTTTTGAGACTCAGGGCAAATGGCTTGATGTTTCAGTGCTTGGATCTTTCTCCTATCTTTAGTTTTCTCTACTTACTACAATGTGAAAACACATCCTTCATTTTCTATTTCTAGTGTGTTGATGTTTCCATCAGAGTTGAATCATCTCACAGACAAAGCAGAAAGAATGGGACTTTAGAGTACAAGTCTTTTGACTTATAAGTCTGTTTTAGGATGAAATGAGTCACACTTGATGGGTCTTATTTTTCTCCATTTCTTGCAGAGGGAGTTCAGAGGACTACATCAGATGTAGGTGTCAAGATGGAAAAATTGATGGCTACCGTACTAGGCTACTTAGGAGACTATCCATCCCTTCATATTTTTGTGCACTGTGTTTGTTCAGTGATCACACTAGAACACTCAAGAATTCACAGTGCTCATGCTTCCCTTACAGGAGTTGTAGGAAGAACAAGATTTCATCTTTTTTCTGTTATACATGTGATTTTTTTTACTGTAGAACAATTGATAAACCATTTCACTGTACACTTAAAAGTATTGCCCTGAAGGCTTTTCTGATGCCAGGTACAATGCAGAACCCACTGAAAATATGACATAATGTGTTCAGCTCCATCTGTGGGACTAGCAGTATTTGGAACTATTTTCCTAAGTAAGCTCAGTGATGTCTCATCCATATCCTACTGGCAACCAGATAGGGTTGTTTAGTCTGAAGAAAAGGAGGCTGAGGGGAGACCTTATTGCTCTTCACAACAATCTGAATGGAGATTGTAGAGAGGTGGGTGTTGGTCTCTTCTAACAAGTCACATCTGACATGACAAGAGGAAATGGCATCAAATTATACCAGAGGACATTTAGATTAGACATTATCAAAAACTTCTGTACCAAAAGGTTTATCAAAGACGGAAACGTGCTGCCCAGGGTAGTGGTTTAATCACCATCTCTGGATGTATTTAAAAGATGTCTAGACAAGGTGGTCAAGGATATGGTGCAGTAATGTCTCTGGCAGAGTTAGAAAATGGTTGGACTTGAAAATATTGAAGGCCTTTTCCAGCCATAGCGATTATGTGATCCTGTGAGCTATCAAGATGTTATCCAAACGTATTTTTCTGTCCTCTGTCCTGAGGTGTTTCTCTATGACCATTGCCTTACTTGACCCTTGTATGCTGTAACAGAATGTGGCATTCAGAGGTCAGGTGGGCTCCTATGTAGAACAAATTGCTAAACTTACAGCTCCAAAGAAATTGTCATGACTATAACTGTGGTTAAAAATCAAGCTAAGTTTCAGAGCCCACCATGATGGGCTACAATAGCAGGAGCAAGATCATTGGTAGGTAACTTGTATAAATGTTACCTCCATTTTCAAACATTTATTTCATTAAGATTTGTGATACTGATACACCTCAGCTTTGTGTCAGACTGTCTGTGAGCAACGGAGGAAATGTTTTGCTATTAGGGCAGGATTTGATATTTAACGATTTGTTCGAAACTCTCCTGGGGAAAGGACAGGGGAGCAGAAAACATCTACTTGGTTGCAACTATTCTGTATTATGCTTCTTGCCTACTCTCCCTTCTCCTTATCCATCTTGCATTGAAATAACATCTTGATTAAAAGAAAACCAAAACCAACCCAAACACCCCAAAAAAACTCCACAAAAATTCATTCAGCAGTTCTTGTGCTAAATTTAGCAGCTTGCAAGTGGATTATAGTCTGTCTTCAGAACAAAAATAAAAGAACACCACCAAACCTCTCAACTCCAAATTTGTAAAGTTCAGGTGACAACAAATTTTCCCTCTCTCTTTCATCAAGTATCTATCTGTTCCTCTGGATAACTTACTTTCACTGTCAACTTTCCAAACACACACAAAATAAATAAAAAGAAATAATTTTCATCTTGAATTTTGCTGGCTCTGACTTCCTGCAGCCCAGTTTTGTGAAGTAGCTATGTGCTTGTTAAAGAGGCCTTTGGCATCAGTTCAGAGAATATCTTTCCTCAATGCAGGTATTGCTGTACATCTTTCAGAACTGCACATAACAATGACATGCTTCATCCCAAATTTTAGCAGCCCACAATCTTGATGTCATGCTTTAATTGAACTTAAATTACATTCAATCAGAGCTTGAAATTTCTGATTTGCTCAGATGCCTTTGCTTTCACACACAAAGATCTTGCTCTGTACTTTTTCCCCCCTCACCCTTTCCCGCCCTGAATTATTTAGCATTTAGAAGGCTGAGCTTTGACACTTTTATTTCCATCCCCAGTTTTATTGCTAAGTGATTTACAAATCAAGCCTTGAATCTAATGACACTGTGTATTTCCATTTCCAGTGCTCTTCTTTATTGTCAGTTCTTGTTGTATGGGGCAAACCTCAGACACAAATAACTGAAATTAATGTCAAATTGCATCATGTGCAGCTTGAATTCCAATTATGAAATCTGTGTAAAAATGTGTGTTTTCAGCAAACAGCAATAGCATTGTGAATCTCCTGGCCCCAGAGAGAACATTGCTAGAAAGCATCCTACTCAAGACAAAGAAGCAAGGCTTCAAAATCTTAAAGCAAATCTGTTTGGCATTTTGTTAAGGCAAATAAGCTGTGAGAATGAACCTTCAGCTTTCGTATCCTCCCCCCAGTGGTATGTCTGTGGCTGTTAGACCCTGAAATAAACTGTTTTCTTCCTGAGTAATATAAGGGGAGCAGGGATTAATCTAGCCCCAAAAACTTCAGATCATCCTAAAAGTGTGGAAGTTTGCATACAATGCTTGTGGCTCTGCCCATCTCTAATTCTGTACTCACTGAAAGGCCTAGTAGAAGCCTTCCCTACATAGGAAAGATTGTGACTTATATCTTCCCAATGAAGTCACAATGGAAAGATACATTTCTGTAGTTGTTATTTGTGATTCATCTGGTGATACAAAGAAACAGAACATTTTTAGGCTTGTGTTACAGTTGGTGAAAGAATTATGTGCTTAAAGGGCAGATCCATTTTGTCTTCATGTAGATGTCTAGATGGGTCAAAGCAGTCACATTCCCACACACCTTTTCTCTCCATTGCCTTTCAAAGGACGTTGAGGCATAAGGTTATATATAGAGCCTACAAAATGCAGTGCCCTGTCACTGCTGAAATTTATGTGGCTTCAAAAGCTTCAGCCAACTGAACAACCTATATATTCCCTCCAAACTGGAATATTGTGATGCAGATATATGTTTTGCCTCTTCAATTTCCTGAAGGAAAAATGTCCCTTTCATTAGGGATTGACTGAACCTTTTGTATATCCTATCCAAGAGTTAAAGACAAAATCTTGCATGTTCTTTGCTCTGTGAGCACTTCCCTTCAAAGACAGAGGAAATAACATTCTATTAGCATAAAAAATAGCTTTTTCTGAATGCTGCACATTCATGTGAAGCTAACAGCAAATGCCCAGTGATCACTTGAAAAAGTCAGGTAGATCACACATATTTGGGCAAACACTGTTGAGAAGCTGATGTCCTATTTTAAATGACAGCAACCTTGATTACAGGAAAACTGCTTTCTTAGAATCTAGTGCACATCTTGCTGTCACAGCCAGCTCTAAAAAGACACTACACAGCTACCCAGCAGATTATTTAGTCAAGTGAACTTTACAAGTGTTATTACTTTAAAACTCAAAGAGATTGCAAAGAAATATTTAATAGAAATAGGGATGAGGGTTTGTGTTAGATTCTTAGAGACTAAGTCTTCCCTCTCTCTGAGGAAGAGAAAGAACAAAGATGGATTTCTATAATTATTCCTCTGAACATGTATTTCAGGCATAGGAAAGAGACAGCAAATCAGTTTCCACTGTGCCCATCAGCTTTCAGATTAGCATGTTGATTTTTGCTGGCCAGTCAGATATTCAGACCTGAACTGAGGCCACAAACTCCATTTGTGTGCCCCATCAGATGCTTACAGTCAGAGTAATTTACATTGGAAAAGACCTTTTAGTCCAACTGTTAACCCAGCACTGCCATGTCACCACTAAAACAATCATGTCCCTTCCACCACTTACTGGTTACTTGGGGCTGTAGAATTGGAAGAGACAAGGCCAGTATCTCTATCACTGTAGGGACCACATCTCACAGACCCTGTCTTTCATGTGCTCTAATGCTTCTGTGAGCATGACGGTTTGCCAAATGCAAAATGTTTGTACCCCCACCTCTTTGCAGGGCACCAAAATGACTTTGAATTAATTCAGCTAAGCTGAAGCTGTTATTGTTAGGGCTAAGTGTCAGGAAATGGATTTTTTTCCCCATTTATTGTAGCTGTCTAAGAGTAATGTGCCTGGTCTAAGTTAGTGAGCTAGGCTCACTCTCTATCTGCTGGATTGACAGATTCAGCACTAGAAGGTGCTTCGTCGTATTCTGAGGCAGATCTGATAATAACTATACAGGAAGCTTAGACAACTGGCTTAGATGAAGTATTCAGCTTTTAGATAGTGAAGTTAGGTGAAAGCAAATTCAGCTTCCATATGAGCCTGCAAACTTGCTGACAACCAAGATTAGGCATGTTAAACTCAAAACATGCAACTGTAGCAAAAAAAGACTATTCTGAAAGTGCTCCTGCAGAGAAAAAGTCTATGAGGCATAGTGCTTTACAGAGCAAGGTAGGGGGGGCAAAGCAGTGTGTAAGAACTCTTTTCCATGGCCAAATAAAAAACAATGCCAAGGACAAAACAAGCCAAGGACAAAACATTTCTGCCAGGTTCCTTGGTTTACTTCTGGATTACAGAATCATATTAAATATAGGCAAAGGAATTAACACTCCCAGAATATAATGATCATTACTAAGGATGTGTATTGTCCAGTTACTTGCCTTTTTATAGAGGGAGGAGAAATAAATTAAGTTTAACATTTAACTGCCTTTTAAATCCTTGCAAAATTGATTTTGAACAACATCAAAGATATAGTAATAAAACAGGGGGGACAGTAGAGCAAAAATCCTGGTCTGAAAAAAAGCAAGCTATTGTTCTGCTTGGGGAGGTGGGATAAACTCTACTGCAATGCTGACATGTATTGTCTAAAGGTACACACACACACATGACCAGACACAAAGTTGAACACAGATAGAGAACAGTACCTTTATCAACACTCTGTAAACATACAGTACCCACATTAACAGCAGAAAAAATCCCATGGTCTTCCTCCTCCCTAGCTGACCAGGATTGAAGCTGCTACAGAAAAAAACAGACACAGAGTATAGCTTTCACCAGTAACTGGACTTACTTCATCCAGCAGCTGGGCCGAATCCCTCCCAGAGGCATGTATCAAGACCCTCAAACACCTGGGGCTGCTGTCCCAAATCTAGCAGGTGACACAGGGCCTCCTGTCCTGCTCACAGACAGCCTGGCTTGCAGCTCATCATGTTTATATACTGGATAAGTAAAACAAGTTGACTAGCACAGGAGACCAACAGTAGGCTTTAGAAGTTAGAACAGATTATGGTGACCAAGGAAATGGTTCAGCCAGACAAATGTACTGACCAGCAGCTTGTTTACTTATGAGTCTTTGTCCTCTGTTTTCCCATTCTTTTTTCCCTTCCTGATCCTGCCTGATCCTTCTTCCCTTCTCCTACCTTTGGTCCTTCTGCTAAACATTTCACCTGTAATATTGAATATTCCCTCAATGTCCTTAAAACCTTTTCTAATAACTTTTTTAAATCTCCAAATACTTTCCTCCTCTGCATCCCATAATAAGTCCTAACTTCATTCAGGCAATAACCCCTCTAGTTTGCAGGGCTCCTCCAAGAAGCGGTTTCTTTGGCTGATTCATCCACCAGAAGCAGATTCACTGATTAGGTTACAAAGATTCGTTGGCCTCCCTGGGTCTTTGTGTTCAGAGAGATTAGCCCTTAATCACATAACTTAGAGAAGAGAACATGACATTTCTTGCAGATCTTTTTCTGTACTTTATCTTTTTTTCTTTTCACTTGCCCTTTGTGTTGTCCTCCATTCCCTGCCTTGTCTGCCAAATAATAACCAAATGTCAGCAGTTTCTGCAAGAGGTGGAAACTTTCTATACTCATTAACCCATACAGGGAACTTTCCTGCTGTGTCATGGATCATTGCAACATCCAGTTGTGTCTCATCAGCCCATGAAGTAATGTCATTAACCCATATATACAGCAAGGTTTTATGTTCCTAGTGGGTCAGCTCATATTTCTTACGAGCAATCAAAAATGAGTCTTCAAAGGATCACAGACCAAATTGAAATAGAGTATTTGGAATGGAAAGTTGATTGGTTGATTGGGTTTTGTTGTTGGTTGGTTGGTTTTGGCTTATTTTGGTTTTAGTTTTGCTTTTTCTCCCTGAGATGTTCCTGCGGACCTGCAGGGATGTGGGAAGCTTGTCCTGTTTTACATTTGAAGTGAGTCCACCTTAGTGATCACAAGTTGAACATATTGGGTTGGGTGTTAGTCTCTTCTGCCTAGTGTGAAATGATAAAACAAGGAGAAATGGCCTTAGATTGTCCCAGGTGAAGTTTACATTGAATATTAGGAAAAATTTCCTCACTGAAAGAGTGGTCAGGCATTGGAACAGGCTGTCCAGGGAGGTGGTGGAGTCACGACCTCTGGAGGTGTTCAAGAAACATGTAGACGTGACACTTCTGGACATGGTTTAAGGGTCGTGGAGGAATTTGCTTGACAATTGTACTTGATGATCTTCAAGGTCTTTTCCAACTGAAATAATTCTATGATTTCACGATTCCACATGTTCATTCAAGCATAAAACCATACACATGTACACCAATACATTCACTCAGAGTCATTAATACTCCTTTATAACTGTCCACATAACTGTCTACATTTCACTAGAGAAATATTTATCAAACATTTTTCTTTTGGTGGTGGTATGATTTTGGGAACAATTATTTAAACAGATGGTATATTGTTTTTAAATTAGCAGTATTTATTTTTGCCCCTCTCCTTTAATTCTATACAGATCTCATATTTGTGTGACTATATTAACCCACAGCAGGTTTTTTCCTCTGCGGTGGAAATAAACTACTTTGTAGTCCATTTATTTTTTTGGTCAATATATTGGAAGCTATACATTTAGTGAGATTCACATCAAAATCTAGTTAGGCCTTGGAGCTTCGAGACTTGGAGATGGAAATAAATACAGATATGTATAAATAACATGATCTAATCTCAGAATCTTTCAAAACACAGATTTTGGAGGACTTTTCCAACCCCCAATATTCTGTGATACTGCGATTTTTGTTGCACACTCTGTGGTGGGTTGAACACCAAAGACCGCTTTGCTGTGGCTTTGCAAACAAAGAAAATACATTAAGGTTATGGAAGTATTTCCCACAAGAGTAACTCATTTCCTGGAGACACATACTAATGAAATTGGCGAGTTGGAGAGAACTCTGTGAGATGTCGCAGACTGGTTTGAATGGATCAATGAGATTACCTGGGACCCTGAGCTCTGTCCATATAAACTGCTAACATATCAACAAGGTAGCTTGACAAGCCAAGACTCCAATTGCACTTCCAACTTCTCTTAAATTACAGGAAGGGTAAGGAAAATGTCAATCTCTGCTTTGTTGTGATTTGGAGCCTGGTCAGGCCTCCAGACTAGGATAATCCGTTCCACTCTATTAAAGAAAATGGAAAATCCATTCCATCGCTGCTAATACATTCCATCTCTATTAAAAGAAATAGAAACTGGTTAAACAGGAAGATTTTTATCTCTCTCTCCAAAGCAGAGCTCTTAGAAAAGCTTGCAATCAGGGTTGGAGAAAGCAAACTGAAATGTGGAATCTCTTCACCCTTCTTTTTACCTTCTTGCAATCTTAAAAGTTCTATTTAAACAAATTACTATCTCCTAACAGAAAATAATCCTTCAAGATGTATATGGTGTCTTCAAGAAAGGTCAAAGGCAAATCTTTTTAATCCAGCTATAAAATGGGCTTAAAGACAATGCAATCCTATTCCTCTCTTAATCACCTATTACTTGCATTACAGGGGACAAGGAGGATACAGGTCATCTCACCAGTTCAAAAATGTCTTACCACGTCAGGTTCCCTTTAAAACTCTCTAATTTGTGTAGTTATCTAATTTAGCTAGGAAACCCTCTGACATATCTGCAAGCCACAAGATTCTTCCACATGAAGTGAAATGCTGTCCCATCCCTTACATCCCATTGTTCATTTCCATGTGTCCAGCCCAGGATTCACCAGTATTTGTCATGTATTTCTCCTGAAAGCTCACCCTAAATGGCAAACTTTGTGCCATTGTTTTAATTATACAGGAGCTTCACCTCTGCTGATGCACTTTGTTTCTCATTCTTATCAGAATTCAGCTTAGAAATATAACTCTTTTTTTATCCTCTATACAGTAGAAATTGTGTCTTGTACAAAATAGTCAGAACCTCAGGGGCAATTAAAATACAGATGTTGAATATTTCCATGCATCCACTTCTATTTTCCTACAGACAGTAAAACATAGCTACAGCCCAAAGGCCAAAGAGAATTCATTACTGTGCATGTTGTCATCCTCTAATGTCATCATAAATTAGTTGGAAATCTTTCCTCCCAAGCTAAAGATCAAAAAATTCTTTTGTGGTTAAAGTTTTTTTGCAACAAGATGTCCCCAAAGCATCCTTCTTTCAGAGACTCTCCAGGCTTGGATATATCCCTACATGTTACGTTAGGACACCAAGTTCCACCCAAGAAAGGAAGCTTCATTGTGTTTAACATTGTGATCTTTTCTCATAAAGGAAAATAATCTAAGATGACAGTTTGGCAAAGGACAGGACTAGCATTTCCAAGAAGACTCACAGCTAACTTGGTACAATTTAAATTTAGCATGATACGTTGCCCCACCAGACCTCCAGCCACTGCTCCAGAAACTAGAGACTCTCTTGTGGTTCCATTATCATTTGTACTAGCTCTGTGGAGACATTACAGACTGCCTGCTGGCTAGAAGAGCTCTAGACACCTGCATGTAGTAAGAGAAATTGAGGTCCTATAGTGGGATACAATTCCACTGTAACACATCTAAACATAGGTGCATATGTGAAATTACCTGTTTCTGTGTGAGGTGTCCAAGCTCCAACATGCAGATCTAGTCAAAGCAGTAAATATAACTTAAAGACTAATTCAGCTGTAAACCAGTAGGTATTTATTTAATGGTGAGTATCATTTTCTTCAGTCTTTATTGACTATTTCTACATGAGTACCCTGTAATATCATTTTGGATATTGTACCTGGCCTCTGGCTCTGTTCCAGGAGGGCATTCATTTACTGCAGTTCCTTTGTCATATCTGCTAGACTTGAAGTCAAAGGTACCCTGTAGTAGTTTTAGACACATAGATGTGAGGTATTGCATTGAATCCTAAATCAGTGTTGACTTAGATACCACACATACCAGACAAACTGAATCTCACACAGAATCTGTATAAAGCCAAAGAACTCAATTCCTCTCTGTCACTTGTGCTCTAACCATGAGACTTTGGTCTTGAACTTAGCAACATCTCACATAATCACAGAATTGTAGGGGTTGGAAGTGACCTCCAAAGATCATCTAGTCCAATCCCTTGATAAAACAGATTCACCTAGAGCAGGTTGCACAGGGACACATCCAGGTGGGCTTTGAAATTCTCCAGAGAAGGAGACTCCACAACCTGTCTGGGCAGCCTGTTGCAATGCTCCCTCATCTTCAAATAATTGCTCCTTAAATTCAAGTGATACCTCCTGTGTTCTAGTACATTAGAACAGAGTTCTGTCCAGACACTGTTTCTGTTGCTGGCAGTAGTCAGTGATATACATCCATAAACCATGTAAGGACAGTAGATATGTGTGGAGATACTTCCAAGAATAATCCCCTAACTCTTCTACTGTTTATGGCATTAGCTCTTTATGATTCAAAACTATTGGTTCTGATTGTATTGATTTTTTTTACATGAATGAATTTTCATGTTAGTTTCTGGAGCACTTTTTCTAGTATTGTTTTTACCTCATTGCTTTTTGTTTGTTTCTTCTCCCAACTTACTGTACTTTTTTAAGTCTGTGTCTCAAATCTCACTTTGGAGATGGACATGTTTAAGCCTAGAATTTCATTTGCATTGTGTCGTGTATCTTTTGGGGAATTGTAACACCCAAAATACACACTGAATAATTTTTTAGGTGTTTAAACATAACTGATTGCAGTGGCATGATGCCTCTCTGCCAAAGACTGCAATCTATCAACTTGATGTGTAAAGGTCATATAGAGGATGTTCAAAGGACTGTTGATTTGTTCTGCTTCTGACTTTATTTTATTATTTTTAATGTGTAATGCAAAACAATTCAGAGAGATCTGATTTTCAGAAAGTGTGAAATCCATCTATCTCTTCAATTTGGGTGTTACATTGTTATCTTGCTGGTGTCTTTGATCAGACTAGCGTAGCAAAAATGGCACTGCAAGAGTTTCTCATGTTTCCCATTGACCGAAGGAGTACAGGATTCAGTCATTCAAGAGTAGTATTTTTCCCGATTTAAGATTTTTTTGCCTAGACTTTGAGATAATATCTGCAACTGAAGATAATTTCTTATCCAAAAAAAAATGCCTTTAGGGTTACAGTTTCAGATCAGGAAATAATAATGGGAATAATGTACTGGAAACACAAAGATGAGTTTTCTGCAGCTATAACCATCACACACTCTAGCAACTTCTACTGGACAGATATCTAGCAAATAGGTTAATCTGGTTACATAAGGTTGTGTTACATACTGTCCTTTTTATCTGTGCATGTAGTTGGGAGATCAGAAAGTAGGTACCACACCTTGAACCTGGAAAAAATTGTTCCTATGAGGGAAATACAATATATGAGGATTAACTTATAGAGCAGCGATTTATTTCTTGGTTTTCTTTCTGCAGACTGAGATACTGATGCGGTTGGTGACATGTACAATTAGCTCACAGATGCCTCTAGAAGTAGTTGTTACTGCTCCATGGCATCACACATCTTGCCTATCTGACATACAAAAAACAAGGGAGGAGAGTGCTTTTAATTCTGAATGTATAATTCTGGCAGATCTCTGCCATAGTTATTCTGCTCCTCACTACACTTGTGCTTAAATTTTCCTAGATGATTAATCCCAGTTTACTTTTTGCTGGTGGCTCAAGGAAAACAAATCTGTATTTTCTGATAACTGAATTCTTAAAGCAATAAGTTTCAGATTAATTTCAACATTTTCTTCTAAAAGAGAGGTGTTATCTGATTATTTTTGCATTCTGTATCTTTACTGTTGCAACAAAATGATCTTTCTGGGGTTGGAGGGTTTTTGTATAGTTGGGTTTGGGTTTTGATTTTATTTAATTTTATCTTGTAAGCTCTTAAGCTCTCTTTGCCATGACTTAGCTTTATATTCTTTGGCCACACAAATCCACCTTCAAGCACACCTTCAAGAAAACACTACTTTCAAGGTGTCTGACTACTGATGGTCTTGATTATAGTGCCCAATGTTCAGATGTTTCAGTGATAATGGAATGAAATTATCAGAAGCCTTTAACCTTGATACTGCATTTGATGAAACACGGATGTCTTTGGAAACAAGGGATCCAGTAAGGTTCAGAAGCCTGGTAAGATAAACATGAATATTCTAACTTATTTCAGAATGCTCTGCTTTATAGAATATTTCAGCCCAGCAGTTGTTGGAAGTGTGATGCTATTATTACAATACATGTGAAATAAATCAAAAGAATGAGTAGTTAATAAGGCAAAAATATTTATTAAGTCATTAGGAATGAGTTTGGGTTTGCTGTTGGTGGTGGTTTTTTTTCTGCTCAGATACAGAATTAAAGAAATCAACAAAAAGAAACAGGCATTTCTGGGATGTGATACATCTGACTAAAGTAGACATCTAAAATAGATCAGATGTGCTGTGTCTGTTGCTATCCACCGGCTCCATAAAAGCAACTAGGGATGACTGTTGACATGTAGGCTTCTGCATTGCAGAATTTACTTCAACTAATTTTATCAGTGTAATTCATTTTGAGATAAAGACATCTAAATGCCTATGAGTATATTAGGGGTCTACCATATCATATCACAGTAAAGATGAATGTGTAGGGTAAGGGAAAGTCTTCTATTACAAGACCAGGTTGGGAAAAGACAAGACTTTCTGCATGCACCTTTCTAGGCTTGAATCAGAAGCAGAAAACAGTGAGATGAAGAATAAATTGCTGTGACAACTTAATTCTGTTAATCAATTAGACAATTCAAGAGAAAAAAAGGTGATTACTGAAAGCTGACAATGCCCTGCCTGCAGAGAAAGACATAAAAGCAAACAAATAATCATGCTTGCCAATTTAGCCTGGAGGGAACACTCACATTCTCTTCTGACCCCAATTCTAAGTAGCAGTTGAACTTTGAGCGCAGCAGCAAGGCACATCAAACAGCTGCTTTCTATTCCTCACAGGATTTCACTGTCCAGTCCACTGTCTCTAGCCTGAAAGATGTGAAGATGTGCTTCCAGCAGCCATTCATCAATTTTTCTACTCTGCTGCAAGGATGCACAAAATGCTGGAGGTGTGCAGCTTTATTTTTGATTCCATACCTGCTCAAAATAGAGAGAATGAATAAGCTTTGTCCAGCACCCAGACTGCCAGCCCAGTAACCGGGACCATTGTTTTGAAGGTTAGAGAGGGTTGTAGAATAACTCATTTTGGCTGCTGTTTACCAGATAATAGAAGCCATCACAGAAAGAGGAAATTCCGAGTGGCACTTTCCTGACAGCTAATCTCTGGCAAGCTGTCAGGTGCAAACTGTGTGGAGTGCTTCCCCACCATGCAAGCAGACCTTACCAACAGTTCAATGAGCCATTCAAAGCACATTGCTCTGCAAAAGCTTGACATGCAAGGCGGTCTCCTATCGACTAGCCTGATGTGTACTAATTGTGTACCAAAAGTATTAAATTAGCAAGGCAATCGTCTTCCATTTGCTTTTTCTCCTTCTTTCTCCCTGTATTCTAATTTGCTTGAATCATGCACTCAAGAGGAATTTTTAGACTAGGAAGCTTGTTAGCTAAAATATACTTCTCCATTCACTTGATTTCATCTGCCAAAACCCTCAAGCAAAAGTGCAAGTAAGGACAGATAAAAGGGTAGTAATTAGAGCATATCATGATTATTTTTTTTTAATTTAAGATAATTTATGTTTTAAGCTCAGCATGACCCAGCAATGTGCACTTGCAGCCAAGAAAGCCAACCATAATCAGGGCTGCATCAAAGCAACCATATCCAGCAGGTTAAGGGAGGGGATTCTCTACCTCGGTTCTGCTCTCATGAGACTGTATCTGCTACATTGCATTCAACTCTAGAGCCACCAAGATGAGAAAGACATGGACCTGTTGGAATGAGTCCAGAGGAGGCCACAAAGATGATCTGAGGGCTGGAACACCTTCACTGTGAAGACAGGCAGAGACAGTTGGGTTTGTAAAGCCTGGAGAAGAGAAGGTTCCAGGGATACCTAATAATGACCTTCCAGCATTTGAAGGGAGCTAGAGGAGAGCTGGAGAGGAACTATTTATGAAGGCATGTAGTGATAGGACAAGGGGTAATGTTTTTTAAACTAAAAGAGAGGAGCTTTAGGTTAGATGCAATGAAGAAATTCTTTACTATGAGAGTAGAGGTGCAATGGAATAGGTTGCCCAGGGAGGTTGCAAAGGCCTGCTCCCTGAAAGCATTCAGGACCAGGTTGGATAGGGCTCTGAGCAATCCAATGTCCCTTGCATATGGCAGGAGGGTTGGACTACCTAATCTTTAAAGTTCCTTCTAATCCAAACCATTCTATGACTTTGTGAATCTACATGATAATTAATGTGTTTTTAGTGCTACTTATTTTTGATTAGGGAAAGGAGAAATAAATAATTCCGCATCTTCTGACCTCAGGTGTATGAAGCATGAATATCCTTCTTGATGTATAGCTCAATGAGAAGTTAATAAAATAATTTTACTGTCAACTGTTCTTCAGATGGTTGTACCTCCAGAAGTGAGACACGTTCCCATGGGCTTAATGCAGTGGTCAAAGATTTGGAACATCTTCCATCTTTTCTAGGGTAAATAATATCTACAGTGAAATCAAGACACAGCATGCTATATATGCAGTGCAGTCTGTATGTGTGACATATATAACTTAGCATAGATATGTGAAGTTTCTAATGAATTTCCTCATTTTGTTGTCTTTCTTAAGCTCAAGATGGATATAGATTCTTCTAAAGGTAAATAAAATGCAGTGAAAAAAAAAGAACCTTAGGTTTAAGGAAAGCAAAGTCCTAACCTTAAAAAGGAAAATAAAGAGAGGGAGAGGAATAAAGTTTAATTGTGTGTGAGTAGACCTCCTTACACCCATTGATTCACAGGCTCAATATTATAGGTAAAGAGTAATGCTGAAATATTTTTTCCTTAAAGAAAAGCATCAGAACATGAAATAAAATCAGAAGGAGAGATTAATTGTACTGATATTTTTGTTATTTCATCTATCTCAAATTTGATGAGACACTTGAAGTAAGCAAAGGCTGGAATACTTTAAACACAAAGACTTTAATTTCTGTAAAAAACAGCTGTGAAATGCAGACAGCTGTCTGAATTGGTAGACTCCTTGTTCAAAAAGTGGTAGGCTGCTCCCTGATGTCAGTGAGGAGTTTTTCACCCATCCAGACATCTGACAGAAAGCCAGTGCATCATTGTGAGAACAACACAGCGAGGTTCTGGGTGCTCTTGGTCAGAGTCAGATAGCAAAGGGGTCAGTCAGAGGTAGTTCTGCCTTTGAACTGCTGCTCACAAACTGGGAGGAACTGGTGGCAAATGTGGCCATGTCAGTGAACGCAAGAAAATTGTGACGATGCAGTGCAAGACCTGGAAGGAAAGCAGAAGAACCTGGTGTGGACTTGGGAGAGCAGATTATGATTTACTTAGGGAATTCCTGACAGAATTCCCTAAGAAACTTCAAAGAGAGCTAGCTGATTTGCAAAAGAAAATCATAGAATGGTTTGGGTTGGAAGTGACCTTTAAAAGTCATCTAGTCCAACCTCCTTGCATTAAGCAGGAACATCCCCAGCTAAATCAGGCTGCTCAGGGCCCCATCAAACCTAATCTTGAATGTCTTCAGGGACAGGGCCTCCACCACGTCCCTGGGCAACCTATTTCAGTGTTTCATAACCCTCATATTAAAGAAGTCTTTCTAATATCCAAAATGAGGAACAAACATCTGATTATGCAGGAAGATTAGGAATTTCAACAGAAGACCCTTGTGGCTAAGCAAGACATTTCTCAATGACCTTAAACACAGAGAGAGACCATGGAAGTAAAAACAGGTGGTAGAAAAAGAAATATTGGAGCAGAATTTAGGACTTCAAATACAATATAAGGAAGCTAAAGGCTAGATGAAGTTTGGGAAGCAGAAACCACTGGCAAACAATAAGAAGGTCAGGAACTACAGAGAGAACCTTTACTTTCCTGTTAAAGGAGGACATTATAAAACTGAAGAGGGCCAGAAAGAAGGCTGCTAAGATGGTCAAAGACCTAGGGCTTATGAAAAGTGTAAGGAAAGGCATAAAGGGGGAATGTAATTTCAGCCTTCAGCTACCGGAGAGGCAGTTACAGAGGCAATGGAGACAAATTGTCTTGTTAGTCACGTCACAGAAGGTAAAATCCAGGACAACCTCAAATTACAAGGTAGAGTTTCAGAACAGACATTAGGAAGAAAGTTTTACCCAGTAAGGTCCTGGACCAGGGTATCTGAAGAGTTCATGGAAAATCAATCCCTGAACTTTTTCAAGATGTGGCTAGACAAAATTGCTTTTGTCTTTACTTAGTGTTGGCAATAATTCCACTTAAAGTGAGCTCTTAGACTGGTGACCTCTACAGGTCCACTACTAGACATTTCTAAGGAAAGAGAATAGTAGTCTTGAATTATTTAAATTGAAAAAGACCCTTAAGGTCATCAAGTCCAACTGTAGACCTAACACCAACAACTCTGCTACACCATGTTCCTGAAAACCACATCTCCACATCTCTTAACTAATGGTGATTCAACCACTTGGCTGGCCAGTCTGTTCCAATACTAGACAACTATTTCAGTGAAGAATATCCAGCCTAAAACCTCCTGCTGCATGACTTGAAGCTATTTCTTCTTGCCCTATTGCTTATTACTTGGAAGAAGAGACTATTTTCCCACTTCACTAGAACCACCTTTCAGGTAGCTGTAGAGAGTAAGACGGTCTCCCTTGAGCCTCCTTTTCTCCAGGGTAAACAACCCCAGTTCCCTCAACTGCTCTTCATGAGACTTGTGCTCTATACCCTTCACTAGATTTGTTGCCCTTCTCTGGACCCACCACAGCACCTCAGCATCTTTCTTGTAGTGAGGAGCCCAAAACTGAACTCAGTATTTGAGGTGTGGTCTCACTAGTGCAGATTAGAGAGAGATACATTTGCTTTTCAAGTGTTGCTGGTGTTAGTGAAAACACCAATTCGATGTGTAAAAAACAGAAAGATATCCAGAGATTGTAGTCTATGTTGTCATGCTTCTATAGGAACACTAGGCTGATAACAGTGTGCCTTAATAGCTAATAAAGACAGATATGGAAACATTTCAGACAGACAAAATACATACACATCTTTTTTCCCGCTTCCTCCTTGATAAATTGTCCTCAGATGGATGTACAGTGCAGACTTGAAAATCCAGGGCACATGTGATGACATAATGGGTTCAGTTCAGCTTGTCTTCTCTCTGAACAACAAGGACCGTCAGTGTATCTGGATTTCAGGTTTCTGTTTCACCAGACAATTATTTGGTTCAACAAATACTTGTTAGGTTAGACGTCAGGAAAAAAAAACCTTTCAACCAGCAAGGGTAGTTACCTACTGCACTATGCATGCTTTTATGAGCATTAAATCTCCTTCTGCCCTCACTACAGGTTTTAAGGATGGGATAGTAAATCATATGTCAAGAACGATTTAGATAGAGTATGACCCTGCCTTAGGTTGGAAATATGGAAGCGATGGTCTTTTGAGTTCTCCTCCAGAGATCTGCATCTATGAATCTAAATTTTTACTATTGGATTTCTATGATTTTCTATGAATATTAAACTACTGTCTAGGTCCAAGGCATATTGAGATAAAAAATGACATTCCTGGAGGGTGATTCAGTCCATCCTAAACCGAAGTGAGCATTTCACTAACGGAAATCGGTGAAGGTGAATAGATCTGAAAAAGATGCCCCAGAAAACTGATGTCTCAGTTCATCTTTTTAGCAAGAACCCATGAAGATGTATTGAATCACTGGGATAAGTTGTTCTGCCATCACAAGTATTTTGAGTTATTCAAGATAAAAAAAGCTGCACTGTAACTAAGAAACTTTCCCCCAAAACAATTCTCAAACAACAGGGAAGGTGGAAGCACTACAAAGAAAAGTCAGTGTTTGGTATTTTCAAAATTATGAAATAGTAGGTTTATTAAAGTTGCATATTAGCTGGGATTTATAACAAACAAATATTCTATACCATAAGACTTAGCAATTTTCCTTGTAGTTGATTCTAGATGTCCATAGTTGCTCTACATTGGAGAGAGAGTGAAAAAAAGGACTTCTAAGTGAACAGCTTTCTTTTTCTTTAATCTCTTCAATAATTTCAGTCATCTAACAATCATTTAAAAGGGCGGGGAGGAAAAGATGTGACACATACACCCTTTAAAAGCATATTAACAGAAAATGACCTTTCCAGACTAAATTTTTCCATTAATTAATGTAAAATTAATTTCAAATAAGTCAGCCCATGGTAACATGACTAGGTTTTACTATCCCTTGCACAGTATTTGAAAGCAGCTACCATTCACCAGTTTTGCTGGTCAAAAAAAGGGAGCCCATCTCAGGATCTGAGATCCTGAGATCTCAGGATCTCAGGTAGTGATAGGACTAGGGGGAATGGAATGAAGCTGGAGGTGGGGAGATTCAGGCTAGATGTGAGGAGGAGGTTCTTCACCATGAGAGTGGTGAAGCCCTGGAATGGGTTGTCCAGGGAGGTGGTCGAGGCCCCATCCCTGGAGGTATTTAAGACCAGGCTGGATGAGGCTCTGTCCAGCCTGATCTAGTGTGGGGTGTCCCTGCCCATGGCAGGGGGGTTGGAACTAGATGATCCTTGTGGTCCCTTCCAACCCTGAATGATACTATGATACTATGATAGCCCAACAGTGCCCTTAGAGAGAGGGCAAAGAAGTAATCACCATGTTAGGACTACAGTATCTGAGTTTGTTATGACACTGCAAACCATAAATATAGTGTCACACTGTTAGTAATTACATAGATCAACAGTAGTATTGAATTAATTGAACATCTATTGCATCTACACAAATCTTTAGTTAAATATTTGGTCAGAATTTATGCACTGCAACAGAGTAATCAATTTTTTTTTTTCAGTGTTTCTTATAATCTTGTGTTGTTTTTTCAAGTTGCTATCTCAGTACCATTTCTTATATTCTTCCCCAGGCTTCAATCTCCATTAGTTAGTTTGTACACTTCTATGTTCTGCTGGGAACTACTATCTTCTACCTCATGAGAAACTCCATCACAACTACCACAAGGTACTAACCTTGATTTCATATATTTCACCTACCTGCTGGAGTCTTCTGACTGCCTTATCAGTAAATTGGGCTAGGTACCACCAACAGTTCTTGTTATAAAGGCAGACTTCTTGTTTTCAGTATTTGCATCTCTCAAGGCGGATTGATTGGGGTGGATGAAGTTAAGCAGCATAGCAATGTCTCTCACTGATCGTGTGAAAAAGATTACTGCTTATGGCAAGTTGCAAAGGTCTTGGGAGAATCTTTGCCTGAAATTCAGTTACTGCCTATCCAGATGCTGTACAGGTGCAATATGTGATGCTGCGCTCAAGCTAAAAATACTCTTTTAAAGTCTGAGTAATGTTAGGTCAGTCCTAGAGCCACACTGATCATGCAAGGCTTGTGTCCAGTTGCATCACTGTGTCATCAGCAAATGTGTGCTCTCTGTGTTTTCTGCACAATCATACCCTTTACCATACAGTTAGTTAAAAATGGTATGAAAATTGAATGAGTTTACATACCGAGAAGTATGTAAATTATGCATAGGTGCTGGCAAACTGAAAAGTAGTGATCCTAAGAAATTAATATTACTAAAATATAAATCCTTGTGGTCAAAGTGTATAATTATGTAAAACTTATTTCCAATGTAATGCTTAAAGAAGAAAGGACCATGCCTCCTCCACACATCTCTACTCACAACTTCTAACCCCACACATCCACTTCTTAAGGTATCATCTCATCAGCCAATGCCACAGCAAATTGGAACAGGGAGAGGGAAGTTCATGCCATCAGTATATGGCAAGACAGAGTCAAATTCTGGACTATAAAGTCTAGTTCAGGATGATAAAATCAGACCAAAAGAAAGGTCCTCAAGCATAATAAAAGAATAAATACTTTGATACTGAAGATTAAACTAGGACCTCAACTTGTAAGAGTGAGAACAATCAGTCATTGAAATATGTCATTAGAAATAATCAGACTTAACTGCTTAAATATTTTCCAATTAGAACTGAAATACATAGCCTGTTGTTTCAAAGCTCAATAACTCTCATATTAATGAAGCTGATTTTCATAGAAGAGTTTGGAAGGAATCGTAAAGATAACAAAATCACAGAATCTTAGCAGGTTTTCCTAAGGATTGCAAAGGAGCACATCCACATGGGTTTGTAATCTCTCCAGAAAAGGAGACTCCACAACCTTTCTAGGTAGTCTGTCAGCCTCAAAGAATTTTTTTCCTTATGTTTACATGGAACTTCCTGTGTTCCAGTTTGTACTTGTTTCCCTTTGTCCTCTCACTGGGCACCACTGAAAAGAGCACAGCACTATCCATCCTCTTTATATCTGCACTTTAGTTATTTATAAGCACTAATCATCTAATTCCAACCCCACTACTATGGGCAATGATACTTTCCACTGAACCAGGCTGCTAAAAGCCTCAGTCAATCTGATGTTGAGTACTTTCAAGGAGGGAGCATCTACAGCTTCTCTAGACAACCTGGTCCAGTGTCTTACCATCCTCACAGTAACAAATTTCTTAACCTAAATCTACCCTCATTCAGTTTAAAGCCACTACCTTTTGTCCTGTCACTAGACTCCTTTATAAAGAATGCTTCTCCATCTTTCCTGTAGATGCCTTTTAGATAATGGGAGACTGCTACAAGGTCCCTCCAGAGCTTTCTCTTTTGGTTAAACATCATCTCACTTAGCCCATCCTCACAGGAGAGGTTCTCCAAAAAGCTCCTAACAAGGGTGTGGCGAGGAGCTGGACTATAAGACAGGGTAAATGTAATATAGAGAAACCTCAGCTATATCTTCATTAGGTAGATTTCCATCAGAATGCACGTAGTAAGGACCAAATGAAACTAGGAGAAGCTGGATGTGAATATCTGCAGGTAGAACCATCCAATCTCTGTGTTCACTTCACTGTCCTCATGCTCTGAGACTTGTAAACAAGCCAGTAATAAATCCCCATCTTAGACACTAATCCCTGGCATTATTTTCCTTGTATTATCTTGTCTGTAGTGTAAAACTGAATCCTCAATTTTTTTCTCCCCACTTTGAGAATGTCATTAATGCTAATTGTGAACTTGGCTGTGATTGCATATTGCTTAGTTTGATGCTAATGAATTTCAATAGTAATTTGTACTATATTGAATTAGCATCATATCTCAGAGACCACGGAGAATTGAACCCTAAAGCTTTAATCATCCCTTTCTTCTCTCTTTACCAGCCAGCCCTTGTAGCTTTTCTGCTATTTGTAAATCATTTAACAGTCTGCTTACTGCTCAGCTAAGATGAGATCATCACCACTGACAAGAGCACTGTAACATCTTATTACCAGCTAAATATAGACTCCTTGTTTAACAATCAGAATGAGTTAAGTTTAGTGCTAGTCTTTGGAATATGTTCATATATTAATTATGATGAAAATTTGTAATCATTATGTTAAATATATTTATGTGCAGAAAACTCATGCTTACCCACAGAATTCTAACTGTTGCACAGTATCAAAGAGGCTTGTTCATTAAGGTCACAGTTCAAAAGCAAATTAGCCTCTTGATTTTACTTAAATATGTTACATGTCCTCTGGAATTACTTCAGCAAAAGTAAAATTAAATGGCATAATAATAAGAACAAAATCAGTGTAATGACATTATCCAGTGAGGGAATATGACATAGGCAAGTATCAGTACTAAGAAAAATTACAAGCTTGGGTAGAGGTTCTAGAACCAGGTGGAAAAATAAGCCATTTGGAACATTAAAGATCACTTCTTTTTTTTTGCTAAATCTTTTGAAAAAATTCCCAATAAATGCAATTGTTTCCCCAAAAGTGAAAAATTCCCAAACAACTCTAATCCTGATTTCTTTTATCTTAGAGTCACTGGAGAGAGATCTGTTCCACATTGCCTTTGTACTCCGGGACCTCCTCAGTCCCTCCTCACTGTAGTCTCAGAGCTGAGTGACATTTCATACACACATGTTAGATGTGTTAGCCTGATATTATCTGCGACAAAGGTAAATAAAATGTTTGGACTCACTGGGGTTTTTTTGAGTGTATATAAAGGAATTCACTGACTAAATTTTACTGGATCATAAATATGCATGCCTGTGCATTTTTAAGTCATTTCCTTTACTGACTAGAAAATAAGGAAACCTATGAGCACTGAGCAAATTCATGCTGGCGCTTTTCTCGAAGTGAGATACACTGAAGAATCAGCCTGACTGAACTGGCAGCAATGTCAAAGTTTACATCCAAGGAGAAAAAGATGAAATTTGCCATGTTAATTTGCCTACCACCCTGACATTGAGTCTGCATTTCTCCATTATAGCTTCACCTGACTCTTTGTTTTATGACCTTGAACAAGTCTATGCAATCCTCTGACAAGCTCATCACAGCTTCATGATTGTTGCAGCAGAAGCAGAAACAGTAGCTGAATGCAAAGGCTAAATTACACAAGTAATCTATGCAATATTTTTCCAAGCCTGAATCCTAGCTTCAGGCTGAAAAACAAAACAAAAACCCAAACACACTGTGTTTTGATGATGTTGTTTTATTATTGTAAGATAACAAAACACCTTCCAATTAATGCCTGAATTAAATAGTGAAGTTCAATATGTCCAAAACATCTGTGATATTAATGTACCTGTTTTAAATCGCTTCTGTCTGGAATGATTGTAAGTAATTGAATTAAACCTCTGAAGGATGAAACCTGAATTTTACCATCTGAGAATCTTAGCTACATAACCCATTATCAATTCCAATGTCCTCATCAAAAATTAAAATACATTTGGCTTCTTTAATCACATTGTTACAAATACTTGATACTGCTATTTTAAAGGTGAAAACTGAGTAGGACAACTTCAGGGAAGGGAATGAAGTTCAAAGGAAAGAATCAGGACAGTTCATCTGTGTTGTAGCAAGGTGGGGCCTGGTCTCTTCTCCGAGGTAACAAGCAATAGGACAAGAGGAAACAGACTCAAATTGTGCCAGTGGAGGTTTAGGATGCATATATAGGAAAAATTTCTTCACTGAAAGGCTTGTCAAGCATTGCAACAATCTACCCAAGGAAGTAATTCCTGGATTTACTTAAAATATATGCAGTTATGATGCTGAGGGACATGGATTTGTGGTGGACTTGTGTGGTGGGTTGAGATTTTCCACCCCACCCCACACCCCCCGCCCCATTAACTTTGCCAGACCAGCTCAGTTGGAAGCAAATAGCAGCTGTATTTACAGGCAAAATTACACTCTACAATGGAATGCAATGAATATGTACAAAATATACAGTATTTTACAATATTTACAGATATTTATAATTAACAAACAGCATGAAAACCCCCTTGGGCAGAGACCAGAGAAACTGTCCCTCTGCCCTCACCCCCTGTGCAAAAGGGAGAAAGTAGCAGTTAGATTTCACTAAAATAATGCAGCCAAGATCAGCATAGACAGGTTAATCTCTCCCAGGTGAAGTGAGCAAAGAGAAGCCCCCAGAATATTTTGGTACAGCCAATCTTATAGCAAATATTTCTCCAATGGAATTGATTAGAATTATCTTCGTTTTTTCTTTTTACACCCAATAGAGACTTATTTATATTTTTCTACTTTTCTGCTCAAATTCTATAGCACAATTTTAAAGGCATAGCCTAGAACTACCACAAATTGGCAGCGTTAGGTTTGTGGTTGGACTCAATGATCTTTAAGGTCTTTTCAAACCAAAATGATTATATGATTCTAAGAAAGCAATAGAGGACTAGAGTCCTCAAATCTTTGGTGTCATGATGTCCCCAGATCATTCTGTCAGAAGGATGTTTGGAAGCATTATCCAAGGGCTCAGGGTCCAAAAGCATTCAAATTTTTAGTGGTAAGGTTGGCTTCAAGACTGGAAATACCTGCAGGAACAATGAATTTGTAACACAGCAACTTCCTGGTAAGAGATGGGAGGTAAGAAATAGTAGCATCTCTTCAAATTCTCCTCCTCCCTAGAGATGTTCAAGGCTAAGTTGAACAGGGCCTTGAGTAGCCTGGTCTAGTTGAGAGGCATCCCTGCCCATGACAGGGAGGTTGAATTAGATGATATCTAAGGTCTCTTCTAGTCTAAGCTGTTCTATGGTTCTATGATTTCTCCCCCACATGGGCTTTTAGACCACCTCTTTCTGGAGGATTTAGCTGAGTCTAAAGTGCCATGGGGAGACATTCTGAGTTCCCCATTATTATTTACTCCAACCATGTCATGATCCTCTCCTATTCCACAGTGCAGAATTTGCTTCCAAGATATTGAAAGCACCTAAGAGAGGAAAGGGTCACAGAAAACTAGGGCAATGTGAACCCAGGTTCAGCCCTAGCATGAAATCAAAGAAGACAGAGAGGGCTCCAGAATCTCAGAGCTCAGGAATGTTTTTCTTAATGGACAGTACCATCAGTTACTGCTTTGATCACCCATGCTTTTGTGCTTTCATGATCATATAGCCCAGTGTGTTGAGTCTGAGGCATGAGACAATTCTCCACCTTAACCTTGCCTTGGTCTTGTGTACTAAATTTTCCAATATGTTTTCTGTCTACTTAAATACCTTTCAAGAATTAAGGTCCTGTTTTATCTTTTTCTTACTAAAACTTAACTATACTACTGCCCTACCTCATGAGATTGAAGATTACTAAATTGAAGTGTGAGAGCATATTTAATGTATCATAGCTGCATTTAGAACATGTGCTAGTACAGGACTGGGGAAATTAACCTGAAGTACAGAGCACATCTCTTTTGCCCTGATTTCCAGAAGGCTATTTACCACAGTTCTTCAAGCCAGACTGCAATATGGTAATAAATATAATCACTGAAGATGTCAGACAGCTATTATTAATGCTGTGTGTGGCATCAGTGAAAAAAAGAAAATAAAATCCACCCTGGAAAAAAAAAAGAAAGAAGAAAATTAGTTTACTGGAAAGGTCTTGGAAAACAGTAATACAGCTTCCTTAGAGTGTGAAACTTGGACATGTTGAAGAGGAGATTTGCAGGAAACTTAAGTTCTAGAAGTATGTGTGTGTGTGTGCGTTAAGATTTCTTCATTTAGGAGAAAAGATTGCTGTTACATGATGAGTCTGTGTCCTGCAGAATGCAGTACCCAATGAAATAGTTAAATGCAGGAGCTAATCTCTTTCAAACAAGATAAATTCAGATTTTAAGAAACACCATATATTCAACAGGGAAAATAGTTCATCACAGATGCAGTTGACTCGCCTTTACATTAAGAGATTGGTAGTGCAGACACTCAAGCAGAAATGACAGAATGTAAGTATTATGGCTTGTGTTATCATAGACTCATGGAATGTCTTGGGATGGAAGGGACCTTTAAAGGTCATCTAGTCATGGTGCAGTGAGGAACATTCAACAAGATCAGGTTGCTCAGAGTCCTGTTCAACCTGACCTTGAATGCTTTCAGGGATGGACATCCACCACCATTCTGGGCAATCTGTTTCCCCACCATCATTGTAAAACTTTTCTTCCTTAGATCTAGTCTGAATATATGCTCTTTTAGTTTAAAACCATCACCCCTTGTCTTGTCACAACAGGCTCTACTAAAACATCTGTCCCTATCATTTGTTATGCTATGCAAGAAAACATCTTAGAACAAAATGATCCTATCTGACTACATAAATATGTATTACCTATTAATCTATAAATTGAAGTACTCCCATGTTATATTTAATGATACCACAAATTACCTGTGTCTCAGTTTCACCAGCATGATCATTTATTACCATCTGTAACAGAGAACTATGCAGAAACACTACTCAGATTTGGGGTCCCTTTCTGCTAGACAAGAACCAAACCCATGGCAGTGTTCCTGATACCAATTAAGATACTTTGAGGAATGTCTTTAATCCTAAGTGGCATCTTTCTGCTGCAGGTTTGCATCTGGTAGCCATAAAATTCTTCTCTGATACATTTAAGATCAAAATGAGAAATTAATCTGGGCTGAATTTATCTCTGCAGGCATAATTCAGGAATTTGACCATATATGCCTTTTGTCAAGTCTGTTTGTCACAAAATGGCATTTCATACACAAACAAAATACTTTGTTTACAGAAATAGCCTTAGGTTAAAAGTGGGGGAAAAAAAAAATACCTTGGTACTTTGTTTGTAATACATTTTTAACACAGAACTGGAATTCTCTCTAAAGCCAGAGTTTCTTTTAAACCAATAAGCACCAAAGAAATCTTGTTAACGGTTATAAACCGCATGACTGTTTGAAGTTATAACATCCAATAAATATTTAGAAACCCAAGCCATGGATATCTCAGTTACCACTATATTAAATCTTCCAGGAATAGGTGAAAAACACAAGTTCTTTGATACAGTGGGAAGAGTAATAAACATTATTTAAATATCTTTATAAAAATACTTGATATCTTTTAAGAATTGCAAAATAAAAGAGTGGAATATGCCTGTGGAAATAGGTCTTCCTTCAGAATGAAGATCAAAGTTTTATCAGTGTCTAAGTGGCATAATCCTATAAAACATCTCATTTTCAACACCAAGAAAGTGGTGTGGCCATCTCTTTTGGATTCTCAGGGTGCCACTTGGAGACACAAACATTATGACTGGTCTTGGATGCAAATCTTAAACTTGCATTTATACTGGTTAGTAGGAAACATTTCTTTACTGAAAGAGTGGCCAGGCATTGGAACAGGCTGCCCAGGGAGATAGTGGATCCCTGTAGCTGTTCAGAAAGTGTGTAGATGTGGTATTTCAGAACAAGGCTTAGTAGGCATGGTGGTGTTGGGCTGATGGTTGGACTCAGTGATCTTACAGGTCTTTTCCAGCTGAATGATTCTATGCGTCAATGTTTCTGCATTTTGACTGAGATATTTCTAAAGAGGCTTCAAGATATCTTCTACTTTCAATATAGATGTAATATGATGATATCACAGAGAAGACTTCTGTCTTTGCATTCATTTGTCACATGCCCATACTAAATGATCCATTTGTCACTGGATACATAGGGTTAGTATTGTGTTTTTTTCACCTTTTCAAATTAAGATGGAATGTATTCTCTATTATTTTTAACCCTGGGTAATGTGACCAGACATAAAAGCACATGCACTCTTAATTGACAATGTGTCTAAATACAGCTTTCTGTACATGTATGACAACACTAAAATTATACCTCAGGAACATACAGTTCACATACACGAGTATGTGGCTAAGTCACATACCATTGCTGAAATGGATGCAGAGTCCTGCCTCTGCTCAATAGGTAGCCAAGATTTCAGATGTTCACTCATGTTTTATGAACTTTATTATGATAGTAAAGCATTTATCAATGACAAAAAGAAAATCACTTTCAAGTGGACTTCAAGGCTAGGCATTCACTAGCAAATAGAAGATCATAAATCAGTTTAAAATTATTACCATTCTTCCACGAAATAATTTATTCTCCTGATGTATCCAGGGGACTTTTTGACTTTCTTAAGCAGAACCGCAAAATAAACATGGCATGCTTCTTTGTCAAAATGAAAGGCTTTATTGGAACAAATTTCATGGGAGAGACTTGTAGCCAGGATGGGGATTCTCCTCTGACTAAAGAAAATTGGACTACATGAGAAATCTCGCCAATCCAACATCCTATCCAGTAACACTAAAGACTTCAGGAAAAGTGGTAGAATTCGTACTCTTGATGATTATGGATTAAAATGTCTTAACAGACATACAACGAACCAAACTGTGAACTCTGAAATTAACAGTCAGACAAATCAGTAGCCAACTGAAAATAAGACCCAAATTTTCTAGGTCTTGGTACCATATCTTTTCCATTAGCATTTATTTTCAGGATTTTGTCACTACAATATGAATACCAGTCTGCAGTTTTAACTTCTACACTGAATAGAGATTCTGGGAACAGAAGAGCAGCAAACCCTGGGGCTCTATCATATTGACTGAAATAATCATTAAACAGAAAAACAAATGCATCAAATAGATTAAAATGTATAACATGATGTGCTATCAGTTTCATTCTCTGATGGCAGTGGTAACTTACTAGTCTTTCATTCTTTATACATGCTATGAGTAACACATCAGCTGGCCCATAATACTTGTTGCTGGGCACTCCTATGCCATTCCAAAACATAGTTAATTCACTCTTTTTCACTGAGCAAAATGAGTGATTTTCCTCAGCATGATCAGAGCCTTTAAAATTCTTCAAAGATACCATGAAAATGTCAAAAGAAACTCTATTCTATCAGGCATTTTGGTTTGCAAGGAGCCTTTGACAAGGTCACACAAAATGGACTATTATAAATATCTTCTAAGTAGTTATCACAGAAACATTAAGGTGGGCAGATAGCTCTGGAGATGCTCTAGTCCAATGACTCTACTCAAAGAATATAGGATCAGCTGGAGCTGGTTGCCCAGAACTATGTTCGGTTGGGTTGTGAATATCTGTGAGGATGGGGAATCCATGATTCTTTGTAAGATTCAGCACATCCTGACATTGGTCAGCAGAACTAGTTCAGGGTTCTTTTTACCAGATCTCCATTGCTTGTAATAGGAGCTATGAGAATTATCTTAGATGGAGATTACTAAAGGATATCTAAAGGCAAAGAAAGAAAGCCCCATTTTGGAAGTCAAGAAGTCAAACAGGATATCAATAGGCACAAGGAGTGAAATATGAAGTGATGCCCTAATGCTAACTGGTAGTGCAGCTTCCTTGTGATGGATCATTGGCCTGGTGAAGGCAAGTTGAAGGCAGAAACTATGTAGAGAGGGGGCTGGACTGAAGCAGTGGAATTACTAAAGGACTGCAAAAGCATTTGCATACTTCAAGTGACTGGGAAGAAAAAATGTCACAATTAAAAATGAATACAGTAGATATTAAGAAAGTGAATTATTAGAGAAAGCTCATGTCAAGTTGCGTTCTCTTCATCTCAGACTGAAAAAATGTTGTGGAGTGAAATAAAAATAACTATTTCTGGTTTTGGTTTGTCTTTTTTTCCCCTAGATAGTCCTACAAGTTAAGTCTATTCAATCTCTGCTTCCGCTGTGAAGAACTTTGCTAGAGTAGCTCCTCAGGGATGGAAAGTTACTAGAATTAGACTACACTAGGCTCACTCTGTTTTGCACAGTTGTATTGCTGAAGAGACAGGGTTTAGTGTTTTGTTGTGTTTTTTGTTGTTGATTAAATTTTCTTGCCAGTCAATTTAATATTAATTATTAAGAAATATTCCAACATTCTTTCACTATGCTTTTCACAATGCTGCTTTCTGCACCAACATGAGTGGTCATTATCTTCTGAGCTTTGTTACTGTGGCTCAGACAAACTTTGAGTCACCTTTGTCCAAAAACAGGCATTTCACAATAAAAATAATATTGTGATGAGTTCAATGATTTATTGATTTATCTTTTCAACAATAGCTGGAGCAACCTGGTGAAACTATTCAACAGTGTTTAAAGTGTCTGTTCCATATCTCCACACTGTCTTGCTGTTTTCTCCCTTTAGCTCTATCCTCTCCCTTTACTGCAGATTGGTGATTGGATTTTTCTAGCTAGGTTTGTCAGTGCCATGAAGTGCAATTAAAATATTTTTTCTTGAAATTAAAAGGAACCACTGTTTGCTATGAGTAAAATGGAAAGGCATCCCAGGTATCCTAAGGGAATGACATGAAGGGGGAGGGAAATTGAACTGCTGCATTATTTTTTTTCCATCTTTGGTTCTGTGTGTCAAAGTTCAAACAAATCCCAGCTGGCAGAATGTGCTTTAGAGCAGAGCTGAATTCAGCCACTACATTTTCTCATCCAAAAATCAATGAGGATAATTAGCAGATGAAAGATCTACTGGAAATGGATAATTTTCCATGTCAGCAGGTAGATGAGGAATCAATGAGGTAGTCTCGTTCCTCTCATTTCAATGAATTTGTTCCCATTAGAGGATGCAACTCAGCTTGCCTAACCCAAAAAATGTTTGTTTGGAATGATTGTGTCTATCTGCAAGGGAAAAAACCACACAGTACAAAATATCTGGAACCAATAGGACACATTCCCAAGTACAAAATTCCTTTTTTTTCCCCTCCACTTATACTAGACTCAGGATCTGATCCAAGATGCACTAATCCCAGACACATCCAGCTGTTGTGAAACTGGGATCCTTCCTACCCTTTTTCTGAATCAAAATTTATTGAGTCAGACTGCAAAGTTAGGAATGGATTATGGACTTTTCTTTCTAGAATTACATAATATATTGGTAAGACAACTTGTCTTTGAGTTATGACTTCAGTGTTTCCACTACCTACACTTCAGACAAAGACTAACTTTTCCTCAGCAATAGTATTGAAATAGCCAAGCCCTTCCCACAAATTCAAGGGGATTTTAAATGGTTCTTATGCCAATAATTTTTATTCATTCTTAAATTTCATGACATCATTTCATTTCTTATGTCAATATACAGAAGACCTTGTTTTCAAAATAAGGTAGCTTCAAATCCAAAATCCAGCAGTTCACCACAGCTACCATATTATTGTTTTGATTTTTATGTATGGAAAAAAATAAAATGCCCTTAAAGGTGTTGGCTTGGTGTAGTGGAAGGGGTCCCTGCCCATGGTAAGGGGGTTGGAACTAGATCATAGAATCATGAGAGTTGGAAATGGCCTCTAAAGGTCATCTAGTTTAACTCACCTGCCTGCCCCCACTTCATGTTCCCAAAGCAGCCCCTGATCCCTCTACACCATCTTCTACTCTGCCTAAACAGCTCCTGCTCCACAACCACCATTTGGCACCCATCCCAGAGCTAAGGGCAAGAGCCTCAAACAGCCAAGATACAACACAGCGGATCTTAACCCAGTAAGGAAGCCCAACCAGCACCCATGGATGATATTGGAGTAGCAATGAATATTGTCCCTAACAGCCGGGGGGCCACCAGGCCCCCCGGCCTTTGCTGTCACCACCACCATCACCCAGTGTGCACCATGGGCACTCACCAGCAATGAGAGGAGGATCCCTCAGCCCAGATGGGCTCAGCTTAGGGCTTCTGCCTTTCCTGGTGGGGATTAAATAGGGGTGTGGGCAGGGAGGGCAAAGTGGCCACACCTGGGATGGGAGGAGACTGCAACAGAGCCCAGGTGCTCTGGGTTCTGGAGGGGAAAAAGGGGGAAAATAGGGTGGGTGGGGTGGAAAAGGGGCAGACTGTGAAACCAGTGTTCTTGAGAAAGAATGGATATTAAAATTATATTCAAATATGACATCTTTTAGTGATTGCTAGATGCTTAGTATGGCTAATTTCAGGACATTCTACCACTCTTGGATATTAGTTAATTTATTGACAAACGCATACATGATTTTGATAGGCCAATATTAAGTTCAATGAACAAAAAAACCCACACATACCTTCTGATAAGGTAATTGTATAGCTTATCATCTCAGTAAACTCTTTATCTCAACCCAGAGGTCTCCTAGCATTCTTTCCTGCTTTCCTCTTAGTAGGTATACTTTGGTCCTGGGCACAGAGAAGGTGATCCTTGAGTTGTCATGAAGAAGGACAACAGACTGCTGACCTTATTCCTGCTCCTTGACTGCACGTGTCTCAAGGGTTTTGGATTGAGGGTTTGGGACAAAATTCAGAGATTGCTAGATTTGATCATGACAGTGGATAGCTGCAGTAATACACTCCAAAGGAGTTCAGAAAGTCTCCCTCTGCTCATCTTGACCAGAAAGTGGTTCTCACCCTCTGCTCTCATGGGATCTGACCTGCAGTGCTCCATCCAGCTCTAGAGTTCTCAGCACAGGAAAGACATGCAACTGTTGGAGAAGATCTAGAGGAGGCCATGAAAACAATCAGAAGACTGGAACAGCTCTGTAACGATGACAGACTGAGGCAGTTGGGATTGTTCAGCCTGGAGAAAAGAAGGCTCCACAGACACCTTACTGTGCCCTTTCAGTACTAAATGGGGCCTATAAGAAAGATGGCAACAGACTTTTTAGAAGGACATGTTGTGACAGGACAAAAGGTGATGATTTTAAACTAAAATATGGGAGATTTACATTAGATAGAAGGAAGAAATTTTTCACAATGAAAGTGGTGACAGAGTGTCACAGGCTGCCCAGAAATGGGGTAGACACCCCATCGTTCCATGGAATAGAATCATCCCGTGTCAGGTTGGAAATGTTTCTGAGCAACCTGATGTAGTTGAAGATGTCCCTGCTCAGTGCAGGGGGTTGGACTACATGACCTTTAAAGGTCTCATCCAATCTGCACCATTCTACAATTCTAGAAGGATGAACTTTATTAACTAACAGAGAAAAGAGAAAAGATCATTTCTTCCTGCATCACTGATTTAAATGTAGAAGTTTGCTTTCATCAGTGACCAAAGATTCAGTCTTTTGGAGTCATTATCATTAAAGCAATGGAAGATGTTTTGTTTCCATGATGTTTTGTTTCCACAGTCAATCTTTCTCTTTGTGAATGTGTATCTTGGATGTTTGTACCCTTCACTTTTCCCAAAGGCAACATATATACACTGTAATAAATGGATATGCTTATTAAAACCTTACCCAAGCCAGACTTTTAAAAGATCAATTTTCTATTTCCCCCACAAGTTTTTAAAAAGGTCACAGGAAACATACATTACTTATTTATTTATGTACCCTTATTGCTCTGCCAAGAGAACAGGGAGCTTAATTGCAATTATCATTATGAGCAGCACAATTAAACATACATATGCACTGTATTTACATTTACATAAATTGATTACTTTTAAAAAATAATTTGAAATTCTGAGTGAGCACATTTCCTTTGAACAAAGTAAATCCTGCCCTTCTCTTCTTGAGCAAGGACTTTGCAAATAACTGTTAAAGCTACTATTTCTAAAAGGTCTGACTTCATGATTCAATCTCCCTCTCTTTGCAGTGACTTAAAGGCAGGGGATATTTCCTTGGTTAAAAGAGAAGACAGCTGGGTATGGTCCACTCTTTTCCCCAGGATGATAGTGGACTTTGTGCAAAACCCCCTCCCCTCCCCTCCCCTCCCCTCCCCTCCCCTCCCCTCCCCTCCCCTCCCCTCCCCTCCCCTCCCCTCCCCCTCCCCTCCCCTCCCCTCCCCTCCCCTCCCCTCCCCTCCCCTCCCCTCCCCTCCCCTCCCCTCCCCTCCCCTTCCCTTCCCTTCCCTTCCCTTCCCTTCCCTTCCCTTCCCTTCCCTTCCCTTCCCTTCCCTTCCCTTCCCTTCCCTTCCCTTCCCTTCCCTTCCCTTCCCTTCCCTTCCCTTCCCTTCCCTTCCCTTCCCTTCCCTTCCCTTCCCTTCCCTTCCCTTCCCTTCCCTTCCCTTCCCTTCCCTTCCCTTTTTACATTACAGAAATACAAATGATTACTGAAGCAAAGTTACTGAATCTTCATCAAGGTGTAATCTGATGGGAGCATTGCACCATTATTATTTTTTTTAGGTTTTATAAACAATGTAATTTAGACTGCAAGAAGCAACTTCTTTGCTAGCAATGAAACACTTATTCAAAACACTTCATTTAAAATTTTCCAGGCAGATTTTTGATTTTCCACTGCTGGATTTCTGTTTTTCAAGTGGGGAAATGAGCTATGCTTTGTGCTTAGAAGTTGGTAAACCTTGTCTAAATGGGTGAGAATCTGTACTTCTGATGAATGTTGAGCCCCAAAATAGTTCTGACAAGGTGCTCTTAACGCAGGGAACTCAGCCCGCTTAAATGAAGCCTTTGACATCAACTCCAATGGAGACTGATGTCTAGAAATGTGATGTCCCTAAAATTAAATTTTAATTAGAAAATTCAACCTGTTAGATCGATCAGAGTGTTTCCACTTGAGGTAGATCAAAGAATAAAGGTTATTTAGATAGTCTTCTCAACCTTGACAACTCAATACTGTTGTGTCTATGTTTGAGGACCAGAAAGTTAAGCTGGCAACAAAGCAAACCAAAACTATTCCAAGTTTTTTCTTGTTTCACACCTCAAGATGGGGGAAAGGCAATATGGAAATGAGAAACTCAAATGGAGGAAAAATAGTCAGAAAAATAAAGTCATTTATTTTCTAACATTTTCAGTAATTAATGCATTGCCTTCTTGCCAGTGAAAACATACAGTAGTACATGTAGGTGCGGAGCAGAAAGGAAATCCAGTTATAATCCCTGAATTAAGCCTGCTTAGGTTTGCTTGTCTGCTTATAGGAGCTATCACCCTTCACAAGTACAGACACGTTTGTCTCCATTTTCCGACCATCAGTTCAGGTTGTCAAAACTTATTCTCATGCCGTGGTTCTTGGCACTTTCTTTGCAAACATACCCATTCAGTTGCTTGCTGTTTCCTTCCCTTTATTCTTTCCCCTTCCACATTTATGTCAAGAAATCAAAAATCTGTCACTGGAGCTGTCAGTCATTATTCTCTCAAACCAGCTTGTTCTCATCACACAATCACAAAGTCGCAGAATGATGGGGGCGGGAAGGCACCTCTAGCGATCACATAGTCCACCCCTCTCCTTTTTAAGCAGGGTCATCTAGATCATGTGCACAGGAATGCATCCAGATGGGTTTTGAAAGTCTCCAGAGAAGGAGACTCCAGTGTGCCATCATCCTTACAAGTAAGAAGTTTTTCCTTATGTGTAGGTGGAACTTCTTGTATTCCAGTTTGTGACACCACTGAAAAGAGTCTAGCCCCTTCCTCTTGGTTTGCACCCCTTAGATATTGACAATAATTGATAATATCACCCCTGAACCTTCTTTTCACCAGGTTAAACAGCCCCACTCCAGTCCAATGTTCATCTGTGTAGTCTCCACTGAACCCTTTCTAGTAGTTCCCTGTATTTCTTGAATTGGTGAGCCCAGAACTGGACCCAGTACTCCATATATGGCCTCACCAGGACAGAGTAGAGAGGAAGGACAACCTCCCTCCACCTGCTGGCCACACTCTTCTTAATGCGCCCTAGGAGACTGTTAGCCTTCTTGGCCACAAAATCACATTGCTGGCTCATGGGCAACATGTTATCCACCAGCACTACCAGATCCTTCCTAACCTGTACCGGTGCAGTGGGTTATTCCTCCCCAGGTGCAAGATCCTGCCCTTGCCCTTGTTCAACTTCATGAGGTTTCCCTTCCCCCAACTCTCCTGCCTGTCCAAATCTCACTGAATGTGCATAAGCCACTCCTCCCTGTATTCTATCATCAGCAAACTTGCTGAGGGTTCACTATGTCCATTCAATCAGGTCATTGATGAATATGTTCATCAAGACTGGATGCTGTAGTGACTTCTGGGGAGCACCACTACCCACAGCTAGACTCAGTCCATCTTATTCACATTTGTAGTGAGTTGCTGGGTAAAGAGGATAAGAGTCCCTGCAGTAACATCAACATTTCACCAGGAACCATTTAGGCACCATCTGAGTTCTGCAGTGTCCAAGCTGTATTTGGTACTGTTTCCCTCTGAGGGAAGTATCTAGAGACCTAGCAGATGTCTGTGTGTGACTGAGAAAAGACTCCTTGAAGCTAATATTGGTGCTGCCCAAGAGGCCTGAGATGATTCAGCAGCAGGTCTGTGCAGACAGTCAGACAGCATTTCTGTGTCTCTCCTGCCTTTTACAAAGATAATATTTATTCTTACAACACAGATGCTCCCCCAGAAACCTGTTCAAGCCTCTGGGTTTTCTATTGATAAGTGTAGCACGAAGAAGAAAAGGGAAAAAAAAGACAAGACAGCTCTGTCCCCAAAGAGTGTTGAATGAAAACAGACAGGCACAGATGGTGGACGAGGCAACTGTGACACCATGACTCACCCAGCTCACACATGGCTAAGCAGCAGCATAGCTGAAAACAGCCCCGTGGTTTCCAAAGCACCATCTCACTGTCCCACCCTGGGGACACCAGGGCTTTGCCTGAACCTCCAGCCAGCCTGGTCCTCTGACAGCTCATCCTTCCTGCCATTGATGGCATCAGTCCAGCTCCTAACACACCAATGCCTGCTCCACAACTTGTTAGCACTAATTGCCACTAATTGTCACAGTAGTGACTGTGCTGCTCTGCTGCATCTCAAGCACTGGTGCCAACAGAGGTCCCATGGCATCAAGCCACAGCTGCTGCTAAGGTGACATCTTTGTGCTGTGGGGAAAAGAAGACTCCTCTCTCTGAGGATGGCAATACAGGCTTTTTTTGTAACTCTTCATGAGTTAAATGAAAAGGAAAAAGGAAAAAAAAATTAAAAAAAAATAGGGCAAAAAACCCACAAAGCAAAAAGAAAAAGGAAAGGGGAAAAAAAGAGTCAAGGAAAGGAAAAGAAGGAAAGGCAAGGGAAGGGAAAATAAAGGAAAGGGAAAGGAAAGGCATGGGAAAGAAAAGGAAGGAGAAAGGAAAAAATAAACAGAAGGACACACAGCAAATAACTGAGAGACTTGCTGCTTTTTCAGCAACAGCACTGATATTTGGATGAGGTTTATTTTATCAGCCCTTTGTTTGTATCTGCAGGCACAAATCAACTTTGTTTTTAAAAGATAAACAATTGCTTCAGTGACTGCCAGAATTTGTTTCATTTATTTTGGATTTAGCAAGCATCAGAGACAAGAATTACAGAGTGAACTGAGTGGAGACTTCTCTAAGTTTTACTTGCCTCTAGGGTGAATAATGGAGAGGAGAGAGGAGGGGAGAGGAGAGAGGAGAGGAGGAGACAGAAGAAGAGAGGAGAAAGGAGGGAGAGAAGAAGCAGTCTTTGCCCCAGACAACAGGTGTCAATTTTAATAATACTCTCCTGGCCTGTGATTACCATCAAACTTGGGATAGGACTCTTTCTGAAGTATTCAGGGCAATTTGTACTGTAATCATATTCTTGTTAATACGACTGCTTGCAAACTTAATTCAAAGGATTTTTGCTTCCTTGCCCTGGAGCTGCTACCATCAAGGTTAGAGATGGTCTCTGTGAAACAGTCTGTTTCTCAACACTGTGCCGAAAACAGCAAGATGCTCTGTATCTTATTCAGAAAAAAGATCACTGGAGACCATGTAACAAGAGATGGTCAAACATCAGAAGGTTTCTCTCTCCTGTACAGTAGTTTTGGGCCCTTTGCCATATTGGATTGAATTTCAATATTAATGAAACATTCTTGATTTATAATTGAACAGACTGGAGTACAGCCTGACTTAGTACCTACTACACTGACAAGGTGGGAGGATATACTTTTGGCTCTATCATTCACTGGAAATGTAACCCCTTCATTATACCCTCCCAGAGCAAACTATATCTTTTCCCAAATGTAGAGTCAAACAGAAATCATCCCAAGATTGCAGTCCAAGATCAGTTCTATCTTTGTTCTTATAATTTACCCATCTTTGTGATAAGAACTGAGGTGAAATAGTTTCTAATCTGGAAAATTGATCAAAAGTATCCTATTATTTAGGGTGCATTTACTGGTTATGTGAGAAGCCCTTTCTCTTTGAGTAAGTAGATCTACTTCATCATCCTCACAAAATCCATAGGACATATAAAGGAAGCATCATAAATATTTCCAATCACAGAAAAAAAGTCATATGATTTCTGACCAGGGACTTATATTATAATTCAATGCTATTCACTCGAAGACTGATAAAATACAGAGCCTTACAGCAACCTCTTGCTCACTCAGTTTACCCCATATTTTGCCCTGCTGCAAGCCAAGCTTATAAAGCACTGCATGATATTTTGCAAACCCAAATTGTTGAGCAGCACAGAGATCAAACCTCCCACTGAAATGTCAGCACATTGAAACTACAGTTTTAATGGGGAGCTTTCCAGCATCAGCTTTCACAATATCAGTTGTGCCTCACAGCAATAAAAGGCAGTGATAAAAAAGAATTTAAAAAATCTGTGTCCGTGTAGGTGAAGGTCAACTGGTGGGTGACACTGAGGGATGTCTCCTAATCAAGTCTGATTCTCAGGCACTGTGGTTGCTACTGTTACTTTTACCATTTAAATATTTTTATTATCAAAGTAGTTAAACGTTCTACTTGAGATTAGAGATTTTTATTTATCTTTTTTTTTTTTCTGGGAATGGTATAAATTCTGACCAAGTCAGCTCTGATCCCAAGAATTAGCAATCTGAGGAGATTAAGAAAGAAGCAGAAGCAGAGGAAGCGGAGTGATATCTCCCAAGCCACTGCATGACTCCAAGATAAGAACTCTGCGGCTAATGGGATTTCAGGTTTGGTGGACAAAACAAAGAGGGGGAAACCACCCAAACCCACCAATCCTCCACACAGTCTCAGGCTGCGCCAGGGGAGGTTCAAGCTGGAGGTCAGGAGGAAGTTTTACACAGAGAGAGTGATTGCCCATTGGAATGGACTGCCCGGGGAGGTGGTGGAATCGCCATCACTGGAGATGTTCAGGAGGAGACTTGACAGGGTGCTTGGTTACATGGGTTAGTTAATTAGGTGGTGTTGGATGATAGGTTGGACGCGATGATCTTGAAGGTCTCTTCCAACCTGGTCTATTCTATTCTATTCTATTCTATTCTATTCTATTCTATTCTATTCTATTCCCCTCATGCGCACAAATCAAAATAAATCATTTTGGGAGCAATTTTTTCATATGCAACTCACATATTTCATGAAGCAACAAACACAATGATAAATAACAAAACTGTAGGAAAACAAATGATGACACCATATTTGTTAGGCTATTTTTTTTCCCCAAACAATGTCTGTGTTCACTTCAAAGCAGAAGCACTCTTTCATAAGGAAATATTTGAATTTTTCTGAAAAAATGAATCCTTTTATTTTTTTCATTGTGTTTTACAAACACTCTCTCTAACATAACCCCCACAATTTCCAGTGTTATAATCCACATCTTTTATGCTTCCAAATATTTTTCTAGTACCTTAAGACATGTGTGAAACCCTGATGGCCTTTGATGAAAATTGTCATAGAAGAAAATTTTACTGCTTCACATGTTTATCTCATATCTAAGAAAGTCCCAAACTTCTGCAGCAAAAATAACAAGAAATCTGCCATTGCTTCAGGAAAGCAAACAGAAGCTGTGTGTTTTGAGTTTTTATAATGACCTTAAATGTACAAATAGATAGAAGAGGGTTGAGCTGGATCAGACTTGTAGTCTCTAAATACATTAAAAGAATTGTAAGGCAGTGTTCTTCATCTGAAGACACTCTGAGCTATTAAATTAACTGATTTATTGTCCCAACATCAACAGATGCTCCTGGGTTATATAAAATACTGAATGCTTTCTCATAGGTATTTGTACTGTGGCTCTTTTGAAAGGTGGATTGCCAGCATGGGCACTGTACAGAGGAAGTAGTGAAGGCAAGGACGGTCTACTGAGCTGGAGTTTCTTTCCTTCTTTTGAGAATCTGATGGTATATATTTTTCCTCTCCTTCAATCTTTCTCATGCTGTAGATTTGATGACCCTTTTGTTCATGGCAGTGCAAAAAGCCACAATGAATGAATGAATAAATAAAAAAGCTTTCTACCTTCCTAGGGTATAATTTGCAGAGCCTGCACAAAAGAGGGTCAGACCTCAAACTGGTGCATTAATGGATAAAAATGTATTTATTTTCACTAAGAAATTGAGGGTGTTTCCCCTCCCACTCCCCACCCCCCAGTTATTTACCTTGAAAACAAAACCAGACAAATGAACAGAACCAAAAACACACTCCCCCCAAAAAAAAGGTTTGCAGAAACTGAAGCTTTCCAGAAAACAAAGGGGAAGAAAGAACAGGAAGCTGCTTGGCAAGGGGCAAAGCATGGAAATATCACCTCTCTTAGTACAGCAGACATTTACAGCCTAAGACACTGGAAGTGGCAGTGAGATTGTGTTTAAAATGCATGCTCTGTGGGAGCTCCCCACATTCGCAAACAGCTTTTGAATTTTTGGGGTCTGCTCCTTGTGAAAGTCATAGCCTTTGGCTGGTAGTAAAACCTGCAGAGAGGCAGTCATGGAGTACTGACTGGTCGTAGAAATTGGAAATGGCTTTAGCCCTGCCCTCCCTTCACTAACTTGTCAAATATCCAGATCAAAAGCTACTTCAGTCTGGTGACAATGAACCCAGTTCTACTGTGAAGTATCCATCACTTTTTGGTCCTTAGACCATGATAGAGAGGCCTTGCCACTGCTTTAAACTGGCTGTTTAACACCAGTCCCTTAGAAGCTAGATGCCAACCAGGGTAAGAAGCACAAGATAGGAGGGTAGGGAAATTTATGCTCTTTCTGTGTATTCTCCTTGCCTCTTCTTCTGTGCTATGAGTAGCGACAGCAAATGTCTGAAGAGAGTCCTAAGTCTTACAGCATCTCATGACAATATCAGGACAGGTGGAAAGATCTAACCCCTCTGTAAGAGCAATGAGTCTTGTAACTAAATGAATAAATTATACTGAAAGTGAGAGGGTGTGTTGCTTAGCAAACTGCACTCTGGAAAAAAAAAATACAAATCATCCCATGGCTGCTTTTCTCAGTCATCTGTTAAGGGCAGGTTCTCAATGTTTTGCCAATGTCTCTGAGGAGACTCCCCAGTCTGAAGATCAAACCTTGTTCTCTCAGTAATCAGGATGATGTGGTTATGCATTGTCTAGACTTGTAACTCCCTGTATTTTATTCTATCTGTGTCAATAGTTTAGTTCACTTACAAAGCATTTTTTTTTTCCATTCTTTTGTGGCTAACTTGCAACATTTTCTTTCCCTAGAGTAGAAACCTCAAACAATCTTTTCAATAAACTTAAATATTTTGTTTTCAAGGGAGTGTTTTTTATTATTTCTGTTTCTTCTTTTTATTACATTGAGGCAAAATTTGGGAAGAAAACTCACTGGGGAAAAAAGAAACCAGATTATTTTTATTTTTTTCTTTTTCTTTTTCCCAGCAGTAATAAAATGTTTCAGTTTCTACACGTTTCCATGTTGTGTTGTGTGTGTTTGGTTGGTTGGTCTTTCCATTGGTTGGTTTGGTTTATGTTTTTGTTGTTGTTGTTGTTGCTGTTGTTTGGGGGGTTTGGTATTTTTGTTTGTTCATTTGTTGTTGTTTTGTTTCCCACTGAAATAATAATATCAGGAACTAAATTAACAGGTTTTGAGGAGTAGGGGACATAGAAGTAATAACTTCAAAACAAGGTCCTGCTCCATAGAAGTACTCAGTAAGTAATCTATAAATCTTGTTTTAACTCTCATTCATTTTAATGGCTTATGAATTCGGATAGGAATTGTCAGCTTAAATATGTTTGAAAGTCTCTGCCTTTAAACTTTGGCCCATGGATAAGAACTAGTCTTGTTTTATTTTGGGAAAGGATTGTCTTCTCCTGCCCCCAGGAGAACAAGGTCATGCAGGTCCTTTCTTTTGTTCTCCAAATAGTGATGTATAACAGAGATCTTTCCCTGAAGGGCAGCTAGGAGAAATGCGTGCAGACAGCAAAACATGTTTTATTCATGGCACTCGCCACACGTAAGTTCAATTATCTTGTATTTTAGCTACTTCTTAAGCCATTCCTACAGGCCACAGAGTGAATTCCATTTACCCCCCTCAGCCCATCAGTTACCTCAAAAGTAAAAAGAGACAGCAAGTTCATATGATTTATCAGCAGGAGATTTTGGCTCAGGTTTTTCCCTTGATGAAGTTTTGTCTATGCAGGAAGAACGTAAAGCACCATCTGTGTCAGAAGAACCTGACAAGACTGGAGTGTCAGACCTTGGTGTCTGCTCTTCTATACTTATAGTGGCTTAATACCTGTTTTGTAGTTCAAGGCTCTTGCTGTTCAGTAATTTCTTCTTCTCTTGTTAGCAAATCACAAGTCATCTTGCCCTGTGCTGCTACATTGTTCTTATCATTCAGAGCTCTCTGAAGGCTGAAGAATGACTACTTGAAACTGATTGTGTCTGCAATTAGCATGAGAGCAACAGAGTGATTCATCACTGAGATGCCAGCTAATTTGTGAACTCTGGAAGTAGGTTGCACTGGTTACTGGAGTATATAGTGCTAGAAGGACTGTGCAGAAGCCAAAGGTTTCATTCTTCAGGTCAGTTAGGGCTTGCCAAGATTCATAGATATGACAGAGATGTGCCACCACACTCTGTGACTAAAAGTGTGGGTTTTTTCCAAAGTAATCAAAGATATTGATTCCAAGTGAAGTTGTAACTTCGACAGAGTGAGATGTTTGGGCATCCTGCCACATTAGAGTTGTCTCAAATCCTGTCACTGGAACTCTGCTAAAAGGAATCCAAACCCTGAAATTCAAGATCTCATTTGACGTTCTGAGGTGGAGTGATTCATTCTGCAAGAAAAAGGTCAGTGACTCACATCTACTTGTTGCACCAAGCAAGATTTTTTCCTTAGATGCTAATGCGATTTTAAATTTCAGGGGAAAGAAACATGAAGAAATGTAGCAACTGCAAATAGTGCTGGAAAGAGAAATAACTGTCCTTTGACCAGCTCTGTGCCCATTCTTTGAAGGCAGTCCACATCCTACAATTTGAAGCAAGAGATGCTCTAAACAACCTCTCTGGATTCTCTGTATACCCCTGCCCCCCTCTCCCCCCATGCTGTTCTTTGTGTCCTTTAGAACAGTTTGGTGAAAGCTGTAACTTTTGTGGGAAAGCTTGTCATTAACAATTAGACATAAAGATGTCTGATTGATGAGATCTTTGCAGCTGAACCTTCTTTCTCTCAAAGAGAGAGCAAAAGAAAGTTTTGAATTGGAGGCAACTACTAAGTTCTATCTTCAAGTCTTCTATTTTGTTCTGATCAGCAGCAGAATCTCAATATACATACAAGATTCATAACTCAATGTCAAGATTGACCTCCGTGTACCCAAAGAGTTCAGCATTTCAGTCAGGCTTACTAATGCATAGTTTTCCTTTTGTTTTGTTACATGTTTATTTTCACTTATACCTGGTTACACCCAGGTTAGTACAAAACAAAAGCTGCTGAGTCAAGCAAATCAAAGGTGTTCAGCCATCTCCAGAGGTCTATCATGCAGAATGGCTACTAGAGAAGACAGGCACCATCACTCTGAACATCCTCCCTTTTTGTCCTTCTTCCTTCATCTTTGGTTGCTGAGGACAATGCCATATGGTATGGAGTAGCCCTTTGGTGAGTTGAGGTCAGCTGTCCCATCTGTGTCTCCTCCCTACTTCTTGTGCAAACCCAGCACTGGTGGGATGAAAAGCACAAAAGGTCTTGACTCTGCGTGAGCACTGCTCAGCAGTAACTAAAATATCTCTGTTTTCCTCACAAATCCAAAACATAGTCTCATACCAGCTACTATGATGTAATTTAATTGTATCCCAGCCAAAACCAATACACACCATCATCATGCTTGATTAATGCCCAGATTTGTTCAATAATTATTTCCTAATAAATACATTTGAGAAGATTGCTTTTCTGTATAAAACCCTGACACAAAAGGAGATGAATTTCCCAGGATGGTGATTTCCCAGAATAAAATTGGTTACATATTAAGATTTGGGTGTAATTAGTGCAATCAAATATTAATCTGATTGGAGGAGAAAGAATGTTTTCTGTATCTAGCAAATAGAGTTTTGAGTACTTTGAGACACTTTTGTGCATACCATAAACTCACTGCACAAAAGAGGCCAAAGAACTGCAGAGACAAAGAGGAAGAAGAAAACATTGACACTTTCAGTGACAGTAATGAATGTAATACTTTTCCAACTCATGGCATTTGAACTCCTGGAGGATGAACCTGTGGAAACAAGCCACAACAGAAGAAAGCACAGGCTAAAGGCAAATGGCAGTGATGGCAATATAAACCCAGAAGACCTTGAGGGTCAGAGAAGAGGTTCACTGTAAATAACTCAAACTGTAGTGATGCCAAATGTAACTTGGACGGATTTCTTTGCTCCTTCTAGTGTACTTTCTATTGATGAAGTTTGTTTCCAGGAGCCTTGGGTTTCTGACTTATCTCCCTGACTTACATTTAATGTACAAAGATTCAGAAGGAACTATTTGCCTTACCATTTCTCTCCTCTTGCTCATACACATTTCTTATCAGAGGTACAATGACCAATCACTTTTCTATACTGAACATTTAGCTGCTTTTAAGTCAAATATATTTGAGATGATGTTCAGTACTGCAGAGGCTACACCTCAAATACTGTGTTCAGGTTTGGACCCCTCAGTACAAGAAGGATATTTAGGTGTGTCCAGAGAAGGGCAATTAAGCTGGTGAAGGATCTGGATGTTTCTGAGGAGTGTCTGAGGGAACTCAGGCTACTTAGCCTAGACACAAATAGCCTCATGGGAAACCATCTTGGTCTCTACAACTACCTGAAAGGATGTTGGAACGAGGTGGAAGTTGGTCTCTTTTCCCAAAGGGAAAATGACAGGAGAAGAGGAAACTACCTCAAATTGCACCAAGGTTTAAGCTATATGTAAGGAAAAATTTCTTCACCAAAATGCTTATCTGAAAGTGGTAAAAGTCATCATCCCTGGAGGGATTTAAAAGCCATGTACATGGGGTGGTGAGTGACATAGTTTAGTGATAATCTGGCAGTGCTGGGTTAACAGCTGAACTCAATGATTGTAAAGGTCTTTATCAACCAGAACAATTCTATGATTCAGTGGGACAACGTTGCCCAGAAATTTCTCCTGACTTTGCTTCTCTGCTGCTAAAGGACACTGAGTCCCTTTGTGAGGGTTGAGCCTGATGTGACTGCACTGTCAGCTCCTGGTAAATTCATATATATTTAAGCACATTAAACATCTGCTGAATTAGTTCTAGGAGGACTGTTCTGTTAGGCAGGCCTTCCTGCCCTTGAGAAACAAATCACAAGACAGCTTACACTGTGCTCTGACATTCTGTGCAACCACAGGCAACATTGCCCTCCTGAGAAAGCATGGAGGAGACCCAACACTATAATGCAAATTGCTGACATTATATGTCCTAGGCAATATAATGAAGCCTTAACCTTGCAGAACTTCTTCCCTTGTGAACAGAGATCTATCCAATTAGACCCAGCTATGCTCTCCATTCTCTAAAGAGCATTCCCAAGCTGAGCGTGTCTACTTGCTCCCAACTCTAGGTGGAAGAGGACTATGAAGCATACTATTTGCAAGGTGTTTCACTGTCTGGGAGAACCTAAATGGCAATTAACATGTATTCAGTGCTCTAGGGTTTTAACCCTATAAAGCTACTATGTAGACTTCTGGGGCACTGCTCTTAATTGCTGTCTTGCTACTCTTGGAATGTTGAATGGTAATGATAGATGGATTTTATTCCCACATTTTTACATGCCTGTTTCTCTGCTTCATGAGACACTCAAATTCTCTTGGAAATATTGTCCACAGACATGTTTGAGATAAAGCTGACAGAGAAGTGGTACCAGGGAGAGACTGGCTAGGCGGCACAGAAAGGTACAAAGTAGGCTGACTGTGAGTATTTAGGGAGATATGACAATCATAAAGAGTTATTTTGCATCTCTGCCTTACAGCAGCAGCAGAAGCACAAGTTGTGCAAGATGCAAAATTAACAGTCGTCTGAGTTCCCTGTAAGTGCTAGGGTAGTAGCTTTGCCAGATGTTTTCAACAGCTGCACATTCTTTAAACACCTGGCAATTTAAAACCTTCTTTATTAAAAAAAGATAATTCCAAAAATAAGTGGAAAAATTAATACTATTTTTTTTCCTCTAAAATAAAGAGCTAATTTTGGGCTCCATTCAGATAATCCTGTAAGCGCATATGAATATTCAGTTGGTGCCACAAGGTAATGCACTTGAAAAGCTCATCTTCACACTCACAAAATACCAGAGGAACAACTGGAGGCATTATCCTGCCCACTACCCTGTAGCCATCAACTCAGCAAAGGCCATTCTCTCCACACACAGGGTAGTCAAGAGAAAACAGGGCAGCTGCGGGGGCCCCCATGACTAGGTCAGAGACGTGAGTCCTTGCTTTGAGACCCCTCAGGGCTATCCCAAGAACGCCTCAGCCCCATTAGCTTGGGGGTGGGGGCACCCAGCCAGTAGGTCAATGGGAGAAGGTCACCTCACAAATTAAGAGGGGTCATTGCTTTTGGAGTATGGGAAACATTGTGAGAAAAAGGACAACTTTGTCATGTACTCTGACCAGATGTTTTAGGCAGGTCTTCTTTCCCTTCAAGTAATTTTTTTGTAGCTCACATTTCTCTCTCTTACAGATGGGAGTGTCGTGTCACACAGTTACAAAGCTCCCCTGAAGACAAGCATTAAAGGCTGTTCCCCCTTTCACAATGCTCCAACAATGTTTCTTATCTTGCCATACAAGGAAACTACATTGGTTTGTTCTTGACAAATCCATCTCCTTGTCATTCTGTGTGCTTAGACCTTGTCTGCTCAATGTTGCTGTCTTGGATTTTTGCTAGGGACTGAATCTTCCTTTTTTTTTATCCCTTTTATAAAGACAGGCTTTGCGCATTCTCCTTTTTGGTCTCTTATTCTGACCCAAGGTCTTGCAGATCTGAGATAAGATCAGCCAATGGAATAAATAACCTAGGATGAAGTTTAACACATCCAGTTGATTCAAAAAAAGTTGAACTTCTTTGACTAGCATTTACTGTTCTTTATTATAATCTGAGAGTTTGGTTTATTGTATTGGTATACGATAGCTGTTGGCACATGAACCTGGTGAACAGTATAGAGAACAACTCATGACAAATGGCTCAGGGAATTGGAATTGTTTAGTCTTGAGAAAAAGAGGTTCTCTACAACTACCTGAAAAGAGGTCATAGTTAGGTGAGTGTTGGCCTCTTCTCCCCAGTGTGAAGTGACAGAATAGGATAGGATAGGATAGGATAGGATAGGATAGGATAGGATAGGATAGGATAGGATAGGATAGGATAGGATAGGATAGGGTAGGATAGGGTAGGATAGGATAGGATAGGATAGGATGGGATGGGATGGGATGGGATGGGATAGAATAATAGAATAATAGAATAGAATAAACCAAGTTGGAAAAGATCTTTGAGATTATCGAGTCCAACTTATCACCTAACACTATCTAATCAACTAAACCATGGCACAAAGCACCCTATCCAATCTCTTCTTAAGCACCTCCAGTGGTGGTGACTCCACCACCTCCCTGGGCAGCCCATTCCAATGGCCAATCACTCTTTCTCTGAAGAACTTCTTCCCAAAAAGAAGAAATGGTCCTAAGTTGTCTTTGGGGAGATTTAGATTGGATATCAGGAAAAAATTATTTACTAAGAGTGGTCCAACTTTGGGACAGATTGCCCAGGAAGGTGGTGGATTCAATGTCCCTGGAGGTGTCAAAAATGTGTGGACATGGAAGTCAGGACATAATTTAACAGCCATGGTGGTTCACAGTCAGGCTTAATCATCTTAGAGGTCTTTTTCCAATTGTAATGATTCATGACTCTAGGATTTTATGATTTATTGTACTAGTCACTGCACACAGCTCACTTTTTAAATGAAGACTGATAATGCACAAGAAGAAAACACTAACTTTTCTGACACATTCTGCTGCTGATTTCTCCATGCCACAGAGAGATTTGAGCATAGTGAGCCCTTCTCTTATTCTTTGTACTGATTGTGCACTCTGTAAGTTTTCTTTTTTACCCCATGTCCCTTGGTAAATGAGCTCATTTTATCTCTAGGTCTTTCACATTTTGCCCACTCTATACTCAAGCTATAAGGAGTCAGATTGACAGCGCGTTCTCACAATACTATCTTTTCTAACAGTTGTGTTTCATGAATCATCTCATAAAGCTAGGCTTTTCTTGTCTTTTTTTTGTTCTTTCTGCTGTGCCTGGTAATGTATCCATAAGCTCTTGCTGGGACTCCCTAACTTGCATCACATTATTGAGTTGTTCACCCAGGAATGAAACAGAAGGATCAGTTGTGGAAATCTTTTACTGATACTTTCTATTCCTATAGTAGAAAATGAAGATACACAGAGTGATTATTTTTTTGTTTGTTTGTTTATGATATTTTGCCTGGGAAACAATTAGAGTTCCTTGCAAAGAGTGACACATTTTGGGAGTATTAAATTTGCTCAACAATGCTATCATCCTCATGGACCACATAAGAAGCATGAGCCCATCACAGTGTGATAGCATATTAGAAGTTAGAAGGAACCTCCAGAGACCATCAGGTCCAACCTCTCTGCCAGAGCAGGATCACCTAGGGTAGTCCACACAGGAATGCATCCAGACAGGTTTTTAAAGTTTCCAGAGAAGGAGACTCCACAACTTCTCTGGGCAGCCAAGCAGGAACATGCAAATATCTTTTTTTGCCTGTGTTTGCACTGAAATTAATTAAATTCATATAGTGGTTTGATGGAAGGGAAAGTCTTTCCAGGGCTGAACTGATAGGAAGATGTGATGTGCTTTGTCTAATCACCTCCCTGAAGAACGAATTTGAGTGAGGAGTGGATTCACTGTTAAGCATCAGCATCAGAATATAGACGATTTTATTATTTGAGAGACTCTGATGTTCAAAACTCCAATCTTAAATCATGATATGACACACCAAATGCTACCTGTCTCTGCTTTTGCCTTCAGTTACAGAGAAGAAAAACTGGTACCTGAGAGCTTATGTTTTGGAAAGATCTTCCCAAGACAGTACAGTAATTGGGATGCTGCTCTTTTTGGTATTCCTAATTTGTACAGTAAACAGAACTGTAAAATCCTAGGCCGTGACCAGAGACTTGAGGTGTTATAATGATAAAATGAAAAGAGTGAAGCCAGCTGTCAGACAATCTGTACACTAGGCTTCATAAGATGCAACTAGCAATGAGATTTAGAAGTGCACAAAAAATAAAACTAGCCAGATCAGGTCAGACCAAATAACTATTCAAAGTGGATTCTTACAGGATGACAACTATACTGTGATATTTCCTCAAAAACCTCTCCCATACAACAGCAACTTGCAGTTCATGGACTCCCCGAGCCAGATTTGCTATTTTTATTTATTAATCCTTGGTGAACTGTGACTACATGGTGAACAATAATTTCAGATAATTTGAGATATTATTATTGATATACATTATTGTATTATTACTGCTAGTAAATGTTCATTCTTCCTGATCCAATAAAAGAGGTCTCTGTAAACTACACAAATGAATATGCATTATGAAAAATAATGGCTGTATAATCATTTCCATCTTATTTCATTTCTTAGCAGGGTTTGGATTAAGTTCATCATTCTACAGAGAATGGTATTCAGAAAAAGAGTGATAGGCTTCCAACTGCTCTTTTTAGCATTTTCCTGTGGCACTCAGCACAATAGCATCCAATTCAGATTTTGCGATACTATTGTGCTAATAAATCGTGGTCCACATCCCTTTCACTCCATCAGGGACTCTTGCAAAAACCAATCACAAAAATAGATCAGAAAGCCATCTTTATTTCCCTTCCCACACCCCCAGTAATCATTTGACAAAAGAGAACATTTCAGATTGACTCAGAATTGTTCTTAGAAACAGCATTTTGTCTGAGGAGAACCTGATGCATTTTCACATAAAATTGATTCTTGCCCTAAGAAAAATCAAAAGTCAGTCATTGTTCGTGCAAAAAGTGTTGACTATTTTCAGCTCTGCCACAAATGTCTCCTCTTGTTTGAGACAGAAAAAGATTTTCTTTTTCTCTTCTGTTATTGCAAAGGGCCTGGAGAACCTAGACCTTCATGTGTCCTTTCCTAGAACACATTGCAGGATTGAAAGGGATGAAATATCACCAAACACACAATATAGCACACAGGTACAATATGAACACTATGTGCAATAAGCATAGCCAAAGGATTAATTTGATTTTCATAGAACTATGCACTATTAAGTAAGTCTAAGACACTGCACTCCAGTAGCTGATGCCAAAGGATTTCCTATATTCCTAATGCAGTTTTGAACAGCTGTAACACTTCACAACAAGGCAGGCTGGTATTCATGCTTTACTGTCTTGCAGACTTTGTTTCTTCTCCTTCATCTATCTTCAAAGTACTGAAAGTAAAACATAATCTAGTCTCTATATGCTTTATGTTGACTTGTTTCACAAATTTTGCTTTGTATTTCCAAAACATTTCACCACATTCCTTCTGCAGGGATAAGCTATGACTGACTCAGTTAAACCAGTACAGCTTTTGTATGCAAACACTGAGCTGCCCACCTAGCTCTAAGACAGCAAAGACAAACTGCCACATGCTGTTGAGTCAAAACTAAGAATTGCCAAGGAAAAGGATGTGAAGAAACACCTGATTTCTGCACCATAAGAAGTATGGAAGTAGTAGGCAGTGAAAGAGGAATAATGGAGGCTGAACTCTGACCTGTGAATCACCATTGACTGTAATATATATTTGGAGAATTAGGCTGGATTTCCTTTGTGACATATTTCTCTGGGTGTTAAGAAGTACATTCTGTGACCAACATGATCAACCATTTGTCTGAACAGCAACCAAACAAAACGCAAACCAACAAACAAAAAACAAAACAAAAATACACAGCCCTCAACCCCCTTCCCCCTACCCCCCCAAAAAATCCCAAAAAAATGGCAAAGCGAAAAAAATAATTGGTTTTCCTGTACTGGTATAATTATGCAATTACCAGTGTGCGGTACATTTACTCCTCTGGTTCAGAGCACAGTTGGTTTGCATAGCTGCATCCTGTTCTCACAGCTCTCAGTCCATCACACTCCTAAAGTATTCCCCTAAGTGTTGGCATTATCATAGGTGTAGGCTTTTGAAGAAGGAAGAGTTCACTCTTAGTTGAAGCTGCAATCTGGGCTGACCTCCTCTGCTCCCTTCTCTGGCAGTTCAAACACTCTCCACTACCTGCACTTCATGAGAACCAGTTAATTATTCATCAAGAGCTAAGGCCTTTAAACTCCATTGATTTCTTATGTCTGGCTCTTGATCGAATCTGGTAAATTCATTTCTGTTTGATGACATTAAGTATTTTGAATAATTAATATGGTAATTTATTACAGACTGAGGAGTAAATGTTACCTTCTGCTGGGAGGAGTGTTAGGAGGGGAATACTCTTTAGGGCACTTTCCCCAATTCCTTTAATGTCAACATGGTACTTAATGTAAATGCCTGTCTGACATCTATTGCTTCTATGAGACTCCAGTATGAGCACACCTGGGAGAACAAGTACTACTTGCACAAGCATCCATTCTTACAGTATGATTTTAATTGACTGAAAAACAATCAAAATGTCTAAGAGATATCAAACATGAGGGAGGAAAAAAAATCATTGTCTTCTCAGCTCAATGAAGTTTTTGTGTGTGTGTGAAGTCTTCAGGAACAGAAAAGAACTCTAGGATCCAAATCCTGCCAAAACCAGTATTTTACAGGACACTTTGGCGTCTTAATCCATTATGGATTGAATAGAACAATAATAATTACTTCTGTGCCTTTCTTTCCAACCAGGAGGAAAGTAATCCCTTCCTTGATGAGTATAAGCATAGGGACATATTTGTCTTTTCTCACTATTTCCATTATAATGCATCTAATAATCAGAATCATTCACTACTTATGGTTTTGCTTTCTTTCTATCCCATTAACTTCTTTTCTAGACTGTTATTTATATCCCTCAGGTGCTAAGATCATAATCTCTAGGTTCTGAAGACACCAAACTTACATGAACCAATAAAATGCCTTAAACCAGAATAACTCTTCCTTTGATCGGCCTCTGATGAGAAAGCTTTTTTGCCTTGTGAGGTCATGCTAACACTAAGCATTCAGACACTGGAATAAAAATCATAAGGACAAAGAGGAAATGCTAAATCACTTTTCATTAGAAAGATATGATAATGAATCAAGATATGTCCTAAACAACACACTGAAATAATCAGTGGTGATTGCATACAAGATAAGGCTCTTCAAAGTGTTTTCCACTGTTTTATGATTTCCCTTTGTGGATTTGACTTCCCCTAGAGGGATTTTTTTTGTTTGTTTGGGTTTTTGTCTTGTTTTTTGGTTTGTTTTGGTTTGTTTTTTAGTCTAAGCTGATCTCATCTCCTCTGCACTTCTTTTTTACTGGAACTTGAGTCTATTTCTGATCTATTTTCTTCAGGACTGTGTATAGTTTTTAAGAGCAGGCATAAGAACAGAAGAGACTATTCTTGCAGAATTATAGAGGTGGAGGTGATTTAACCTTCCTTTCTCATCAGGTAGGTTCTTTCAGATAGGATTTGAGCTGTATTATTGCTGAAGTTAGACAGCAATACTTCAACAACAACCATAAAGCTCTGATGTTTGCCAGTGTCTAGACAGTAGTCTCAGCCCCACAGCATGGCTTCAGCACAGCTAGACCTAGCACTAAATGGTCATCTTGTTGATCTAGAGCTAGCTATCTAGGGCTGCAAAATGGTGCAACTGCTGATTACAGACAATAGTTCTAATTCATGTTTCTTTTGTCCTTCCTGGCTTGTTATATTGCTATCTTTCAGCTCATGCAAACCTTCATTCTATCACTACTGTTATCCAGAAGCAGAGGGGGTCAATCAATGACAAAAATACATAGCAGATTTGGGCAGATCTGAAGGCATCTGTGTCTCCAGATATCTTCCAGCTTTGTTTCCTTGCCATAGGATGCCCATTTCTTTCCTGGCACTCCTTTTACTAGCCTTGGAGATAGATTCTGTTATATAAGCAGTTGAGCTGTGAGGACACAGTCATTAGCTAAAATGTCCTGGGGCTCGTATTAGAAGATAAAAAATTCTGAAAGGCATTCATTTGGCTGTTTGCCAACAATTCAAAGCATTTAATATCTAGTGCTGTCTTTAATAATTCATTACGTTTCAATATACCTAAGACCTCTGCTGAGAGTGACAATAAAAGAGGTTAAACAGGATTCCTGCTGATCTTTTGTACTTTTGTTGGTTTAAACTCTGATAAATATATGTTTTACCAGACACTAATATAACATTAGGTAACAAATGCCTTTTAGTCAGTGAAATGAGTGAGAGGCATTTTGCTCTCTCTGTAACAGCAAATGCAGCCTTTCCCCTTTAAGCTGATATGTTTCTTTCAATTACAGATGGTGAGTTTGCATGAGAAAATGGTTCTTAAGGACCAAGCTGCAAGGATCAGCTCAATGGCTTCAAAATTCAACTTAGAAGACAGATTTTGATGGTATATGACTCTGTGTGCATATTTGTTTCTGTCCTGATAAGCAGATAAAATACATGTCTTAAATTAGGAGGAAAAAAATATAGGAAAAATACATTTCAAATAAAGATAAATAAATAGCTCCATACCTTCAATTTAACAACATTTGTCCCACCAGGTACTTAGAATTTGTATAAATGAATATACAAACATTGGCCATGCATCCTGCAACTCTATTTTCTTATAGTTTGTAGGTGTCCAGAAGGAACATAATAACTGCAGATGATGACAGTGTGAAATATTTCCTGTCTCTTAGCCTGTGCCCCTCTTCAGCATCCTTAGAGCTTTCCTAAGATGCAACATGATTCCCACACAGGAAACTTATTAGCTCAGTGTGTTGTTTCTGATTTCCCACATATTGCTTGTAATTAAATCTGACTCCAGAAGAAAAGACAAAACATCCTTGGATGAGTTCACTGGGAAGACTGAGAAGCACAATGTATGAGAGAATAAAGAATAATTTATGCTGTAAAGGAGCTATGTAGATTTTCTGATCTGGGCTACACTACATAGTCTGCTCATCTCCTGTAGCTCCTTCACTTGGCTACTCAATATAGGTATTGAGTGCACCTAATCTGAGGTGCATCTCTCACTCATGAAGCCACCACTATCTCCAACATCAGACTGAGGCACTAAGTACTCATTCCCTGCAGCATGACACTTGATCTACTGTATCTCCATCCAGAGCTTTGCCTGAAGCCAGAAAGGAGTTTTCCAGTGGGTGGAGACTGGAGAAGTGGTTCCATCTAATGCTGGAGAACATGTCTATGTAGACTCCTTCAATCCCACACTGCCTTAATGAGTAATTCAAGGCCCATTGTAACACTTATTGTCAAAATCCCTGTTAACCAGTCCTGAGAACAGTGCTGATGCTCCGCAGTTATATACCAGCTTCCCAGCAGCACCTGGATAACAGTCCTGATACTATCTAATGAGGAATTACCTCAAGTGAAAAAAGGTATTGCTCTCAGAAAACAGCCAAGCAGAAAACTGCTAGTATGATCTGTTAGGAACATTAGACTCTATAAGCAACTCTATAATTTGCAATTCAACTTTATCTGTCAGAAGCAAGCAATTGTTGTGTTACCTGCTAAAGTTCTTAGCTAGTCTTTTTCACCATACTCTGCCTTACATGATGCTTAAATGCAGAACACAATCTCTAAGACCAGCTCCTGTTCCACAAGCTATTGAAAGACGACCTTCAAGTTGAACTGCAAATTAATCTCCTTCAAAACTGGAGTCAGGAGGATTGCCCATATAAAAGTACATCATGCAGTCTGAGATGCTTCAAGGTAAGAGAAACGTCAGCACAAGTGCAACAGCCAGGAAAACAGGACTTAAAGAGGCGTGGACACTTCTGAAGCAAGAACAAAGAAACAAGCAGAAAATTAGAAGTAGGTGTCTTCTTACAGCACTAAATATCACCCCATCCAAATCTGCAGTATTCCTTGGAAAGTCCAGCAGAGAAACTACAAGCTACAGAAATTTGGCTGTGGGAACTCATAGGTTGCTCTGGGAAATGAAAATTAATTTAGATTGTGAAAGCACTTTTTATAGGCAAGCTGTCATAGTTTCTCTCTGTGGTTTCAACACGCTTTAGTTTGCAGCCTAATCATAAATATTTAGGTATGTGTTTGAGTGGTAATTTAGAGGATCTGTGTATGTAAAACTAAAATATTGCAATACATAGAAGAAAGGTCTGCACCGTATTAATATGAACTACACAACACAATCTGAATGCTATATCCATTATATGTGGATAACTAAAGGGTATCTGTGTTTCTTGTCCATAATCTTTGAGTCACAAGAGAGCTTTGCTGAGTTTTGGTGATTCCATAATCAGACAAAAATACGCTATGCTTCTGAGACTGCTGAAGCATAACCCCCCCAAAAAATAAAACAGTTCAGTCAAGTTTCTCACAGGCATACTTAAAGGGGAAAAAAATTTTGAGAGGACAAAAAAAAAAAAAAAAAAAAAAGGCATGTTAACCATGTGAAAAAAACATTTAGCAAACACAAAGACCTTTTTTTCCTAATATGATTGCAGTCCAAACAGAGAAGTCAAAAAGCGAGATGTGATGTGACTGTACAATGCCTCATAGTATTCTTGAGTTGATCATATCTCCCAGGCAACCAGCACCAGAACAAGGGGACGCAGTCTCAAGCTCCGCCAGGGGAAGTTTAGGCTTGAGGTGAGGAGAAAGTTCTTCACTGAGAGAGTCATTGGTCATTGGAATGGGCTGCCTGGGGAGGTGGTGGAGTCACCATCCCTGGAGGTGTTGAAGACGAGACTGGACGTGGCACTTGGTGCCATGGTCTAGTCATGAGGTCTGTGGTGACAGGTTGGACTTGATGATCCTTGAGGTCTCTTCCAACCTCTGTGATACTGTGATACTGTGATACAGTGTCATACCCGCTGTATAGTATAACAGGGAAAATACTTTCAGTCCTCTGAGACTTGAGTCAGTTCTAAATCCAAGAAGCAGTGCACAGAGACAAATATTCACTTATTATAATGTTTCAAGCATTAAAAAAAAAGTATACAATGTTCCTAATTTTTCCACAACCATAACCTGTGCTTGGCCAAAATCTGATGAGGTAAGTGATTTCATTTATTTTTTTTCCATAAGCTTTTCCTATCCAAACAAAACCCCTATTCGCTAGAGTATTACCACAGTACTGCCAGTAAAAATGGCCAAGAGCAGGAGCTAGGCCTTTGACACTGTCCCCCATAGCAAACTCCTGGCCAAGCTGTCAGCCCATGGCTTGGATGGGAGCACACTGCGATGGGTTAGGAACTGGCTGGATGGCCGAACCCAGAGAGTGGTGGTGAATGGTGCCACATCCAGCAGGCAGCCAGTCAGTAGTGGAGTCCCCCAGGGATCAGTGCTGGGCCCCATCCTCTTTAACATCCTAATTGATGATCTGGATGAGGGCATTGAGTCTATCATCAGTAAATTTGCTGATGACACCAAGCTGGGGACAGGAGTTGATCTGCTAGAGGGTAGAGAGGCTTTGCAGAGAGACCTCGACAGGCTGGACAGATGGGCAGAATCCAACGGCATGAGATTTAACACCTCCAAGTGCCGGGTTCTGCACATTGGTCACAACAACCCCATGCAGTGCTACAGGCTGGGGTCAGAGTGGCTAGAGAGCAGCCAGGCAGAGAGGGACCTGGGGGTGCTGGTTGATGGTAAGATGAACATGAGCCTGCAGTGTGCCCAGGCGGCCAGGAGGGCCAATGGCATCCTGGCCTGCATTAAGAACAGTGTGGCCAGCAGGAGCAGGGAGGTCATTCTGCCCCTGTACACTGCACTGGTTAGGCCACACCTCGAGTACTGTGTCCAGTTCTGGGCCCCTCAGTTTAGGAAGGATGTTGACTTGCTGGAACGAGTCCAGAGAAGGGCAACAAAGTTAGTGAGGGGCTTGGAACACAAGCCCTATGAGGAGAGGCTGAGGGAGCTGGGGCTCCTTAGCCTGGAGAGGAGGAGACTCAGGGGTGACCTCATTACTCTCTACAACTACCTGAAGGGGGGTTGTAAACAGGCAGAGGTTGGTCTCTTCTCCCAGGCAGCCAGCACCAGAACAAGAGGACACAGTCTCAGGCTGCGCCAGGGGAAGTTCAGGCTGGAGGTCAGGAGGAAGTTTTACACAGAGAGAGTGATTGCCCATTGGAATGGACTGCCCAGGGAGGTGGTGGAATTGCCATCACTGGAGGTGTTCAGGAGGAGACTTGACAGGGTGCTTGGTTACATGGGTTAGTTGATTAGGTGGTGTTGGGTGATAGGTTGGACGCGATGATCTTGAAGGTCTCTTCCAACCTGGTTTATTCTATTCTATTCTAGATAAAAGAAATCATTTCACTCCTGTTTTACAGATAATAAAACTGAGCTTAGGAAGTCCTGAATGTTTTGCATGTAACAACGCAGAAGATCTAAACAGGGGCCTGAACTAAGAGCTCTTGAATTTCCATTTGGTAGTTAAAAGATAAATAACTATATAAACAAAACCACTTTCAGGAAGTTATTTTGTTGAAACTTGCTTAGCATGGAGACTAACATAATTATTTTATTTTTAAATGCTAGTAAGAGAGTGATTTAAATCTTGGTAGTGTTTATTTCAGTGTTTTAAGCGTCACTTTATGAGGATATTTTTTAAAGATAAAATTTCTTTGACTGGTATCTAACCTTACAGTATTTTCATGTCTCATAAAAAAATTATTTTTACTCAAAAATATGTGCTTGCCAGTGGCATTTAAATTAGATGTAAATCAATGTTTATGATCCCATCCAAATACAGTGACATCTTCAGTTCTTTTGCTACTGTGCTGGAATAAACAGGCTAATTCATACCCCTTGAAAAAGCAATTTTTTAGCAAAATGCTGATCCTAACACTATATTTGCAGAAGCTCAACTGTTTATCTACTTCGCCCACAGACACCATATGGGGCATATGTAGGACACATTGAGTGGCTGGAATTAGAAGAACCATTTGTGAACTGCATATAAATGTATAATTTGCACATAATTCTCTGAGCTAATAACCAAATTAGAGAAGGTGATAGCACCATCTTTTTTGGTGGTGTTTTTTTTTTCTTCTCCAAATTGGTGTTTATGGAAATGATTACCTCATCCAGCTCTGGTATGTCTCAGAGCAGAAATTAAATCAGAAATAAGTTGTCTTAAGACATGATTAGAAATAAATGGTCAAAACTCTAAAACTCAGCGTACATTAGAGTGATGGGAAGTTTCTTTTTGAGAACTAGAAGGGATATTTTGCTTTCACCCACTCTTGTTTAAAACACTGATTAAACACTTCCTTAATCTTTTGGATGTCAGTGGATCTAAGTGCTTGCTGAACTGTTACCACATAAGCTCTTCCTTAACCTCAAAGGCATTGTTGTGGCTTGGTGCATGCTAAAATGTGATCACATCTTTGTTAAGAACGTTGGAGTCTAAATGTAATGAGAACCTGGCCCAAGGAGACCAGACAGCCTCAGTACAGGGAAATGAGTAGGATAAAAGCTTGACATGCCGGCTCAAAGAACATCTGTTACTGCGTTTCAGAGATAACTGAGCAATTTTAAAGGCAGTGAAACCCTTTGTCAGCTTCCTGTTTAGTCCATAATTGATCTGTAAAAGCTTTTTCAAAGTGCCACCAGAGGAAAGAGACAAATGGGTTCAGAATTTTTATGGTGCTCTAAGTCCTGTTGTGGAAATTAAGCTGAACCTTGTTCAGAAATTGAAGCACTCCAGGACTAGCTTTTTTCCAGATCAAGATGAAAATATGGCAGCAGCACTGCTCCCCCCTATTTGTCCCACATCATAGGTCATCACCAAAGAGTACAAAAGGAGCTAAGGCTTCAGATACAGTAGTCAACATCTCCACTTTCTCCAAGGACCAGATGTAAGAGAAGAGCAAGTGCAGGCTGTGATTACTGTCTGCAAAATTTTAAGATGCTTTTACTTTCTGGCAGCAGCTCAGTTCCTTGTGGGAGTAACTGTCAATACTAGCAGATATCAATTATAGTTGCTTCTCTTCCTGAATCTTGAAGAAACTGAGCTGCTGCTTAGAATCATGCTGCACAGACACAGACAAACCAAAAGAATTCTGTATTTCCAAAATCTTGAGAAACATTGGCATAGCATTAATCACTGTCATTTGCTAGCAGAAACAATCATCCAAGTGTAATCACTTCTTGATTGCTAAAGACATTTTCCTTTGCCTACAAACCCAAGGTTTGATATTTTTCATCAGAAATATCTGTTGCAGCTGCTGCTGAGAACCACAACTGACAGCAGAAGTAGACAGATATTTGTGATATTTTGGTGTTTCTGTCCACAAATGCAAGCTCAGAAAGTCAGTAAAAAATGTGCTTAGCACAGAATGTAGTCATATATAAATATATATATGTGAATATCTCTTATATGTATATAGTCATCTTGATGAATGTTTCTCCCCTGCTTGGACATAGAGAATCATGAGAAGAGTAGCTGTATCACTCACAGAAGACCTGTCTTCATCTCACTTGAAGAATGCACCATTATAATCTCCAACTTTCCATAAGATGTGGATCAGAGGCAGGGATGCAAATGTGATAAGCATCCTTAGAGTCAGACCTCCTCTTTCTGCTATATTTTGATCAGTTGTGACTGCAAAAGCAATTCTCCACTGTGAACAAGTAATGTCTCTGTGAGATTCTTTACCATGAATCTTCACCAGGCAGCTATTAATCTTAAATCATATTCTTATGAGGTGTTTCTTCTTTTATTCCTTCCTGGCTTTGTGATACTGATACCATACCTGTCATAAACAAGACAAATCATATATTCTCCATTGCTGGAAAGAAAGATGTCTGAGAGGAAGTGACTCAGAAGGAATTCAGAGATGATGTTTAATCTAGGAATGAGTGAAAACACCCAGCAAAAAGGCGTTATGTTCCCAAATCCATGTAGATATCTCTGTGGCAAAGAAGACCAGAACAAATACACTATGAACACGGCCAAACAGATTCATAGGGCTGAATTAGTAGTAAAATCACACTCCACAGCTGAACAATACCAGCTTTGTCTGAGAACTCCCCAAGGGTGTGCTTCAGTGCATGCCAACATGGAATATAGTACTTGCTTTTCTGAACACACCAGTGGTCTGTTTTAGAGTTTGAAGGACTAAAGAAGCACATATGAAATTATTGCACCTCTGAATGCTTGCAGCTCAGCTGTAGGAAGCTATCCCTAGCACTTGTGTCAATAAATTACAAGTGAGGGATTGCTTGCTTCTACCCCTTACCAGTATTTTGATATCTATTATAAGGAATTAGCTTCCTACAGCAACAGTAAATAAAAGAACATGAAGCTTGGGCTGGTTGTCAGTGACCTACAAAATTAGGTGTCCTCCCACCCACTTTATCTGAGATGCAAAGCCAATTACTGAGGTAATAGGTGGAATGAGTTTATTCCTCACATGAGATTTCTGTCATGCTAGTAAAACAAAAGTGTGATTCAGGAAGGTTTCTTTTCCTTACCAGTGCATATCCTGGACAGCATATAATTTATCAAGGAATAAATTATATTCTGCTGTCACTCTATCAGCTAAAGGAAAAAGAAAACAAACCCAAAGAAACTGTAATGTGTAGATTCATCTCTCAAGTTAAAAAACGTGAAAGGGCCGTAGCATAGAATCAGATAATTAATTGAACCAAATATCAATAAACCAATGATGATGGATACGAGTATCTATGGGAATTTGTGATCACGTAACAACAAACAAAGTACCAAGAGCTGAAGCTGGATGAGTGGTAATGAGACACAGATACAAATGCTGATGGTGTCAGTGGCATGAATAAAGGAGTTACAAATGGAGTACTAGAAATATCTTTAACTGCTTCTTTTGGTTTTATTTATGATTCAGAAAGAAGCTTTGGAACATCATAGGTTTTTGTTTGCATGTCTCTCCCAGTAATTGTGTAATCATTAATCAATTTTTAAAATATAATGGGAGACACTCAGAATAACTTAAATTTTGTCATAAAAAGATAATTAAAAATACATAGCTAAGAGACCTGAGAATTTCTAAGTTCCCAACAGAGGAAAAAATCATAACACGAACCCATACCTTTACAATACATTAGAGAACTCATATACGATTTCTATATATGGTTATACCATTATTTTCACCATAAATTCTCATTATCTGCATATAAGAACAGATTGTCCCAGAGAGGCAAAAAGCCTCAAAGATGCTTTTTGAGCCAGATAATGGGTCAGGAGCCAGCAGGTCTGGTTTTGCAGGAAAATGCCCACGTTACCTAGGCTTGTCTGAACATGTCCTGGAGCCTAAGTGGGCCAGCTGTGTGTGCCTTTGGCCACATTTGGAGAAAACTCTTTCTATAGGTTACAGTGTCAGGGTCTTATCTCTCAATCTGTGTTGTCACTGGCCATTACTGTCTCAGGAAATCCATAAGTACCAGCCCAAAGAGCCAGAGCTTTGCCTTGTCATTATCCAAGCTCTGGGAAGAAGCACAAGCCTCACTTGTAAGCCGAGCTGTGCTTCAGTTTAAGCAGAAAGGACTGCAGAGACCCCCTCACTGTATAGCGTTGTAAAGCCCACGAGCAGAGTGGACATGTCTTGCTGGGCCGAGAGGCAAACCCCCGGAGGAGTTGAGTCCCCAGGACAGTTTTGTTTTATTGGAAGAGGCCATGAGTGCTGCTGCGAAGAATTGCAGCAGAACCTCTTTTCTACAAGGCTTTCAGCTAAAAAGCCTTCAGGGCTAAAACCTGGATGTTTTCTCAGCAATAAGCTGCAGTCGCCAACAGAAAGTGAAACTGTGCTCCTGCAGCTTCCACACGGTCGATGCTATTTTGGTTTTGTTTAAATGTCCACGTGTGCTGTGGTACACCACCATCAGTGAGTAATTATGAAATCTGATTTTTTATAAGCATCTATTAAAGGTCTGTTGCCCTAGGGAATTCTGGAGTTTCCCCCCCCCCCGCCGTTGTGGGCAATCTCCGGCTTCGTTGCCAATGTTCCCTTTCTCCTTAAAGCTTAAAGCGTTGTTTCCAGATTTTTTGTTCATATTGTTTAAATTGTTACATGTTCCTGCTGGTGAGAATATCTGTTCCACAACCAAATATTTCAAACTAGTAAATAGGTTTTGTCAATATTTTCCCCAGGGTTTTTTATTACTATTAAAGTTATTAATATTTTTATTGATCCTTCCGCCTACTGAATATTAATAGCCTCCTTACGATCATAACACAGATAAAGACAGATGAAGATGAATATGCACACACTTGATGTTCACATTTGCTTAAGGCTTGTCTCAGAACTCGGTTTTTCTCTGAGACCAAGATTAGTCAGTCCTGAACCACAAATATGTAGGATAGCGAACATCATTAGCTCCAGTGTTCACAGAATAATTGATGCACTTGAGTTTTTCTTATCAGGAAGACCCTAAAAGAAATGTCTCTTCCTGTCTATTTCTATCAATGATCACCTTATCCTTCCTAGACTTCCTCTTCTTCTGAGCTTTCTTGATTAATCAAAGACATCTTCTCTTTCTTACATGTTCAACCTCCTTTTATTTAAATTTTCCCCCCTATTTTTTATTCTTTATTCCTGGTCTCAAAGACTTTTCCTGAACCCTCCCCTCCCTTTGAATTCTAACTAAGGAAATTACTTTGTCAAAATGGCTGAGTGCAAAGAGGGAAAAAAAAAAATAATAAACAAACACTTCCACAGAAACCTTTGCTTTAAATTCAATATGCAATAAATGGAAGATGGATGACATTCCAGATCACATCCATTATATTTTCATTATGATGACAACATACAAAGCTCTGACAGTTCTGGACTGGAGTTCATACATTAATCAAATGCTGTCTTCATTTTTTCCCTTGCACTTTTTCATTAAAGCAGTAGCAATTGAGCTATGGTCCTGTAAGCTATTCCTAAACTTGCTCCTTTTCAAGTACAAATGCTATCCAGCCTAGAAATACCTCTATATTTGCAGGCATCTCATTTTTTAAAAGCACAGTAAGGAGGAAATAGCAGTAATTATATCTATGTTTAAAGAGAAAGAGAAGATACCTAGTGTGCCTGACAGCTTACTTGAATTTCTCTAACAGCTGCATAAGCACTTTCTTACCATTTTCCCACATCCTTTTCTAAACTCACTCTTACAAAAGAATAGGTTTCACACAAGAAATGGTGAAGAATTTCCTAGAAGGGAACAAAGGTATAGGAGAAACGACTTGCACAGGAGAACAAGACAAGGAATATAACTGGGATTGAATCTAGCTCTTCTCATGTTTCAAACTATTCCTTCAAAGAATTGGGAAACATTTTCACAAAGTCTAGCAAAGCATTCATGAATTAATCTAGAACCAAAAATATTGTCATGTTCATTTTCACTGATGAACAACTCTCAATTTTTAAATCAATGTTTATCAGTTCATATTTACTACACCTAAAGACGTCTGCAGCACTTTAGGCCAACACTCCATCTCTGAGAGTAATCTGTCTTAAGTTTGGGAAATAAACTGACAAACAGGACAGAGTATAAGAAAAGCAAGCATATAATACAGGATTAGAATAATTCAGTTTGGTGGAGATCTCTGGGTATCTATGATCCAAAGTCCTACACAAATGAAGTTCAACTTTTGAGATCAGTCAGGTTTTCCAAACAAAAAATGTAGGTTGCACAGCATCTTTAGAGGACCTCTTCTAGTGCTTTACTTCACCTTCTTTACCTATTGGGTAAAGAAGTTGACTTCTCAGATACCTCTCTTAAAACTTTCTGATGAAGACTTTTTTTAAGGACCTGTCAGTGTTTACAGTAGCCACTGAGCATCACTGCAGTCAGTGATGGAATAAAATGGGAAGTCCTTTGTCATCCTTAACTGTAATCCACATTATTATGTTATTTTCCTAATATTCCCATCTGTCTCTATTTTTGCTGCCAGTTCTACCATTTTCATACATAAAGGATGATTTTCCCATCAGCACAGGCTGGCTAATAATCAGTGTGGCCCTTCTTGAACTGTCACTTCCTGAGCACTTCTAGTGCTTAATTTTTCATTTTTTTCTGTATATTGCTTTTTATATTTCTAAAGCAGATGGAAGCAAAATAGACAATGATTGTCTCCTCCTATTAAATATGTCAAATCATGAGTCTAGAATAAATGCATACACACTGATCTCAAATACACATTCTTCATTCTCCCATATATTGAAATAATTTCAGGACAACCAGCTGCTCCTCTAATGACAGGACAAGAGGTAATGACTTCAGGCTGCACCAGGGAAAGTTTAGACTGAGTATAAGGAAGAATTTCTTCACTGAGAGAGTGGTCACGCATTGGAACAGGCTGCTTAGAGAAGTGGTGGAAGTCACCATCCCTGGAGGTGTAAAAAACCATAAATAAGTAGATGTGGCACTTCAGGATCCACTCTAGTGGTCATGGAATTGTTGGGTAGAAGGCTGGACTTGATGACCTTAGAGGTCTTTTCCAACTTTAATGATTCCATGATAACCATTAAGAAGAAAATCTAACAAGTTATTAAAATTACAAGAATGAAATAATTTTGTGTGCACAAAACATTCTTCCACATTCTCAGGACCAAAAGCACATCATTCTGGAATTTGCATCAACAGGACCATAACAGTTTGAATATTACAATCATTGTCTCCCATGATTTGCAAACTTCGGCCACTGTATGTAACTTATCTCCTGATTCATTGGGGTGTCTCTTTCAGCCTGTGCAATGGATGAATCCTGGCTTGCAACAATTGTCCTTCCTCCTAAAACTGAAGCATCACTCTGTAGGCTCCTGAATAGACTGAAATGTTTAGGATGAACCCAGAAATGGATGGACAATTACAGGCAGAGATTCCAAACATAAACCTCTGCTTTGAACCCTCTTCTATCGTGAAGCCTAAGGGCTGGCTGTTTCCTGAATGTTTTGAAGCAGTCACCACTATTTGCACTGGTTTGCAGCATCCTGCTGTTCTCCTTGGGCTCTCTTTCTGGGCAGCTCCCAAGACTATTCCTTGCATCTGACGTGCTTCAGTATTGAAAGAAACGCCCAGTTCAGTTTTCCACAAGCAAGCAGATATAAAGAATTTCAGGCAAATATGCCAGTTCTTACCTCCCACAGGTCTAGACTTAGCACAATACAAGTTCGGTTCAGTCTCTGAAAGATGAGAGACTCCTCAGAAATGATTCTGAAACTGTGCTCTCCTCCTCTCTTTACCCTTCAGGACACTTTCCACTTTCACCTGAAAACCCTCTTTAGTCTTTCTGTTTCAACTTTCTACAGCCCTGAAAGCTTCCTGCCTTATTTCCTCCCAGTTAACAGAAAATTGCTAATGGCTAATAATTTTCCATATAAAAGAGGCTGGCTTCCTTCAGCCTTCCTTCAGTCTTTCTTCACCTTAGTGACTTCATCTCCCAGGTAGGGACACTGAGCCAAGTATATCTGCAGAGAAATTTTTTCAACTTTCTTTCTAAAGAAAGCCCATGCATATATATATATATTTCACTATGTTGTCCTTCAGTTCATGTTAATGGTGTTTTACTCTGCTCTGCAATTTCAACTAAATTCAGTAGAAAAGTATAGCTCCTGAAGGTAACAAATATAAAAATAAATACATTTTTAGAAGTGTGATAATTGAGGTCAGTGACAGACCCAAACTAAGGTCCTCAATATACTATGAAATCAATCATCTCAATAGACACTAGAGAATCCATGCAACAGACCTAAGAACAATCAGACCTCATAGTTCCACTAAATATATCACCATATTTTAAATTTCATCAGAGTCCATCCCTTTAAGATGAAAGATTAGGGTCAGAACAAGCACCTCCTTAAACATGGTAAAATTATTTGTTTACTTCTATGTGAGGAGATGTAGTCTCATACATAGCCATTGGAATGGGCTGCCCAGGGAGGTGGTGGAGTCACAGTCCCTGGAGGTGTTCAAGAGGGGACTGGACATAGCACTTGGTGCCATGGTCTAGTGGGCATGAGGTCTTGGGTGACAGGTTGGACTTGATGATCTTTGAGGTCTTTTCCAACCTTGTTGATTCTATGATTCTATGATAGGAAATTTACAATGCAACAGTACAATTCTGTGATGAGAAAGAAGGGATTTCATTTAGTTATCCTCCTAATGAAATCAGTGATTTAAAGACTGCTGTATTCTCCTTTAAACACTGAATTCTCCATTTCAGTTCCTGCTGAGACCATGCAGAAATGTATTTGTGAAAGAATACTGCTATATTGGAGAAGTAATAGTATCCCATGAACAACCAATAAACCAAAAAGCAATTATTGATCAAAATATTTTTCTTCACAGCATTAATTTGAGAGGATCCGTGAGTTTGATTTTGACATACATATTATAGAGGGAAAAAATTTAATGTTCAGTAACACAGTGAATGAGGAACTGAAGCAGAACATCCATTATCCCCCTAAACTGGCTTGTAGCTCATATCTACAAGGCTAAAAAAAACCCACCCCATTATAATATTGATTGCACTTTGTTATTCTGCTTTAGTGATTAAATACATCAGCCACACCATCAAAGCATTAAGTCCTGATTAATCATTCTCAGAATGCCAGGAGTAAGAGTGTTTATTTAAAGTGTAGGTAGAAAGACCAGTTCAGGATTTATTCTCAGATGAAATGGAGGACGTCCTTTGACTTTCCTTGGACTTCAATTTCTTTTGCTTTGATTTCTCTCAGTTCCTTACAGTTCTCAAAACTGACCAAAAAATAAACTACCTTGGGAACAGAATCTTCAGCTCAGGAACTCTGAATGTGTTTAAGGTGGAGGTGCTGCACTGGCGTGGTGGGTTGCTTTGGCCAGCTGCTGCCTGCCCACCCAGCTGTTTTCTCCCTCCTGCTTCTCAGCTGGTCAGGAAAGAAAATGAGATGAGAAAGCTCGTGGGGAAACACTGGAAGCTCAATTCCCAATTATTGTCACAGGCAAAATAGGCTATAATTTTATTTCTGTAGGTTTGAATAGAATCATAGAGTGGAAGGGATTTTTAAGAGTCATCTAATCCAACCACCTTCAGTGAGCAGGGACTCCTTCAAGTAGATCAGGTTGCTCAGAGTGACCTTGAATATTTCCAGGGATGGGGCATCCATTACCTCTCCATGAAACCTGGGCCCTTATTTCACTATCCTTTTTGTGAAAAAAATCCTTCTTTATATCAATTCTGAATCTCTATACTTTTACTTTAAAACAATTACCCTTTGTTCTGTCACAGATGAAAATACTGTCTCTATCTTTCCTATAGCCCCCCCTGTAAGTACTGGAAGAACACAATAAGGTCTACCCAGAGCCTTCTCTTTCCCAGTCTGAACCCCAGCTCTCAGCCTTTCATCATAGGCATCAGTCACAGAGATTTGTTGGAACAGATTCTGCTCTCCTTTGCAGCACTTTGCTGTTTCTTTCTTCCCCTGACTTTGAACCTTTCAGTCCCAGCTCCTGTATGTCTATTTACTCCCAAGTCATGCAGATTTTTATCAGAGAGGTAACCTCCTGTGACCTGAAGAAATTGATTTCATTAGAGAGTTGGGCAACACTAAAAATCTTCTATTACTACTACTTTTCTTGAAGCTTTTATTTTAAAAACTTGGAAAGTTTTGAACTGAAAACAAAAAAAAAGCAGAAGAAATCTGGTTATCATCTAAAATGACAATATGGAAAAATGCCATTCAAATAGCAAAGTAGGTGAGGCAAGAAAAAATCATACAGACATTTGTGAAAAGGTCTGAGGTGGCTTTTTCTGTCCTCTAGACCACTAACATATAACCAAGCTCCAAGATATTAAAAAATGTTATCATGGGGAAGTACTCAAACTGGTAAACCCAGATTCTCAGTAGTATTTATAACCTTGAGTCCATTGCTTCAATAACCTGAGTACAGGCTCAGTATCTGATGGACATCCAGTCATCTATGATCATGGGAAGCTTGAAGTTCAGACTTTTCTGAAAAAGATCTTGTAAAGCTCATGTAACACAGAGAGGATGGAACAGTGATATACGTAGAAATTGTACAGGGGGTGTGTGTGGGAAAGTTGCAGTAGGAATTTTCTTGCTAGTCCCACTGTCCTTAAACCTTACTACCAAAACAATTATTGAATAACATGGAAATCAGAAATGCTATTCCTTGTCAGCGCAAGATTAAACTACAACACCAAGTAAGAAACATATTTCTGAATGCAGGACATTAATGGAAGAGCAAACAGACACAGTCTTTTTGCCTTGGGGATGTAGTCTTTGTTTTGGATGAAATGAGCACAATCTAATCTGTGAAAGACAAAATAAGCCAGAAGGAAATTTCAAAGAAATTCTCCAGATGAGTGAGATGCCAACAAATCCAGAGCCACTGAGGAGTTTTTGCTTGTCATTATTCTACGCAGTCTAGCATTTTCACAGTGATGCATTCAATGCTCTGTCTGGCAGAGTTCATACTTTGTTCTCCCTTGCTCATTGGGTTTGTTCATTTGTTTTTGTTGTTGCTGCTCTTTGGGTGGACTTTTTATTGTTTTGATTTTGGGGTAATTTTGTTAGGGGGTTGGCTTGTTTATTGTTTTCTGGTTATTTGTTGCTTTGTTTTTATAAAGAAAATAACCTGTGAGTTATTCTAGACTTACTGTTTGAGTAGCAATAATTGCACATGATGAAATTTTAATGTGTGAATTCAAGATTTCCAAGCCTATTTTGTGCCATGCAAGGAAGTTTTCCATGTCACAAAACAGCTCTGCCTCTGCTGTTTATTCAGAAGAAAGGACTAGGGCATATATACAGTTAGACATATTTATATGGGCAGATAGATGTGTTGAAGAGTTCATGCTGAGATCTGTACTCATTTAGTTACACATCCTGTGTAGTCCTCAAAGTAAAGAATCACAGTATGGGATTTTCAGTCCTCAAAGTAAAGCAATAAGAGAATGCCAGGGTGGGATAAATTCCCATCACCTCCAGGGGTGGGAAAGGAGGAAGTGGCATAGCTTAGAGTTAACCAAAAGTAACCTAAGACTAATTAGAATGGTAAAAGTCCACCCCTAAGTGGAGATAGAATCATAGAACTGTTTTGATCGGAAAAGACCTTTAGGATCATCAAATTCAACCATCAACCTAGTACCACTATGGTCATTAAACCATGTCCTGAAGTGCCATGATTACGTGTTTTTGTAACATCTCCAGGGGTGAATATTCCACCACCTTCCAATGCCTGACCACCCTTTCAGTAAAGAAATTTATCCTAATATCTAATCTAAACCTTTCCTGGTGTCCCTTGAGGCCATTTTGTCTCTTTCCATCACTTGATATAAGGGAGAAGAGATCAATAACCACCTCACTACAACTTCCTTTCAGGGAGTTACAGAGAGCGAGGTCTCCCTTCAGCCTTCTTTCTTTAGATTAAATAATCCCAGCTCCCTCAGCTGCTCCTCAGAAAACTTGTTCTCCAGGCCCTTCATCAGCATTGTTGCCCATCTCTGGTCACGCACCAGCAATTAATTGTGTTTCTTATAGTGAGGATCTAATACATTAATGTCAGGCTTTCTCTATATAATGAACTAGTCACTAATCAGAGCATGCCCAGGAGGGCATTATTTAAATGACCAAAGTATAGTGCAACTTTTCCTTGTTGTGAACTGTATAAAATCCCACAGCTCCTCTGAGGGTGTGTGCTAGCTTTGCACATTAGCCCCTAGTACCCTTTCTGTGTAGAACTGGAATAAATCAAATCTCTCTACTCTGTGTGTGTCAATGCTGCTTCAGTGCCAAGTGAAGTCTAGTGCTGCACCAGCAGTCTAAATATATCCTGTGGTTAGAAATGCTTCCTGTGACATATTTTGTTCTGAAAACCTTTGATTTCATCACCCTAGAAATGCCTGCATAGTTACATTAATTACCTGGCAGAAGAAAATGATGTGTCATATTCTTGAATACGCGTAGGCCTATAGGAGACCAGGTTATCCGGCTCCTGTAGTTCTGATATGAATGTTTCAAGGTGTAGCTTGGGTAGCTTCCAGTTTTACATGCTGTCTCCTTCTGACATACCACCTCTGTGGTATGGGGAGGCTTCAGTAGCTGGTTCAGAATGCACACCTCTAGGCAGGAAGGTGTGGAGAGATTTTTTGCTGCAGTTCCAAATTTCTATTGCATTTGTGTCTGTATTGATGGAGGTATTACTGTATAGCAGGTGGGAGGCATGAAAATAATTATTTTCTGTGCCTTTTAGCTCTTAAACCAATTCTATCCAGAGTCTGAAACAGGTAGAGATTATCAGACCTTGAATGGGCTTAATTTCAAATACATTAAGAGCAAACAAATTTTAGAATCTGATGATTTGGTAATTTGATAATTCAAATGGAATCACAATAGTAATTTAAACAATGTCCCTGTGACTAGCAGATGGTTTTACCATGATGGATGTCATTAAAATAAATGATAGGAACACTCCTGCAAACAAATAAACATTAACTGAATCTTTATTACAGTATGGGGCTGTAGAAAAACATATTAAACATGTCCAGTATGTTGCAAAACGTTTTTCTTCGCAATTATTTTGGTATTAAATACTAATCTTTTTAAAATTTTTGTTTCAGAGTGTATAGCTAAGTTAGAAAAATAATCTCCTGAATGCAGATAATTTCTTCATTAGCCTCTGGAGAAAATTATTCTCTCCCTGGGGATGAGTAATCTATATTCCTTCCGTTCTTCTGTAACTAGATTGTGTTTGCAAATACAATTGCATTAATAAGACTCCCACTTTCTCAGTCTTAGATAAGTTTAAATATAGCTTTTTGGTAGGGCTCTTATGATGAATGTGTCTATTGCTACCGGCACTCCAAGACCAATTTTTCAGAGCTATCTAAGTATAGTTATTTAGGGAAAATGTGTTCACTGGGTCCTGAGAGATTTCAGTGAATAATGTCTGCTATTTTCATTTTAAATTAGGTAAATTGTGTCCAGCTCTGGGACTATCAACACTAGAAAGACATTGACCTACAGGAGCAGGTCAAGAGGAGAGCCACAAAGATGATCAGAGGGCTGGAGCACCTCTCTTATAAAGACAGGCTGAAAGAATTTGGGTTGGGCAGCCTTCTTCCAGTGCCTGATTACTCCTTCAGAAAAGTTTGTGGGGTTTTTTGTTTGTTTGTTTTTAGAATAGAATAGAATAGAATAGAATAGAATAGAATAGAATAGAATAGAATAGAATAGAATAGAGCAGAGCAGAGCAGAGCAGAGCAGAGCAGAGCAGAGCAGGTTGGAAGAGACCTTCAAGATCATCGTGTCCAACCCATCATCTTTCTCTTTCTCTTTCTCTCTGTCATTTTGGCAAAATATGTCTAACTAACTAGGTAGTGAGCCAGGAGCACACCCCTCCTTTCCCAGAATCCCAATAAAGTTTTAAAATTGAGGAATATGCACTTTCTTTGTAACTACTATAAAATGGGTATGCAGCTGGCAATAATGATCTTGAGGAATTTAGTGTAAAAAATAAGTAGCAACTGTTGCTGGATTTTATACATTCAGTATTTTCACTAGGAATGCAGAAGATGGAGTTGGAAAAGCACTTCTGGCATTAAAAAGAAAGAGGTAATGAAAAGATTTTAAAGGATAGGATTAAAATTCAAAATGATCTTGAGAAATTAACATGTGGTGTTGGGATTGATAGAGCAAGACTCTTAAAGCAAAATGAAAAACTCTTCTAAAGAAAAGCAATCCAACACAGAACTTTGGCATAGAAGCCAACTGGAAAAAGCAGTGAAACAGGGGGCAAAGAGATGGCATATGTTAGTGGAGGAGGTATCAGTGTCACTTGTGTTTGTGAGAAAATACAGAAAAAGTTGGTTATATGTCTGTACACTGATATGGATGATGGGATGGAAAGTACCCTCACTAAATCTTCTGCTGACACTAATCTGAGCAGTGAGGTGGACATGTCAAAAGAGAGAGACATCTTGCAGAGGGCTAGCAAAAAATAAACACAAGAGTGAAGTCCTGCACCTGGGATGACATAACCAAAGAGCCCAGTACAGGCTATGATGTGTGGGATTGGGGAGCAGCCTTGCTGAAAAGGACCTAGGGGTCCTGGTGGGCAACAAGCAGAACAGAAGTCAACAGTGTGCTGCTGCAGCATCAAAGGCAAATCAGATCCTGGGCTACATCTGCAGGGCTGCTGCTACCAAAGACAGGGATGTGATAATCCCACTTTGCTTAGCCCTTGTCAGGCCACACCTGGAGTGTTGTGTCTGCTTCTGCTGCCCATAATTCAATAAATAAGTGGACAAACTCCAAAGGGTCCAAAGGAGGGTCACAAAGATAATCAAAGGACTGAAGAGCCTGCATTATAGGGAATGAATGAAGTTGCTTCTCTTCCCTGTGGACAAATCTCAGAAGCGACCTCATCACAATATTCCAATACTTAAACAGTGGCTACAAGGAGTAGCCCAAGGAATCACATAGAGAAGGGATAATGGGTACAAGTTACATGAGGAGAGGTTTTATCCTGAAATAAGAGGGAATTTATTTATAATGAGAGCAATCAATAAATAAAACAACCTCCCTGGTGATGTGCTAGAGTCCCCATCATCAGGAGCTCTCAGGATGCAACTGGACAGGGTGACAGATAACGTCATCTATGCCCCTTTTCCCATGAAAAGTTGGACCAGAGGGTCCTTCAAAGTCCCTCCCAACCTAGGCTGTCCTATGAGTGTGTGAATTACTATCTGTCCTGCGCTATTTTTTTCTTTCACCCATTCCAAATCCAGAGTGAGATCTGGGAGCAGGATGGCCCATATGCTTTTGTGAGATTGTTGTTTTTTTCTCCATAGTGTGGCTGTTTCTGTCTATTTCTGTTCAGGAGGACAGGTTGCGTGTGTATATGTCACATACAAATTAAATTTGCTGTGACCCTTTATACACCAAGCTATCTGTCTCACAACTAAGTTCCCCTCCTGCTGTTGTCAGTTTTTCTCTTAAAATCCATAGCAACAGTACCACCTTGTCAATCAAATATTTCACAAGTCTTGAGGCCTGAAAACATTATTAAAACATTTTCTCTGGCTTTGTGAAAAATACAAGCCCAAGAAATTTGTCCTTCTTTCTCCTATGATGAATCCAAGACCTACATTTGTGAAATATGCCTTCCAGATAAACACCTGTATCTGACCTATAAAGCTTAGGAAGATGGAGCATTTGCCAAGACCATTGATATTTTTGGTTGCTGTTAATTTTTTTTCTTCTGTATATTTAAGAATTCATGTCTTGTTTCTCATTTGAATTTATATGTTTTTTGCTTCTGGGCTCTGTTTCTTGTTATGTCTTTCTCCACTAAATTAAAGATCCATTTACTACCTGGTATTTCTCCCTGTGGAGATATTTAGGCTGTAATAGAGTCACCTTTTGATTGCCCTTTTTTAAGATAAACAGCCTGAGTTCTATACATCTGATTAAATAAGTCTTTTGGCACACAAAATACCCAACAGCTGAATAAAAAAAACATAAAAATCATCTTCTTTCTTCCTTAAAGAACAAAAAGAAATTATATGGTTACTCAAAAGGGAGTCTCATGTGACAATATAATAATCTATACAACAGTAATTAGTTAGACTCCAAATATAGAAGATATCCCAATATGGAGCATTCTTTAAAAGATAGCTAAGAGGAGAGATATTATATAAAGATAAAAGTTCAGGATATAGATTTCTGATAATTAAAGAGAAGATGAACAGCCTCTGTTCAGCTAAAAGGCTGTAGTCACTGCTTAAAGAGTTGGTATAGAAAGACCCAAGCATCCCTCGTAGACAAGTAGTCACCACAAACAGAATAAAGCGTGCTGTGCAGAACCAGGGAGACGTCACCAACAAGGGCTTGAGTGTAACATTACAAGAAACATCATAACTAAACAATCATTCTGGGATTAGAAGCAATTGTCAGCAAAGGTTGTGGAATTGCCATCAGAGGAGTTATTCCAGTCACATTATAAGCTTCAGGATAACACAATGTGATAAAAAACCACCGAGAATTATTGGAAAACACATAAAGTGCTTTTTGAAGCTAGAAATGCATGCTTAACTATTTTATGCCACATGAGGCAAACTCCCCTAATTTGGATATTTAAAAGGAAGTGATGCTGTTGTAATATCTAATGAGTGACAGTAAGCCACATTAGAAGTCAGTGTTCCAAATGATCTGAAAAAAAATGTTTGGTTTTTTTTTTTTGTTTGTATTGGTTTTGTTTGTTTGCTTTTATTTTTCATTAAAACCCAGTAAATCAGCATCAAATTTGGACAATTCAATGGGGGAAACAGCAGTCCAACCTTTCTACTGTAGGCTGGCCATATTGAGTTGAACTAGAAAATATATCTGATAGTGTCACAGTAATGCCAGATCAGCAACTGTCTTACCACTGGGCATTGCACAACTGTTAGCAGTAAATCAGTGGAAATCAATCAACTAGTAGAGATTGTTAGGGGAATTCTAGATCTGCAGCATTCTGAAACATGAGGCTGGCTGTGAATGGCAGAGAAAGGGACACTGCTGGTTCAATACACTGCTTTGTTTTTCTCCTGCATTGAGCTGGAATAGACATAGCTCTGTTCAAAGATTTGACTTTCCATCTCAGCCTCTTCTCAGTGACAGCATTTTCTGAAGTTAAGGGCATGTTTTCACAACTGGTGGGTGTGTCTAGCAGTGAGAACACTGATGGGTAGAGTTAATGGCAGGTGTTTGGCTTCAGAAAGGCTCTTGCTTGGACTTGCTCCTTCAGAGATTAAGGTCACTGCTAGATCTTATGTACAACATTGGGGATGCAGTGGCACCTGCAGGGAAGAGCAGACAGGACAGGTGACACTAAACTGACCAACAAGGGATTTCATCCCATGGACATCATATTCCCCATAAAGCTGAAGGACTGCAAGGGTCAAGCTCTCTTCTTCAAATGCTGGCATCTGAGGAGGACTGCATCTGCTCTACCTTCAGTCCCAACATCTGTGCCCCTCAAACCAGCTCCTGAATTTGATTCCCAACTGCTGCTGCATGCAGTCTGATACTTTCCCAATGCCTGCCCACAGCATCAGTGCTGACAATGATATAATCACCATCAGGGGGTTGGGTTCAATATTGAATTTGTAATTATTTGTATATATTGAAGTGCTACTACTTTGATTAAAGCTGTTCTAATGTGTGTTTCTGGTCCACCAGCCCCCCTAATTCCCTTACTCTTCACTGTGGAAGAGAGATAGGTTTATAGAAAGAATTTGTCATCTGTAATCTAGCAGGTATCCCATAGAGGGTATCCCTGAAAGAGGAACAGAGGGACAGATGAGACAGAAATGCAATGAGGCATCTGTGGGTATTAAGACTAGATCATTAACAATTGAGATTAAACTGATGAGGATGTGAAACTCCAGACTGCCAAAGACTCTACAGTTCTGTGTACAGTGTCTAATAACATTCTTTTTTCCTTTTAGTTTAATTCCTTGGGATTATATTAAAGGATTAAATGGGAGTTGTCTTTCCTTTGAATCAGGGCTTCGTTCAGTCTTTCACCATGTTTGACTACCGTAATGGTAATCCCAAACAAATAACCACCAATAAGAAATCCAGAGCCATTTATTTTGCCACTTAAAATAGGACATGGCTTCCTGAAAGTGTTAAATCAAGATTTAATAAATCTTTAACAGAAGCTATAGAATATAACATGCTGCTAGGCAAATCATTGCTTTTAATACTACGACACAGGTACCTCATCCAATTCAGAGAAAACTACATCAAGGGAGGAATGGATTCCCAGTAGGAAAGGTGCTCAGCATTTGCCAGAAAACAAGCTCTTTGGGATGCTCACATACATGAAGTATTGCATGGAAGAAATGTACCAAAAAACTCCAACCCAAAGAACACCACCACAAAAAAACCAAATACCAAAGTCAACAGCAACAAAAACGTTGACCATAATATGGGGAAGTACTAAGAAGGTATTGAGCTGGTTTAAATTATCATGTTCCTGAATAGCTAACAAGTAGGTCCTTTCTAACATCATGTTGTGGCATATTAAGGGCACAGACCCGTGTCATTTTCAAAGACTCAAAGGCAAGATGAGCAGATAAGACTTCTGTATTTATTTTCTGTGTTAGAACTGCATTCACCATTAATTCATCATCTCTGTCTATATCTTGTCACTCCTTTTCATCCACACTTCCCTCTGAAGGAGATAGCCACAGAAGAGTTGGCTGGATGTTGCTTCAAAGTCTGCTTTCTTTACACCTGTGGTTGAAAACCATTCACTAGCTCTTCACCTCTCACTGCTTCCTTTGGAAATCTTGCACCTACATCAAATTTATAACAGAAAAGGGAAATATTAGAATTCATAATATTCTTTTTTGCTTTTGTTATTGTAAAATCATTCTGTTTAGGAAGCATTTTGAGAAAAATCAGAAAGAGCCTAATCTAAAGTCAACATCACTCCTTATTTCATCAATGCTTTTATTTGAGATGAAATGACTTGCTTAAAACCAGTAGAAATAAAACAGTTTTAAATCCCAGAAAATGGATGGTTTCCAGTGTTCTACACAAAAGCAAGTCCCACCTCTCTGACTTGTACTCCTCAGCCAGACTCAAAATAAATGACCCTGTGCATGGCCTGTCAACTCTTCAGGCTTGACAGAACTCCTTACATGTTCTGCATTCTGGAAAGTTGTCATATTTCTTGAAAAAACCGTTTTCCTCCCAGGAAAACCATCAATAAGGTATATTGTGAGCCCATGTATGTTGGTGTTGTGAAGTAAGGGGAATCTGCCAAAACCTAATCTCCCTGAAATAAATTAGAACAGTATTTTTCGTTGTTATTTTTTAGGTAATTATTTGGTCTCAGTTGTCTGCATCTCTAGTTACAGCAATTAGCTCAGCTTATCACAAGTCTCTAATTTCATACATCAATAAATGCTAGGTCAGGGCATGACCACTATCAAACAGTCCTTGTTTACAGCATATCCATCTTCATAACCACTTAACTATAAACAGAATACCTTTCCATTGAGGTTTGCTTAAAACTATTCATCAGTATGCCTTAGATAGACTGGGAAGCACTGGGGGAGGAAAGCAATAGATCTTCTACAAAATTAAAAAGCAAAACATCTGTGAAAGGCATAAATTGTCTTTTACTAGTCAAGTGCTTACATGAAATAGAAACTCAGTTGCGATCAGCCTTGTACATTTCTGTCCCAAAGAAGCTGCTGTTGGGAGAGGTAAGGGCACAAAATATGAGAGAGGGGTGAAAACCAGTGGGGGAATGAGAGAAACAAGGATTTCACAGGAACTTAGGGGTGAAGATAGGAATGTAAATCCAATGCTTACCTACAAACCATTAAGGGACAGCATAATTTGGTCTCCATCCTTACACAAAAGGTGTGAAAAAGGAAGAAATCCAAGGAAACTGTCACTTTTACTTCCTAACTGAAGATCTTATGTCTCTCCTTTACTCAGATGAGATATTGACTCTACCAGAGTTTCCTATGAAGAAGCAACTACTAGAACATGGGAGAAACTCACATTGAGGTTAATGAAGCACCATAGATACCTGATGCTAGATACCACACACCTCATAGATGGCTCTTTGATAGTGGTGACACTAATACAGCACACCAAAGGAAGAACCTTGTATTATGAGCATACATCATTGAGTGGAACTACTGCCATAGACTTCACTGGTAGGATTCACTTATTTTCAGTTACACTCCATGGATTAAAAAAAAAAATTAAAAGTGTGTAGGGAGGACTCAGCTATTAATTTTTATATGGCAGGAAGAATAACCAGTGTTTAGGGAGATAGTTGTTAACAATAAATAGGACTTATAATACATTACTGGCAGATCTGGGATGCCACAAAATCCTTCTGATGCCCACTGTTTCCCTTTGAAAATACCAGCTTGGCTTTCTTTCACTTTTTTTTAAATGCAAATGAAGAGCATATTTGAAGACAATCAGACATTTATTCCCCCCTGAGTTCATTAGATGTAGGTAACCAAACTCTCTGGGTGTTTCAGCAGGTTCCTACTCCAAATAGCTGTATTAGGAAAGTTGCTCATTACCAGAAGAGACACTAGAAAAGAGGAAACAGAAACACTTGTGTTTCCTGTTTCTCCTCTTCAGATGAAGAAAAAAAAAACCCTGTTAAGTTGACATTTGTGATAACATATTATGGCAGGTGAATTAGGCAAAGAGTTAATTAAAATCTGAGAGTTAATTAATGAGATCCACCACACATTAAAGATCATTACTCCATCTGAAATGAGTAATTAGAGACCAGTTTCTGGTGCATTTTATTCTCTGGGGTGTTTTGCTGACATGCCACATAAGTCATTCAATATTAGGCAAATAATCCACTGATCTCTGTGTTTACTGTGATTATTACAGAATTGTGGCAAATTGAGCTGTAGATGGGAGATTCCTCTAACAGATTTCCTCCCAGCCACCTATTCATCTGTCTCTATCTGGCTCCTTATGTCCCTTAATTAAGTCATTTGTGATAATAATTTCCAATCCCATTTTAATGGGTTCCTTTTATGTAGGAAGCTAAAGGATTGGGGTTATTTTAAATCCCCTCAGAGTATGAGGCTCCAGAAAGCTGTCTTACTGGGCTGCTGGCAATTCGTGTGGCCATGGGCAACAGCTGGGTCAAACTGACTCCTGAACAGTTGTCAGCTGAAACCATAAACTTTTGCCACAAGACCTATCCAATGGCTGGGATGTCAGTCAGGAGCTGCAATAACCACCTACAGGGATAATTGAACAAATGCTTAGTAGTCAGTGAATGATGTGTGTTGCCAGTAGGTTTTTTGAAAGATACAGCCCTGAATCAGCATTGATTGCAACTGTTACTGCTGACCAATGCAAAGGGGATTGACATTTGTATCTCCGGTTGTACTAATTCACCCTAGATTTTGCAGGGGAAGGCTTTGAGACAGGAAGTTGTTTGCCTTCACACACTGGCATAATGAGGAATTCTATCACACTTTTGGATTCATTGTTTTGCCTGATGGTTGGTTGTGCTGCCTTTATTCATAAATGCCCAGGAAGAACATTGTTGCAGTTGAAACTTGACATTTCATGTCTTACCATAACCATCTGAGAGCACTGTTCTTTCCCTTTATGGGACTCTTTCATGAGCTTGAATTCCACAAACATGTTTTTCTACATGTCTCCTCCACCTCTGTACCTTGTCCAGACTCTGCACCTTCCCTCCGCTCAGCCTTGCTCTCACCTTCACCTGCAGCCTTTTCAAGTGGTAACCTTTCCAAATCTGTATTGCACTTCCAATTTTGCCAGATGTTTTCCATCCAGCATACTCCAGGTCAGGGGCTGTTGGCTGTAAGACTCAAGTTGCTATTTCCTTGCTTAGCTTCAGTAGCTAAGCTCAGGGCTTTTGGTTTGAGTGAGATAGAAAAAAGACTTGCAGGAAGAGCCTTCATATAAAGACCTCTTCAGAAGTCAAATTACAAATCAACAGAGGCCAGACTGGTAAGCTATCTTAAACTGATGCCTGCAGCAAAAGATTTAGAAGAGTGTTTTGTCCCTCTCTCCTTATGTAGCAAAATTCAGAACAGTTTCTTCTCAATTTTAGTTTCAGGAAATATTTTTCTTGTGTCTCATCAAGGAGCTAATAGTTGAAAATGATTGCTGCCTTCTCTGGAGGCCAATGATTTCATAATCTCAAAAATTGATGATCTTCTATGAGCTTCTCACTAGTAATGCAGTGCTCCAAAGAGCACATGGAAGCCTGCTGCCAGCTGGTGTGCTTCTTTGTGGCTTTTTAAGGACTTTTTTTAGACATAGTCCCTAAGATGTTCCTTCATGCTGCCCTTGTGCTGCACAGAAATCCATTGACCACAACTTCAAAACCTTTCCTGTGTGCTGCACATATTCTGAGGATTAACTGAATAAACAATGCCAGTATTATTCACCTCTCATTCAAAAAATATTATTTAGATCACAGAAACATAATGGAATCAGTTTTCAGGTATTTGACTTTGTCTCACAGTTTCTGTTCTGGTAAACTTGGTCTGTTTCTCAGAATTGGATTGCCATTTTTTCCAAAGGGAGCTCCGATTGTACCTACTATTTTTGTTCTGCTTCAGAAAGCTGAGAGCTTGATTTGAGGAAAGAGAAGATCTAATAAAACATATCAGAAGGGCAGAAGCAGCAATATTTACTGACTAGTAAACATGTGCAGGACTTACCGTACTTGATGGCTCATCTGAATTAGAATCCTCCTATCATCCCTCATTATCTGCCTACCTCCTTCCTGGATGAATCTGATGGCCATTCTGTATTAAAATTTCAGGGCATGCCAAAAATTAGATATCTTTTTTTTTTTTGAAGGCCAAAGAAAAATTAAAAACAAAGACATAAGAAAATAAACAAACAAAACCAACTACAAAAAATCTCAACACCAAACACAAAAAGCAAACAAACCAACTCAAACTCTGGAATTGACACAATACTCAATGTCAGAAGTCTAGACAAAAATCTAGAAACTATATTTAGAATAAACCAAACCAGGTTGGAAGAGACCTTCAAGATCATCGCGTCCAACCCACCAACCAATCCAACCCACCCAAACAACTAACCCATGGCACCAAGCACTCCATCAAGTCTCCTCCTGAACACCTCCAATGATGGCGACTCCATCACCTCCTTGGGCAGCCCATTCCAATGGGCAATCACTCTTTCTGTATAGAACTTCTTCCTAACATCCAACCTGAACCTCCCCTGGCGCAGCCTGAGACTGTGTCCTCTTATTCTGGTACTGGCTGCCTGGGAGAAGAGACCATCATCTGCCTGTCTACAACCTCCCTTCAGATAGTTGTAGAGAGTGATAAGGTCACCCCTAAGTCTCCTCTTCTCCAGGCTGAGCAATCCCAGCTCCCTCAGACTCTCCTCATAGGGCTTGTGTTCCAAACCCCTCACCAACTTCGTATATATCCACACAGCAGCATGACAGCTCTTCCCAAATGCATTAAGCAGAGACATCATGGCACAAAGGGTTTGCAAAATCATAGAATCAGATAGTGGTTTGAGTTGGAAGTGATGGCCTTTAAAGATCATCTAGTTCCTGCCAGGTACATCTTCCCTCCCACAGACATCTTCACTAGATCAGGTTGCTCAAAACCTCATCCCACCTGTCCTTGAACACCTCCAGGGACAGAACATCCACAGCTTCCCTGGGCAACCTATTCCACTGTCTCACCACACTCAGAAGTCTTTATATCCAGTCTAAATCTGCACTCTTATTCTAAAACTGTTACCCCCATCCTGTCACTGCAAGCTCTTGTAAAAATCTCTGTGCCTTTCTTACAAACTCCCTTTCTATGCTGAAAGGCCATAATAAGTTCTCCCTGGAACCTTCTCTTCTCCAGTCTGAACAACCAATCTGCTGCTCTTGCAATGGGTAGCACTCCATTCCTCCAGTCTCTGCCCTGAGAGTCAGGAACTCAATAGATGTGGGAAGTGCAATTTTCAGTGAAAACTGAGGTAGAAAAACTGAGTACCTCAGCCTTTTTCATGTCAGTTATCACAAATTTCCTTCTCTCATTTATTGTGAGGGTACATTTTCTTTAATCTTCCTTTTCTGATTAATGTACTGTAGAAGCCCTTACTATTAGTCTCCATGTACCCTGTCAAATTTAGCTCCAACTGTGCCTGGTTCCTTCCTTACACTCTCAGGCAGTATGCTATTCTTGCCAGGATACTTGTCCCTGCCTATGAATTTATTTCATGTGTTTCAGTATGATCAGGAGGTCCTTACCTATCCATGCTGGTCTTCTGCCTTCTGTACTCAATTTCCCACACATTGCAATTGAGAGTTCTTGTGCGCCAAGAAAAATGGCTTTGAATAGCTGCCAGATCTCTTCTGCTACTTTGCCCATGAGGGTAGTTTCCCATGCTAGCTCACATCTTGCCCCAAAATAGTCAAGACCCAACCAGGAATGATGTATTCAGTCCCAGAAGGGAAGATTTTTCCCTCTCCCACAGCGAAGAGGCAGACTCTTTAAATTAAAAAGCTTCATTGTTCAAGGGATTTAGTAGATGAGGTTGTTCAAAGGATTTAGTACTTCATGTAGGTTGATTTACAATCAATTAGGTCTAAAGAAGGAAGAAATAATTTCCAAACACAATTATACAAGCCTTTCCAGTGCATGTGGATTATTATCTTTCAAAATTAATCAGATCCCCAAATAAAGAAGCAGCAGATAAAAGAACCCAAAACAACCCACCAAACAAAAAAAAGAAGAAAGGATAAGTATTTCAGTCAGTTTTAACATCACTATTTCCATCAGTTATGCTTCTGATAATATAATGAGCACTTAAAATCACGATGTTTCTATTGTATTGCAGAAAGCTGTTGAAGGCTATTAGGAGGCATCTCTAGTTTTGGAAGTTCCTTCAAGGCAAGTCATCATAGACTGAAATACTGTTCTAGATGAGTATGACCCAATTCTTGCTCTTTTCTTATACATGTTCCTAGGAAAATGCTGTTGGTCACTTCCAGGCACAAGAAATGCATTAGGCAGATTGTTTGCCTTACCTAGTGCAGTTGCTCTCATATTACACTCTTCTTTACTAACTGCCTGTGTGAAGCTTGGCTGCAGTAGTCCAAGCCAACAGCTGTAGAAGCTAGGACACTGGTAGGTGATAGAAGAATGCTTAGAAGCTGGAAAGGTAGATCACCTCTGCATATGAATGTAAGGCAAGCACTGAAACTTCAGTATCTGCTCTTCCACACATGAATTTTAATGCCATCAGTAAACAGAGGTCCTTAAACTACTTATTTCCCTGGAAATACAGCAATGCTACACCATGGTACATGAAACTACATGACTTCTCATGGTAGGATAACATCAAGCAACATTAGAGCTTGCCTTCTTTTACCTTGTCAGTCAATAGGGATGGATCATGTTACTCTTGATATGCAGCTTGCAGGACCATCTTTACAGAACACAACATCACTTCTTCTACATTCAAAAAGTAGTAAATTAACTAAAGACTATTACAATTTTGTGTGAATGAAGACAGAAACCATTCAGTACGGCTGGACAATGTCCCAATCCTTAAGTCCTGCATACAGCTCTGTCTGAATCTCTACAATCTAACTGAACATTTTATGTCCATAAATCCCCTAGCAGCTCTTTGGCACTAAGCAAGACTGAGAAAAGTGATTGCTGCCCAGGAAATGTGAGTCCTAAACACCTTACCACAGGCATATTGGCATCATTTATTACCACTGCCAAGGCAAGACTCTCTTATCATCCAGCTGATGAGAGAGATGAAGCAGTTAGTTGGTTCTGAAGATGTACCAGAGAGACAGGATATAAAGAAAATAGCATAGAATAGAATTAACCAGGTTGAAAAAGAACTTTGAGATCATTGAGTCCAACCTGTCATCTAACATTATCTAATCAACTAAACCATAGCACCAAGCACCCCATCCAGTCTCTTCCTAAACACCTCCAGTGATGGTGATGCCACCACCTCCCTAGGCAGCCCATTCCAATGGCCAATCACATCACTCCCTCCTCCTTTTTATTTTCATGCATCTGGCTGTAAGCATCCCTGTATCGCTAGAACTATGCTTAAGTGGTAAAACAAACAAATAACAAACAACCACCACAAGAAAAGAACAAACAAAACCACCTTAAAGATGCTGACTTGGTCTAGTGGACTTGCCATGGCAAGTGGGTTGGAACTAGAGCAGAGTCACAGAATCATAAAATCACCTGAGTTGGAAGTGGCTCTAAAGGTCATCTAGTTTAACCCCCCCTCACCCCACTTCATCTTCCCAAAGCAGCTTCTGCTCACCATCCTCTACCCTGCCTAAACAGGTCCTGCTCATCTTCACCATTTTTGTACCCATCCCAGAGCTAAGGGCAAGACCCTCAAGCAGTCAAGATACCACACAGAGGAGCTCAGCCCCAGTAAGGAAGCCCAGCCAGCACCCATGGATGATATTGGAGTAGCAATGAATATTGTCCCTAACAGCCGGGGGGCCACCAGGCCCCCCAGCCTTTGTTGTCACCACCACCATCACCCAGTGTGCACCATGGGCACTCACCAGCAATGAGAGGAGGATCCCTCAGCCCAGATGGGCTCAGCTTAGGGCTTCTGCCTTTCCTGGTGGGGATTAAATAGGGGAGTGGGCAGGGAGGGCAAAGTGGCCACACATGGGGTGGGAGGAGACTGCAACAGAGCCCAGGTGCTCTGGGTTCTGAGGGGGAAAAGGGGGAAAATAGGGTGGGTGGGGTGGAAAAGGAGCAGACTGTGAAACCAGTGTTCTTGAGAAAGAATGGATATTAAAGTTATATTCAAATATGATGTATTGACTTTTAGTGATTGCTAGATGTTTAATATGGCTAGTTTCAGGACATTCCACTACTGGAACATTAGATAATTTTACTGACTAAAGATTAGATGATTTACTGACAAACCCAAACATGATTTTGATAGGCCGATGTTAAGTTCAATAAACAAAAAAACCCCCACACCTTCTGCTAAGGTAATTGTATAGCTTATCATCGCAGTAAACTCTTTATCTCAGCCTGGAAGGGGTTTCTGGGGGTTGTTTTCCCACTCATCTGTGTGTGGGGGAGAGGGATCGCTTCTGAGAGCAGGCTGTGTAAAGCCAGGACACTGCTACGCTGAAGATGAGCCAATGGATTTAGCTAGCTGAGTTGAACTTTCCTATAGCTAAAGAGGAACAGTACATGCCACGATGAACCCTGTGGTCTCTCCTCTGTGAGTATGGAGACAACAGGAGTATGAGATGGAAACGGTTTGCTCTACAGGCACAAGTGCATGAGTTACAAAGACAAATAATGAGAAGAAAGAGTTCTTCCAGAAGGAGAGCTGCACTAATCTACCATGAGCAGTTCTCTGGTCCTAGCACATGGGCACCAGATCCAAATTTGATTAGGGGACAATCTCAAGAACTGACTGTATTGGAGGCTGAAGTAAGCATAGAATCACCAGTTGCTCATAATCCATCTGATATCCAAACTCCCAATGCTTAATTTGCAGTAAAATCTATTTGTCATCCAAATGTACCTGCTTCCTTTCAATTCATTTTCTTCCCCTAATTTCCTTTTTTTTTTTTTTTCTAATTCAGATAGAGCTCAAGGCATGAATTACTTATAATCTTCCCATCTCTCACATCTTTACTTATCAGATGGAGGCATAGCTCTTCCCAAGTGCAATGGCTTGTAAACAGTGCCAATTAGACTTCTCTTCTGTTCCAAACCTGGGACAGAGCAGAGTGAGCGAGAGAGAGATGTGCTGCATCACAAATGGAACTTACTAACTTACGCACGCCAAGACTCTGTAAAAGCCTTATCAAACAAACTCAGTGAGGGGAAAGAAAGCAAGCTAATTATCAGGCTGTACCAGTAAATCAAAAGGAGCAGCCAAATGTATTTTAAAGTCAGATAATTAAGCTATGGTCTAGTAACGGGATTCCTGCCTGCATATTCAAGACTCTTTTAACCTGAGATTAAAGGGGAAAAAACCCAAACTGGTGCCATATGTAAGTTACTTTTATTATTTTGTCCTCTGCTGAAGAAAAAAAAGCACAGCAAAATTGCTTGAGTGCTTTACAAGAAGACAAAATGCAACCCGATATCATAATTGTCTGATAATTTTTAAGTGAGTGGCTCTGGCAAACATGTTGGAAGAATTAGACAAAATGCTTTCCTCCCTGTTGTTCTTTGATCTAAGACAATGTTTCTGGTGCAAGGGACATTCAAAAAGCCCAATTTGCACATCAGTCAATGTATCAAGGTAAACCTGCTCCTAAATCACTTAAACATTTGAAGATGTTTCCCACTGAGCATCACCGACCATAAAAATCTGTTTGTGAATGTAGGTATTTTCAGTCCAACCTTTCACTCTGGATTTTAAATCCTACTCATGGGACATCGGGAGAAGACAGAGGCTAAGAAGAAGAAAGAAAAGCCTAGAGAAGAGAGATTGAGCAGTGCTTTTAGGGGATATTCCTTCTCTTCACTTTCTCAAAGCTATCAGTTCCTTAGTGCGGATATGTAACAATACAATACATCTGACCTAAATGTGCACCCCACAGCCCACCCAAGCACATGCAGTAGGGCTACTGCATTCCTGATAATTAAACTGACCCTGCATCAAATGTATCTTGGCAACACTGGTTACTTCTTAAGTATTTCTCCTCTCTTGTCAGATTTTTATACCTCCACTGCTTCCCTGGGCAGCTTGCTCCAATGCTTGACCGTAGATGACCTAGAGATGTGTTAATTTAACAGTTAAGCATCAAAATATGTCTCTTTTCCCCCTTCTATAGGTTATACTCACACATAGTTGAGAATATCTAGAAAAGTGTTCACATTATAATATGTTGAATAAAACACATTTTGTTATAGTCTGGACACAGAGAGTCCTATTAATTAATTCCATAAGAGTAGAGGAGATGAAAGATAACCTGTGATATGAATCAAAGTACAAATAGTACTTTATTTTCACAGTAACCACACCAAATCTCTAGACAGGCTGAAAATAAGAAGCAGTCATAAAGGTGATTTTGACTTCCACTTTGGAGAAAAAAGAGTTTTAATGATATACCTTGTGACTTCAAAAAACAGTATAAAATAAAGGTGACTGAGGGTTTTCTATGACTGGGAAAGGAAATTGCTTATGGTAAGGCTTTATCCTTCATTACACACGGATAACTCTCTATAACAAAAGTAATTTTCAATTTTTACCACTGATAACTAAATTTAATCCTCATCCATGCTAGCTTCAGGACATCACGTTATAAATTAAACTACCTCCCCCTAAAACAAACAATCAATCCAAATAACCAAAAAAACCCCACACCAAACACACATTAAAAATACCCAACTAATAAAACACATTCAAGTCTAGTTATGGTCACGTTAGAAAGCCCAACTCTTTGCAAGGATCATTTTCTCCACCTAAATATTTCTCATACTCTGTTAAGGAGTTATGTAGAGAATTAAATGTTGAATTCTAATTCTATCCATTCTCTGTCGCTGATTTATTGCCAGCTATATGACAAAGCACTTAACTGCACAAAAAGTAGGGGAGGTTACTGAAGTGAAGCTGCAGTTTGCCAGGGCAAAACATCTCAATCATTTCAAGAGGATCTAGGACAAGAGCATGGAGAACTGGTTTCTAGCACTGTCCAGACTGCAGAGAGGTCTCTTCTACATTTGCTATTAGAATTTTTTGTCACTTGGAGGTCAAAGAGCGAATCTTTTCAACAATGAAAAAGACCAAGATAGAGAATCCACATCTAGTGTTTCAGCAATCTCCTTTATTCTTTTTTTTGTTGCTGTTGTTATTGTTTAAATGAGAATTTCTGTGCTTCAGTTTGTGTCCATAGCCTCTCATCCTGTCACATGAAATAAAATCTGAAGAATTAATTTCTAGATTTACCCCCCCAGAATAGCTCTGATTCAAGTGAAATATGAGCAATATTCTGTAGTGAAGATTATAATGAATTTCTGGCAGTCTCACTACCACTTTGATAAAGATCCTTTTATTGGATTTTTCCCCCCTCCTATTTCTGATTTTCTTTTTCTTTTTTTCTATTTTTATTTTTAATATTGAGATCATAAAGAAAAAGGACAAGGTTGACTCTGATCCTTGTCTTCGTTTCCTCAAAGAAAAAGCCTGAATATCTCGTGAGTTTAGGGGAGCTAAATAGCTTTAAATATAAAAGATTTTAATACTACCGAGACAATTTTGTCTCCGGACAAGAAGTTCTTTAACTGACAAGACAGATGTTGTAGACAAATGCAAATAGAGCTCAATACAAAGAGAAAGAGGTTGTAGCAACAATAGGCACTTGCTGAATTGCTGTAGGAAAGAGGTTGCAGGGAATGATTCCAGAGAGTTTTTTCTTTTGTCTGGATTAATTTAGATGGCACTCCTGAATTTGGCTTTGCCTTCCAATCCCATAAGCAAGACTGTACTTGTGTCTATATTTCTGTGAGATTTGTGCTCCACATCTGAGATCAAACCCACAAAGGTTTGCATTCAGATTTTGCATAACAGGATAATTTTCATAACACAAGGACTTCTGGTATCAGTCATTTGTATCTTCCTACTAGGCTCTTCTCTTCCCTTCCCACTCTGAACTCTATATCAAGATGCTGAGTCTGCATGGCAGTCTTCTAAAGGTGCCACTGGTGAACTATAGATGAAAAACACATTTGCAAGGAGGAGAAAAGACAACGAGAGACACCAGTATTAAACGTGGGTTCAAATATTGTGAAATAACCACTTTAACTGTGTTTAGTCATGATCTGCAGCGGATCAGTATCACAAGGCAAGGAGAAATGAACAAGAGTAAGTATCTTCACTGTCCAGGCTTTAGTTCAAGAAGCAGAGGCAGAGGGCAGGGATCTGACTCATTGACCGGAAAATATAACATTGATTATTGACAGAATAGTTTCCCTAAATTTCCCCAAAAGAAGATACAGAGCAGAAATTTTACTTTGCAGCTCTGTTGCAGAGCACATGTGAAGCTTTCATGACATAGTGTTATGTACACAGTTTCATCCACTGCTGTTTAGGGAAAAAGAAAAAGGAAAAAAAAGACAAACAGAAAGAATTAAAAAAAACCAGCTGAGAAACTCAACACATCAAAGTTTATTTGTCTGATTGTTTTAGGAAGAAATTCTATATAGAGAGAGTGATTGCCCATTGGAATGGACTGCCCAGGGAGGTGGTGGAGTCACCATCACTAGAGGTGTTTAGGAGTAGTCTTGATGGGGTGCTTGGTGCCATGGTTCAGTTGATTAGATAGTGTTGGATGATAGGTTGGACATGATGATCGCAAAGGTCTCTTCCAACCTAGTCCATTCCATTCCATTCCATTCCATTCCATTCCATTCCATTCCATTCCATTCCATTCTTATAAATATAACCACAAATGGAGGAACTCCTCCTGAAACTGTAAAAGGTAGCTGGTTTTCGCTTTACTTCAAGTGGCAAATCTCTAGTCTTAACTGCTGCCCCCACATTCCTCAGGGGTGAAATCTCACATTGGGTTCAGGCTTTAAAAGTCCTAGAGACCCAAGTGTTAATTACTTTTTAAAGTTCAGGAATGAGCTAAGTACCTGTGGAGTCATAATCCCAGAGAAAATCCCAATGCTGGAAATGATCCCTATTACTGCTCCAGCTAAAGCACAAAGGTTTTGTAACAGAGTGCAGCGAGGTCTGTTATCAGCTTGGATGGTTACTCCGCTCCTACTCTTTGCACACACTCAGCATCTTCCCAGAGGGATTTCACAGTTTAAAAAAGAAAAAAAAAAACCACCACTGAGATGAACTATTTTGAATTATAAGATAACACAATATGTATGTGATGGAGCCACCAGCTAGATGAAGGCATCCAAGCCCTCATTCAAAGTGTAAATAACAATCCAGAACTACAAGACACAAAAGAGCTATGTGCAGAAAAACAATTTTCAAAGTGCTAGCATAAAAATAATGAACCCAGGGAAAACGAAATTAGAAGCTGAAGAAAAAACAGAGGGGAATGCAAGGAAATATCACAAGGATGGGAGAGCCTAGTTAAAATATATTTTAAAATAGTTTAAAGCTCCTAGAACTTTGTAAGAAAAACATAATGATAGAAAAAAAGGAAAAGCCATACACAAAGTGAGGGCTGTGGACATGAAGTTAATGTTTGAAAAATAATCATATGGTGACACTCTATATTGAAAGAAAACCTATTTCACAAGTTACAGCACATATTCAGAGAATATTCACCACAGTATTTATGCTGAGGTCAGGGACCAAACTCCACATTCTGCATGTAAGTGGGATAATGAAGCTGTAAGGTATGGTTTAAAACTCTTCGTTTCATCTCCGGTGAAGGTATCATATTGTCTGTCCTGCTGTGTGGTGCTTAGCAGAATTTTCAGTAATGATTTATTTGGATTGGTAGAAACATTTCATAGAATAATAGAATCATAAAATAATTTTGAGTGGAAAAGACTGGTAAGGAAGAGTCAGAAACATGTCAAAGATACCAAAAGATGCCAAACTCAACCTATTCAAATCATTTTTCACCAGTGATCACTGCATGAGATCTTCTGTGACCATGGCTCGCTGACTCAGGAGTCATGTTGCTTTAAATGTCTTTGCATTTGTCACTTTGACAACAACTTAAACTAGATTAAGCATGAATTAATATACATGAAGTCCAGGCAATTATTAGGTAAGAAGTGTTTCTGGTATAGAGGATTAATTTAAAGAGCAGCAGTGTATGTGCCAATATAATTAACGAAGTAATGCCATCACACCAGTTAGTGTGGAGTAAGAATTTTATGCTGCTGCATTTCAGTGTGGAAAAACTAATTTACTGCATGTCTGCAACAAGCAACAATAAAGCTCATGTCTGTTTACAAATAAATCTTCCAAGAAATGAAATGCTTGGGAAATTGCAGGTAATGCTTTTCCATTGTTGAATGCATACTGAAAGCTATGATTTAGAGATTACCATGGCCTTCCAAAAACGGCTCTCAGAGTGGAGCAGGAGTTGATCAGCTGCAATAACTGAAGCATCATCTCTGCAGCAGGGCTTGAGGTAGTAGGTGTGTTTTAGAAACTGCAGAATGGTCATCATTTCACAGTGGTCAAAGGTGTTGGTACATGGAATCATAGAATCATTAAAGTTGGAAAGGACGTCCAAGATCACTGAGACCAACCATCAACTCAACACCACCATGCTTAGTAAACCATGTCCTGAAGTGCTGTGTCTACATGGTTTTTGAACACTAACTTCACCACCTCCTTTGGCAGCCCATTGCAATGCCTGGCCACTCTTTCAGTAAAGAAATTATCACAGAATCATTCAGCTTGGAAGAGATCTCTAAGATTATCAACTCATCAGCAAATGTTTTCTTAACACAGGTGATGCAAATACAACTGTAGAGATCTCAGTAAAGTCAGACTGAGGTTTTTAAATGATTGAAATATCTAAAGTAACACCAAGGGTTGCTGGACTAGGAGATTTACATTATGAATGTTACAAATATGATATATTTTTGGTCTAGCATATACATATCTCTTCAAGTTATCCTGTGCAGTAACTTGCACTTGCTCAAGTAAACACTTGCTTACTTGATGATACAGGTATAGGATATTCGAGCATGAAACCATATTTTAATCAGAATAATATTCTTGTTTATCATGACTCTGGTCTTACACAGACATAACTGTCATGGGTAGCTGAGTCCTCAAGTAAGTAACACCTTGTATTAACAGGAAAAATGAATGTAAGGGAGTCCATTCAGTTATATACATTCTTTACAATTCTTCATTACTCTTAATACAACCATTATTTCTTGTTATAGCACCACAGATATGCATAGCACACACAAAAATGAAATTTTAAGCCATTTCTGAGAGGTTGATAAGGTAAAGCACTATGCTGTCTTCACAGATTTATTTTTTATTTCCTCACTATATTGCTGTGAAACCTGGCACTGCCACAAGTTGCCATGAAACCAGAGAATTAAGGGGTGCTTGATTTTAGCATACACGTGGAATCAATAGCGCCCCGAAAATTCATCCAAGGAAATAATGTGGTGCTTTGCATTTATTACTGCTGAAGGAATTGTGCATTGAGTGTTGCTTAAGACCACCTATAACATTCAAACCATAACATTCACAAGTCCCTAGTTGTGCTGAATCTGTATGAGGTGTGGTGGTGGCCTGTGAAATCAATGTTCAGATGTGGTACACCTCAAACAGACAAGCTCACAGTGATGTTTCTGCTTGCAATGGTTAAATTCTGCCTTTGACATCTGATCTCATAGAAGATTTCTGGAGGAATGTAGGAGTTCCTACTAAAGGAAGTCCTGAAATGGCTGTGCTCCTACCTGCTGCTTTGCAGATAGTTTATCCCATGACATGAATCTCCTTAGAGGCACCTTACTGCTGGCAAGCTTTGCTTCTTAATTTGTCTTCAATACTTCCTAAATCGATAGTAATGAGCTTAAGGAGTTGTCAGGGAAAGAAACAAGCAAACTGTGTTTCTGGATCAGTGCCAAGGTAAAATGGTGATGTGCATGTTAAGAAAAAGTAATCTACGTAGATATATAGAGGAAATTAAATACATAGCTCAAGAGAAAACATTCTTGGAGAGAAAAAAAAACCCAAACAACATTGAGACTGGGTGCTCATTATTTCTAGTTCATTAAAAAATAATTGTTACATTTTATTCTTCTTAGAGATGAAAATTCTAAAGTACTTTACAGGCATTAGCAAATTAACTTTCCCAACATTGCAGGGAGAATATTAAGGATTAATATTTGAACTAAATGCATGGAGAAAGAGACTGTAGATTCTTTCTTGGAACTCTCATTTATACAAAAAGCTCCATATATATCCATGGAAATCATTATATACAAAATCCTAAAACTGTTTTGCTTGGAAGTGATCTTAAAGATCATCAAGGCCAACCATTAACCAGAGCACTGATAAATCCAACATTAAACCATGTTCCTCAGCACCACATCTACGTATCTTTTCAATACCTGCTGGGATGGTGACTCAGCCAATTCCCTGGGCAGCCTGTTCCAGGGCTTGACAAAACTTGCAAAAAAATTTTTCCTAATATCCAACCTAAACCTCTCCTGGTGCAACTTGAGGCCTTTCTTCTTGTCTAAATACTTTTTACTTGGGAGAAGAGATCAACCTTCACCTCACCACAACCGCATTTCAGTTACTGGTAGAGACAGAAGGCCTCCCCTCAGCCTCCTTTCCTCCAGGCGAAACCACCCCAGTTCCGTCACTCTTCTTTGGATGCACTTCAGTATTTCAATGTTCATCTTGTAGCAAGGGGCCCAAAATTGAACCCAGTATTCAAGATGCAGCCTCACCAGTGCCAAGTACAAGGGAACAATCACTTCTCTGGTCCTGCTTGAAACAGGGATTTTATTTGGGTTTGGACTCAATGATCTCTTGAGGTCACTTCCAACCTCTAATGCACTGTGAATAATTTTCAAAGAGCACTGAAGCAGATAATACTTTTTAAACCTTTGTTTCCATTTGTTTGAAGATTCAGTTACCCATTATTTACATGTGAAGATATTCTCCAACCCATGAGAACTAGAAACATCTAGAGGACACAGTCTCAGGCTGTGCCAGGGGAGGTTTAGGCTGGAGGTTAGGAGGAAGTTTTACACAGAGTGATTACCTATTGGAATAGGCTGCCCGGAGAGGTGGTGGAGTCACCATCACTGGAGGTGTTCAGGAGGAGACTTGATAGGGTGCTTGGTGCCATGGTTTAGTTGATTAGGTGGTGTTGGATGATAGGCTGGACACGATGGTCTTGAAGGTCTCTTCCAGTCTGGTCTGGTCTGGTCTGGTCTGGTCTATTCTATTCTATTCTATTCTATTCTATTCTATTCTATTCTATTCTATTTCCTCCTTAGATATAGACAGTAGTAGACTTTATATTTAATAACATGGGATAGCTTTCACTTTTTCTGGAAAATTTTAGCTTTGCCTAACTTTATATGTATATGAAAAATAATCTGGAGCTGTCAGCCACCTTGCCAGAAATTGCAGAATAATTAAATATATCTTAAACTTGCAAATTTTCAGGCTTGTCCAACAAGACACTGAAAACTTGCAGAAACCAAATCGACATATGGCAGTGAAAATTCGTATTTTCTTGAAATTTTAGTTTTATGTCCAAGTTCAGACATGGAATGCATAACCAGTTCTGCTGAGGACACAGGTCAGTCTCAGTACAGGTATGGGCTTTGCATGACTTCACCGAGCAGCAACAAGACCTTTGCAGTAGTTACACTGCAGAGGTGACAGACTGACAGACTGTACTTTTAAATGCAGAATCAAACTTCCATATGTTAAATCAAAGATAATCTGAAAAGAAATAAATATATTAATTCCTACTTCTACCTTCCAACTCAGAGAAGCAGGAGAGAATTTTGCTCATCTTCAGCACCCCTTGAGGTATTAAAACTAAACAAGAAATAGATAAGATGCCTTACAAGGCTAACCTGAACAAAGATTTTATTTTTTTATGATAGATATTATTAACCAAGCAAGACTGCTATTGGGGAAGATCCTATGTATGAATAATGAAAGGTCTCCTTTTGTATTCAATTTCTAGATGCTTTGTGATTAAATGGAGGTTGTTCATGAAATCATAATAAAAAAATGCTGACAGTGTAAGTCAACCAGAACCAATCTTCTGCTTTCCCAGGCATTACTGTAAGAAAATTAATTCTCTGCACCCAGAAACAAGCCCTCTGTCTCAAAGTAAATTGATAAACTTTGTTTCAGCTCCTGTGTAATTAGGAATAATGGTTTCCATTCTTTTGAGTGAGTGGCAGAAGGAGGACTGATGAGTAACCATCGTCTGTTGGTGAGATACATGCTTTGTGTTATCCCCAGCTTGTACTTCTTTGCCATATGAACTCTCAAAAAGTAAAGCAGCAACTTTTTATCTGGTCTTTTTGAGAGCACTTGACTTTCATCAGCCTCTGCAGTTCCCTTGGCTGTGATACAAGGGAGAGCATTGTGCTGGTCACATCACTGAGGAGGGCTTTTCTCTTGCACATCAAGACATGGTTACAAGGCATGAGCCCAGAGGAACAGCAAGGTAGGTGTATCTACCACCTTCCCACTTTGTGCCATCCAGCCCTCAGGCAAAGACAAATTGGACAGGAAATTAAAGCATCTATTAACCTGTAGGCTTGCCCCTGTATTCATGAAGCAGGAGAAGGAATATGGCATTATGCTTCCAGTGCATCAACTCTGGATGATGTGAGACAGAAAAATGATTGTTGTGCTCACCATTGGTGAAATCCATGATGAATTCTGGCATTTGTACACATAAATATTGAGGCAGATGCTGAAATATCAAGTTTTCTTCTAGCTCCTCTTCAGCACTGAAGCCCATATAATATGGAACACTGACCAAAGGAACTTAGATGATTCTTCTAGTGAAGTTACACAAGCCCATATGTCACATGCTCACTTCAATTTAGAAAAAGTAATCAAATTGTGTAGAATATAATTCTTTCTTTAGAAACCAAGTCAGCTTTCCCTCTCTATGTCTGTTTTCAGAAGGCTTTTTGAGCAATCAAAAAGGAAAACTTTCACTATTCTAGAAATGAAGGTTTAACATCTGAGGATCATCCAGCAACAATATCTATGGGAAGCCCATGAATTCTAAGTAAGATTGAGATTGTAAATCTTCACTAAACCACTCACTCAGGTAGTAAATTCTGGCATGAGCATGGGGAGTTTGGACTGGGTCTTTACTTTTTAGTTTCCTGTAGTATGGTAAAGTACATTTATGGCACTCCTTAAAGCCACAAAGGCCTTGTATGTAGTAATGGGGTTATTGTAAAACTTCAAGGTGTATTTCCTTCTACATTTTCCCACTGGTTTTCAATTCATTTTGCCTTGTGGATTCCTGAATATTTTGCAGTAGAGTCAGTACCCTTTTAAGGATGTCTGACACATAGATTGTCACAGGGCAAAATTTAATCTGAAACTCAAAATAGCCTATTTTTATTAATGCTATCCCAAGTAATTGTCTTCAGACATGGCTTCTTAGAAGACATCATCTAAAGTCTACAAAATATTTGCAAACCACTGCTAATGGAGTAATTCTTTCTTTGTTAGAAGCAACTGGATATTCATGTTTTTATTCTTGCTCATATACTTATTTCCATACATGACTGGGAAAAAATAAAGAAAATCATATTGTTACAAACTTTAGGCTAAAGACTGATTTTATTTTTTGTATAGTAGCATCACAAAGGTTGGAAAAAATAAAACAACCTTTCAAACCAATTGTATGTGAACCAAGATAGCACATATAGTTTCTGAGACTCCCCAAGCTACAGACTATACTTCAGAATTGGTTGTCTATTGTCAGCATTGCTATGGCCTTACTTCAAGTACTGGGGTACTGGGTGCAATTTTGGACTCCACAATATGCAAAGGAGAGGCAGCAAAGATGGAGGAAAGACTAGATGGCATGATTTATGAGGACCAGTCAAGGAAAACAGGTTTGTTCATCTCAGGAGAGTGAGGGGTCTATTCATTGCTGTCTATGACTTTCTCACAACAGTCAGCAGAGATGGAGGTTCTGATCTCTTCAGCGATAGGACGTGAGGCTTAGAGCTACGCCTGAGTAAATTCACATTAGATATTAGGAAAAACATCTTCACTGAAATATTGGTCAAGCACAGGATTAAGCTTCATGAGAAATAAGCTTCACAAGAAAGTGGTCCTGACATCAAATCAATTAATATTCAGCAAGTGCCCATTGGTTTGGGCAATGCTCTTAGATGTTTAACTTCTAGTTTATCTTAGTGGTGTCAAGAGTTGGACTTGATGATACCTGTGGGTTCCTTCTTCAGGATAATCTATGAAAGCATGTATGAGACCTTTATCTTAAACAGCTAAATGTTTCTTTGTCAAACTGCAGTTCTAGTATGTTCTTTGAAATTTTTGGCATTTCATTGCTCAGGTTATCAGCTGGACCGAGCTCTCCTGCAAATCAGGACATTAATACGCCTACATAGAACAATTTCCTACCAAAGCCTTCTGCTGTAGGATCACTGATGTAATTCTTCCCAATGCTGGTGTTGAAATAAGCAAAGCAGGCAGCAGATTGTAGATGAGAGATAATGAAGAAAAGCTTTTTAGATACATCTGCACTGTAATTTTTCCGTTTCCATTTGAAGCTGAATCAGCCCTCTGACCTTATCATCTCCATCTGGGAATTCAGATCATAAACAGATGAGATGGTTGCATAAAGCGATATTTCTATCAACTTGAAGAGAAATTGTGACAGGATTTAGACCTGAGTTTATACACATTATACCTCAAAACATGCAGCTAAGGCCCATAATCTAACAAGATCATGTCCAAAAAAGGACACTAAAATTTAAGATGTGACTCTCACTTATAGTCCAAGGAGCAAAGATGTTCAGTTGTAAGATAAAACAAAATTCCTGAGATTTACTGTTTCAAGCTGAAGAAGCTTGCCATGGGGATTTCTTAGGCTTTGATAAATAAAAGCCCATTAGGTTTCTGCTGGTGTCTAGGAGAGATTGACTGATGATGTACAGCATAATGGAAAGCTGGCTAATCAATACTGTGCTATTTTTCAATTTAACTCTATTAATTGTGCACACTGTTTTCATTTGTGTCTGAAAGAGAAATAAACAGGTGTGAACATTGATTCCTGCTAAATAACAACATTATGGAAGAACATTATTTAGCCACGTCTCAGTTCCTTGCTATTGCTCTACAAAGTCAGCATGATGTAGAAGCCTGTCCTGCTCGTTACCCATGAAAATGAAGACTTGCTAGCTGCGATGTCCATCATGCTCTGATAACATGGCAGTATTTCCATCTATCCATGATGGCTGAGTGACTGGGACAGGTAACAAGGTGGAAAATTAGGCCATATCTCAGTGGATAGTCATCACTTCTTGGCTGTGGACACAGAGGAAAAACTCATCCTTTCCAACCCATGGAAAATAATCCCAGCAACTTAAAAGTGATGGTCTCCTTGTGTCCAGAAGGCAGCATGATATACCAGATAGAGCAGCACCTGCTGATAGATTCCTTCCAGCCCTTTCTTAGTGCTTGTTAAGAAGTGTGCAGTAAGTCATTACCTGCAAACTTTCCCCTTTTCCCCACCCCAATCCATTACGTACATGTCAGAAATAAAAGAAAGGGCCACAACTCATACTCATGCCTGAAGTTGTGGTCAGAGAAAACTCCTGAAGATAAGCTTTTGACAGGTGAGATTTAACAGGTCATATCTCATGTTTTCAGTGAGAGATTTGTATACCTGAACCCCACATCAACTACTGATACATGAGCTTATACTTCACTACAATCTCTCTGACAGTTGCTCCATCACAAGACAACTCCAGCTTGCTACCACCTCCCTGTGCACCAGACGGGTCCCAGTCATTATCCACAGCGTGGCACTGTCTCACTATCAGTCAAAGATACACAGCAGATTCATTATATCATGACTTTCAGGATGTGAACTAATGAGGTGTCTTGAAAATGTCATCTGAGCTTCCTCATATTTCCATTTTGTTGCCTTGGGGCTATAATGTGAGTCTCCAAAGCCATTTATGCAACGAGGATTCATAATATCTGAAGAAATAATGCTGATAATAAATAACAGTAATAATAATAAATTACATACTAATAACAAATAGTGACAATAATAATAAATAATGTCTAATAAGGTAGATGCTTATGTGATGCTTAAGCAACTTGATCTAGTGGAAGATGTCCAGGCCCATAACCAGGAGATTGGAACTAGATGATCTTCAAGGTCCCTTCCAACCCAAACTATTCTATGATTCTATGATTTTAATGTTCACTGCCGTTATTCCATTGACATCAGTGAAGCTGCACCATTTTACATGGCTAGGAATCTGGCCTACAGATTCTATAAAAGGTGGTAGAAGTACAAGGTGACATTGTAAGAGGACAACAGCAAAGGCAAAGATATAAGACAGGGAGTCCTACTGCTATTAAAAGTACTGGTGAGAATCCTTGACCTAATGATACATTAAAGGCTCCCTACTTCAAGCATTTACTCACCCATTTAAAACCAAGTCAGTTTGTGGATCCACCAACTTCATGTAAATACCTTGAGAGGAAAAGGAAATGTAGTAGAAATTGTCATATTAGACAGGAGTGAGAAAAGGTCATTGTCTCAACAATCACCAGAACAGAGAACACAAATTAAAAATGGATTACATACCAGAATATAAGGAGGACAAGGCACAGGATAACTAAACTGCCTTGCTTCCAGCAAACAGACCATGATCTTGAACCACAGTTCAGTGTTTTAGGCACAAGATTGCCTGTGGGGCTTTGCAACCCTCTTCCCAAGTATTGGCCATACCTATGCAATTGTAGAGGAGAGAGTTAGTCAGACTGAACTAGAGCCATTAACAACCCAAATCACCTCACTGACAGGCTTCTCAAGAAGAGTTTTCAGCCTTCTCCAGGTGCTGAGTAACTTTTACAGAAAGGAAATTCCTGGAATTTTACATATATTAGCATAATTCACATATATTGTGCAGCTTTCCCTTTTCTGATGCTAACACAGTCACACCATATGCAGCTCTCTACCTTGGATAAAGTTATGGTTTATTCAAAACCTTGCACCAAATATTGCTGTAGGACCTCAGGATGTTTGTGTTGGGTTGGGAAGGTTTTATAGTTGCTGTCCCTGCCATAGACTCTAAAGTCCTATTATTTAAAGTCTCTTGTGACTGATGATATTTGGACTGACAGAAAAGCTAATTAGTGTGAAGTAGCTTTGGAGCCTTTCTGCTGAATTCAGAAGGCTTTGAGATCAATCAGGTGGGCTTCATGCTGCCAGCAAGAGACACTTGCCCTGGACTGCTGTGAGTGACTATTTCAGTATTGTCTGAGTCACAGCATTACATTTGCTCTCCTGTTCAATGGCACACAGGTCTGTCTGACTGTCATTTCTCATTGTTCTTCTTCATCAAACTTTTGGCATGCTCTTCTGAGGAGACAGGTGTCCAAAACACATATTTGAAAACCAATCTCCATGAAAATTTCAAATATTAGCAGTTGGCTTCCACCTAAAAAAATTAAGCTTTCATTTCCTGTGCCCTCTCAAACTATATAGCCAAGACCAGCACTGCTCCCATTCCTTCTCCGATGGTGGTTTCAAGCTGCATTAATTACCTGTTTTCCTGGGTGTCCCAAGAAACAGGTCATATATTATTATTATTATCCTTAAATTAAAATGTGTAAACTGAGACATATCAACATCAAGTGAACTGATTTGCAAGACCAAGATTTAACAATTAACTGCTAGACCACCATCTTTTCAAAGGAAATAGGTAAAACTAACAGCTGCAGGTTAATCTGACCAAATAACAGAACCCTTCAAACCCTGTGCAGGATGAGATGGGGACCCAACATCACCTACAGTTTGGTTTGCCTCTGTGTGAAGCAGATATGATAAATAATGTGGAGAAGCCATTTGATTGTTCTTAAAAAGATAATGTGAGTCAGATGTTCCAGGCACTGTACAAAGCGTCTAGAACTGTAAAGGGGAAATCACAGTATCTTGAGAAGAAAACATAAAAAGCCAGGAGCACATCCCAGGAATCTTTAATCTTCCCCTGAGCACAAAGGAGTGTCTGGAGCACACAACCTCTCATTTTAAAATTAAGATAATAGCAATTTAATTACTGCTATAGATTGCTATTTCTACAGTGGTGTCATCTTTGAGAGCAGCACTACCTTGGGAGTGCCAGAGTCAAGGATAAGACCAATTGTCTGAATTTATGTTTCCCTTAATCACAATAACTGAATTGAAATGTTGTGACTTGTGGTTTTCAGCATGTCCAGAGAGCTTTCTTCCTCATCACCTATGTCAACGTGCAGGTCAGCTTGGCTCTTACCCATGTGTGGGTGTTTCTAGGCCACCTAAAAGAAGGTTTAGGTGACATGTGACTGGCCTAGAGCCAAAGCACCAACATGGGAGCTTGGAAGCACCACTAAACCAGTTCTGATGTTTAGTAGGCATCGGTGCATTTCCTTTGACCAGTTGTATTTAAAGGCTGAAGTGCTGAGATGCTCAGCCAGCTTCTTCCTAGTCAGCCTTTTCTTCCTCCTTTTTTTTCTTTTTTTTTCTCTGAAAGATACAAGTCAGTGAGAGGAATTCTTTTTAAAGAACAGCCATCAATCAGTAAAAGACCAACAGAGCATGAACATGTAGAAAGCAAGATATCAAAATAAAGTAAGATCAAAGAACAGAAGTGTCAAACATGTAACCTTCATTGTGAGTGCTAATCCAGCAAACCCTCCTTTTCCAATACTCTTATTGTTAGCCTGAGATGTGTAGGCTTAAGGAAAGTTATGTTTCTGTATTTGCTAGACTTGTCACCAAGTCCATTTTGATGACTGACTGAGAAAAAGAAAAGAGACTTTTTCAGCTGGTCTCCAAACACATTTGGACAGCCCAGTGTGAAATGCTTCAGTTTCCTTGCAGAGCTGTTGTTGCAGCATCTTTTAATATGATGTCTGATCCCTCATAATCAAGGGCTGTTTAAGCTTTAAAAGTCATATTACAGGATATAATTTAGATTTAATAGAAAAGGAGCAAATTGCCAGAGATAAATCTTTGAGACACAAATGGAAAACAGTAATTTTCTATCACATAACTTGCAAAGACAACCTCTGTTTGCCCTAAGAGACATTTTAAAACCAAAAAGCTACTTAAAGTTACTCCAAGGGTGTATTACTGAACACCTAATTACATCATCTCCACTAATGCTACTCAAAAAAGTAAGTATTCCAGAATGCTGAAAAGAGCTGACACCCTGAGAGGAGTGAGGGGCTGAAAAACTAACAGTAACTGCTGGATCGAGGGAAAGACAATGCTTCACCAGTCTCTGCTTTTGCAGCTTGCTTTCATAGGTATAAAATTCAGATGTCTTAGCTATGGATCAGCTTAACACTTTCCATGGGGAATAAAAATGTCTGCCCCAGCCAGTCTTCAAAAGGAGACAAGATTCCAGCTCTGGAACCCTTAGCCCAAGAAAGATGTGAACCTGTTGGAGTGGGTCCAGAGACACACACCAAACTGATTAGAGTGTTAGAACACTTCTATGCAGAAAGGCTGAGAGTGTTGGAATTGTTCAGCCTGAACAAGACTCCAGGAAGACTTTATTACAACCTCTCTGTACTTAAAGGGGGCCTATAAAAAATATGAGGACATATTTTTTTTAGCAGGGTCTCTTGTAACAGGACAAGGGGTGATGGTTTTAAACAAAACCAGGAAGATTTAGACTACATAGAACTGAGAAATTTTTTTACATTGAGGGTGGTGAAATACTGGCCCAGGTTGCCAAGAGAGGTGGTAGATGCCCCATCCCTGGAAATATTCAAGGATAGGTTGGTTGGGATTATGAACAATCTGCTTTAATTGAGATGTTCCCACTTGCTTCAGGAAGGTTGGATTAAATGAACACTATAGATCCTTTCCAACTCAAAACATTCCCTAAGATAAATTACATATATGTAATGCTGGAATTGCCCAGAATCTGGGCTGCAGGAAAAAGGGAAGAGAGGAAAACTCTGCAGCTACTGAACTTGATCTCATGTGCTAAGAGCACCTGTCTTTTGGCAGCTCTTCTTTTCAGTATTCCTAAGGTTGGAAGGGACCTCCAAGATCATCAAGTCCAACCTGTCACCACAGACCTCACGACTAGAGTAGGGAGGACACTACTGCCCACTGCAGGCTTGAACTCATGACCTTCCCACTAAGGGTCTTATGTGCTACCAACTGAGCCACCATCTATTTAGTTCTCATTAGAAATTTTGGTCTCTGGGTGGTTGTTAAAATTCAAAGGAACTGATAGTGTTTTGCATGAAGGTGACAGGTTTTAAGCCATAAAAAGCCTAACTCTCAGTTAACTTTTTTGATAAGATCATAACAAATGAGAATTTGTGGTAATTTTGGAAGGGAGAAGTGAGCCATGTTTCTGGGTATTTACCAGAAAAAAAGGCTCTCAAGTGTGGAATTTGGCTTAAGGAAGAAGTACAAACTGTCTTCAACAGGCATTGAAGGTAGGCAGTACCATTTCCTTAACTCAGGAATGGAACAGGTACAAAAACTTTAAGGTATGACAATGACCAATAATTATGCTCTAATTATTAATCTGTTGGTAGATGGGTAGGTATAGTCCCACCTCAAATATTTATTTTCTGGATGAAACTATTACCTCTCTTATTGAACTCTCAAGCTCTAGGTCAAATCCAACCATGCCTTAAGAATATCATCCGTGTCCTGGCGGCCAAGATAAATGTTAATGAGGACTACTGAGATGGTGGCTTTTATCATTATCAGTCCAAGTAAAATTGATATGGGTGCACTTTGATAGAGTAAATCTTAATGCTACCTGATAATCTTTCACCATCCCTGAGATGAAGTCGTTTTAAAATCCACTCTGGTACAAAATCGTTGTCTAGATGACGTCCTTTACCATCAAAAGAAATGAGAATCTGCAAAGAACCTTACATCATGATATTTACCTCAGACAACAATTTCAGGATTGATGAATCACTTTTCCCCCTTTGATGTACAAGGCTATGGTGCTTACTTTCAAACTTGACTGTTCACTTTTGGATGACTACGGCTGAAGGAACTGGGACTGTTTAGTCTGGAAAAGAGGATGCTGAGAGAAGACTACATTGTTCTCAATAACTACCTGAAAGAAGGTTGGAACTGGGTGGGGGTCAGTCTCTTCTTCTCAGTATCAGGTGATATAATGAGAGGAAATGGCCTGAAATTGTGCCAGGGGAGGTTTAGGTTGGAAATTAGGAAAAATTTCTTTTCTGAAAAAGTAGTCAGGTATTGGAACAGGTTGTCCAAGGAGGTCATGGGTTACTATCCCTGGAGGTGTTCAAGGAATGTGTGGACGTGGCACTTTGGGATATTTTTTAATGGCCATGGTGGCCTTAGATTGATAGTTGGACTCTGATCTAAAAGGTCAATTCCACCCAAAGCAATTCTATGATTCTAGGTTAATTAAATTATACTTCTGTGTAGGTTAGAGTTCAGTTACAGCCTTTACCACACATTCTATTATTTCACAATAAAGCTACTGATTCTTTTAGATCCTCTGCTTTAGGAGAGAGATATTTTGTTTTGTCTATTTATCACCAAGCTTTTTGAAGACATATCTATTTTCTATTTCAAATAGAACTTTTCTTGATGCAACCAGTGTGGTTCCCCACACGGAAATCCTGTGTCTTCTTAGGATCAGTAGGCAGGGGCATTAACCTTTGAAGATTGGGAAATGTCCTTAAAACACTCTTGATTTTGCTTTCCAGCCTCCCATTTCCAAGCATTCTTGATACATTTTCCCCTTGTTATTTCTAGAGCTATGGAAAAATCTGAACAGGAGGGAAAGTACAATACTTGTAGACTAAAATAAATTAGGACAGTAAGTGTTTGGTTCACATTTCTTCATGTTCATTCCTCCAATGTAAAGGTTTATGATTTAAATAAAATAATAGTAATCTATATAAAACCAGCGAAACCTCTGAAGCTGCACTTTTATAGATTTGCATATTCTTGTTTTTGGAGGAAGATTCACATCAGGCAACAAAGAGTGAGTAAATCATTAGGTAGAGGCAGAGGAATGCTTTTAGAGATGTGATTTGCAACAGATATACTATGAAACATTACTCACAGCAAATGTTGGATCAGCATTATATATAGAGCTGCCACTTATGAATTTTATGGGCTTCTTGGGAGGTTGCTTAGGAATAGTAGTGTGGTCTCTCCAGCACAGGGCTACGAGTCACAAGATCTGGATTCTATTTTCAGCTAAGTCAATGCCCTTACAATGTCAGCTAAATAAATTACTCGATTTCTTGCTTTGCCCTTGCGAAAATGAAAGGGAGCCATTCATTCACATGAATTTTGAATCTTACTTAGGAATATACTTTGAAATCTTCAGGTAGAAGTTGCTACACAAGTGCAAAATACAGCTTGTGTGAAGTATTTTGAATTATTTCTAAGGTAGAGGAAATGGGAAGTAATTTAGAATTGTGTGTACTCTATGGCAAAATGCATTCCAGTTTTCCTGGGCACAAAATGACAGTTTGTGGTGGAATGGTCCATCGGAGGGTATGAAAGTCCATGGACTGGTTTGTAAGCAGATTATGTGAATAACATAACATGCATTGCTTGGCTAAATTTTTTCTGTTTAGCTCTAACAAAACCAGAAGCAAGAAACTTACTCCAAACTGACATTTTTATTTCCCTTTATACTTGTTTTTATTTTGAATGGGAGCATTAAGGAAAAAAAAAAAGGAAAAAATAAAATCTGAGGGAATTCCAGCCCTTGACAGCTCATAATTTCTAATCCACCTAGACTGAAGTGATGGAGGTACCCATAGCATATATAAAGTGAAGTTCTGTGGGAGTTTCCTCAGGAACTCTAAGTAAATTGGACATTGGTTTTATAAGGTTGGTTTTATTTTGTTAGCAGGCATCTCTGTGAGGTCTGCAGTAGCTCTGAAAGAGACTGGAATCTCTTTTCACCTTGGGAGCACATTATTATTTGAAACCTTTCACCACTTAGGTACGTGGTTTAGGTCAGATATTCTCCTTAGCTTGAAAATCGTGTTTAACTCAAAAATCTGCTTCTGCCTCTGGCCAGAAACCATTATTAGATGACTTTCTTACTGATACACAGGTAATTTTGTTTTACAAATGTGAGGTTGTTTTGCTCTTTAATTAACCTTTAACTTTATTGTCATAGCTCCTAACCAAAGATTATAGGATGAAAGAGTGTCCTAGCCACTACTTAACTGCTTTGTACATTTCATGGTTTATGTTTTATATATTATGTTTTCCTAACTCTGGTGAATCATGGGTGTAAGAGAGAAACCTAAATGCCTTCCACTGTTGTACATTTCAGCAACACTTCCTCCCAGAGGGGTTTATTATTTCTCTCCCACTACCCTGTAAACAGTGACATATATTGAGAGATGGCTCACATTAGCAGACTAGAGAGCAGGCAGAGCAAGCCTGTTTGGATTGCAAGATAATACAGAGATTCACCTTTTAGTGCTGAAAGCTGCTGTATCTATTTGCCTTGAAGAGGGTAGATCACAGAGTTTGAGGACAACTGAGAACTGTCTCCATCAGTAGTCTGGGGCTATGTGGCCACAATGCCAAAAAAAAAAAAAAAAAAGAAAGAAAGAAAGAAAAAAGAAGTAGAAATTGCTAATCCAAATGCACCATTTCACAATCTGAAGAAATCAAAATCACCTCTCACACCAGAAATCTGCAGAACTGGGTGGATAGTCATTAGTAGGGTGGGAGACTAATTCCTCCATCACTGTTGAATGATTTGGAGATCAATGACAAGCCTAGAACTTCTAAGCTTCTCTTCACACAAAATCTCTTTGTATTTCTTTAAACTAAGACACCTAGCTACAAAGGAGATATGCAGACCTTGAGATGGTTCCAATGCAACAGTCTTAAATCAGGAGAGGCTTCTTTCTGCAAGAGTAGAAGTTTGAGCAACTCCCTTATGTTGATGATATATCTGAGTGTTGTTCTCATGATGAACGAGTCTCCTGTAACTCCGTATGTTCAAGTCCCAAAACATGCCCTTGCCCTTCTGTTCTTACATAGGTCAAATCTTTCCCTTACCATCATTGACAACATATCTCCAAATCAAAGATGAATGGTCTCTTTGTGATCAGTGTTATCACAATGAATTTCAGGAGAAATTATAGTAATGGAGCACTTAAAAGTAAAGAGCTAGCACTTGAGCTAGCTAGCTATTAATTATAAATGTCAATCCCTATCAGAATTGGGGTTTTTTTAATGTAACAGTGATTCATTCTGAGTACTATTTTAGTGTTAGAAGCAAAGATGAAGCGCTATCCAATGATGAGCACTCATTACAAGGTCTGCTGACCCCTTGTGCTTATTCCTGGAGGTGCATTGGTAGAGCCTTTGGCATCAGCAAACACATTTAAGTTGTTAGCATTTTTGGCTTATAGTCTCAAATTAGTGTTAGGATGACACTTACAGAAGTATTTTATTCCAGTAAGAGTGTCTCTAAATGTTTAGCTGCAGCACAGAAAAGAGAAACTTCTGAAATAAAAAGGTCCAGATAGAAAAATAAAAAATTAAAATATTAATGGCAAAGCCTGAGAAGGGAAACCACCAGACGCTGAACAAGGTCTTGATATCTTTTGACAAGGCATCCAGAAGCCAGGAAGCAGGGAGATAATTTGAACATATTCAAATGAACACTCCCTGAGCAATCTCTATTGTCAGAGAAGCTGACAATGGCATTGAATGTCACAGATGACAGCAACCATTCTGTTGCCAGATCTTTGATCTGTGAAGTCTCTGACCCCTCTTTCTCCATACGCTCATCAAGAGAGCCCAATCAGTGCTACAGAAACTGTGGGTCAAGCTACAGCAGAAACTCACAGCTCTTCCCAGACCTGGCTGGCAAGATTGTTTTCCTATCCTGCAGGCCTGGAGGAGGGGTGATGCCATACAATGCTTGTTACTGGTGTCTTTACAACCTGGTGGAGGAAGGCACCTTTTTGATCAATTCCTGTACAAATTCCAAAGGTAGGTCAGATTGATTCAAATGGTATAAGAAGGCTGAGTTATAAAGCAAATTTCATCTTTTGACTTGAAATAAACCAAATTATAAACTTTATTTTGCTGCAAATAGGTATTAGTAAAAAGCATCAGAACCATCAGAATGAATTTGGTGCTGAATCCTTTTCTGAATCATGCCCAGTTTCGCATAGTTCACATGAAGGTGTAAAAAGACCTAATTATATCTTACCCATGATAAAGCCTTTTAAAGTTCCTGTGACTTGTAAATCTAACCATTTCCTGAAGTTCTCTTGTCTTCTTTAGAAATGTAATCAGATAACTTATTAACTACAGGAAAGTGACCATTTACTTTAAAAATGTTGTCTACATCCCGAGTCTTGAAGACTGGGATATAACCTTTCCTACTTCCTGAATTTTCCTAAGTATCTCTTTAATTTTCTCATGCATGAGAATGAGCCTCATTTCTTTGCTGGCTGATGCCCTTATGTCTCCTTTTCTGCCATTAGTGAACTAAATGTTTGGAGAATGTAATTGTAAAAATCATTCTTTAATGTAAAAGGCTCTAGAGACAAATGTCAGATTTTATTTCCGCTACAGCCCATAATGGTACTTGACAGAACCATTTATAATTTCTTAAGAGGGAAAAATAATTCTCTTTAGCTGATTTATTCATATGAAGCCATTTACTCTTTCCCTGTATGCAGTGGATCAGACTGAGTTATGTTTCCTAATTGCCTATTGATATGTGGGGGGCGCTTCTAACAATGCCCACCAACGTCTTCTTTTATAACCAGTGATCATCAGAATGGGCCTGAGACCTTCCATAGACCAGCTGGAGACCTGATGATATCTTCTCCTATTCTACAACCTCTTAAAATAAAGTCATTCTGTACAAAAGAGCTATAAAACATTCAGGGAAGTTGAAGGCAGTACTCCCTCCTGTCCTACTGGGATATGTTCTGCTTTGGAGAACTGAGGGCTTTCAAAACCCACTGGGTGCTGACCTCTTGATTACTGGTTCACCCTTACTAATGAAACCACTGACTTGAGTGTCCTGATTGAGAAGACCTTTGCCAGGGAAAATGACCCAATGGCTACATGTCTGAAAGGAATAAAGAGGTACACTTTGACATCTTTGCTTTATAAATAGGCACAAAGCATGGCAGGGATGTTTTAAAAATAGCTTTCTTCTAAGAGAATGGAAGATGAATGCTGAAGATGAAAATTTTACCTTGTTAAAGTCAAGGGAAATTTTCCAACTGATTTCAGTTGGACCAAGACTTCATCTAAAGCACTGATTCATTTTGATGGGCTTACAATAGTTGCCTAAAGAGGGCTTTTGAAATAGTATTCAGTGCTCCAAATCAGCTGGGGAATCAACAGGTTTAGAAATCAGGGAAAATGTCACAGCAGTGTTGATTAGTTCAGGATCTGTGGAATTATAAAGGAAAGTACCTGAACAATATATGCTAACTCCTGCTTTAGCCACCCTAAACAACCTCAAACACCGTGTGGGCTTCTATACATGTTTGCATCCCTATAACTTTATGCTGCTCTTGTTTTTTTGGGTGCAACCAGAGTTTTTCTGCTGTGTTTTCCCAAAAAGTTGATTGATAAAGCAAGTAGGGATTTTTCTTCCACACAAACTGGTTATGATATATAGAATCATAAAATCACAGAATCATAGAAAAGCAATTGAATCATTTCGGTTGGAAAACACCTTTAAGATCATCAAGTTCAACTATTACTGCCTATCACTGTCCATAAAATGTGTAAATATTGTGGCTTGCTTGGAACATTGCACTCCATGCTAAAACAATTCCATTCATTGCCTCCTGAAAACGATGACTCGAGTAAATGTGAAAACTGTTTTGTTAAGGGAAGGCAGATACTGCTGCCAATAGCTATCAGCTTAACGTGGATGGGTGTATGCCAATTTCTACTAGCAGATATCACTATTGCAGTATAGCCTTTTTGTTATAAATGCTTAAATGCTTGTATTGCTTGCTTTACTGTTTCACTTTAGGCCTATAACTGCCACAAATGTAATACACAATTCTCCTCACCTGAGGAGCTATCCCCATACATCCTTGTACTTCAATACATTCTCTTTTCTTCCAATGACTCTTTTCCCTGTGTTTTATGGGAAAATATTGCCCTTCTCTGAGTTTCTGTGTAGCCCACTGATTCTTTCTCCTTAAACTAAGTGATTCTCAGACAAGGTTTGCACCAATACAATATTTAACTTTAATGGAAATTCAGCAAAAAAAAAATCCCTGAAAGATCTTTGCAAACTCATCCTTTGGCTTTATAATTGCTTTCTATTGTTCACCTCATAGTTTTCTGTATAAAGTTCTTCCTGGAGTTCACCACTAGACATTCTCTGAGTCTGCTCCTACTAAATGCACACAGCTCCTCATCTCCCTTTGTTTTGCTAGATACTATTCCTAGCTTTCCTACCCAGGGTTATAAATCTGGAAAGGAAAAATACTTTCTTTCATCAGTCATCATCATTTTTGATGTGTTGAAATAAGATGGAGTTATTTTTTCTTTTTAGAAGCCAGGAATCCAGTGATAGGGAAAGAATAAGGAAATTGAACTGGCAGAGAGAATTGAATTAAAAATTAAAGTTTTATTAATATAGGAATATCCCTGTGTGCTCAAATATATATTCCTATACTTATCCTCTCTGCCAAACCCTCCTGATTTAATAACCCACTGTTCAGACTACAACTCACATGTGCTCTGCCTACTTTTCTTAGGAAGGGATTACGCATCTGATTAATGATGCTGTGTCAGACAAGGCTGCATACTTGCACATTTTACATGCCTGGATTCCACTTGCAAGACTGCAATTATTTTTAGCAACTAATTATACACCCTGTTCTCATGGCAGTGGAAGACTACAGCTGTAGTTTTCACAGTATCACTGAACCTTTGTTATCAAACTTCAGCCTGGTCATCTGCACACTTTTAATCAAGTTTTCAAGGCTGGATTCATTCTTCCACCCAAACTCCAGGTAGTCCCCAAATATATGACAGGCACCACAAAACTGTATAGATATTTCTTTGCTGTATCCCAACCACACTGATTAAAACTTGTAGAAAGAGTAGCAGTGATAGTTGGGGAAATGGTACATCCAGGAATATTTGAGATCAAGTTCATCCTTGCAGTGCTAGCAATGTTTCCTATATGTATCCACTTGATCTGTTTTGTGCCTTGCCTCGCCTCTGTTTATGGATAAGGAATTCACATTTCCTTCATGCAGAGGGATTAAAATGTTTTAGTATGAATAAGTCAGATATTACAGCCTCCACAATGAGGAAAGGCTGAGAGAGATGGAGTTGTTTAGCCATGTGAAAAGAAGGCTCTGGGGTGATGTTATTTTGACCTTTCAGGACTTAAAGGAGTCTATAAGAGAGATGGGAAAGGACTCTCGAGGAGTGTAGTGATAAGGGGAAAGGTAACATTTTTAAACTGAAAGAACATAGATTTAGATTTGACATTAGAAAGAAATTCTTTACAATGAGGGTGGTGAGACACTGGAACAGGTTGTACAGAGATAGTGTGGATACCCCCTCCATGGAAGCTTTCAAGGCCAAGGTGGATGCGGCTTTGAGCAGCCTGGTTTAGTGGAAGGTGTCCCTGGCCATGGCAGGGGGCTTGAAACAAGAAGATATTTAAGACCTCTTCCAACCCAAGCTGTCACATCATTCAATGATCAGTAAGCCATGATGTCTCAGCACTCAAGTGGAAGAGTGCTTTAACATTTCAGCTGTTATTTGCACATTCCTGATCTGACCAGTAGTAATAAGGATTAAAAGGAACTTATACAGGAAAAAAATCCAGACCCACAATGCTTTATCAATTTCCAGTTACCTACAAAGTGTGACTAAACTGAATCTATCTCTTTAAAGTTGCACTTAAGTGCTCACAAATATCTGTAGACCACAAGCAGGGAGGGCAGAAGCAGAACAATGCTGAACAGGTTAATACGGTAAGACAAATCATTGTAAACGTAAGGGGGATATTAGGAGAAGATGTATGGATAACCCACTGAGTCCTGAAAATGTTCTTTGTATTCATGGTGGTGGGAGTTCAATAACTCACCTTGAGAAGCAAGACACTACAAATGTGAATTTTCATGAGTTTACAAAAATTACCTAGTAACTGCTACTTTTCAAGACTATTTACTATTAGCAGCTGAGTGGAACTCGAAGTAAATTCCGTGGCTCAGAATAGTCCATATATGTTTATAAATCAAAAGAAGAAATGATAAATAGGCCCATAGGCATTGAAACACTTGGGATACTTCCCCAGATTTTAAAAAAAAAAAGGCATCCTGGCCTGCATCAGGAACAGTGTGGCCAGCAGGGGCAGGGAGGTCATTCTGCCCCTGTAATTAGCACTGGTTAGGTCACACCTTGAGTCCTGTGTCCAGTTCTGGGCACCTCGGTTTAGGAAAGATGTTGACTTGCTGGAACGTGTCCAGAGAAGGGCAAGAAAGCTGGGGAGGGGTTTGGAGGGAGCTGGGATTGCTGTGGGGGGAGGCTGAGGGAGCTGGGGTTGCTTAGCCTGGAGAATAGGAGGCTCAGAGGAGACCTTATTGCTCTCTACATGGACTCAAGCTGCACCAGGGGAGGTTTACACTGGATGTTAGGAAGAAGTTCTTCACAGAAAGAAAGACTGGCCATTGGAATGGGCTGCCCAGGGAGGTGGTGGAATCACCATCACTGGAGGTGTTTAGGAAGAGACTGGATGGGGTGCTTGGTGCCATGGTTTAGTTGATTAGATAGTGTTGGATGATAGGTTGGACTTGATGACCTCAAAGGTCTTTTCCAACCTGGTTAATTCTATTCTATTCTATTGGAAAGAGAGCTCAGAAAAATGTATTAGTTTGTGAAGAAGGGGAAATGTTAAAAACCATTTCAGACTCATGTACTGTACACCTGCTAAACTCTGCATAGCCAACCATTTCTTAAATGAACTCAGCAGAAACTTTTCTGATAAGAACAAAAACATCAGCAAGAAATAAACACCATACCCTGACATTCATGAATAGTCTGTACCTTGTTGTGAAATGCAAGGTCAAGTCTAAATTGGGAAATGTGTTCTTTTAGTTCTGAAGCTAAGTAGAATTGAAAAGAAATTACACCATGCCTTTCATTTAAGTAAAGAAAGGGGGGGGGAAACCACACCAGAGATGTCCTTGCAAATGGAATTTAAGAGCAAACAATGGAAAAATAACTCAACAGTTATCATAGTTAGAAAACACAGCTTTCAAATTTTTTAGGTTTCATGAATTTCATGACATAGGACTGAGGCAGAGAGCTGAAGTAACTGCACATTTCTTAGTAGATATTTTTGAGAACTTATGAAATGCAGATGAGTTCCTAGACAACTTGCACAAGAAAATCTGAATATTTCTCTTTAAAAGTCAGAGAGAAGAGAAATCCTGAGGAACTCTAGACCAGTCACCTTAACTTCAGTTCCTGGAACAATGCAGGAACAAACAATCAATCAAACTATCTGTAAGCACTTAGGAGACAACAAAAGGATGAATTGCAGCCAAAAGAGATTTGTCAAGACAAAATTGTGCCTACCTCTCTAAAAACATACTATGGCAGTGTAAAAGCCTTGCAGATATGGAGAAGCAATAGACACCATTTGTATTAGATTTAGGAAGGCATTTGACACTATTTTTCAGAGTATCCTGTTTTGGGAATATGATCCAAACAGAACTGCTGCGATGCAGGTGCATAAGTGGTTGAAATACCGTTACATAGTGTGATTATCAACACATCACTCTCAGAGGAATCCCCACTGCTAAGTCAGGGACCATAGGGAGTTAGAATATAAAGTAAAATTTATGTTTATCTGCTTCGCAGACATCACTGTAGAGTCATAGAATGTTTGGGGTTGGAAGGAATCTTTTGCATCTGCAGTAATCAGAGACATCTTCAACTAGATCAAATTTCTCAGAGCCCTGTCCAACATGACCTAGAATGGCTCCAGGAATGGGCCATCTACCAACTTTCTGGGCAACCTGGGCCAGTGTCTCATCACCCTCCGCATAAAGCATTTCTTCCCTCTGTCTATTCTGGCCCCTACATTATGCTGGACGAGGCTACCAGGAGGCCATGGTGGAAAAGACAATTAGCATGAACTTGACAAAATTGTCTTGACAAACTTGTAACAGTCTCAAAAAAAGATTGAATTGCAATGTGATAAGGACAAATGTGTGATTTTATCCTTATGCATCAATAATAATTTTATTTAGGCACAGTTAAGAAATGATAGATTAAACAGTCGTTCTGTAGCAGAGAACCTAGACTGTTACTGGTTCACAAAATTAATAGAAGTTCAGATCAAGTCCAATCATCAAACCAACAGCACCACAGCCATTAAACAATGTCCTAAAGTGCCATGTTTATATTCACTTAATTTAAGTTTCTATTCTGGTGAGACCACACAGTTAGGAACCATGGAGACATGTTGCACCAGCCTAGAATAGATCCTTACTCTGCTAAGTTGAAGGATGTTCTAAGCTCCCTTAGCCATGTGAGCTAGTTTTCCAGTGACTGTGATTGAAACCATAGATATTTTTCATCTGGAGTAGTGCTTCTATTCTTCAGAACAGCCAAGAGCTTCATCCCTACCTAGGACAAGGAGGATCAAACAGGGGCAAGAGAGGTTTAAGATAGACATTAGAGGTACAGCCCAGTGACACTTGTAAGGCATTTGGCACCTCAACTACCATTTGAGATTTTCTAGGGTGTATTGCCTGGCTTCCATCCCGTTTACAGAAGGCTGTGAGTCTTCTGTGGATTCTGTGTCATATCTGTCAGCACATGTGGACATTTTGGATACCTTAGGATATCTCAGACAGTGCTAAATGCCTGTACTTCAGAGACTGAGTTGACATGTCCAGACAGTTAAGTTTTAGTAAGTCCTAAGGAAAAAAACATAAGGTCTGGTGGCAAAGGGTAAGGTTCATGGAAGAAGATTTCACAGCCTTGACACACATTTCATGGTTGGATGTTCCTAGAGAAGCAGTTAGGCAGACACAGGTTATAAAAAGATGCAGCAGGGCTTATGTTGCCTTGTGACAGAAAGAAGGGCTAGGTGACAGTTGAGTTTTCTTCCACTCTTGTTCTTTGTGTTGTTGTGTGTGGAACTGAAAATATATGTTGCTTCCTCTGTTGTTCTGGAAATGAGCTACAGAACATCTGATTGCTCACTTACCAGCTCAAATGTAGTGCAAGCTGAATGACTGCAAAATCTGTGCACTGCCATTCATACTTGTTCTTTTACCCTTTTCTCCTCAGTAGTGTCTCATTGTGTGAGTGTCTGTTTGGGTTGTCTGAGTATGTGTGAACTCTTTTTTAAAAAAGGCAATGGATTGTTAAGAGAAAGCATGTACACTTTGTCTGTTATCTGCATACTTCCCTGCATATCTGTGGATCATTGCCTGTTCTGTGGTACCTATCCATCTTCGTTCTTCTATATAGCTTTTTCATCTTCTTGTTCAACCAAAATTAACCTATTTATCAATTCTTGCAGTTCCTACATCTTTTGTTATGTCCATATATCAAAATTGTTCATAAAGTCTTCATCATTGTGACATACTTGATTTCACTAAAAATAAATTCTCAATACCCAGGGCTAAGCAAGATGTGGACACATACCAGATGGCCAAGAAGGCCAAGAGCATCCTGGCATTTATCAGAAAGTGTCTCTCCTCCATAACAGCAAGTGATCGGACAAGAAGAAATGGTTACAAGTTGCACCAGGGGAGATTTAGGTTAGATATTTGGAAAAGTTCCTTCACTGAGAGGATTGTAAAACATTGGAACAGGCTGCCAAGGGAAGTATTAGAGGTACTGAAAAGATGTGTAGATGTGGTGCTGAGAGTCATGGTTTGGTCATGGACTTGGCAATACTAGGTTAAAAGCTGGGCACAATAATCTTAAAGGCCTCTTTCACCCAAATGATTCTATGACACCTGCTCTGCTTCTGTGTATCATGTATTATTTCTTTCCACTCCTCTTCTGCTTTACAAACTCCTTTGAATACTATGAATATGATGGATGGTCTGAGTCCAAACTGTCTTCTCTATTTGTTTATAGTCTCATCTTTCGTGACAGCTGACATGATCTGTAATTGACTCCAGTTTCATGAAAACATGACGGTTAGTCCTATGAACAATAAGAAACCTTCGGTTTCTGCAATAATTGCAACTTACAGATGCCTAATGGGGCAGTTGCTTTGTTGTGATTGAAGAGTTCTGGAGATTTCTGGGTTCAAAAAGATGTTACAACCTTTTGTTAGAGATCTAATTATAAAGCATGTTGAAAGCATGCCAAAATTACAATCTTTTAAACTCCCCTTTATAATTTAAATTCTTATCTGACATTTTAAAGACAATGACACTGCATTATAAAAAGAAACATAAATGAAAAAAAATCCAAACAAACTAAAAATATGAGACACTTCGCAGAAAATATGCCAGTCCTTCAATTAGTTCAGTGGAATGACTATTGAGTCGTTAAACCTTTTTCTGACACACTTGTCAAAGTAATATATGTAGTGATGTACTTCTGTCTGCCAATCCAATTGACTTTCTTCAATACGAAAATGTGACTACAGTGATAAGAAGCAGCCTGCCAGAAAACAAGCCAAGATCCACATCACACAAGTGGTAGTAACTAAACAAAGCAAGAAGGGATCAAACCTATCCCTTTAAAGACCAGACAGATTTGGTCCCAGCATCCTCTGTCCCCTTAATGTGGCAGTCCAAATCATTTGAAGGCTGATCAGGTCCACTTGAAACTGTAAGTCTGACATGTGCCTGAGCAAACTAACAAAATAAAAGACAGGAAACCACAAAATATTAATCAATTGTGAGCCAATTTCTGTATCACCTGTGCCCCCTGCAGCACATGGCCCAAGGAGCTTAATTGGCAAATCATAAAATTCATTTTTACTTGGGAATTTTGGTGTAGCCCAATCTTAATGCTCAAGCAAAAAGCCATTAGTGTTTTGAATGCATATTTAAACCCGCAAAGCATACAATTGTGAAGGCAATATCCACAAAAAATGACAAATAATTCTTGTTTTAATAACTTCAGATCTCTCAATTAAGGATTGTGGTTTGAAGTAATAGTAATATTTCACATATAGATGGGCCTTTCATCTAGAAGGAAATAAATTCCTCTTTCTTGGCACAGGTACACACACACTGGTTTAATTGCAACTACAGAGTTTGATTCAGCGGTCATTCAGGTAAATTGAGGTTATTGGTGCTTCTGTCATACTGAAAATTTAAAGTCCTCAGCCAGAAAGCTGTGCTAGCAGATGCATGAATTAATTAATACAAGAAATATTGTGTAAGCAAGGATAAGGAAGGAAAGAAGCAGAAGAAAACATCCTCCTCAACATATAGATAGTGGAGGCATAGAGGTAATTGATTATAATCTTGGTTCGGAGAGGTAAATAAGGACTTTTTGCCCTAGCACTTTTTGTCTACTTTCTCGTAGAACTTGGAAACATGTTGTAGTGGTTTGAGCCTTAACTGAGAGTTAAAAGCTCAAATGGGGAAAAGGCTGAGAATCTCTTCCCCACTCCCCCCCCACCTTCTCCCTCCAAACAGGGAGAGGAGGGAAAAAAAAAAAAGGGTAAGGAGCAAATCCACTAAACAACAATCTGGAGTCAGCTTGGAAGTAGAGAGGCGAATAATTTTTTTCTTCAAATTATATATATATATATAACAATAACAGGAAAAAAAAAAGGTTCACAAGGGCAAGGAACAAGAATGGATGGGAGGGGGACAGAAAAGAATAATACAAAACCAGTCTTTCTCTGAGGAGGGGCTGAGGAGCAGGAGGGCAGCTGCAGTAGCTCTCATCCAGCAGAGGCAGGAGCCAAAAAGGAGATCCAACAGCTATGATGTCCTGCTTTTTATACCCTAGCTGGGCAGGGAGGGGGGAGTGGAACAGACTCAGCTTTCCCAGGGGAAACGCCTTTCAGGGAGTGTAAAGTACCCGCAAGCCCTCCACCCTGCTTTCTTCTTTTGTTTTCAGAAAGAGGCGTTAACCCACCACACATGTATAAAACTTTTTAAGACAGAAAATATAAGAGGTATGTCCCAAATCATTCTTGATGGTTTTCATGCTGGAATACCTGGCAGAGTAAATATTATCAAAGTCCTTTGTGATGCCGTCTTTCCAGTGTAGTCAGTGTCAGACTAAGCAGTGTGTTGAGATTTCAGCAGTTCTTGATCTCTTAGAAATTCTACATGAGGTGACCTGCAACCTGTGGTACAGGAATTAATTTTCTGACATTGCCATGGTCCTTTACAATATAATTTGCTTGGGAGTTTTTCCCTGTCTACAATTGCCTGTTGACTTGACATTCCAAACAAAAATATTAAGCTGTTGGTTAAAATAATAATAATTAAAAAAATCTCAATAGCTTGCTTCAGAGTAACTTTCAGAAAAATGTGACATGAAATGTCAGGCAGACTCTGTAGGATATTCTTCTTTAATACCACTTAATTTTTGTCATCCATAAAGTCACTTTCCCTGTTCTTCTGGAGTATCGAGCCTGCATTGATGAAGAGATATTGATTGTCATCTTAAAAAAATACTATGAACTGTGGAAGGTTTATTGAATGAGCATGACCCTGGATCTCCAACACATTAAATGTATATAAAGCTGCTATTTGTATTCCATTGATTGACCAGTGTAAGACTCAGATATTTTAAAAAAGAATGCTTGTATGGTGGATTTTCACTAGGGACACTTTCACACACTAGCTCATGGTATGACAAGCTAAGCAGTGATAAACTCATAAAGCAGTCTTGCTGCATTTTCAGACAGATGTTATTACTCAAAGTCTGGTTGTAATAGACTGGACGTTAAAATAATTGAACGTAGAGCACACAAATGCCCAAGCAGTTCCTACTCTCTGATGGAGTGTGTGAAGAGAAGACAAGAAATCATGCTAGAGATGTTCAGAAAGCACAACTAACTAGGCAAAACTGCATACACAAATTTTGACCTCTTAGCTCTGTATAGGCTTCAATAGAGTTTAAGGTGAAGAAAGACCCAGGAGTCTTCAAATGGAAGCAACATGCCCTGGACGGGCTGAATACAAAAACAGGTAAAAGATAAAATGTCACAGTTACACATATTGAACAGCACATTTCAAAAAAAAAAAAAGGTAGTTATTCTTCTTAGGGCCTTTTAGTCACCTATGCACCCCCAAACTAAAGCTAAACATGCACACAGCAATAGTGTTGGGTTTAACTCCCTGAAAAAAACCCAACCAACCAAAAAACTACCAAAGACTTATAATGATGAATTCAGGTCACCTAAATCCAGATATCTACAATGAGGTGCCCTCATCAGTTCTCCAAGCTCTTATAGTCAGTGAAGAGCTGGTCAATAGAATTGATACTGAACTAAATGTAGGTGTCTGTTTAAGAAGACGAATCACATCCTGAAGTCAGTAACTACAAAAAGCAGCTCTCTGTTATCTATGACAGGAACCCAGGGTGAATATCTCAGATGTAGACAGCAACCTCCCAAAATCCTAATTTAGTATATTATACAGTCAGACTGATTTCTCATTAAAGCTCTTTCTTCCACTCTTAAATATAAGATCCATCCAGATTTCAGATATGAGCCTGCAGCTATTCCACGTACAGGACATTAATGGGCAAATATTACTCAGGAGACATAGTAAAGTTTGGTCTGTAAAATATATACGTTGGAGAAGTGAACGCAGTTGTTTCTATTTATGGCTGTAGCCACAGAAATATGTCAGTGACCAGCATTACTATTCAGCATACACATCTTGTGGTCAGTGCAGACATCAGTCTTATAAAGTTGTGTTGAAAAGGTCTGTTTCTGATCACTCATTAAGTCAGTACTAATTTCCCTTCAGTCAACAGAGTCACAACAGTGTAAGAGTAAACTTTTTTTCATGTTTTGTAAACCGAAGGTCAGTTTGTTCTTGTGAAAAAAAAAAAACAAGGTGAAGAACTAGACTGATGAGTAAGGGAGTGAATAAAAGGGATTTGATGTTATGCTGTTTATCAAGTTCAGTTAAAACTGAATGCAATCTAATTAAATAAGATATTTTGCAGGTATTAAGTATCTTGATCACAAGTGACAAATCAAACCCACAGATATTTGCTCCATAGTGCAAATTGACAACAGCTACTACAGAGCTTTCACCAGGAAAAACCTCATGGCGATTTAAGTATTCTTTTTAAATGCAAAGTCTATTTTTGTCATCTTACCTCCACTTGAAGTTAACTTACATATTAATTTGCCATCTGAATGGCTAGAATAATTAATATATAGCTTGCACTAGAATAATTAATATATAGCTTGCACATATGATATTATAATGTACCTCTGAGGAATGTAATGTGTTAAATGGGAGTAGTAAGGGCTACTTCCTTCAATTTGTGAACTCCTCTCCAAAGGTAGTCCCTGCCTGCCTGCATCCTCTCCAAAATGGAAACATTTACATACTTTTATATTCACCTGGACCATTTTTATCCAATTTAAGAACAAATTGAACCCTCCTATTGACTTAGAACTAAAGAAGTAGATGCACTCTTGTGTTCTGCCAATGGTTGGTGATAAGCACATGTGACTTTGCTCACTCTAAGAAATATGAATGTGAGGTATATGTGGGTATACGAATTGCATTGAGCAATGAGATATGAGTGAGTGCAATACCTTCATTACATAGCAAGTGGGATAATAAGTCCCAGAAAAGACAGTGTGTTAGCTGGAGAAAACAAAACAAAATTAAGTGACATCCAGGCTATACATGAGAGTTGAACCGCAACCAGGAATCTCTGTAAATGTCTTTGCATGAGTTTTCAAATCTACTGGCTTTGTTTGTTAAAAGCCATGAAAATCAGTGAAAAAATGATAAAGTGAGTAAACTCCATGAAGCAACAGATAAGGTCAGGCAAATAATGGATTTCTGTGGATAGTGGTAAAACAATTTAAAATATGATGAAAGCACAAAATAGAAAAGATTCAAGTCCCATCACTGATAAATGATTTCTGAGTATCAGAACAACACGAGGATGTAAGAAAATGTAAGAAAAGCCAGAGTTGGTCAGTACAAGGCTCAGTGTCCTGTCTTCAACAGTATCAGCTTACTAGAGAAAGAGACTAAACCAAGGTACTTAACAAATGAACTTTCTGTGTGCCCTTTCCCAAGACAATTGTCTTGAACAATTTAATTCATTCAGAATAGGATTCAGTTCAAGATTTAGATGTTGAAGTGTAAGTATTCCTGTGTGAGCAGGTTCTCCACGAGAATCAGGAAAGTTATCCTCACTTCCATAAACAAAGCCAGTCATTATCTGTTTTATGATGAGCTGTTTCAACTTCTAGGCACCTGTGAGTGCATGGACCACATCTCTACTGAACATCACAGGAGCTTTGACACCTCACACACATGTAAACATCTGTAAGCAAAGGTCTAAGTTTACATGTCCAAACCTACAGCTCACTCTCAGAATTAGCAGGTAACGCCTGTGGACCCTGTCTAGCTATATGATCATCAATAGGAAAGAGGGTTTGTGTTCTTCTGATAAGAGAAGATATAACTTTGGTGGTTTGTGCCTCTCTGAACCAGCACTTGGTCCTTCAGTTCAGAGGTCTAAGGCTATCCTAGGAGCAACAGCTGTGATCTGAATAAACCTTACTATACCCATTTTTAGTTAGTAGGTAGAAAGCAGAAAGCAGTTGTTTATTACTTTTTAATAAAGACTCAGTACTGGGAGGAGCACTCTGTAGGGCTGGGGATCTGCTTCAAGATGTCATAGTTCATAATCAAGCATCACTCTTGTTGCATTCTTCCCACAGAAAGCTACTAGATCCTGTGGTCAAGAGGGTAGGTTACTGCTTAAAAGCAAGACAACATTCATTCTGTGCTGCCACCATATCTGGGCCATGTGAATATTCAATGTCTAGTCTAAATTAATCATTGACTTCCCTCACTACACAACGGAAAGGGAGAAGTGCCTGCAGTGTGAGATTCATCTCAGCGTTAGGGACCTATTTTAGGATGGGGTAGAGGAAACAGGAGCTCACACATGCTTTGCTTTTGACAACTCAGCCTGTCTGTTTATCCTAGGACTATCATTATGGTCTCTGCTTTATTACATTAACTCAGCAAAAGTATACACATGTGTCAAGTGCTTCACTGAATAGACTTAAGCACATGATTAACTTTAAGAGTGTGCTTAAGTACTGTGCTAAATCAGAGCTTCTATGTTTCTCCCTCTCAGTACATCTGGCCGATTTGCATATATTTTCCATATAAAGAAGTTCATATTCAGAACAAAATGAAACTATTTCCATGCTGCACATTCAGTGGTAGTGCTGCTGAAGCTAACTCAACAAATTCCCCTTCAATCTCTCTCCCCTGTCCCACAAGTATTCAGCTGGTTCTTCCAACAACTCTTAAGTGTTGTGCTGGAATATCTCTACGGGCATCTGTTTGGTGAACTGGATAAAGTCAATATTTAATCTGAAGAATATGTAGAGTTGGGTGAGTTGTTTTATTCTCAATTAGTTTGTGATGTGCTATATTACCTGGATGCACAAACTGTTGATAAAACAGTTATTGGAACACATGATCAGATTTGGAAGCTGCTTAAACTACTATGAGCAAAAAATAAAAGGCAGAAGAAACTGTTGCACTGCAAAGTTTTGTGCTATGGCAGATTCAGAAGACACTGCACTAAATGTTCCTTGCAGAACAGGATGCTTTTTTGTATTAAAAAACCCAAAACAAACAAAAAAACAATAACAACTTGTTTTCAGGTGTTTCAGAGACAATAGCAAAAATCAGTAGGTTAATTTTCAGCCGCATCTCTGAAATAAAGAGCATGCAGAGCATTGTGCACTACATCCTGTAATTATTTTAATTGTATGAGCTTACACATAATGAGAAAAAAAACATGAGAAAAGTCCTGTTTAAAGCCAAATGGACTCTAAATCTAGTACATTATTTTTATTTTTCCTGGGTTAGATGAAGCAGTTTTCCCACCATGACAAGTTTGTTGTGCCATCAAAGACAAAAGAGCAAAAAAATGACTATTCTTAAAGGTTAATTTCTATCCCAAGTTATATGTGAGAACATTAATCACCGTAGAGAAAAATGAGCATTCAGTAGCAGTGTAACTCTTTCTCTGCAATAACCTAAGTCATCTGGATCAACAAAATATTATTGGATTGGGACAGTTCATGAAAGCTGGATAGGTCTAAAGAACTAGCATTCTCTGTTGTCTCTGTAGAAGGACAAAATGCAGCTCTGACAAATCTCACTTCCTTGAACTATAGTGCTGCCCACCCAGAGACTGCCTTTAAAACAGAATCTAGCAGCCAAATGTCCACTCCTTTGTATGAGAACATTTATCCTTGCGGGATTTCCTAGCTGAGAAAGAGAGGATCAATAAGATTAGACACAATTAGATGCAAAGCTGATGGAAAAAATGTTGCTCAGTTTTATTGTTTGGTGCTAGTAATTAGTTTATGGTCTCACAGACTATTATTGCTCAATGTTTCACTTTTCTACCAATTAAAAAACAAGAACTCCATCAGTGACGCATGAACTTATTCTAAAGCTTCATGTAGATGTGACTTGGAACTCAAAATATTTGTACAGAGCCATTACACTGCTAATATTGTAACTCTGGAAAACTCATAGGAATCTGTACTGTTGAATAAGAAGTGCATTTCTTCATTTGCTGTGCTAGATATTTAGCTGACTTCCTGACTTATTTTCTGACATCAAAAAAGACATTTATGCCAAAAATGTGAAACTTAGAGATCTTTTGGGGAACTTGAATTTCAGTTTCAATCATCTAAAGGTAAGATTCTGTCTCTTAGAAGTTCTAAGTGACTATGCCCCCCACCAAAGAAAGCCTTCCAAAACATTCAGTGCCTGGCTAGGATAACAGGGGGTTGCACATGATTAACAGATTCTAGTAAGTGAAACCTGAGAATATTCTCAGGCTGCGCCAGGGGAGGTTTAGGCTGGATGTTAGGAAGAAGTTCTATACAGAGAGAGTGATTTGCCATTGGAATGGGCTGCCCAGGGAGGTGGTGGAGTCACCATCATTGGAGGTGTTCAGGAGGAGACTTGATGGAGTGCTTGATGCCATGGTTTAGTTGTTTAGGTGGGTTGGACTGGATGATCTTGAAGGTCTCTTCCAACCTGTTTTTATTATTATTATTATTATTCCATCTAATGTATATATTATATTTAAGGTATATAAATTTTTCCATTGTACTTGCTCTCAGATGAATGGAATGCAGATATTTTAGCTGTTGTTTTTAATGTGTTCTCATTGATCATTACCTGTGTTATCATACAGACCGAAGAGTCTTGTATCTACTTTGTGTCCTTTATGCTAAACACTGTACTGTATAAAATTCCCACACCCATAGCTCAGAGTCCAAGGAGAAATTATACCTATAAAAGGAGACAGACTGTTTAAACAACATATTATTTCTGTGTGTTTTCCAAGCAAGATGATAAACAGATAACAGGCAAAGCAGTTTAAAACTTAATTTAAACCTCATTTCAGACAGAGCCTTCTAGAGAAAATCTTGAAAGTTTTTCCTGCTCCTTTTCTCAAACATTTTTATAACTCCAGACAGGAAAAAGTTGAATTGATTTAAACAGATATAGTTCGGCTTCTTCCTCTAGTAATTTGGTCCAGTGCACTGGTGGTTGTCACAATATTAACGCTTATGAACAGTTACCTACGATAAGGCAAGCTTTAGGTATAAATGACTGTCTTCGTTAGTCAGTTACCATAGTTTGGTACTTACAGGCAACCATTGCCAACGCTTGAAAACTCTAGGGAAATAAATTTGTCCCAGTTTGAAGCAGATCCTCCTTTGCCTCCCACTGGGGCAGAAAGATGAGACTCACACAAATGGATTGCAGAAGTGATGGAAAGTTTAAACAGAAAACCAGTGAAGTGTTTTACAGAGAACTACAAGCACAGTGACAAAAGAGATCCCAAAGCATACAGAGTCCCTCACAGCACACCCAGAAGCATCCCAGCACTCCCCTCTCCCCACCTGATGGCATGCCCAAAATGCCCAGGGCTCTTTCTTCCCACCCCCCACTGTTAGGCTAATCTCAGCTGGCCAGATCTGAGGTTGCCCTTCCCCCTTCTCCTCTTGGCATTAGGTCTAGCCAGGCCCAAGAGGTCTTGAGATAACTCTCCCTCCAATATGAGATAGGGAGCATCTCGCACAGGGGTAGTGAGGGAAGAAAGAGGAAGTGTGAGACCTTGCAGATGGATTTATAGGGAGCAGGACATTATGGGTATGCAATACGCAGCTTCCTGCATCCACCCACTGGGCTGGACACCCGGGGCACCAGAGATGCACCCCGTATGGCATCAGCAGGAGGCACCCAGCCCAAACTACCACAAAATTACAAAGAAAGCCAGAGAATATCACTATTGTTTTATCTTATGATTAAGCTCATAGTACTACTAGCTAAATTTCCCTGGATTTTATATTTTTGTTTGCACATCATGTAGAATTCATCCCTTTTACTGATTTAATCACCTCTTGTTATGTTTGCGCTGACATCATTATGAGATGGTAGAAGAATGAAGACTAGTGTCAATTACTTTCAAAGACAATGGAATTAATCTATGCGGATAATGGAAATTAGCACAGGTACCTCAACCCCTAAATGGGTTATCTTTTGTAGATCCTTGAGTCATAGTAAACAAACGGAGTTAACACATCGTTATTTGGTTCGGCTCAATTACAGCCCAAAGTAATTGCCAAGAATATGCTTTATATGGAGCAACACGCGCTGCAAGATGATATTAACTTCCAACACTGCATCTCACCAAGAGCAGTAAAAGAATCAGGAGGACACTAACATACTGTGGAAAGGGAGGCAAAATGCATAATGCTGACTCTGTGTGAATCCCCTGAGTGAAAATTGGTAAGTTTCTCACTCCTCTTCCAAATCAGTTTCTCTGAAACATCCAGAAAGGGTAAAGTCATGAAAACACTACAGTATGAGCTACTATATGCTTCTCAGGTCAAGAGAGGCAGGGAACTACTGGAAAAAGTCCAACAGAGGGCCATGAGATGCTCAGGGAATGGCAAAATCTCTCTTAGGAGGAGAAGGTGAGAGACCTGGTGTTGTTTAGCCTGGAAAAAAGCAGACTGAGAGGGGATCCTATAAGTACATATAAACATCTAAAGGGTGGATGTCATGAGGGTAGGGCTGGGCTCTTTTCAATGGTGCCCAGGCAAGGGGCAATAGATACAAGCTAGAACACAGGAGGTTTCACTTAAACACAAGGAAAAGCATTTCCTAGCAGGGTGATGGAGCAGTAGATCAAGATGCCCAGAGAGGTTGTGGAGTCTTCTTCTCTGGAGACATTCCAAACCCTCCTGGACGTTGTGATCCTGGGCAATCTGATCTAGGTGAAACTGCTTTATCAGTGGGTTTGGACTAGACTATCTCTAGAGATCCCTTCCAACCCCTGCCATTGTGTCATTCCATGATACTATGCACAATAATGGCGCATTGGCTGTGAGAGTAACACCTACCTGTACAGTTGCTCATAATTCCTTTCAGTCTTGCAGTTCTTCACCCGCAGTCTAGAAGCTCATTATTTATGAATACCTCCCCACTGAGTTAGAGCAGATGAAGTTCTGTAGGATGACCCTGAGCCTCCAGGAAAAGTTGCAATGACAGTGCACTTCTAAGTGTGTGAACTGTACTAAGTAATAACTTTGGATGTTTTAAAAGCTGATCTCTGATTTGCTTTGGGGTACCAAGAGTCAAATTCATCCCTCTGAAAAACTGGATCCATTCTGTATCTCATGAAGGACACTAAACATCAGAGACTTAAAAATCACAGGGAAGGGAGCAAAAAGTTTGCTTGCAGTTCTACAGAAAACAACAGAAAGGGAAGAATATACATTCCTGTGCAGTCATTTTCACTGTTATTAATAATGTTTGGTTCCTACTTCACCAGTAAATTTAGAAAGTAAGTCACCAAAACAAACTTTGACATAAAATGTATTTAAATTACAGAAAATTCCGACTGCATCTAAGTTTTGGTTGGTTGGTTTGGTTAGTGGTTTTTTGATTCGGTTGTTGTGTTGTTCCTTTGTTTTAACAGCTTAACCCTTCATGAAGCAGAAAATGACTAAAACCTGTCAGTTTCCTCTTTGTCTTGCTTATTTGGTGTTTAGACTTTCAAGTGTTAGTGAATCTACATTTGCCAGAAAGAGAAAACCACATTGAAGTTCTCATCGAAGTTCTCATCTAACTTTTATTCCTTATCTTCTATTCTATTCTAACTTGTCTCCTAACTGATAGATATCCAGAGGAGGACCATAAAGATGATCACAGTGCTGGAACACTTCGGTGAAGACAGGCTGAGAAAATTGAGGTTGCTCAACCTGAAGAAGAGAAGGTTCTGGGGAGACCTTGAAGCACTATTTGATGTGGGCTACATAGTAGCTCTAGATGAACTTTAACAAAGACATGTAGTGACAGAACAAGTGGTAACGGTGTCACTTCATTAAGATTTAGATTAGATATTAGGAAGAAATTCTTCACCTTCAGTGATGAGACATTGGTACAGATTGCCCAGAGAAGCTGGGCAGATTGATCTAGTTGGAGCTGTCCCTGCTCACTGCAAGTGGGTTGGACAAGATGACCTTTGAGGATCCATTCCAACCTGGTGCAATCTCTGAATATGTGAGTCTGTGAACTGTGCATCAGGACATCAACAGGACATCAGTCCAGGAGAGTGGCCGCCTCCATATTGCTAATCTTCATTCCTACCAGATATAAGAGATGTTGGACAGAGGTTCAATGAAAGTCCCTGCTGGAGGGTTAGAAATAATTTAGTCAGAGCCAGTAGCACAGCAATGCTCAAATGAAAACATGAAGTTCATTTCACTCTGCCAAATGATGATAGAGAAATAAAGCAGCTTTTTGTTCCCAAAATTATCCACCTCCTTCACAAACACTGTTAGGAAATCATTTGAGGAAAATACACTGACCCTGGCTCATATTTTATAGTGTGTGAGTCATAAACTATGATGCTGCTTTTAACTTATGACATTTCTCATTCCAAAACATTTAGAAATACATTAAAAGGATACAGCAACCCTTTCACACTAACATTCAATAACCACATGTCAAAATTTGCCAATATCTACTCAATTAATTTGTATTTAGAGTCTAGTTTCCACTTTTAAAGAACAAGTTTTCACAGACAATGCAGGGAATTGAATACTGCAGGTAAGCAGGGACTTGGAAATCACAAAAGCACAGAGTAAAACAAAAACCCAAGTAATTACTAAAATTGCCTTTGGGAGTACATTATGAAAATGATCAGGTTTTAATTCTTTCAGATATTTTGGGAAATGTGGCTACTTAACTTCTGGGAGAAGAATTTCAGAAATTATTTTAAGGTTTATATTTAGCAGCATAAGAAAATTATCCACCTCCAGACACAAAAGCATCCAATATCCCACGGCTCACAGTCTGTCCTGGTGCTGCTAGGACTCTGTGACAGGACAGGCACTTACATAGTGGGCAAATGTCAATCAGTGCTTTAATGAACTCTGAAAAACATGAGAGGAGTTGTCAGCAGGAAGATACTGAGCTATAGTGCACCTTGACCAAGTGCAAAGCTCACAGATCAGACAGGCAAGGCAACTGTGAAGAGAAGATACAGTGAGATTAGTTCCCCATTCAGAAAAAAAAAAATCACTCTCTACAACTACCTGAAAGGAGATTGTAATGATATGGGTGTTGGTCACTTCTCCCAAGTAACTAGCAATAGGAAGTGGGATCAAGTTGCACCAGGGGAAGTTTAGATTGGATATTAGGAGAAATTTCTTTACTGAAAGAATGGTCAGGCATTGGAACAGACTTTCCAGGGTGGTGGTTGAATCACCCTCCCTAGAGGTGTTAAAAAGGTAATCTTGAGAGAACTGGAATGCAGTGGAGGAAGAGGACAGCAGAGGAAACCAATACAAAGAGCACACAGCACTTCAGACTATGGTACACAAGGACCTGGATAGTGGGACTCAAAAGAGCCCTAGAAGGAAAATAGTCCTCATGGCTAATCATAAGTATTGAAGCAGCCTTGCAGTTTTGGACTAACTTTGGGAACCAACACTTCGACACAGCATTATTCAGTTCAGTCTGGACCTGTTTATTGGTGGGGTTTTATAACCTAAACATCTTTACAGCCTACCTTGTAATCACCTTGTAATTTTCTGGGGATTTCCCATTAATTCTTGGAAGCTTCATCATTTGAGATATAGGTTCAGTATTACCTCCACAGAGACAAAAATATACTCAAACACCATACACTATGACTGTTTCCCAACTGTTGTACAGAAACGACTAATGTAAAGTGTTTATCACCACAGATTTAGAAACTCACAAATACCACTGGCTAGTGCAAGAAGCATCTCCTTGCTCACATGTTGCCTTCTCTGCTCATATTCGTCCATATAAGATTGTCTAAAAGATGAGATGACAAAGGAAATACTAGATAGCTAAATATTGATGTCAAGAATTGAATCCCAGAGAGTGTTGTAGAGGTGTTAAATCTCCATCTCAAGTATGTCCTATACAGAAAGTAGATTCATAATCACCTCTTGCAAACTACTGTAGCTGTGCTGTCAGTTAACTGAGCATCTGATTCTCAGAACCTAAGCCCAAGAGGAAATACTTTGATGAACAAGCACAGCCTGTAATATAGAAACAGAATTTCACAAAGTCAAGAACAGTCAAAACCCAAAACAGAAGCAATAATTATTTCTTGAAACATAAGTAAACAAGATCAGTGCAAGACCTTGCTGTCAAATTAGAAGTGGAATAACTGACAGAACTTCAGCTGAAGTGAGGGAAACATCTCTACAGACTAATACAAACTCAGTTTTTATACTTGCTGCCTTTTAGCTAACAAATAAAGACAGGACTTAGTTACATTAAAAGAGATTGCTATATATTTTATGCCATGCATTAAGAATATTTTACACTGGAGATTTTAAACAGCATATTAAAAAGTACTGAAATCACTTGTGTCAATTGGCTATGGTATAATTGAGCTCTATAAAGATTATTGGAATACTTTTGCAACTCTAAGAAGCAGTATAAATAATAAGGTGAAATAAATCTTCTTTCCACTTCCCATTCTAGAAGACACAAACTTTTTAGCACTTGCTTCTGCATCTTTGCCAGCCAAAAACATCAATGCAGGCCCTAAGAGGGAATTTTTGTAAGAGGAAAATAAGAACATTTTTTTCCACATTTGCATTTTCAAAATTCCTCACTTCCTACTCATTCCTTACTAGAATTCATTCCATTACATTTTCTTCTGAGAGGGGTGTCCACGTAGGAGTAGTACTATACTCAGTGACTACATAAGAAAGTTTTAGAGAGGACTGATTTTTTTTTGTTCTGTTTTGTTTGTTTGCTTGCTTCTTTTCATGGTGGTGGCTTTGATGCTAGCTAAAAAGAACATATTTCAGATTTAGACCTTAGGGGAACTTGCTATTTTAACCCATACACCAGCAAACATCTTCATTGGGAGGCTGACAAGGCTTTGCTAGATGTGACCATGGGCTTGGGAAGAGACACTTCACTCTCTGAGAGACAGATTCATCCTTTCACTTCAATGATAGCAAGGGCACTCAGTGACCTGACATGTTGTGGTGCCAATACATTTCCATAAATGACCCAAGCACTGCTCCTGTAAAGCAGTTATACCAGGCACACACATACATAATAACAGAGGTTCTTTACACCCACAAATAAAATGTCATGGTGGCCCTGAGAATTCAATACCCCACCTAATATGCTCCTGCAAGCCAATATATTTCATTTACAAGCCAATATATTACCCAATTTATAACCAATCTGTCATGCACGTGAATCAATACAAATCATGAAAACACACATACATAACACATTTCACATAATTGAATTTTGTGCTCCCCAGCTTCTCATTACCCTGCCACAAACTGCTTGAAACAAACACCTCTTTTTACTTTCAAGGTGCAAACACCATCAGGGACACCAGGCCAGTACTACACAGCTTTCAAGCACGTATATAATCAATGATCAACTTTCAGAAACACCGTGAAACCTGGACAACAAAACTATAATTTGCAAACTGGGAGAGGCTTTTTTTCCCGTGTATATTAGCATATCATTCATTTTCCATGGGGAAAATGAACATAGATCACTTAGACTGAAACAGTCTCTAGTTCTTAAAGCCTAGTAGAACAGAGACTTGCATGATTGCACTCAATGTCAGCATGAACCCCACCTGACCATATCACATCTGTGTGAATGTGAACAGTACCTTTGAGTGCACGTAGATCAATGATACTGCTCCTGTCATGTTATCTGTGTAGCTCTTGGTTAGGAAGGAAGTAAATGTCCTGAAAAATCAATTGCCTCTGTGTGCCAGGTTACACCCAGCCCAGGAAAGGGTGGGCTGAAAAGAACCTAGCCCCAGGTGAACAAAGAAACCTGACCCAGGTGGGCAGAGAGACTTAGTCCCCCCTCCCAGGGGGAGGGGTCCCCAGGTCAAAGTTATTCCTACTTCCTGTCCCTAAGGCTTTTTAAGGGGAGACATTCCTATAGGTATTTCAAAGCCATGTAAATGTGGTTCTGAAGGACATGGCTTAGAGGGGACCAAGCAGTTCTGGGTTAACAGACGAACTTGATGATGTTAAAGATGATTCCACAATTTTGGCCAAATGGAAGTTGTTTAGACCAACTTCCTTCCCGGTATAAAGTTTGACATTGCTGCAGTTGCTGACTGAGGCAATATATCAGATTCAGAATTTAAGCACACATACAGATTTATTGAGAGTAGAAAATATTTGGTTCTCACTAACATAAATTTCCATTTGAATGAATTTGCTCAATTATCATTGGCCTTTGATTGGAATTGCAGCCCCCCAAAAGGGAGTCATAACATAATAACTTCCCTTTGTTTCAACAGTAGGAAGCTTTAGCCCACTGAAGATAACAACACAGTAGAAACCACAGTTGAAAAGGCATGAAGTTCATTTCTCTCAAGTAACTAGTGGCTGGACAAGAGGAAATGACCTCGAGTGGCATCAGGGAAGGTTTAGATTGGATACTAGGAACAATTTCTTTACTGCAAGAATGGCCAGGCACTACAAAAGGCTGCCCAGGGAAGTAATGGAGTCACCATGCTTTGTAGTGTTCAAAAAAAATGCGTTGGGCTTGATTATCTTAAGAGGTCTTTTCCAGCCTTAATGATTCTGTGATAAGTTCAGTCAGCAGCCCCAAGCACAGATGAGCTTCCATGATTTTTTTCTGACAATTGTTGCCACAACCAGTTTCCTCACTAAAACTGAGCATACTCCCTCGGTTAAGTACGTCAGTGCTTCACACTCTACAGTTTGATATGTATTTTAATGCAAGTTAAAAATGGGGATAGAGTCTACTTTTGACATTTTTCTCCACCTTCTTTCACACAGGACAGGACTGGGATAACTGAAGAACAATCTTGTTCTCTTTGAGGATATATTGTCCACTCAGACATACCAAGTAAGAAGGATGTCTCTTCTCAGAACTGTAAAGTATGTGCTAGCAATTGAGAATTAAGCTGTTGTTATCTTCTGTTGTATTTCTAGAAGAATCTAGCTGCTATATAGACATGACAGGCATTTCCAGGCATCTCATGTATGGATTCTTTTTTATCAAGTCTTTTGGAAGCTTTTCTCTTAATTAGAGTTTTTGCAGTCAGTTCCAGTGTGTTTATTTATTGCATTAAGACAAACAAACAAAGAAAGGACAAACTGTACTTAAAAGTCAGCAATATCAGAGCTCCTTCTGACAGGTTTACATGTAAAATCCTGCAAAAAAATGATTATGCTGCATTTATGTGTATGTGGTTAGAAGCTGGTGAACAACACTGGATTGACAAGAGTGGAAATTGAATTTCTCTATCTAAAAGCAGATAGAGAGCAACCAACAACAATGTAGACTTCCTTCACAATCCTCAGCCTACGTGCTACCCATATGATGGTGTCTGGGGCTGTAACATGACAGCTCAACACCTATTTTGTCCCTATTCCTTGCACTTCTTCCAAGTAATTTTTTTGGCACACTCCTTCTCTGGCTTTGTACCTTCTCCTACTCCATAGGACAGCAAAAAAGATCAGACCTACTTATTCCTATTTAATTTATTCTCTTTACTTTTTCCTTGAAAGTGCTCCCTTGCAAGTCTTGAGGAATAAAAGCTTGCCTCACTCCTATGAATGGCACTGTCTCAGCCTGTCATATTGACTATCATTTGTCAAGCCTACTTTGGCTCCCTATCCTCTGTGTTCTCAGAAAACAAAAAGGAGTAGCTGCTTATCTCCTACTTTTAAAGGCTTCCAGCAGCTATTCCAAACATTTTTGCTACCCTAGGATGCAATTTCAATCTCTCTGCAGATCAGGATATTTCATGTAGCTGCCCCGTGTCTAGCTGTCCAAAGCAGCTACCCTATTTACCTTCAATATTTTAGTCAAGTTATGTAGCTGAGATAGTTATGTGAGGTCAGGAACAGACAAATACATTGTAAACTATGAATGTGATTGATTAAAAATTATAGAAGCATATCTAGAAATGTACCAACGAGTTTCCTTGTGCCAAAACCTCACATTATTTCTGGTTTATACAGTAGCCCACAATGTCAAAATGCAAATGTTTGGGGTTTTTTACCATCAATGCAAAAAAAGTCAACATAGCCAAAGTGAAAAATCTAATTTATGGCTTAAAATGGATGATAAAAGTGCTGCAGCCCTTCCAAAATCGATTGTGTATCTGTAAGAGAAAGTAGCACCTCGTTTCTCCTTGTTCATTTCAATCAACTCAGAATTAGTCACACAATTTAGCCTCAAATTTCAATGTGTTCGCTTATAATGGTTATGGCAGTAGTGGGTTTAGGGTATATTGGAATGTATCTGATCACATTACTCTGAAGTTTCCATTACAACCCTGTGAAACAGGTACATGTTAATTTTGCTGAGCTTCTTAACCCCTTTGTTTACTGCAGCAAGCAGTGGAGAGCTGAGGGAGTTTCAGTGCAGTAGAGTTGACTAAGTGAACCAGAAAAGGATAAAGAGTTTCTTAGGATTCAGGAGGTTTTTTCCCATGTGTTTGTAACTTTGTCAGACCAAGAAGGGCTTGCAGTGGGGCTGAGCTTTGATGAGAAATTTCTTTAGCAGATCCAGAGGTAAGTGGTAGCTTTACAGCTCAGGAAGCTAATCAAGTCACAGCAGCATAAATTGCACCACCACAGAGTTCTGATCAAGAGACATGAATGAGGCATAAAGATTTTCTTGGGTTTTGTTTTTTTTCTTTCCCCCATGCAAAGGAAGATTTCCTGCATTCTTTGCAAGTATAACATCATTGAATTCAAACACAGGTATTTTAATTTACCCTGCTTAGATTCTCCTTGGAATGTCAAATGGATATTATACTCTTCAGGCCTGGGCTAGTGAGAAATATCACAGCACAGCAACAACGAGCCAGAAGAATTCACGTGCTAAGGTCACAGGCGAAAAGTCTCATATCTGAGCTGTAGATCTGGAGATGTAGTCTTAGAGCTGCCTGTATTTAATATAGCAGACTCATGATTACCTTATCTATCTGGACAGTTGGCAGAATTCCCTTCACAGCCTAAGCAAAATCTGAGTTGCAGAAAAAAAAAACACCCTAACCAACCCCAAAGTGGAAAATAACTAGTTCAGAATACGGTAGATGGTCATAGTTCAGACACCTATAAAAGGAATATGTGGTGTCCTGTTGCTTGTACTTAATACACTACCTTCATAAATATTTTTGTGTCATTTAGAGCATAGAAGTGGTTATTAAAATGACCTCATTCATCCATGTCTTAAGCATTTCAGTGTATTTTGTGTTACCATCTTTTGTTAACGTATATTGAGTGCTGTGTCCAGTTCTGGGCCCCTCAGTTTAAGAAGGACATTGAAACACTTGAACGTGTCCAGAGAAGGGCAACAAGGCTGGGGAGAGGCCTTGAACACAAGCCCTATGAGGAGAGGCTGAGGGAGCTGGGATTGTTTAGCCTGGAGAGGAGGAGGCTCAGGGGTGACCTCATTGCCCTCTACAATTACCTGAAAGGTGGTTGTAGCCAGGAAGGGGTTGGTCTCTTCTCCCAGGCAACCAGCACCAGAACAAGGGGACACAGTCTCAAGCTGCACCAGGGGAGGTTTAGACTCGAGGTGAGGAGGAATTTCTTCACCGAGCAAGTCATTCGTCATTGGAACGGGTTGCCCAGGGAGGTGGTGGAGTCATCGACCCTGGAGGCGTTCAAGAGGAGATTGGACGTGGCACTTGGTGCCATGGTCTAGTCATGGGGTCTGTGTTGATAGGTTGGACTCAATGATCCTCGAGGTCCTTTCCAACCTAAGTGATACTGTGATATTACTTGGCAATGTGGAATGCCACATTATATTTAAATAAAATGACTAGAAAAGCCACCATAATATGGTCCTTATTTTTATCTTAGGGTATGTATTGGTGAGTGCTCCTGCCTGAAAATAGGAGTGTTAGGCAGCCCAGAGCTTGCTCTGGAGAATGGGGTATGGTCCATGCTTTTGATGTAAAAAAGAAAAGAAAAAAATGAAAGGTCAATTAAAAAGCAAAGAGTATCACCAAATGGAAATGAACAGACAAATGCAAAGCTTCACAGAGATTTTTTTTTTCCCCAGATTCACACAGCTCAGCTTTAAAGAACTGTGGATGAGGTCAGAATCCTGACATCCCACATTCTCCATAATTTATCTCTCCTGTTGAAAATAAGACATTTATAATATCTTCTGACTGAAAGTTCATCCCAGCTCCTCATGATTCAAATCGTTCATACTACCGTGTGAACAAATCACCAGACAGGTTGGTCAAACACTCAACTTCTCTACCTTTCAATCTTCCCATCTCTAAAATAAAGTTAATCTTACTTGCAATGTTTGTAGGACTAACTGCAAACTGCTTAAACATAAATAAATCTCAACTCAGTGTATTATTAATCTTGCTTTAAAACCAGAAGAAATAATCTCATCTTTCATTGTGCCTTCAATCATAAAAGGCAAAATAGGACAAAAGAGTTTCAGAAGTGATATTTAGCTGGATGAGACTGAGAGCAGCATGAAATATTTTATCCAGCAGTAATTTAAGTCAAGTCACTAAAAGAACAAATAAGTGTGGTAACCAGATGCTAACAAGAGTCACTGCACTCTTTTGAGACTGATAGGTGGCATGGACTTCATGTGGGGGAGTATGACAAAAAATGTGACCTATTGTGCCAAAGTTTCAATACATTTCAGTTTTTAGCCTAATCCAGCACTATCCCATTAGAAAAGAAAGAGGTATGGGTTGTCCCATATAATTCCTAAAAACAGCATGTAATTGAATTTTATTTTCTTAGTGAGTTTTCTCTTGGACACAATAAAGGCACTGGCTAACCAAAGTGAGTTTGGTGGTTGTTTCCGGATTTCTATTAATAGAATAGAAATAAAAAGTAGAATAGAATAGAATAGACCAGACCAGACCAGGTTGGAAGAGACCTTCAAGATCATCGCATCCAACCCATCATCCAACACCATCTAATCAACCAAACCATGGCACCAAGCACCCCATCAAGTCTCCTCCTAAACATCTCCAATGATGGTGACTCCACCACCTCCGTCTTCCTAACATTCAGTCTAAACCTCCCCTGGTGCAGCTTGAGACTGTGTCCTGTTGTTCTGGTGCTGGTTGCCTGAGAGAAGAGACCAGCCCCTGCCTGTCTACAACCTCCCTGAAGGTAGTTGTAGAGAGCAATAAGGTCTCTACAAGGTGTAGATAAAGGTGTGATAATAAACAGAAACTCCAAACCAAGAAATTAGGAATGATTTCTAATTTGAACTTCCCATCCTTTAAGCAGTGTTTCTGTCTGCAGACTCCAATAGTGCCACACTATGGGTTTGAAACTTTTGGCACAATGGTAAAGATGAACCTCAAGAGTTGTGCCTTTTGGGCTCCTTAGAACTCTGTATCTATATGTCCAGTGTGATGCTTCTTAGAGCAAAGAAATTGACTCAGAAAGTTGGGACATAAAATCTGCTGGTCCCAGTATTAAAGTTATTAAATGATACATCTCTTATTTAATTAGAAAAGATAAGAGAAGGTAATCTTTTGGATGATCTTCAAAGGATGAAGGACCTGCTTCTACAAAGAAGGACAAGTAAAGAAATAGTAAATCCTTCAGAAAAGATTCATGTCAGACTTGTATGTCAGGAGGGACCTTTCTGTGCTCAGCTCATGTGACATTTAGTGTGACATGGTTCATATTAATTCAACTCCAGCAATTCTGGTCTTTAGCTGACAGTGAAAAAAACAGTCCTCTAGTTACAGGATAGTGCAGATCTAGGAACATCAGCCTGACAGTAAATGCAAGCTGGAAAATTCAGAAACAAATTTTAAACTCTTGAGCAGTAACATTCTAGGGTGGCCTCCGATCAGAAGCATGGCAGGAAAAATTCTGACTGCCTTGAGACAGAATGTGAACAGTTGTCAACAGGGTTATACGAGGTAGTTGTCTGCAATAATTGGCTCTGAGTTTGATGACACTGGTAATTTTTCCAGCCTTATGCTTCTAATTAATGCTGAGTCCCTCGAAGGGTGCATGATGAAGACTGGAAATGCTTTATATGAGAAATTAATCATTGTTTTATCAGGCTGCACTCTACATTTTGACATGGCTGGAGAAAAACATTTCTCAGTACTGATGACAACTGAAACAGTTGGGGGAAAAGAAAAAAAAAGAAAAAAAAAGAGATGCTTATTAATAGCTGTTTCTTAATTCTACATACATCAAGAAGCAATGCTATTGTTGAAACGATGTGTGCTTCAAAGACCAGATGTCTTCTGCTGTATTTGCACAATAAATTTATTCTTAGAAATCTATCTATCTTTAGGCACACAATAGAGAAAACCCAGATAAGAATTTAATCATCCTGTACTCCTTTTCTATGTTTTTGGAAAGAGGCAGTCACAACAAAGGATGAGTCTGTTCATTCTAAAGTTGGGATTTTCCTCCAGAAATATCTCTCTTCTCACCAAAACTCAACAGAAAATGCTGAGTTCCATTAAGGTGTGCTCTAACTCTGAGCCGTTCTTCTCTTCCAAAGGCATTATGTTCAGGTGAACCTTAAACAAATTAACAAATGATCTAATAGGTGTGAAAATGAAAATCTGACACATCCAGAACTCCTTACTGTGAGAGACTAAAAATCTTATCTCTCCTGATGTGACTCAACAAAGATAAAAATCACCTTTGCTGCTGGTCCAGACAATGGACTGAGGCCACTGCTATTGACACCTTTGGGAATGTGCACAAGACAAGATCATCTCCACCCATCAGGTACCTCGGAAAAGGAGGATGGTAAAACAATGGATTCACCACCTGGCCCCTGATGTGTATTGGGTGTGTGGGCAGGTAAATGGAGAAGGAGGAGCAACCCCCCACCTCCTCCAGACCTCTGTCCAAACAGAAAGGAATACACAGGAAGATTTCCTGGGGGACAATACTCGGACACATACCTAAGGACTAAAAAACTGTATAAAAAGACCTGAGCTCAGAAGAAGGAAAACACAGGAGGAAAAGACGTAGATGATGCCACCAAGAAGGAAAAATGGAGAGAATACCAGGACAGAGACATCACCATGTACCTTGGAAGAAGCAGACCAAGAGGAACCTCCTCTCTGTGTCCTAAATTCTGCCTGCTGCAACTCATGGAGCTGAAGAGGCTGCTCAGAGGACAACACAGCCAAAGCTACAGGACCCTTCTTCTACAGACCCAACATCTCCTCTACATCCAAAGCTGCAGCACCTTTCCTCCATAGACTCAAAATGTCTTGGGGGGGGTGAGGGGTGTGGTAATATAATTCCTTTGCTCTTCTCTTTCTCTTCTCTCTCTCCCCTTCTGATCCATCCACTTTATTTGTGTAATAAATAGTCTAGCTGTTGATATCTTGGCCTCGTTTGTGCCTCTCATTTCATAACACAAGAATATTCAAAAGAACTGAGTCTCTTTCCCTCTCCAGACTGAGACACCAAATTACTAAGTTGGTACAGGTGGATCAAGACCTCCATGAAAACGCTTTCTTTGCTTCAGATTATAGATTTTACTCTCAACATCACCAGAATCATTGGAATTAGAACTTTTTTCTCTCATTCTTTGTAACCAGAAACTTCACCTGGGAGAAGGGGTGGTGGGAAATAAGAGTATTATAAACATTTTAAAGTTGGGGAAAATGCACTTGAAAAGAATTGATAATTTTGGAGAAGCATTCCCTGTGACATTTTTAAAAATAGATTACAGAAGTTCTAGAGAGGAATTGACATTATTAACACTAAAAATATGACAAGAATCTAATCCTGCAAGATGCTGAGTCTATGGGAACATGCAGCATTTGGCAGCTCTCAGGAAGCTCTCAATAACTCTTAGATGCAGCCTTAGAGTGCTGTGATCCTGAGTTGCCCATAAGATGTGCTAAATGTTTCCACTAAGGGAAGTCCCAATTATGTGTTTTTATATAGAAAAAGGGAAAGTTAATGAATGGAAATGTAGCAGCTCTGATGCTGCTGCTGAAGCACTGAGCTGTCATCCTCATAACTTTCCCAGGGAGATAAATACGCTCTTTCCAGCCTCTCAGAAGTTATTATTGCATCTGATTTACAGGCAGTGTAAAGGGAGGGTGGGGGAAAAATCAGTGGCAGCTTTTCGAGGTTTTAATAATGAAAATTTTAAGAGTCTTTTAAATGAACAGTAGGGAAAATTTTTGTAAGAAAACATGGATTGGATTATAAACCAGCCTGTACCTAATAAATCAGTTATGTCGGTTAACATGTCAGCACATCAAGCCAGAAAATTCCTGTGTCCTTAATTTCAAGTCAGACTTTGGAGGTTCTCAATTGTCCTGCAGAACACTCTAAAGCCACACAGTTTTTACCCCTTTGTGACCCAGACACACTGGAAAGGGATAATATTAGATGCTGAATTTTAGATAAGTTGTTACTGCCCTGCTTAATTTATCTCTATTACAGTGAAAAGATTCACCTGGAAGTTCCAATCTCTTTCAGTTGTCTAGTGAAGAACTTGTTTAGGTTAGAAACCCAGCTTTTATCTACTAGAGTCTATTAGATTAATGCTACTTATCCTTTCTGTTGTATCCACCACTCTCTTTGCTTGTTCCCCTCTATTTTCATGTTCCATGTAGTAGAAACAGAAGAGCTTCCCCATTTCCTTCTGTGGCCTTTTGCTCTTGCTCTGATTGTTCTCTCTGGTACTAGGGGTTGCAGATGCAATCTCTAAAATGCAAGTTCAGCCCTAAGGACTGTCCTGATCAATTACAACAAGGAAGGGTGGATGAAAAAGTAACAATGGAAGGAGAAGACTCTACAGGTACCTGAAAGGGGCCTACAGGAAAAATAAAAATGGACTTTTTATAAGGGCTTGAGGTGACAGGACAAGGGGAAATGTTTTTAAACTAGAGAAGGGTAGATTTAGATTAGAAATCAGGAAAAAGCTCTTTACTGTGAGGGTGGTCAGACACTGGAACAGGTTGCCCAGAGAAGCTGTGGACACCTCATCCCTGGAATTATTTTGAGAAACCTGGTCTAGTAGGACATGTCCCTGCTCATGGCAGGGGTGGTTGGAACTAGGTGATCTTTAAGGTCCTTTCTAAGTCAAGTCCTTCTATGATTCTATGACATAATTCTCAGGAGAATCAAACCCAGGTATCTTGCTGTCAAGCCCTGAAGGCAACCCAATCAACTTTCACATCTCAATCCATCTCCTGGTCTTAGTGTCACAGAATGGCGGGGCTTGGAAGGGGCCCATGGAGAACATCTAGTCCATCTCTCCTGCTAGAGCAGGTTTGTCTACAGCAAGTTACATAGGAACAGGTGGCTTTAGAATCTCTCCAGAGAAAAAGACTCCACTCTCTGGGCAGCCTCTTCCAGGGCTCAATCACCTTCAAAAAAAAAAAAATTTTCCTTATATTTAGGTGGAACTTCCCATGTCCCAGCTTGTGTCTAGTGCACCTTGTTCTGTCACTGGGCACCACTGAAAAGAGACTAGCCCCATCCTCTTGATCCTTAACCTTTAGCTAGTGTTCACTATTGAGCAGATCTCTCAATCTGCTCTTTTCCAGGCTAAACATTCCCAGATTAATCACATCCTTACATCCATCGACTCTACTGACTACAGAGTCTCTAGCCTGTTAACTGCAACGAGAACTTACACCCTCAGCTTATACAGAGACAGCTGAATTGTGCACTTCCAAAATAGAGCAGAATGTGGAACCAAGACCTAAGTATTTTCATCTGTACGAGTTTCATTAACTTAATCGCATGTGTTCAGCTGTTTTGTTTGATTTCATGGAGAAAGTATTTAAGAAAAGGAGGTTGCTTTATCCCATACTTTGCAGAGAGTCCAAATCAGAAAGTGAAAGTGTACAGGTTTTATACCACGTGTGTCTCTTGAAATATTATAACTACCTCCTGCAGAGGTAGTTTGAAACACTTTTTTTAGCAAACCAGCAGCAGATAGGGAGCAAAATGTTGGAAAAAGAAAATATGCACAGGTACTCACTGTCTTTATCTTTTTAATTACCACATTTTAAGCATCCAGTCTTGGCACATAAAGGAGAAACAATTACCAATACCTAAAGAAGTGTTCAGTGTCCTAGTGTTTGATTAGTAGCAAAGCCAAGATGCTTGGCAGGAAAAAATGTTTATGGATCAGATTGTGCTCTTGAAACACATAATGTATCACACACAATCATTATTTGAAGTCTCTACCTGTGACAAAGAGATCAGGAAATGCTCATAAAAGAAATTGGGATGAAAGAGGATAAAGCAGTGGTTTTCAGTAGGAAAGAAACAACATGACTGCTTGTTGCTGTACATGGTAAAGCCCTTACAGATAAAAGAATAGAGATCAAAAGCAGGGGAAAAAAAACCCACACCAAAAGTGATAACTTAGCTACTCCACAAAGCAATCTGCTTTAAGGTTCCCCTATTTTTGTCCTCAGTTCATATCCTCTGTTAAAAGGTATCTGGTGATCATGTTAATATGCAACGTGCTGTGAATCCTAACAGGCAGAGTAGGTTAGCTGAATATAATTTCAGGTCTGTCAGTTTTCCTTACAAGCTTAAAAGTCCCTCACTGCCCTGAGCTTCCTTGCCTTGCAGCTACCTCTGGAAAGTATCAGCAATTACATAAAATCTAAAAACCATCCCAGCAATGGCTGATGTATTAAAAGACAAGGCTTTTTACAACAAACACTAATGAAAAAAGAAACTGGCTATTCACTGGAGAAACTGTTAGATTTTATAACAGATGGGATAATGCATTGACCTTGGACATAGAAGTGAAGTGAACATATAGAGGCTGGGGATTCCTATAAATGGACTAACAAAAGACAGTAACCTTGTAGTAAATTCCTGTGCTCCTTTGATAATTTTTTGTAAGACTATGAAGATGTTTTAACATCAAGGATCTTTGAAATTCTCAGTATGTTCTCAAATATTTTCAAACAAAGTTTCAGAGTATAGTCATAGAATCACAGAACTGTTTTGGTTGGAAAAGCCTTTTAAGATCATTGAGTCCAACCATTATCTAACTTTGCTAAGTCTGTTGTTAAACCACATCCCTTAGCACTACATTGCTGTGTTTTTGAAACACTTCCAGGGATGCAGGTTCAACCACCTACCTGGGGAGCCTATTTCAGTGTTTGAGAACCTTTAAGAAATTTCTTCCAATATCCAACATAAATCTCACCTAGAGCAATTTGAGGCCTTTTCCTCTAATCATAGAATCACAGAATCACCAAAGCTGGAAGAGACCTCAAAGATCATCAAGTCCAACCTGTCACCACAGAACTCATGACTAAACCATGGCACCAAGTGCCACATCCGATCCCCTCTTGAACGCCTCCAGGGATGGCGACTCAAGCACCTCCCTGGGCAGCACATTCCAATGGCAAATGACTCTCTCAGTGAAGAACTTTCTCCTCACCTCGAGCCTAAACTTCCCCTGGTGCAGCTTGAGACTGTGTCCTCTTGTTCTGGTGCTGGTTGCTTTGCCACCATTCCTTTTTCCTTTGACCCTGTGAAGAGTTGCCCATTTCTTGGATGCCAGCTGAAATTCAAGTTTCATGTTTGTTCCACCTCTTTTGGCTGGATTTTTGGTTTGGTTTGGTTTTTGCTTTGTTTTGCTTTTTCTTAGGTTTCCTGAACCAAGAGGAAACTGTAGAATAGTTTATCACCACATTTAACACATCTAAAATTCAGTAAATACCATATGAAGACTAATTATTTCAGTTCTTATAAAGTAAACAGTACTTTACATTTCACAGGGAATTATCCTCACTCTTACTTGACCCAAATTAGGAACTCGATGATCTCCAGAGCTCCATTCCATGCCCTACCGTTCTATGAGTCTGTGTGCTTTAAGTGTATTACTGAATATAGAATAAAAAAGAGCAATGTTTTATTTTTCATTCAAGTGAAATAAATAAATAAGATGGTTTGCTCTGTGAATAAAAAGACCCATCCTTAGGGATACAGTGTGGTTTTCACATAATTACGGCATTAGCCTGAAGGCAAAATGCTAAAATGTGGAAGATTTTGTCTCACATGGGTTGCTTTACAGCATAAACACAGTTGTGAAAAGGTCCAGCCAGCCATGTGGTCTGAGACTTAATTACTGAGTGAGCTAGGCACTACCAGCTACTCAATTAAGGAGCTATTTTCCCTGGCCCAAGGAGAGCTTCTGTCTAAAACCTAAGGATTCTGTGTAGCGCCCCTTGAACAGCAGAGGATGTATCTACCTATCAGGAAAGAGAAGGCACTGCGGGAAGAGGGTGTAACAAGTAATAGCTTTTAACAGGGTGGAACTAAGACATTAATTGCTACCTCCAATGGTGTGCTACACCAAGGAGATCCAGATGCTAAATCATATGGGAAGACATATGTTTTCTCTGATGAATTAGGTCTGCTCCCACAAGGAAACAAACTCTGTTCCTAATATTACATTAAAGATGCTAATGCATCTTGCACAACGATGAGAAGTGATCTGCTTTGGGAAGAATCTTGCATGATTTCTTGCTCCCTCATGTTGCTATCCCATTCTTTATTATTGTGATGATATATTGTTTGTTACTAAAGCCCTTTCCATTAAAAACCTCCCACTTCCACTGTGCTTTAACTGACTGATTTGGGGATTTCCTCAAATTAAAGTAAAAATAGAGAATACATCAAAGCTAAAATTAACATTTCTGTACTTGACTATCTAATGGTTGACATGAGGAGCTTCAGATGGGTCTCCAAAAGTGGAACTGTACTGAAATAGGTCCATATGGACAAAAAAATGTTATTGAATAAAATATTTCCAGGCTGAATCTCCCAGCAAAAGTGGAGCTGGTTGTCAAGGGAAATGACTAGGATTAGACAATTCCTCTTCACAACCCATTTTGGGATTCACCCATTATTAGTTCTGACAAACCCTTTTTCTCCCCAGCTCCAGGGAAATTCAAAATTAGAGGCTGCTGCTTTGTTTAGTGCATTTAGGGAACTGTACCCTTCAAATCCATGTTAAGTGCTCGTACATAATGTTGAGCCAGAAAAATTAGAAAGCAAATTAACTGCTCTGTGAGGGAGTGCTGCAGATTTTTACTTAATTTTGTTTTCCCCCCATTCATTGATTAAAGCTGCAGAGGACCACACAGTCTGTGCTGGTGGATACCTAGGAGAGCTGTACCAACTCAAAAGAATGTCTAGTTACATATATTCTTTAGCTTATATGACTGTAGGTTCCTTCACCCACTTGAAAATTTATTTGCTTTACATTTCACTGGATGGGAACAAACCTGGAAATTCAGTCTGATTCAAAGAGCAATCTGTCAAAATTTTCTAGACTGGTCATCCAGCCCCCACCTGGCTACAATCTCCCTTCAGGTAGTTGTAGACAGCAATAAGGTCTCCCCTGAGCCTCCTCTTCTCCAGGCCAAGCAACCCAGCTCCATCAGCCTCTCCTCTCAGGGCTGTGCTCCAAAACGCTCCCCAGCTTTGTTGCCCTTCTCTGGACACGTTCCAGCAAGTCAACATCTTTCCTAAACTGAGGGGCCCAGAACTGGACACAGGACTCAAGGTGTGGCCTAACCAGCGCTGAGACCTTATTGCTGTCTTTTCCAACCTGGTTAATTCTATTCTATCTAAGGTTGTGTTTGAAGAGTGAGAACTGGAAAAGAGGACACTGAGGGGAGACCTCATTCCTCCCCGTAACTACCTGAAAGGAAGTTGGAACCAGGTTGGGGTTGGTCTCTTCTCCCATGTATCAGGTGACAGAATGAGAGGAAGCATCTTGAAATTGTTCCAAGGGAGGTTTAGGTTAGATATTAGGAAGAAAAAATCTTTACTGAAAGAGTGGTCAGGCATTGGAAGAAGCTGCCCAGGGAGATGGTGGTGTCACCATCCCTGAAGATGGTCAAAAAATGTGTGGACATGACACTTTGGGATGAGGTTTAATGGCCATGGTTGCCTTAGATTGACAGTTGGACTCACTTATCTTAGAGGTTTTTTTCCAACCAAAACAATTCTGCAGTTCTATGAAGTTGTTGCTTACCTGACTATCCTTCCCATCATAGAGTCTCTCTAATGTAAAAATCAAGTATAAAAGTTCCTTCCTGAAAGGTTGCTCATTGTTTTCTACCTATGGTGAAACCAGTTTATTCTTTTTCTGTCCATGATGCCTGTCCTGGGTTTGATTAGGAAGAAGTTGGGAAGGCCCACACCCAGGAGAGCCAATCAATGGTTGGATGGGACATGACCTTCTCTCAAAAAAAAAACCCAAAAGTGTCTAAAGAATCCCACAATGTTCATGGTTTTATTAAAGCTTCTTTGCTTGTTTCTTAGAATGCAATACAGATGGAATGCACCAGAGCAACATCCCCAGAGTCTGATGCCCCCATTTACCCACACAGCTATTAAAGTAGGATCATGGAATAATTTTTTTGGAAAATCAAGTCCAACCATTAACCCAGCACTGCCAGGTCACCACTAAACTATGTTCCTCAGCACTACTTCTACTTTTAAATCCATCCAGGGATCGTGACTCAGCCATTTCCCTGGGCAGCCTGTCTGTACCTGCGTTGCACTGGACAAATCAACATGCTGGGTCCTGCATGGCCCTTCTCTAGACTAGCTCAAACTGCACTGTGCCTAGTTTTCTATTTCCCTTCAGAAAGCATCAAACCTAGTGCCAGCAGGGTATTTTGATGAATGACCACTCATATTTGGATTAAACCCACCAAGTGCATTTTCTGTAGTGGAGCCAGCAGGTAAGAAATGAACTTTGGATACCACTAAACCAAGACAAATGAGAATAGATGACTCAGACCTGGAAAGTTATATAGCTCATCAATAGTCCCTTGGTACCATCTAGTGTCATCATCTACCAGTTGCCCTCAGTACAAAATTACTTCAGCAAAATAAGAACGCTGCTGTATTTTGAAGAATGGGGGCAATAAAGAGTGGCAGAAGCAAGCCAGAAAGCAGTAAGAATTTACAGAAATACCTTCAAGCTGTCAGCAGGTGCTGAGAAGTTTGCATTGTCAATGGTTCAGCCTCTTCTGCCTGCACTGTTGGTGGTGATCCAGGAAGCCGGTGAAGTGTTCCATCATGGTGCAGAGATCTTCACAGAATAAAGAAATAAATAAATGAAATCCCAATGTTTATTGAAGATGTGATGTGGTGATTCAGGGTGAGTTTTGAAGACTGACATTCATGTCTTTGCCCCAAAGCCTATTTTCCAAATACCAATGAATCCCTGGACCAAAACTACTAGACTCTTTACATTTACACCTATTCAGATTATCTTGGTGAGGTTGTCTCCTGCACTTGTTGAAGAAAATATTGCCCTGCATCATTAAAATCATGCTGGGGTCTCCCATTTTGGAGTTTCCTCTGTTGCTTTTGCATCTATTGTCACATTCTACAATGTCCTTGGTGACAGTTTTGATCTTACCCCGTTCTGTCTCAGCCATTCATGCTCCATAGCAAGTGCAGCTCTTGAGGGTACACAGCTTCATTTCCCTTCTTTCTTTTCTTATCAAAAGTGAGATTGTTAAAGATGTCAACAATACATCAAGGTATTGATGTAAATATATCAATAGTTACTCAATGTCTTCTTGAAGTGAATAGGAGAGTTTATGTTCTTCTAAGACAGTTTTCCATGACTTTGCAGTCTCAGGTGTTCTCTCTTTGTTTGGGGATCTTGGTACAGATGATGAAGAAAATAATAAGTCCAGAGTGACAGGTCCACCCTATGATATCTTTTCTGATTCAAACAATAATCCAGCCCTTTTGGAGTCTGCAGGTTTTAAAAACAATCTTGGTCTTCATCTTGTTTTCTCCCCAAAAAGGTACAGTTTTTACTCATAAACCTCTGCTTCTCTTAAGGGAGGCATGATAGTGACCTCAGGCAGCAATGATTATTCGTTACCTAAATATATGTGCCTCAAACCAGCAATAGAAATATGACAAATGAGTATCAGTGGAAACCTTAACCCCCAACCTCCCCTGGGATACAGCAATGTTCTTAATGAGAGAAACAATAACCATTCAAGTCCTGAGAGAGTTGAAGATAAATGACTGTCTAATGTTGCTATTTTGATCTATAGGACAAATATGGTGCTTCTGTTGGGTGTGTTTATATAAAGCCAGCTGAAACCCATAGGCTGCATTTGTTGCATGTAAATCCACTTTATTTCTACAACAGAAAGAAGCCCAAGTATGTTTCTAAATCACTACTTTCCTCAGGCTCAAAAATATCCACTTTTTTTTTTCTTTTTAATAAAGAATCACCCAATAATTGGAACAGTAACTGGAAAGTCAGGTTACAAAATTCACAGCTTTCTCTTAAACTGTCTTCTTGACAGCCATGCTCTCAGAGCCAAAGTTGTTCTTTAAAGTCAACAAAATATTTTAACAGCAAAAAAGAAAAGTACATGCAAAGAGACAGATTCTAATGGATTTCAGAGACAGAATTACAGTAATATTTCCCAGTATCTCCAGCAATATTGCCACTTTTTCCTTTAGCTTTCAGACTGCATTGTCAAACTCCTGTAACGTAATATCGTTATAGAATGTAAAGACTGTAGATCACACTTGCTTTAATTAACCCAGACAACTCCCTTCTCTCTGATGGGAAGTTTCTTGGTAGCTAGGATTATGTCAAAAAGAAAAGAAATAGTTCTTATCTGGAAGAGAGAATCATGACCCTACTGATACAATGCTGTTTGTGGTAATGAAGCAACACACAGCTGTTTACTCACTTCTCTCTGGTGGGATGGTAAAACTGAGAACATTCATGTGTTGAGATAAAAACAGTTTAATAGGTAAGGTAAAATAAGGAATTCACTCACCATCAACAGGCAGGTGTTCAGTCATCTTTGGGGTTCCATCCCATGTCATTGGTTACTTGAGAAGACAAACACCCTCACACCTAAAATCCCTCCTTTCCTTCTTCTTCCCTTTCTTTATATTGCTGAGCACAGCATCATGTGGTGTGGAATATCCCTTTGGTCAATTAGAGTCAGCTGTCTCAGGTGTGTCCCCTTCCAACTCCTTGTGCACTTCCAGTCTACTCACTGGCAGGGTGACTGTGTGAACACTGTTCAGCAATAACAAAAACATCCTTGTGTTATCAACACTATTTTCATCACAAATCCAAAATGCAGTCCAACAGAAGCTACCATGGAAAAAAAATAACTGTATGCCAGTCAAAACCAGAACAATTTCAAGATCCAGCTTATTTGTAAGTTCCCTCCAAAAAGTTGTGTGTTAGACCTGCTCACAGCATGCAGACTCTCTCTGGCACTATCTAATCACAGGGAAGCAATAATAACCAGGAAAATCATTAGGATGCCTTTGTCAAGGGGGGAGGTATTGGACAAAAATTATGAAAGAAAAATCCTTCCAACCCTACCTAAAAAAAGATCCTCTGAACCTGGAAGCTTGCAGAGGCTGAGATAGTACTTTGGGGAGTCACTGTATCTCCTTTCCTTCCTTTTAAAATCCTCTGTGGACATAAACTGATGGGTACTGTTGGACACATGATATTAAGTGGAGATTGCTGTGTCTCAACATGATTGTTCTTATATTGTCTTTATGTTCATATGGGACTTCCCTTTCCAAAGAAAGCTTCTGAGTTCCAGAAGTGCCAAACTGTTTAAGCAAAATTTAATTAAGAACATAGTTCATCACAAGTATCTAACTGATGGAAAGAGAGAATCCATCTTTTACAGAGGACAATTCCTTATCTCCTTTCTGCCCTTTGGAGCTGCTAACTCTGACTAAAAGGGTTTCCCATGACAACAAAGCCACTAAGCCAGGTACTTGACACAGATGGGGCAACACTGAGCCTAAATGTTTCCCTCAGCTGGGACCTGTAGAAATAAATTGAAGTGTGGTATTAGGGAAGGTCAACACCGTGGAAACATCCTGCATTGTGAAAATCAATAGGTAGTTTCTGTGACAAAGTAAGGGAAAAGTATCATGACATTCCCTGCTTAAATGTCACATCCCATTGCAGACACAGCTGACAGGTCTTCCTGCCATCAAAACCAAACAAAATACCCAAAGTATGTGGAATCTGGTAACAAAGTAAACACCACAGTGAATTGCAGTGTCTGGATTACAATGTATGAGTTTTCAAACACCTTCTAACCACTCCACATCCTGTTATGCTTTCTGGTTATCACTCATACCCTTGCTATTCAACTTTTTGAACTAGGAAACAGGTCAAAGGGCTTCAGTGGTGGAAAGTGGCCCTTATGGAGAAGAATGTAAAACAAATTGTTCTATTTGGTTTTGGAGACCAGAAGTATGACAACAAAACTAGCATCACACTAGGTACAATACTGGCAAAATGAAACAGGATAGCTTTTGGTAGAGATGTTTGTAAGTCAAGGAACTCAATCTCTGAAACAATTTCCTGTGTTTTCTTAGCCACTTTCAGAGAGTTTAAAGCACAGAGGAGTATTGCAGAGCCACAAAATCACAGAGTGGTAGGGACTGGAAGAAACTGAGAGACCTCTGGAGATCATCTAGTCCAACCCCCACTGCTAAAACAGGTTCACCTGCAGCAGCTTGCACATGATCATATCCAGCGTGATCTTCTCTCCAGAGACCAAGATTCCACAACCCCTCTAGACACCCTGTTCCAGGACTCAATCACCCTCAAAGGAAAGTTTTTCCTTACGTTTAGGCTGATTTTCCTGTGTTGTAGTCTGTGCCTGTTGATTCTTGTCCTATCACTGGGCACTACTACAAAGAGACTTGCCCCATCCTCTTCACTCCCACCCTTTAGCTGTTTAGCTCTGTCTGCTCTTCTCCAGGATAAACAGCCCAGGTTTCTCAGCATTTTCTCCTCACAGAGATGCTCCAGTCCCCTCAGCATCTTTGTTGTCTCTGTTGGACTCTCTCCTGTTTCTCTTGAACTGGAGAGTCCAGAACTAGACCCAGTAATCCATATGTAGCCTCACTAGGGCAAAATAGAAGGAGAAGAGATCTCCCTCAACCTGCTGGTCACATTCTTCTTAATGCTTCCCAGGATACCATTAGCCTTCTTGGCCAAATGAGCATGCTGCTGGCTCATGGTGAACTTGTCAACTACTTTCCAGCAGATCAGCCCCTAACCTGCACTGGTGTGTGGAGCATCAATGAGAGCACACCAGGACACAGGCTGTTGAGAAGAAGCATACTTGTCAGGCCCTGGGATACAGCATAAAGAAAACAAAGGCAGTTTGTGTGTGTTCCAAGTCCTCAGAAACTGGAAGTCATAATGAAGCCATTACAGTAGAGGAGGTGTATCACTTTGGGATCCTGCAACCTTCAGAGTGCATTGCACACCCCAGCAAATGAATTTAAGGGGCAAAGCAAAGGAGAGGAGGGAGGAAGGATATTTTCACAATGGCACTGTTAACAGTTTTCTAATGAACTTTCATTTTAGTGCCATCCTATCCCATTTCAATTCTCTTTCATGTCTCTCCCTTCTCAGTTCTGCTTCCAAGACCTTAACATTATAATTTCTTTAAAAATATTTTCCTATTCAGATTTTCCCACTCTGAAGTTCAGATGTCAAGGTTTGTTAAGCAGCAAAATTGACAAGGACTTTAATAGTTGTGCTTAGGTTTGTGGCAAGTTTCATCTCAGGCATTTGATCAATAAAATAATGAAAATAAAATCATAACAATAAAATAATAAAAATAACAATAATATCAATAATAACAATAACAACAACAATAAAAATAATAAAAAACAATAAAATAATAAAAATAGAATAAAAATCAAAGAGGGAAAATAAATGCTAAAATAAGTGTTCTTTATAAACCTTTACTTTGTAAAGCTACTTTAGCACAGAATTGGTTGCATATGATGCAAAACCAGTGAGGTTAAGCCAGTAGTGGAGTTTATGGGGCAAATTAGGTCTTTCATTATACACAGGCAAAGAAGAAACACTAAAGGACTTTCACCAACACCGCTGAGACTTCTGTGGCTTACCAACTAAATTATCTTCCTTTCCCTGGATCTCATGACCCACTCCAGGGGTTTAGCTCACCTGCAATCAGCCCTTCAGACCTGCTGACATGACCCAGCCAGTTTGCCTGGTTTATATGTTTTTATATTCTATTTATTGGCTGTGATAGAGACCAATAAAAGACCATTCTCCACTCCCAACCTCCTGCCTCCATGTAACTTGTAATTGAGTTGTGGTTGGGGAACATTAACTCTCCAAAGTTATATGGAAATGTTTTCTCTGACTGGTGATCTGGGAGATTTTATTGTCATGATTACCATCTTGCTTTTTCTATTCTTAGCTCCAGTTCTTGATTTTACTGTCTGCCATATCTCAAGAGGTTTTACAGAGACAGAAGCAATTTTCTGGAGAAGAATGTGAAAGTTTCTATGTGGTACAAAGTATGAACAAGGGGCATGGTCAAGAGAATAACAAATCAAAGACTGTTAAAACCAAGAGGAACATTATTATTTAACTGCAGGGGCTTTGGGCCCTGGGAGACAAACTATATCTTATAATGCCACTGCTTAGTGTAGTGGGCAAAAATGTAAAAATATCCCAGTTGTTTGTGGAGAACTATGTTTAATAATATGTGGGAGGGACTGCTGAGAGCAGGAAAGCAGCATATTTCTCACTTCTCCAACATATTTGGGCCTTCTAGTTATAAAGAGGTTTATTGGGAGATTAAATACAGTCCCTAAGTCCTTTAGTATCAACACAATCTGAATCCAGAACAAACAATCCATAAATCAGTGGCAAGCCTTTGCTCCTGATCAAGTCAGGAATTAATGAGATAAGAAGCCAGTGCCAGGATTGCCTCTCTTGACCACATGTAAGCTCTGCTCCCAAAATGAGCATCTGTGTTCTTGGTTGGACAGATCAAATCACTAATTATACAATCACAAGCTTGGGGGAAGTCCATGGGAGAGTGTGAAGAGGGAAAATAATTCAGTGTGGTAGACAGAGTGGTGAAAAAGAGGAAAAGTGACTGCTGAATAATACCCTTTTTTCAGAGATGACTTTTCAAATCTTTCCAAACCTCATCCCCACTTCAAACCTCCCTGGTTCATACTCCAAACTCTTCCCTCCACCCTCTGTCTCCCCTCTGCTGTTCTACCTGTATATCTTGGAGGGCTGGTGGCATCCCCATATTCTTTCCCTGGTATTGCACTAGTTCACACACATACACAAATGTACTGCCTTTAAGGACTACAAATGAGAATGAGGACCACAGGTAGTATCAGTCAAGTATTTTGCTTCTGAGGGCCACCTGGCAGCTATCTTTTGTTACAGCTGAGAAAACAATGTTCTTTCTGATTCAGTTACACCACCCCCCCCCCCCCATTTCCCCATTTCTTTGAGACAAAAAAAAAATAAAAATGGCAAAACCAGCACCAAAACCAACCAACCAAAACACCCCCAATACTCCCCAGTGTAGCAGGCAAAATCAAACTACTTTACAGGCAGTGATTCAGTAGTTGTGGAGAATATGAGGATGCCATGGTGATGTGAGGTGCAGTGTGGCTGTTCAGCACTTGGATTGCTGTCTTTCAGTCTTTGGAAATTGCCCTTGACCTTCAGAAGGTAAATTCAAGCCTTGAAGAACAGTACAGTTAGGATAAAGGTAGAAATATTTACCTTTAATAGGAAGCTGACAGATGTGAGGTGATCCTTCTTTTCACCATAATTATACTTGAGCTTCTTCTGCAAAAGAAACCTTGAAGAAGAATTTTAGCCTGGGGATATTAAACAGCCTCTGAAGAGTGGTTCTTGACTGGCAGAGGAATGCTATATATCTTGTGTTCTAAAGCACAGACAGGTTGGTGATATTTGCTGTCATTTCTTACCAATGTCATATGGGGTCAGACTTGACCCTGTTTCATGTGGCTTGGAAGAACCAGACACAAAAACCAAAGAATTATCAGCAGTTTCCACACCACACTTATTTGCATTTTTCATTGAAAGAACATGAAAGACTTGAAGAAGTTTGCCATTACTAGATGTTCATATAATCTCAATTCTTTTAAAGAATGTTCTGTCTTTTCCACACCGATGTGTCTGCCATCTCCTAGTTGTCACAGTAAGTCTTTTCTCACCATACAGTGGTAGAGTTTTGCATTTGTACCCCCATAGATATCGCATCTCTAGCACTGTCTCTCTGGCAAAGCTCTTCAGAACAAAATTATCTGATTTTGAGACATAAGCAAAGCCATTTTTGAATCTTCTAATTGCCATGAGAAATGCAGAGTGACTTTTCTTCAGTCTTTGCATTGTGTCTGCATTTTATCCCTTGAGGACCATAAATATTGCAAGAACCTAGAAGCATTTACAAAGGTTGCCTTCTGTTGAGTATTTTATTTGGTCTTATGTCAAATGAAGGTGCCAGCTCAGAAGGTTACTAACACTTAATAGTACAGGAAAGATCAATATGGGATTTGGAAAAAGTGGGAAGAAACAACTCTGATGAGACTTTATAGCCCACCAGAGAGAGGTTTTTGTATTGGAGCATTGTGAAGGGAAACTCAGCCTAGACTCACCTCACCTAACTGAAGCTCTAAATTTTGAACACAGCAAGCCTTGGGAAACATAAGCATCTCTAGAGGGTAGTACAGCCTGCCCTGAGATCTCTTTCCACTGACTGTAAATGGAGCTGAAAGTCGCTGTGCTTCTTTTTAGATGCTTAAAGTAAGATGAGGCAAATCTGGGCTCAGAAGCAAGTTCATCTTACCTGTAAAGAAAATGAGCTCTAAAACCATCTAGGTAGATTGAAGAATTGCTGAGTCTGTGCTCTGAATGTGCAGGGCTGGAGGATCCTGGCACAGGCTTTCCAGCACTTAGTATTACTGCTGAGACTGTCAGAAACACCCCAGTGGAGACATAAAGCAAGGGGGGCAAAGGCAAAGGACGATGCAGTCTCAGGCTCGTCTTGTGTTTTCCTACCTGCTGCTGTCAGAAGTGTCGGTCATCACCGCATGCTTCTGCCTTCTACTAACTGCCTGTTTGCTGTTCACTACAAAACCTGTTCCAGTATGTCAACATGCTCCATGGGGTTGGAGACTTTGTTTCTTTATCTAATGCGACAGCAAGCTGGCTACTAGGAAGTTAGTTCCACAGCTAGAGAGACAATTGCAGTAATGACTCCTGGGGTCCTCTCTCTGTAAACACCTTTCATGATCTCATATTCACACATTATCTTCAGCCAGCATCAGCTGGAACAGAGTCTGCCAAGCTCTCCATCTTGTCTCTATATGTGCTTTCTTCCTCCTTCAGAGATAAAGTCCTGCAGTGGTGCTACTACACACCTTGAAAGCAGACTGTGCAATGACACAACTACATTCACATTCTGTAGAGTCATGTTCTCAAGCTCACCTCCCATCTCTTCCCTGAGCAGTCGCTCTGGGAGCAACATGCATTGACCTTATGTATTCACTGTCCCAACAGGTTTCGTTGAGATCCTTCTTAAGCAAAATTTTCCTTTGTGTTCTCCTGCCTCATGCCTCCTCTGTACATTGTCTTGACTATTGTAATATGCTCAATACACACCTCTGTTTCCTGTGGTAGTATTGGCTCACATTTATCGAGTGGATGCCTGCTACAAAGTCTTTCATCATGTTTACAAGATCTGTGAAGAAAGGAAGGAAAACAAACTTTTCAGTATTGCCTGTCATGAAATTTTCAGCTTTTTCCTTTGTCAAAAAAAACCAAAAACAAAACCCCAAACCCAACAAACACTCAGCACTGAGATTATTCACTATATCCACTGTACTGGTGGTATTCCTGAGTAGGAAGAGATTACATTAGGTTGTCAAAAGGATTGTTGAAGCAACCAGACAGAAGTTGAAACAAGGAGTTGAAAAAGCAAGCAAAATACTTTGAAAAGTGATGAGAAGAGAAGAGAAGAGGAAGAGAAGAGAAGAGAAGAGAAGAGAAGAGAAGAGAAGAGAAGAGAAGAGAAGAGAAGAGAAGAGAAGAGAAGAGAAGAGAAGAGAAGAGAAGAGAAGAGAAGAGAAGAGAAGAGAAGAGAAGAGAAGAGAAGAGAAGCAAGTAATAGAATGAGGAAGGAAAAAATATCAAATAAAGTTAATATAATAAATCTTTCAAATGAGAATTCACTTTCCTACACAATTTTGTAAAGCCTCATCACAAAACCTTCCTTGCCTTCTTCATATCAGCCACAAAGCCTAACATGTTCACTTTGCTAATAGGTGATCTCTATTTAATTAATACATGTGTCTGTAGATGGTATGATTGGTAGTGATATTGGCATCAGTCATAACGCTGTTTCACTGAAATGATGCTTACACAGCAGCAGTGACTTATCTTCTTTCCTAAATGGCATCTCAAACCCAACATCTCAGTTAATGACAGCTTCCAAGGGTCAGGAATCCCTGACTTTTATTGTGAAACTTGCCAATTTCTGCTATTACTTTGTATAATCATTAACTAAATTACCACTCATCATCATGTTTTATTCTTCTCCCTTCCGTGGCAAAGTGAGGTGGAGTTGGTTCACTGTCCAAAGTAAATGATAAATTCTAGCATCAGTAATACCAAGAAGAAGTCAGTTGAAGTGTCTTGTTACATTTTACTAAGCTGCTCCAGACCAATTATAACCATTATTCTTTGTGGTCCGATTAGGCTCAGCTCAGTTCTACCACGTGGAAGCCTGTAATGAGTGAAGACATGAGAAACACAGCTCAGGCAAGGGATCATTAATATGCTCTGGGCTGATGCTTTGAAAGAGGCTGCACCTAATTACGTGGGTTAACACAATTAAACCAAAGGGGTGAATTGCAGCTATTTCCAGTGTTCCATGGCCCCCTTAGACCAACAGAAACTGTAGATTAGTAAATTGTTAGATTAGGAAATTGTTAGCGAATGATCTGTTGACCTGACCCATCATTCTTCACTTTTACTCCATATGCTTCTAGAGACATGAAATGCTAGAGTTGAGAAACATGTCAGTCATTTCCATTTCATTTTTTTGTTTACTTTCTTTTGCACTTGCCCAAGAAATGATCAGCACTGGTGAACAGCAAAATACAATGCCTGATATGTACAATAACTTCAGCAGACTTTGGATCAAAATGCACCATGCACAGAAGACAACAGATGTCTTTCTTGCACAGAACACCTTAGATAAAAGACTGAATTCCTTTCAGCTAACTGTTGCTGTCTAGAAGTCAGGCATACAACCTATAGCTTCTATGTAAGATACTCCTTTAACTACCTGAAAGAGTAAGTCATGAAGACTAGGCAGGTTACCTAATGAAAGGCCAAGTCATCTGAGACTATTCACACCAAAAAAAGGACAACTTAAGGGGTATATAACAGAAGCTGCAAAATTATGATGAAGTGGAAAGGGTTCACTGAGGCCGACTAGCTACCTTTTTGATGGAAAGAAAAAAGGGATGTGAAATTACAACAGTAGAAGCCAAAATCTATGAAAAAAAAACCAAGCTGGGCCTTTTTTGTTTTCTTTTGGTTTCTGTCTGCATTATTAATAGACTTCTGAAATTCCTTTTCAAGCCACAAGAAATCCCCTCAGAATTCTCCTCAGATCTTTCTCCTGGTTAGCTCAAGCAGCCATCTTCCCAGTACATTTACATATCCCATAAAAGTTTTCACTTACATCATAAAACGGGCTGAAAGGTCACAGAATAGTTGTCCAGAAGATGGAATGCACAACACAATCAGATTTGACACCTATATCCTTTTCCAGGCTTAGCTTTTGGGAACAATCTCCATTTGCAAAAAAACTCAGATCTGAGAAATTTCACTGGCTCCTGAATGTCTTGTCTGTGACAGCAAGAGACATGCCAAATAGGTTTGTTTTCTCATGTTCATGCTTGTCCTTAAGGCACTAGAGATAAAAACTGCTTCCTATTCCACTCCTGAGTAAGAGGATCTGACAACTTAATAATTGAACTGGGTACTTAGCTCACCATGTTTCTGATGTGCCTCTTTTTAATTTATTTTGTCAGGATCTTTTTAACTTTTCTGCCACTGTTAACAGCATGCTCTAGCTCCTCATTATGCCCAGGAAAATAGGTTTTATTAGAATTTTTCCCTGTCATATCCTGTTCTCATATTAACCCCCTACCCCATAGTGACTTACAGGATCTGCCCAAATTGAACTGCCTGCTGTTGGAAAGCTTTGAGCTCCTTGTCTCTGCCTGTGATAAAGAAGAAAAATCTACGGCAGTATTTTCATCCAGAGCATCAGTAGCATAAACAGCTGTTTAATGGCACCGTTAGATATACTTGCCATGAGGAAGGAGAAGGAAAATGTGCCTATGAAGTAAGTAAAGCAACAGAAAACTTATCTTCAGTTGCACTTGTAAGTGAAGTTCCAGTCAATTTTGTGGTCAATGGCTCATTGTCCAAATGGAGGTTATGACAAGAGCTATCCCTCAGGACTCTCTGTATCAGGCCTAGTGCTACTTAATATCTTTATTAATGACAGAGTACAGGATTGAGTGCAACCTTCAGCAAGTTTGTGGATAACATAAAATTGAGTGGTACAGCTGACACATCTGAGGGATGGGATGCCATCCAGAGTCAAAGCAACCACCAGTATTGGTATAGGTTGGGTGATTAATGGATTGAGAGCAGTCTAGTGGAGAAGGACTTGGGTAGACTGGTGGATGAAAAATTGGACACGAGCTGTCAATGCAGACTTGCAGCCCAGAAAGACAATGGTATCCTGGGGTGCATCCAAAGAAGTGTGGCCAACAGGTCAAGGTAAGTGATTCTACCTCTCTGCTCTCACGACAGCCCACTTCAGCAGCCAGCTTGTGGAAGGTTGACTCTGGGCAAAACAGACTTGACCTGAGGAAATTAATTTAATTTATTGACAGTCAAAATCTTAAAAAGGGTATGATCAAATAAAGAGCAAATCTCCAAACACCTTCCCTCCTCCCCTCCCTTCTTCCTAGGCTCAACTTCACTCCTGAGTTTCTCTATGGCACAGGGGAATGGGGTGTGTGGTCATTTCACATGTCTCTGCTACTCCTTCCTCCTCAAAAGAAGGACCACTCCACTCTTCCTCTGCTCCAGCATGGAGTACCTCACATAGGAGACAGTTGTCCTTGAATTTCTTCAACATGATACTTACCCACAGGTCCTATCAGCAAATCTGCTCCAGTGTAGGCTCCTCTCTCCATGGGGACACAGGAGCTGCCAGAAGCCTGCTCCCATTGAGGTTGTCCTCTGTGCAGGAGGTCACAGCCTCCTTCAGGAATGTGCCTGCTCTGGCATGGGGTCCTCCATAGGCTGAAAATGGAAATCTGCTCCACCATTAACTCACACACCCTGCAGGAGCACAGCCTGTCTTACCGCAGTCTTCATTCATCAAGGGTCTGTACTGGGACCAGTGCTGTTCAGTATCTTCATCAATATATTGACAGTGAGACTCAGTGCACCCCCAGCAGGTTTGCAGATGAGGCAGCTTCTGTAGTTTTCAGTTGTGAAATACCTCACCTGGGTCATCAGTGTCAGATGCATCTGCAGTGTAAGCTGGCTCATTGAAAGCTCCATCAGTTTGTCCCTGCCCTGTATCATACTAATGAGGTAATCACTGAGCTTCTAATGAATGGGATTAGCGAAGGGGCAAGGATTGTTTGTTCTGGATCCCTTGTTCAAATGCAGCTCAAAATATTTGCTTGCAATCAGCTACAAGCTGGGTTCATTTCAGCTCTTACTAACGAGATGAAAATCATTTTCATCACTACAGGATTTGCCAAATGTGCTGATAAAAGCAGTCTGAAGTTTGCAGTCGAGTCAGGGGCTCTATTTCAGGAGTAAGCTCTATGCAGTAAGGTAAAGCAGTGGGTATCTTAATTTGTAATTTCATGCCAGCACTAAGCTCAGTTGGAATAAGAGTATTGTTCTATTAATTAGCTATCCTTAATAGGAACTAATGAATATTTAATATTGCACATAATCACCCAGTTAGGTAGATTTTGTAGGATAGATCCAGAGAAAAAACACCAGAAACTATGACTTTTGTCTCCTCACCAAACACAACTGCATTGATTTAAGAAGTTTTACAGTTTTGACCCTTTGAATGAGCGTGCAAGATTTCTCTGAGCATTTTCTGTGCTCAACCCTTACTGACGAAAGCTTTTTGGAAAGGAAGCATGTAATGGAAATCAGTGCAGGTAAGAATTCAGTTAAGCATTTGTTATTCTTTGCTAAGCCTTCAGAGTAACTAAAAATCCATACCACAGAGAGATAGCTGATTATTTTTTATTTAACTTTTTTTTTTTTTTCCCTGTTGAGAAACATTTTTGTAAAAGAGGCAACTTCTTAAAAGAAGAAAAAAAAAATCAGCTTGTGAAGTTCTCTTCAATAATTCCTATGACATTTTAATTAAAAGCATTTTTTTTTAAATGCTTTATCTACTGGAGGAAAACTGCATTTATAGTACATGACACATTTAAAGAAGAACTGAAATGGCATTTCCAATCGTGTTTTCAGCAGAAAATATTGTGGGTGAAAACGGAACAAAATCCTAAGTGCTGGTTACAGTGAAATCTATGGAGTGAAATCTAATGGAAACTGTGACATTTTTCATGAGATGCCTTGCCTGATTTTTTGTAACAGACTAAAGGTCTTTTTCTTTTCTTTTCTAATGTCTAACTGTTTATTTGTCCTGCTCCTTTACTAGTGTTCCTCATAAATACGTGTGGTGTTTCAAGCATACAATGGGATCAAATAAGCATCTAATTGATGTGTTTGCAAATGGCACATATAATTGTAAAGTTGCTATAGCTCAGATCCAGCGGAGCAAATTCTAAAGCAGCAGAGCACAGTATGAGAACCTGAGCTAGATTATTTCTAAAACGTACAAAAACGACAACAAAAAAGAATCAAATGAAGCATTTTGAGTTTCATGTTTCCAGTGAGCAGAACTGGAGATCAGGAGCATGCTAAAACCACAAATAATAAAGATGAATTAACAGCTACATATCTTACAGCACATTTTATACCAAATCTGGAGGCAATGAAACAGTGTTCCCCAGATACACAGGGGACGTAATCAAAATCTGTAACATAAAATAAAATATGTCAGCAATGAAAGATTAAAAACAAAGGACAAATTATTCACAATTGTAGTAACACACAGTAAAAAACTTAGCTTTACTTTCATACAGTTAATGTTTGTTTGCTAGAGCAATTTTAATACAATGTGACCAGCAAAGCAGACATTGATGTAGAGCCTGAACGTGAGATGTCTGGAGAATCCATTCCACTTCACGGGGTGATCACAGGGTCTGCAAAAGCAAGAATAACTGGTAAGTATTCACACAATTCCTTAAATTTGCTGATGGAAAGTTGTTATTTGTTGAAGGGTGACTACTCAAGCTGTTCCCAAAACCCATAGTCAACAATGAAGCAGACATTATCTCAGAAAAGTGTATTTGCATGGACTCCAGTCTAAGGTAACTGTGGAAGGAGAAGTAGTGGAAGCCTGAGAGTATAAGGAAAACCAAATTTATACAGAAAATACAGCATAAAGCCTCCTGCAGCAAGCAAAATAACAGATTTTGTGTTCTCTTCCATGCCAACATTCCCACACCCAGACAACCATAGAATCACAGAATTGTTTTGGTTGGAAAAATCCTCTAAGATCATTGAGTCCAGCTGTCAACACAACACCACCGTGGCCATTAAACCGTCTCCCAGAGTACCATGGCTCCGAGTGCTCTGAACACCTACAGGCACAGCAACTCCACCACAGTATCACAGTATCACAAAGGTTGGAAGAGACCTCAAAGATCGAGTCCAACTTGTCACCACAGACCTCATGACTAGACCATGGCACCAAGTGCCATGTCCAATCCCCTCTTGAATACCTCCAGGGACGGCGACTCCACCACCTCCCTGGGCAGCCTGTCACAATGCCTAACCACTCCTTCAGTAAAGAAATTCTTCTTAATATCTACTCTAATCCTCACCTGGTACAACTTGAGGCCATTTCCTCATCCTGTCACATGATACAGGTGCAGTATCTAGTTTGAAAAATACACTGTCCTGAAACACAGACTAGATGTAGAAGCCAGAGTACGACATTGATGCACTTTGCGGGAGAGAATATATCTAAGAAATACTTTTTCATACACTTTCTCTCTATACCATGTGTGGATCTCTACTACATAAAATATTTACTCAATGTTAATGAAAATAAAGAGTCTATTTTGTTTGTTTGTTCTATAGAAGTGCAAGTTTCTTTCCAATTCCTGTAAGAACTGGAAAGAGAAGAGCTATTGTTTAGACAACGTTTTTGTGCACTGCACTGCATATACAAAGCATAGAAGAGTTCCTGTGTTGCATTCACACAAACATCACAAAGAGCTAATAGAAACACTCTAATGAGAAAGAGTTATCCTTCTGAAGATGACATTCCTCTCAGCTAATTTAAGGTGTAACTATCTTCATCACTCCCAGGCTCCCAGACGCCAAGCTCCCATTACAATAATTACAGGTCTAATCAATACAACCAAGGGGATTTTAGGGTGGGGGTCATTTGAATAAAGTTACCTACTTCAGAATGCCCTAATTTTCACTAACTGTTATTGACAAGTATTAATTACAGAGGAATCTTCAGGATGACTGTCTCAGGTGCTGAAATATGCGCTGTGGACACCTAAATTCAGCGGCACAAATTTATTAGTAGAAGCCCTTCTAATATTGCTTAACGTGATTTGCAAGAGTTACTCACAATAGTGGAAAGGCTCTGGAATAGCAATGGACATCACTCATTCTGTAACATTCACTTTGGAACCATTCTCACTTTCTGGTTCACTTAATATTTCATGATCATTTTTCAGAGGAAAGGCTATAAGTGGAGTGAAAAGAAAACTACTTGAAAATGAAGGAACATCTTGTTAGGCGCCAATCAACAACGGATTCACTGCCTGTGCAAGTCACAGAACCACAGAATGGAGGAGGTGGGAAGAGGTCTCCAGAGATCATCTCATCCAATTACCGGCTCAGATCAGGGTCAGCTGAAGTGAAGTGGTCAGAGCTCTTTCAGCCTTTCCTCATATTTCAAATACTCACATTCCTTAATGAATCTCATGGCACTTTGCTGCACTCACTTCAGTATATCTGTGTCTGCTTTTCGTCCTGGGGAGCCCAGCACTGGACAAAGCACCCCAGATGTTTCTCACCAGTGCTGAGGGGAAGGATCACTCCACTCAATCTGTTTTCAGTGCTTTGCCTATGCTCACTATGATAGCATCACCCAATTGCAAACTGGTTGCATGATGTCAATTGTATGAGGTCCTGCACTTGGGTCACAACAACCCCAAACAATGCTATGGGCTTTAGGAAGAGTGGCTAGAAAGTGGAACAGGGCCTGGAGGTGCTAGAAAAATTCCTCTCCTGAAAGAGTGATCACATTGGAATAGGCTGCCCAGAGAAGTGGTGGAGTCAGCGTCCCTGCAGGCATTCAAAAAATGTGTGGACGTGGCACTTTGGGCCATGGTTTAGTGATTGTGGTAGTGCTGAGTTGATGGTTGGACTTGATGACCTTGGAGGTCTTTTCCAACAAAACCAATTCTATGATTCTCTATGCCCTCAGCACAGTTTCATTGAAGCCAAGCAATCAACAACTGTGCGATACAAATGCAATTATTCAGTAAATGAGAAATTTGAGTCAATCTCCAACAGATGCCTGCCTTAAATAAGTTGGCCATGCTCCTTCATGATCAACATGTGGATGTGTGTATGCATGTGTGTGTTTGAGTGAGTGAGAGAGCTTAACTATAGGCACACACATGCCTGTACACAGGAGAGAATGAATGTGGTCTAATCAGATCCTGCGGGCCTTTGATAGGCTTTCTCTCCAAGGACTGGGATGAAGGGCACCATATGCTTGACATGAAAGCAAACTCTACTACAGCACAGGCCATTACTCTTGGCAGGGTTTGCTGCTACTGGGGATTATGAATCTTGATTTGCAGGCAGGGAAAATATTCAACATTGCAAAAGTCATTTAAATTAGAAAGAGATAATCTACAGACTTGTCTCTTGAGTGTAAGAAGAGAGACTCTCCAGGCACAATCTAACTAAAAGATATATTGGGCCAACAAATCGACAGACTTAATGTATGTTTCTGGTTTAGCTGAAGATAAAAATGAGTTATTCTGACTTGCTGAAAAAGAGTTTGAGGTCTGTCATACTCTTGGATTTTTACTAAAGAGGTTTTCTTGCTGCTTTCTATAGTAATAGTTATGCTGAGTTTAGCAGTTCCTGCCATGAACTATACAGTCTTATATTGGTTACTGTACAAATAGAGAACTAAATTACAAATCTGAGACAAAAGAATAATTAAAAAGCTATATTGGGGTAGATCTTTGGGGTTTTGTAATATCTGTGGAACTTTACCAGTAAAAACTTGGGTGACTTGAGGCTTTGTTCATATGGCCAGTGAGTCATTCCTATTACCTTTGTTGTCAATGAAAGAAAACAGGCATATTCATCTTGATTTTTTTTTTTATGCATAAAGAGAGAGAGCTGGAAAGCAAAAGGCAAATGAAAAAAGGTTCTGCTGTTATCAGCTGCTAAAATTACTCTCCTGTGAAGGCTAACATACATTTTCACTGTGACCTGCAAAAAAAGACTGTAAAGAGGTCCTCCAGGCACATGGTAGCTCTAAGATGCAATAAGAACCTGATATAAGCATCTGTCCTACAGCCCTCCTTGGCTTCACAGAAACCTCTCTCACCTGTTTGTGACTCTGCTCACTCATTTAGTCCAGGGTGTTCTGCCTGAGAACTAAAGAGCTAGTCTCATGGGAAGATAAATTCTTCTGAGTAATACTAATTTGATCCTACCTGCTGTTGTTTTGAATCAAGCACAATCTTTGTCTTTCTTCCAAGTAAATGTGATGACACATATCACACAAAGTCCTCATGATACAGCATTGAACTGTTTAAAATGTATACAGATTTAAGGCTTTTCCATAGACATTAAGCTCATTCAGGTAAGAAGGCTCATTCAGATAAACTGTAGTCCATTATTAACAGTAGTCAACCATTATGTATATGCAGAGAGATTTTTGGCCAGTGGAATGATTCCTTCATAGTATGACACAACTTTCATTGTAAGCTGAATAAGATGATTAAAGAGAACCTCTGAAATTATCAAATGGAAGTTTGCATCATAAAAAGAGGGCAGGTGACAACTAAAGACAGTGCAAACCATCTCACTCATCCAGCTTTGCATCAAGTCCATATGAAAGTTGTTACAGTTGCCCTGCAAAGTGACAGTCTATAAACCCACACTGTTGAAGTAAGTTTGATGGATTGTCCAAAGGATGAAGAATATGTGACAGAATAAACAGGCAAATTTTGGTACTGAATACAGAAAGCATGGACATGGAAACAGCTCTTCAAACTACTTAAAGCCACCTTCTCAATATGCCAAACCCCCTCAGGGAGTGACCATATGCCAGAGCTGGACCCTCAGCACAGGTATCCTGAGCTGAAGACCACAAAAAAGAAATATTAGGTCCTCATATTGATTTTGCCATTTTTGTTTAATTCAGGGGGGGTTGGATTTGTTTTCTTGTTTAGTTTTTCAATCAGTGTTCCAGCTCATGTTCTAAACCTATCCTCAAGCTGTAAATGTTTTTTGATGGTTTTGGATTCATAGTATCATAGTATCATCATAGCATCATTCAGGGTTGGAAGGGACCACAAGGATCATCTAGTTCCAACCCCCCTGCCATGGGCAGGGACACCCCACACTAGATCAGGCTGGACAGAGCCTCATCCAGCCTGGGCTTAAACACCTCCAGGGATGGGGCCTCGACCACCTCCCTGGACAACCCATTCCAGGGTTTCACCACTCTCATGGTGAAGAGCCTCCTCCTCACATCTAGCCTGAATCTCCCCACCTCCAGCTTCATTCCATTCCCCCTAGTCCTATCACTACCTGGGATCCTGAGAAGTCCTTCCCCAGCCTTCCTGTAGGCCCCCTTCAGATACTGGAAGGCCACAATTAGGTCACCTCGGAGCCTTCTCTTCTGCAGACTGAACAGCCCCAACTCCTTCAGTCTGTCCTCATAGGAGAGGTGCTCCAGCCCTCTGATCATCCTTGTGGCCCTTCTCTGGACATGTTCCAGCACCTCCACATCCCTCTTGTAATAGGGGCTCCAGAACTGGACACAGTAACAATTCCACAATGATTAAGTCAATTTCCTGTCAAAGCATATTGTATTTATCTGCTTTCCTCTCAACCTGCTGTATATGTAGTTGGAAGCTACTTATATGACAGAGCCAAAATGCTACAACACCATCTTGTTTGTGATAGAGAACCTAAGCTTACCTGCAAGGCTGAGAGTGGAGATGGCATCCTGTAACATGAGGATCTGTTTTCTGTTTCTGAATGTTGAAGGGAAAGATGGAAACTCCTGGTTACATTTTTCTACCTCTGGTGACTTGTGGTTGCTAATATTCTTTTTTTAAAAATAATCTACTAGAGAACTCAGCATGGTATTTCTCAGAGGTACAGAAATCTCTGATTTTCCAGGCAAGTGCAGTGGATTGACCCTGGCTGGACACCAGGTGCCCACCAAGCCCATCTATCACACCCCTTCAAAAAGTTGTGGTGTTTTGTGCCTCTTTGAAGATGAAACTAATCAGATACCAATTTGAGAATTACATTACTGACCCTGTGGCCCTTCCAGACCTAAGTCTTAATCTGGGGTTTTGTTCCAAGTAACTGTATGATGATAAGACTTTTGTCTTCAGTAAAGACTGTTCATCAAAGTTAGTTCTTTTTTTGAAAAGTTCTTCCCACTGCTTTTCTAGGGAATTAAATGATATTTGCTTTTCATTATGGAAATTAGACATTTCTGTACTGCACAACAGCCCACAGCAGAAAAGCTGCTGTTCTTGTTCAGTCACACTGGCCATTTCTGCCTATACTGGAATTTTAACAACAGCTTCTTAAAATAGGACAGACCTAATAACCCAAGAGTCCTCTGTCAGAAAAAAAATGAGATTGCAGAGTGATGATATACCCTGTGCAATATTGCTTCATATTCACTTAGTCACTTATTTCTCCTGTGCATTCTTTTAACTGCATCAATGAGGCCCAGCAACCACCTTTGATTCAACATCACTGAAATACTTTCTTTTTTCAGTTTAGAAGAATGCCCCTGTTGAAATTCTGATCCTTTTGAAGTATTGAGGCCTTCTGGATTCTGATTTGGCAGGTGTAGATCACTGGTAATATAGAATTTTTAGAGGCATATGTTAATGCAAGTACCACAAGAATGTAGACAAAGTTGGTGAGGGGTTTGGAACACAAGCCCTATGAAGACAGGCTGAGGGAGATGGGCTTGCTTAGCCTGGAGAAGAGGACGCTCAGGGGAGACGACCTTGCTCTCTACAACTACCTCAAGGAAGGTTGTAGCCAGGAGGGGACTGGTCTCTTCTCCCAGGCAACCAGCACCAGAACAAGAGGACACAGTCTCAAGCTGAGCCAGGGGAGGTTTAGGCTGCAGGTTATGAAGAAATTCTACACAGAGAGAGTGATTGCCCATTGGAATGGGCTGCCCAGGGAGGTGGTGGAGTCACCATCATTGGAGCTGTTTAGGAGGAGACTTGATAGGGTGCTTGGTTGCATGGTTTAGTTGATTAGGTGGTGTTGGATGATAGGTTGGACGCGAAGGTCTCTTCCAACCTGGTTTACTCTATTCTATTCTAGATGTATCTTATGGATAGTATAGATTGATCCTAAAGCAAAACAGAAATCAAGAAATGAGAGCAACAACAGAAAACAAAACCACAAAACCCCCAAACAAATAACACCCAAACCAACCAACCAACCAAAACAAACACACACAATGAGCCCAACACACAAACCCACCCCAAACCAAACAACTCAAAACTCAAAATCCCAACAAGAAATCCCAAGTCCATACTACAGGCACTGCTTGATGGTCCAAGAAATATGTTGTCTCTTTAAGACAGCTCCTTGAGATACACTGCCCTAAAAGATATATAATTTTCCATCTTCATGCTTGAAGATTGGCACGTGCCTAGGAGGAAATTAACCCCAAGCACTTCTACATCTAAGCTGTGAAGATTTGTTTTATCAATGCATTTCCTGTCAGTGTCACAGCACATGGCAAAGTTTTTAAGAAACAGGCAACAGATAAGGTCATGTAGACCTACAGAAAAGGTCTCTAGCAGAGACAGAATCTTATTTTCACCTAGAGGCAAAAATGCAGAGTATGACATACCTATGACATGAAATGCAATAGGTAATACCATATTTCAGAACTGAATATTGCTAGCTGAAATCTGGGGATCATGAGAAAATCCATTTCACAAAGATGGAATGTTCAAGGCCTTTGAGATGATACAACATGAATGAGAAGGGGGAAAGAAGCAGTAATTTTGCCCAATCTCAAAATCAAATGCTGCTGTAGAAGTAGGAACACTATGTGTGTGAGGATTTTTAAATTATCTGATGTTGAATATGTGAAATATCAGGTAATGACATTGCACAGTCACCACTGATTAAATGGCAAGTGAACAGCAAATCTCAGCAGCATTGTCTTATCACATTAAAACAAGGGGAAAAGCTAAGCTGACTTAGCTGAATGAGCTGACTAAATTTTTTCCCTTTTGGCACACTGTGCACAGCAGAGCTGCATATGATTGAAAAGTCATTACATAGTTCTTTAACATGAAAATGTTTAATTTAAGACACAGATCCTTTTCAGCCTCCAGTAACTTCTTATTATTGGAGTCACACCGTTGACATAAGGTATTAATGCATTTTATGAGGTTGTATGAGGTATAAAACTTGGGTTCTGACAAGTTCTTCCAGTAAGTTCTGCCAGGAGTCCCCAGGAGCTTCCTGAAGCAAAAACTTACAGACTAATGAAGGTTCCATGACATTTTGCTATCTTCTCTCTAGCTATTTGTTTTGGTCCAGAGACCTGTGGACCAAAACAACTGTTTTTCTGTACCTCTTGCTTTTAACCATTAACACTGATCACACTGCAGATGCTTCATTGTCTTATAAATGACTTCACATATGTGTTACTCTAGTCCAGGATCCACTAAGACACCTATACAGTGCTATGGCAATGCACTGGTGAAAAGGCAAAAATGGTGAATAGGTAAGAAAAATGAAGATCCATCCAAAGCTGACATCTGGAAATATGTAAACAAGGTATTCCATCTTCTGAATGAGGTGAACTTAAGGGACATCTTAATGCTCACACTAAAGAACATCAGGAGAGAGAAGGAAGCAAAAATCACTTAAAAATAAGGCCTTGTTTCTTTGCAAGATATTAACTCACAGGAGATGCTTCCTCCAAAAACTGCCTACTCTTTTTCTCTTCATATGTTCTTTCTTGTAGAAGAACTGTCCTCCTACATGTCAAAAAACCCCCCATCCTTGTCATTTGGGATTTCCTTCATAACATTCTGACAGCTAAATAAACTTATCTGGAACCATCTCCAGAAGAATAATGAAATGAGGAAGGGTGAGGCTCAGGGTGCAATAGGGTTATGATTTAATTTTGGTGCCTTAAAAAAAAAGGTTAAAATTGCCAGAAATACATGATCCAAATCTAGGTGACATTAAACAGATAGCACTGAATGACCACGGAGATAGCATTTGCCTTTCTCCATCTGTGAGCTCACTTTGTGCTTTAAGCTGCATTAACTTTGCTTAGCTACAAGCCACAGCCGCCTTCTTGCATCAGACACTGTGAGAGAAATCCTCTTTCTCTTGAGGGGGAGGAAAAGGAGAGCATAGATGCTAGAGATGAGATGATGAGATGCTAGATTTGTTGATGTTTCAGGACAGCATGTTTCTTCCTGTTGCCACTTGGAACAAAAAGGTGAAGGATTTTGTTCATCCTTTTGTAAGTGGTATAGCTGTCACATACAAGCTGCTAGCAGGGAACAGCAAGGGACAGTGCTCCAACTGCACCTCTTTAATCAGACTTCTACTCCAATGGGTGCATTTTGAAGAAGTTATGTTAAAATATAGGGGTACCATCACTCACGTGGCCTATTTTCATCCTTCTTACCTTCAGAGTGCTCCTAAGCAATCTGAACGTTCATCTATTTATTTTTTTTAACATGATCTGCAAGTTAACATTTGAGGCAGACCATGCACATCTCCCTCAAACTTCATGAACAAGTGACGAGAGTCTCACTTGCCTTCAAACAGGCCACATCTTTTTTGGTCTATGCAGTCACTGCCTATGTGTCTCTAGATTCACAGTTGGCAACACCTGTTGCGTGAAGGGAGGAAGGACAGAGATAAACCAACTTTATGAATATGCTGAAGTATTCTGGGAAGCACCCAGTATAACACCAAAATGAGACACACAAAAAACTGGCTGGATAAGAAGAAATCTGTGTTGGAGCTAATAGATACTAGACAGCAGACCATCAGTTTGCACCTATGTGGTAAGTCTTATGCTCCTCTGGGAACATGCAGAATCACCAGCATTTGACTTTCAGCTTGGATTAACTACCAGAAAGAAAAATGCTGACTCAGATTAAAATATGTCTAGTTGCAGAAAAAAGACAATTTTAAGGAGATGGGTGCTGCTTAAACACTTGAGTGTGTAGCCTAGGCTGCCCACTGTGTGAATCACTCACTACCCATTCAGCAGGTCATTACAATTTCAGCATATCTGAGAATCTTCCAGGAACCATAGTTGGTAGTGTTCAGCCAATGATTAGCCTTGATGATCTTAAAGGTTCTGTGATTCTAATAACATAGTTTGTGCAGAGCTAGAGAAAATGGGAACTGAAAAGCTCACTTACTAGGAAAGGAACATACAACAGGAGACAGTGTACCCTGCACAGCAGTCTTGTCTTCTACACTGATGGAACCTTCAGTGCAGCACCCAGTGTACTTAAATGCAATACACTTCTGCCTCAGGTTTTTATTTATTTTTTTTTTCTCTTATAAAGACTACTCAATTAGAAAGGGATCAGAATTGATTGCAGTCAATGAGGACAAAGATGGAATGGATAAAACTCCTAGCACTAGAATTAGAACTGCAACTTACAATGTTTTCATTAAGACCAGCACTGGAAATAGATTGCTGCAGAGGGAACTAATTAAAAAAGAACTAATAAATTCCATAGATGTAAATATAAAGCAATTTTTGAATCCATCTGAACACCAGCTGCTATTAACTCTGGGTGATGCTGGGTTTATATACATATGTTGGTGTTATTCATACAGATGGTGCCAGAGCTGAAGCACTGAATGGAAGTATGCTTCATGTGGTTGCTCCACTTAGACTCTAGCAATAAATACTAGATTAATGAAAACAATAATCCCATCAGAAGGGAGTTATCTTAGTAGACACCAGGAAGACCAAAGCAGTTGGTCCTTGCATCAGAGCAAAGGCTTGTGGCAGGAAAACACAGATATATTAGAGAATTCATGGAATTATTTTGGTTGGAAAAAAATCTCATCCTGTCACACTGTCAGTCCAGCACTGCCAGGTCACCACTAAACCATGTCCCTCAGCACCACATTTACATATCTTTGAAAGACTTCCAGGGATGGGGATTCCACCACAGCCCTGAGCAGCCTGTTCTAAGGCTTGACAACACGTTCAGTGAGGAAATTGTTCCTAAAACTCTCGTAAAACAATATGAGGCAGTTTCCTCTTGTCCCATTTCTTCTTACTTGGGAGAACAGATCTGCCCCCACTTTGTTATGACATTCTTTCAGGGAACTGTAGAGAGCAAGGGGATCTCCCCTGAGCATGCTTTTCTCCAGGCAAAACAACCTCAGTTCCATCATCTCCTCATTTTGTTCTAGCAAAAGCAGTTGTCCCTATGTCCTCAAAATCACCCTGGTCAGATTTAGCAAGTTGCCACATCTATTTGACTCCTCTCTATCACTATCATGAACAGCATCACTAAAGGGATTATGTAGACTTTCAGAAGTGTGTTCATTTTCTTTTGATGAGAAACAGAAGTTTGTTGGAGAGAGAAGATAATCATGAGTAGTCACTGAAGAGCCAGCTATACATTCTGTATCCTGCATTGTGCCTTTGGTTGCATTTGTGTGAACAGAAATTATCAAGATTTTACTTACTCTTTAGTGTGCAGTGTTGTAAGGGATTAACAGACAAAAGAGGAGAGATGAAGTATTTAAGGGCTCCAGGAGACACAGAGAGAACTTTTGGGTATCAAAGAAGCCTTTATATAGCTAAAATCTGTTAAATAAAAGGCAGAGGAAGAAAAAAAAAAGGGATATCCATTTAGGTATTTTTAATAGATCTTGTAGACCACAGTGACTGAGGTCTTTACATGCTTCCCATAAAAATGAAATACTAGTCTAGACAAAATAAAGAGAGTAAACTGTAGGGAATTACATAAAATTCATGGAATAGAAAGAGACTTTTCAGTTATCTTTATGTCTCTAGAGATGTTTGTAAAGCAGAATAATTGTGGTAGCTACTGCGGAGTCTTCTCCATCTGGTACAACTGAGATCTCCCAGACAATAACAATTAGCAGTGAATTTTGGCACTGTCCACTGCCTTTTTTGGAATAATGTTACCAGATGTCATATTTAGTATGAATGAGCAGAAGCCTACAAAACCTTACACAGAGCAAGCAGAAGAATCACAGAATCATGGAATCGTTTTGGTTGGAAAAGACTCTTTCTCATTCTCTAACTCTACCAAATCTCGCGCACGTTCCCTAGCACTACACCTCTCTGTCTTTTAAACACCTGCAAGGATGGGGATTCAATCACCTCCTTGGGGAGCCTGTTCCAGCATTTGAGAACCCTTTCATTGAAGAAGTTTCTTCCTCTAAACCTCACCTGGTGCAGCTTGAGGCCATTTCCTCTCATCCTATCACTTATTACTGGGAAGAAGAGGCCAACACCCACAGTTCTCTCTCCTCAGATACTGAACTCCACCTTTGACAACATTGACAAACAAAACAAGCAAAGAAATACTAAATCCTTACTACCTAGAGTCAGTTCACTGCTTTGTTCATGACCTGCAGTTGAGAGGATCAGAATACCCTCAAATTATGTTTTGCCAAGTTTCTCTTTAGAAGTCTTTAGCCTTCACTGCACTAGATTCCTACTCGTTTGGAGGTGGTGGATTTCTGAAGCTTTACACCCCAGTCCATTACCTTAAGTGACGTCTAAAAGCACATAATTCCCCTCGCTCTTCCCCCTCTCAATAATGCAATACTGCAGCAGCATCCTGAAATAAATAGCTCCTTCCTCTTATGTAACAGATGGTGCTATGTAACCCAGAGCACAACCCTATCTGTAGCAGCAGTAATGAGGTAGGAAAGCTAGGCAGATCAAGGTGGAGGGAGCATACACATTCAGGAGACCACTTTGCCTTCGTTATTCCCAGTGGTGAAGATGAGGAGATGTGAGTCATTATGAAAAAGATGGGAACACTCATTGACATATGCCAGGCTGTATTTTACATCAGCTTCATCTCCTCTTTTTCTTTGGTGAGATATAGTAAATATTTAAGGGGAAACCACGATGCTACTTAAAAAGCACTTACCTAATTAAGCCTCAATGCAGAGATGCACTCTGTGATGCTCACCACCTAAGGCTATACCTCAACCATATGGCACTTTAATAGATACTAGTGCAGGGAGCCCTTTTTATATTTTAACAGATGGGTGCATGCTAGATATTGGGGTTGGAGCACAGAGGAGAATGAAAAAAACAATTGTAAAGAAAGAGAATCAAGAAAGAAAGACAAAGGTCAAAGGATGAATTCTTACTGAACCCTTCCATGTCTGATCAAAACAGATGGAGGTCTTGTTCCTTTCCTGGAAAGAACTTCTGTTGTGTCCAAACCCTTGGCCTCAGACTCACTGATCACAAACCTTTTTCATAGCAGAGTTCCTCTATGAAGGGCTGGATTTACAGCACAAATACCACTGCTCATTTCAGAGCTTGCCGGGCCAACCAATAGCTTCATGACTTTAGGAGTTGGACTCAAGTTTTTATAGTGTTTCTTCTGCTGTATATTTAATTCTACAGAATTTAAACTCTAACAAATAATACACAGAAATGTCTTTACATGTTTCTTTTTTTTTTTTTTTCCCTCAAATTAGTTTTCCCAGACTCTCTGTAGATCTATGTCAGACTTGAATGCCTGCATGGGAAAATTAGAGCTACTCATTGCTGTCACTTTCAAGTTTCTTAATGGGCCCAGGAAGTCATGCTGGACATGTTATCAAATTAAATCCTTAGACAACTATCAATTCTTATATTAAAATAGTTTTTTACTTAAAACATTGAAGACTTTTGACTAGAGCTACCAGCCTAATTGGTTTTCATCTATTTTAGTTCATTGTGTCAGTGACTAATCTAGAGTTTCTCACCCAAACATTCATGATTTTCTGTCAGATTTATTTAACAACTTCTTAAAAGAGTATCATTGGTATGTAAAAATACATCTGACTACTATTTTCTGTCGTCCTTCAGCTCAAACTAACTCTATTGCCTGGCCTGAGATCAAGCTTTACTAATAGCTAGAGAAATTTTCCAGAAGAAAGAAAATACTGAAACATGACATGCTGTTCAGGGCTCTCAAAATTTTCCAAGTCATTGATAAAATAAAATCAAAGATTAGGCTGTAAATGTGCCCAGTGACACAAGGTGCACTCTTTATTCAGTTGTACGTGGAATTCTATGCCCCTACATGGAATGTAATAGCAGAGAGGTATGTCCCTGAATGGCCAGTGCTGTTTTAATTAGCTTATACTCAATAACTGAGAAATTGTCGTGGATCACCCTAAGACAGGGGTAGGATATCCATAAGTCCAGTGTGGAGCTGATGCAGCCAGTAAACCAGTTTCACCAGTACATTTGATTTGTCTCAGAAAAGCATTTTCTTTCTGGCAAGATTCTTCTTGTGGATCTTTTCTAGCTTGTCCAATATTATACAGACTGAAAGGAAGAAGCATTGCAGAAAGCAGCTCTCACAGACCCCCTGTTAGAAATGGGAAAGCATGCATTATTGGAGGAAGCATTCTACCATCTTTGTGAAGGTGATTCTAAACCTGCTGTAGATACAGAGGGTCTAGTTCTCACACTGGAAACATTTTACGCTTAATGTAATTCAGTTTATGGCCCCTGTGCACTGCAAGAGTGGTGCAAAATGGCATTAAAGTTAATGAGGATAAGGCCTAGGGATTCAAAGATTGGCTTTCTGCTCTGATTGATATTACTTCTGTTGTTTTATAGGAATGTTTAAAAGTCAGTACAGAGACATTAAAAATAAATATATAAATAAAATAATAATAGATTGGTTTGGATTGGAAGGGACCTTAAGAGATCATCTGGTTCCAATTCCACTGCCACAGGCAGGGACATATCACATCAGGCTAGGCTGATTGAAGCCCCATCCAACCTAGCTTAGACACTTTCAGGCAGGTGGCATTCACAACTTCACTGGGAAACCTGTTCCAGTGTCTCACTGCTCTCACAGTTAAGAACTTCTTCCTAATATCTAGTCTAAACCTACCCTCTTTGAATTTGAAACTGTTGTCCCTTGTCCTACCAGTATACTCCTTGACAAAGCAATCACTCTCTATCTTTCCTGTAGGTTCCCTTTAAATACTGAAAGGTGATATAGGGCCTCCCTGGAGCCTTCTCATCTCTGGGCTAAACAACCCCGATTCTCTCAGCCTGTCATCAATCGAGGAGGTGCTTCAGCCCCCTGATCATCTTTGGGGCCCTCCTCTGGACACACTGAAAACAGGTTCATGCCTTTCTTATGCTAATGGTCCAGAGCTGGACACAAGTCTCACCAGAGAAGAGCAGATGTGGAGAATCACCTCCCTCGACCTGCTGCTCATGCGTCGCGTTCTGGGGTGCAAGCACATATTGCCAGTTCATGTTCCACTTTTTATCCATCAGTAACCCCAAGTCTTTCTCCAGAGGACTGCTTTCAATCCAGTCATTGCCCAGCCTGTATTTCTGTTTGCCCTGGATTGCCCTGACCTAGGTGCAGGACCTCACACTCAGCCTTCTTGAAATTTGTAGGAAAATTCCATCCATCAATCTATCCATGCATCCAAGAGAAATACAATGCAGTGCTTGTTACAGAATCTAAGCCTTGACTGAATGACAAGTAGGATTAATCTGGCCTTTTAGAATTAGATGTTGATACAGTAATTTCTTTAAATCCATACCTCTCAATTGCTTCAGCAACATTTTATTCAAAAGCAAAAGTTTTCCTAAGTCTCACTTTACATTTCTTCTGTGAGGAAAAAATGACTCAAGATAACACTGATAAACTTAAATAATGTATTATGAACATGTTTCAAAATGCTGACATAGAATATTTGCCCTTGCATGTAAGAAATACTTAGGGAAAACAGAAACAGATATTTCTTTTACTTTCAAGTGCAATAACCTTTTTAATGACTTGTGAGCCACCTGATTGTTCGTGATGAAACCTCCCTGTTTCTGCTTATGTAAGGGTTTTATTTATTATTATGGCAGTATTTGGCTTTCAGCCTCCGAAATACATTGGAGCCCAAAGGAAAGTATTAAAAAGAAATCCCAAATTTCAGATATTTCATCATTTCAACAGTTACATTATGATAAATATCCAGATCTCTCATGTACTCTCTGAGCTGTACTTTGCAGAAGTAGTATACTTTGACAAGGCTGGAGAGAAACTCCAGTAACACAAACACATTGAAACCATCCTGCTGTTTGGAGGATGGTCTGTTCTACAAAAGGGCAGCTGCAATGCATCCAGGTATTCAGTGCATGTACCGTGGCATTTACTTACTGAAAATGAACACTTTTACACAGACCCAAAATAAAACCACAACAAAAAAATTTGTTCCAGAAAGTGCTGAAGCACATCCAGAGAAGGGCAACAAAGCTGGTGAAGGGTCTGGAGAACATGCCTTTTGAGGAGCATCTAAGGGAACTGGAGTCATTTAGTGTAAGAAAAGGAGGCTCGGGGAAGACCTTGTTGCTCTTTGCAACCACCTGAAAGGAGGTTGGAACCAGGTGTGGGTCAGTTCTCCCAAGTAACAAGTGATAGCACAAGAGGAAATGGCCTCAAATTGTACCAGAAGAGGTTTAGTTTGGGTATCAGGAAAATTTTCTTCACCGAAACAGTTGTAGAACATTGGAACAAGGAAACAGTAGAGTCGTGTTCCCAGGAGGGATTTAAAGCCTGTGTAGGTGTGGTGCTGAAGGACATGGTTTAGTGGTGACCTGGCAGTTTTGGACTTGATTATCTTAAAGGACTTTTCTAACCAAAACAATTCTATGATTTTACAATTCTGTATTGTTTTGAAGGCAAAAGGCATCAAGCAAACCTTCAACTGATCAAGGCATTTGGAAAATTTCTTGAAATGTGTTACCTGCCCTGAAAACCACAACAAAAAGTAACATTCCAGTGACATGGTGAAGGAGATGTACTAACTTTACATATACCTATATATTCTTACTTTTAGTGCATTTCATAGATATTTAATGTTCATGATGATATGGTATAAAAATCCTGTTGAAGCAAAATTTTGCAACATGGAGAAGTAATTTGGGATTACTGTAAATGTTAGAATACGTGTCACCTGGGAACCTAGGCACAGCTCAGTGACAAAATTATATGCCTCTGGATTGAGGCATCTTCAGTACAGTGGGAAAAGGACAGACAGCAATCCCACAAGGAGGGAAAAGACCATATTTAAAAAATGGAACAGATGTTTTGGAAACCCAAGCAATTCTCATTCAGTCCTTGACACACTCAATGGTTGGATTTGATCTTAAAGGTCTTTTCCAAGTGAAATTATTGTGTTATTCAAAATACATGCAAATTTAATTCTTGATCTTGAGCTAATTGTTTGGCTAGGCATTACAAAGCATATTGTAAGAAAGGAGTTGAAGGAGAAAGAGTAAGACTGCAGAAATCCTCTCCTGATCCTAATGTACACTTCATGCCTTGAAACACAAAGGTTGATAATTACAATTTCTATTTAGAAGTTGTTGCAACTTCCTCCCCTCCAATATATGCCAATCAGCTCTGGAAATGTCTAACATATTTGTGCAATTTGGTGGCTTCTCATTTTTCAAACTTCCCAATCAGGAGGTCAGAACACACTCTTGCATGGTAATTTTCTGTCTTTTCTTAAAGCACTGTCAGTGGAAAAACTACATTCCCTGTACAGAACCTGTTTCTAAATTGAATGGAGGGATTTCCAAGCCCTGTAAAGCCACACTTCTTAAAATAATAACAATAATTCTAAAATCCCCCAACAAATTGCTGTGGCAAATTATCCTTTGATGAATTCACAACTGCATGGGCTACGCTCACCAGAGCATTGCACCTTGACATAATCATGAAATGTTACACAAAGGAAAAGCTAAATATTCCTTCACCAGCATATCCATAGTCTTCTACCATATGCCATTTCCCTCCTCATATTTGCATTTGAAAGCCTTCTACTGTATTGCTTTCATTTAATATTTGAGTAAGAGACCTCAGAGGAGACAGCTTGAAAGAGAAACATCTGTCATGGGTGCTGGTGTAACGTGCTAGAAGTGGCTTTGTGGAGTTGGCAGTACATTTGGAGTTGTCAGGAATATTTGTGATGCTTTCACTTGCTTTCCTGCACTGCTTTTGCTTTGCCATGAAGCCTTGATACTCCACACATTTTTTTTAGCCTGTGGACATTAAATATGTTTTTCATTCTACCATTTAAATGATCCACATCTGAATGTGAAAACTCACTGATCTTAATGGTTGGAAGGAAGTCTGGATATTGCCTTATCTCTGAGGAATATAACTCCTTATATGCTACATTTGTTTTAGGAATAGGATGGGCTACCAAATGAAGAAGGACCTCATGGAATCTGGAATGACAAACCTGAAACCAAAGAGTACAGATCTCACTTAAGTGTTTCAGAATTAGGAACACTTACAGTGACAAAAGGGCTTTAATGATGTTCAGCAGAGAGCTACTAGCCCTAAAATTTGTTTAGAATCATAGAATCAAAGAATATCTGAAGAATATTTTTGCTGCCAGCACACATTATTGACTCATATTCAACTTGCCATTGGGCAATGGCAACAGTGCATGCCATTAGACATTTTGAGCTAATAATTTAAGCTATGCATGAGAAACAGAGCTGAGGACAGTTATGTCAAATCCATGGTGGCAGAAAATTCCAGCTGAAAAGTGGGGATGAAAAGCTGGAGTAACTAACTCTTCGAGTATGTAATTGCCTGAAAACTTTTCTTATCCGACTTAAAAGCCTCTAAAGTCCTGCTGGATGAGGATTTGGTGTGACTCCCAGTATATCCTTGGGGGTATTTTTGCTTTTAAAATGAGTGCACAATGTGGGATGCTTTCATCTTTTCATAAAGCATTTGGAAGGAGGAGAGATCAGAGCACCTATTATGTTTTCTCTTTTAGCAGTGTCTTCTTACATATAGAGTCATTAAGAACAATTTAGTAATAATACTGAACATTTTAATAATGAAATTAGAAACCTAAGAAAGTAAGGGAAATGTATAACTTGTGTAATTTGCCTCCAAATCTATCCAGTTCTGCTGCTGCTATTGCTTTCTGTAGCTTCATCACTGCAGACTGTGTGGTTTGTGTGACCTCTACCTTGGCACCCAGTGGTCAAGACTTACTTTGAGTTCCACTCCATTAGTGAGAATAAATGAAAACTGACTGGCTTTCAATATCAAAATTCCACTGATAATGGGCTGGATTTGGATTTGGTGTGTGCTCAGTTCAGAGAAGGAAGACATGCTTTTTTAAATGACAAGAAAACATCATCAAAACCAACCAATCAAAAAAAACCCAAACACCCAAACCCAACCCAAAACCCCAAACCAACCAACCAAAACCAATCACAACTCTTTAATTACATCTTGAAATGAAATTATTTGGAATAACTCATTCAAATTCCCTTTTGACTGTTGAGTTGGTGAAATTTGTAAACATGTGGAAAATGCTGCGCTGCACAAGTAGCATCTTTTTTATTTCCATTCTGACAGCTGAAGGTATAGTGACCAACTGTACTAGAGGAGAGGACAAGGATCTGTGGGGTTTTTTTAGACCTTTAAAAAGAAGCAAAGAAGTGTGGCTTTTGAGTTCAGCTCTGGAAAAAAAAAAATTGATTTGGTTTATTGTGTCTGCAGCATCACTCAGTACTTCTGCTATCAAACACCAACTAACTGCTAAGTTCAATAAAAATCAGTATCATATCATGAGTGGTTACATCAACACCCAAGATGAAACTAGTCAGTAATGGGATTTTTCTTTCTTTTTTTTTTACAATAAAGACCCCCCCAAAAAAAGACAGACATTTAGTCAGATGAATATTTCATCACCTGGTTTACTTCTTCACTTTGAACACAAAAAGCAGGACTAGAAAACAGGCAGCCACCTACAGAAACTCCTCAGGCAGAAATCATAAGTATTTTTTGAAGTTAAACAGAAATAGGACAGTGACATTTTTTTCTGTTTTGTTCCCTTAATTGCCAGACAAAGTGCAATTTTCTGTTCTGTTCTATCAACCAGATGCCCTTGTCAGCCACCATCATACTACAGTAATGGAACTTGACGTCCTCTTTGTTTTTTTCTCACTGTATTTGTGTGACTCACTGTGCAAAATAAAAGTGCACTAAGAATAGCAGAGGTTTTGTTAATGCCAAAGCTATGAAATTCCCTTCATCTAATTGCTTTCAGATTTTTTTTTCTCACTGTTAAGGCTCTTGAAGTTGTCTTGGTATGCTATGAGCGTTCAGCCGTGAAGCTAGGTACCAGTCCAACACATCAATTTCAGTAAAATCCTGATAGGGTAAAGTTTTCAAAGGTACTTAGACACCTAAGGGAGTAAGTACAGACCTATGCAAACTTCCCAAAGACATGAAGGCTGCAGAATTGCTTTTGAATACTTTATACAGTTGAAAAGCTGTCCACAAATGACAAATGGCTACAAATTATGCTGGAGTATTACAAAGCAGCTGAAGTTGTGATGCAAACCACTTGAGATACTGAAGCATAACAACAAATTAGGTGGAAAAGAACTTACTGTGCCACTGTTGAAGCTATACTAATCAAAAGAGTAGGAGAAATACCTTTCACTTTTGGGTTTTTTACTTTATTTTTTGAATGAAGAAAGCAAATCAGCCATTCCATGACTGCTTTAAAACTCTACAGCAGAAGAAACCCCATCAAAACAACATTTGTTTGTGAGGTCAGTAAAAGACTGAGAGAGTAATTTATTAAGATGTGACATTCTGAAAGAGGAGGGGAGAGGAGAGGCTGGGAGAGGTTGGGAGAGGAGAGCCTTGGAGAGGAGAGGCTCAGAGAGGAGAAGAGAAGCTCGGAGAGGACAGGAGACTTGATCTTAGAGGTCTTTTCCACCTGAACAATTGTATGAATGTATGACTCTCTGATTCTATGAAAAGAGGCGAAAAGATCTCCTCTGCACTTCTGCTCCCATAATCAGTGAATGATTTCTTGGGTAAAGGACTGACAGACTTTCATCCCAGTTTATCACAGATACTCAATCATCAGTTATCTCTAAAGAGCAGGGTGAATGAATCAGCTTTGTCAAAATCTTGGCTTTTGTTTGCCTTCTTTTTGTTTTACTGATACTTCTTTCTTCTTCTTGCCTTCCTCCTCCAAAGTTTGTAATGTGCTGGTATATCCATTACTCTAAATAACCTTAGCTTTAATAGCCTCATTGATGATGCTATAAGGGGGCATATAACTATTTAAATAAGCTTACCCAGAACTACTAGCTGCCAGAAATGCTTGAAATATCATGTGCATCTTTACCTCCCTTTCAATGAGGGTCATTCTTTCCTTGTTGATTACCACAGATCACCTTATTGAGATGCAAACTCAGTAAGCTGATGAAACTTCATTTTTTTTCCCCTAATACTAAAATATTCTTTGAATGTTTTGCTGAGAAATTCTAATGTAACCATTTTTCAAATAGGGAACTGATACTGGAGATGGCTTTTGTCATTCATCTGAAAAAATAAACCTGGCCAAGATGCAAGGCTGCACTTGCTTATGCTCACTGTAAGCATAAGCACTTCTAAAATTTTTAGGCATTTAAAATTCTTTAGACATATTACCTGCATGAAGCATGACCCATCCAGTTGGTCCTGCCTTCATCCCACAACCTCAATAAATGTAATCAAAGGTATTGCTTCTTCTGTATTTCCCTTGCCTTTCATTCACAAACCTTTGGTTTTCTCCAAAGCTTCTGGACATGCACATTTGATCTGTTCTGAATATGCAATCACCTAGCTCAGCTTTCTGACAGAAAACAGGCCATAAGTGTGAATAATTTGGCATCCAAACACCAGCTATGACTTTGAATAATAAAATCTCTGCACTTCAGGTTGTCATTAATAAAATCTGAACAAAATGTCTTTCCACATAAAAAGGACATTTGGGAGAGAATTTCAGGGGTTATAATTAAGTGAGATACAGAAGCTCACAGTGAAGAGATTAACCTTACATTCAGAACAGAACTTGACTGGTGTGCAGCAAATATGAGCTGTTGGTGAAGATGAGAAGGACAAATGATTGTTCACCGACCACTCAGTATCCTGCGCAGGAGGTCATGTGAATTTGATATCCATGTGTGAGGTGCACCAGTTGTGTGCCTTGGCTAGCATCGGGGTGGGGGGGGACAACCCAAACCAAAACCACAACAATGTTTTGTGACCTTCTGAAAAAATATATTTGTGATGCCACAGATGGGGAACTGCATGATGCCACTTAATAAAGTCACTTCCCACGGTATGCTCAAATGGTATCTAAGATATTGAACTATTTCAATAAATACTATAAAGTTCTGTTTCTTTGTTTGTTTGAATACATGCATTTACAGACCTTCATGAACAAAGTAACAGGACAGACTGACATGCTATACGCCTCCCTCAATCTCCAGAATACGGACCTATCAACAAGGGAGGGATGGTAAGTAGCAAGCCAGCAGAGACAGGACCACGTGTGCCCCATTCTCAGACTATCTCATCCATTGCAGCTCTAACAAAAAGAACAACTCCTGCCAAGATGAACTGTGCGAGAAAATGCAAGTTAACTTTACTCCATTATAGCAGAGTTTGGGAACACAGTAGCTGAGGTCCTGACACAGATAGGAGGGCCCACAGGCTAACAATAGCCCTCAAATGTGTCTTCATATACAGAGAAGGTTCTTTTATCTGCCTCCTGCCAGGGAGGCAAGGAAGTAGAAATTTAGCAGCACTTCTTCTAAAGATGCTCAACAGAAGCCTTGCTGCAAATATTTAGATGAAAGCAATACCACCCCTCAGCACTGCAAAGTCCAGTTTGGTGGCAGTCTTTCTGCAGCCTCTCTGAAGCAAATCAGTGGTCTCATTACCATTCCTGAGAGACCTTGATTGTTAAAGGTACCAACGACACTGCCCATGCTGCTAATATCATCTGGAAAAATGTCAAATGGTAAACGCTTTCTATGTCTCAAATATGTTTGCACCTTACCCTGACAGGCAGCATGGAGACTTTCATGACCTTAACGACTTCCTTGAGTTTTGTCAACAATATATGCACTTATCTACAGGCATTTCAATTATCTGATTTATGTAGCAGTTTGAATTCGGGATATGAAATGGGGAGGATGTGAATGAGGATATGAAATAGGTCCTCCTGAAAGGCACAATGTTCATACACTGAACTGAAATCTGGAGCACCCTGGAAAACGTCCTTTCTCCTCTTTCTTCACATTTCCCTGCTCTTCACATAGTACTTCTAACACTTTACTTCACTCTGCTCTTTGTCCCTGGCAAGGAAACTGGGTTACCCTAGGCTCTCCCACTGTGCATAAGAACATTTTTGGGTGTCCCTTTTTGCAGGCTATGGATAGCAGTAGATGTGAGGGCTGCACAACTACAGGTGCAGCACAGCTGGTCCCTCAGGACATGGTGCTGTAGACAAAGGCATCAGGAGGCTCTTCCTTACTCCTCCCATATGATGTTCATTAAAATCAATATTGCATCTAAACACCATAGCAAGCGGCTTTTTGTGGGCACAAAGTTAAAGCTGGATTTGTCAAATTATTAAAGATAAAAATAACTGTTGATTCTCCTTGTTCTATTTTCCATTCTGAAGACAGGAGTGAGAAGAAAAATACATTTCACAGAATCACTGAATCACCCAGGTTTGAAGAGACCTCAGAGATCATCAAGTCCAACCTGTCCCCACAGACCTCATGACTAAACCATGGCACCAAGTGCCATGTCCAATCCCCTCTTGAACACCTCCAGGGACGGTGACTCCACCACCTCCCTGGGCAGCCCATTCCAATGGCTAACGACTCTCTCAGTGAAGAACTTTCTCCTCATCTCAAGCCTATACTTTCCCTGGTGCAGCTTAAGACTGCGTCCTTTTCTTCTGGTGCTGTTACCTGGGAGGAGACCAACCCCCTTCAGGTAGTTGTAGAGAGCAATAAGGTCTCCCCTGAGCCTCCTCTTCTCCAGGCTAAGCAACCCCAGCTCCCTCAGCCTCTCCTTGTAGGGCTTGTGCTCCAGGCCTCTCACCAGCCTCGTTGCCCTTCTCTGGACACATTCATTTCTGGATAGATCACAGCTGTCTGGCTGGTGGACTTCACTATATATCATCTATATATTGCCATTGCTTTGTTGTTTTTAGTTTGGTTTTTTAATAGATAGCAACTTCTTTTTGATTTGCAGTTCTTCCCTGAAGCTTTCATTAATTTATCAGGATTCTAAGCCATTAAATATGAAAAAATATTTCATTAAATTTTACAGGATACTTTTAATTTCTTGTCCTTCCCCTGTTGTTACCAAGCTAGAGAAGTATAAAATGCTTCAAGTGAATAACGGTACTGTCTTAGTATTCAGTGTATATACACAAGAAGGCATACCCAGAGGTTATCATTGGGCTTGAATGGCATTTTTCCCCTGAATTTGTGGCGGAAAAAAAACCTAATAAATCAAAATCTGTTAACAACAAAACCAAAAGGCACTGGGGCTTTGCCAAAATTAAAATTTAAAACAAGTAAATTAAAAGAAGCAGGAAGATAAATATTTGTGCTTTGATGTTTTCAAAAGCAAACAGAGGGAGCTAGAAAGTTAACCAACTCAATTTCCATTTAAAATTTCAAAGTCAGGAAATGAAAGTAATGAAAATTAAACTGAAAACATTTAGTTTGACATTTATGGTTTTTTTTATTCTTCTTAGAGTTCTTAAAAAGACTTAGCTTTGTTTGAGGTTTTTTTTTTCCCCCTGCTCATTTGTTTAGATCTCTTTGACATAAAAATGGCCAGGATTTGCACAGATGTTGGAATAATAATCGATACAAATAAGACTATTAAACAAGAGGATGAGTAGGATCCCTTACCAGGAAAAAAAAACAACAAAACTTTTCTAATGAGCTTGAATAAAATAAGAAATTAAATTAGGAAAAATTATTTTTCTACTGAGCTTTCACCACCACAATGTCTCTGGGACACAGATTCCTACAGATGCTAAAACCATGAGGTTTCCAGCCACTTAAAACCAGACCAGATACAAGCATTGATTACCTGTTATATACTGAAGTTCAGAAACACAACACAATTCCAGTGCTAGGAGGGAGCATTTTCATGGAGCCAAACTGACCTGTGAATGATCCCTAGTTTTAAATTCACTGCACCACAAGATTTTTTCGCTATAATCTCTGTTGCTTATTTCTTCACTCATTGGAAATGCTGCAGATAGATGCATTTTTTTCCTGGACATGAGGGTAATTCTCTAGTTTGATGTGTCAGCTGCTGTGTTATCAAGACTCATTTAAATAAGTATTTGCTACAGAACTCCTCTTGACACCTCTCAAGCTATTCCAGATGTCCTACAAGCTATCTTCACTACATAACTAAAAAAGTTGACACCTTTTCTTTACAGCACTCTGCTTTAGACATTTGTGCACTATTTTCATATCTCAAGTCTTCCCTTTCCCTGTGAAATCACTGTGCATTTTGTCACTTATTTCCATGGTCACAGGAACTGGGCTGGAGGTTTGACCACACAGATCTCATTGTTGGTGACATCTGATCAATGCTCTAACACTGCAGAAAGCCAATGAATATAGCATTTTATATGTTCTTTGGACCTTTGAAGGGCTCTTCATTATCCATTAAAACAATTATCTTTCTACTGACTCACTCCATGCACTCCACTGACCTTTGAGTGTCCTTTTCAACCCAATGCATTCTATGATTCACAGAATCACCAAGGTTGGAAGAGACCTCAAGGATCATCAAGTGCAACCTGTCACCACAGATCTCATGACTAAACCATGGCACCAAGTGCCACATCCAATCCCCTCTTGAACACCTCCAGGGATGGTGACTCCACCACCTCCCTGGGCAGCACATTCCGATGGCTAATGACTCTCTCAGTGAAGAACTTTCTCCTCACCTCGAGCCTAAACTTCCCCATGCGCAGCTTGAGACTATGCAGATCTCTTACCCAAGTAAGTCCTAAAATTCAGCAAAAAACCATACAGGTAAAAAAAATCATGTTTATGCATCTGCCAAAATAACTGGGACTTCAGAAGTTATGCTGAGACCACTAGCATAGATAACACAGCATCTAGGCAAATGCATCGAGTGCAGACTAAGAAGGAAAAAGACTATGTGATCCCTCCTGAACCTCAAAACCTTTTGGGCTCAAATGTCCTTCGAGATTTCTGTTGCCTCTGTACCTGAGGTATTTCTGAATTCAAGCCAGCTTTGTAGGTAGCTCAGCAGTAACAACCAATAATGGAGAGCCACAAAATTATGTGAAGAGAGCACTTGCAAAACCCATAACCCTGGAGAAATAAAGAGTTCCCCTGTACCACTTAGCAAACTCCAGGAATTTACAGGGTTTAGTGTTGTTGTTTTGTTTTGTTTTTCTTTTTTTTCTTTTTTTTTTTCCTTTCAATGCATAAAGAAGATGCACAGTGTGCTATCCTTTATTGGGCATTCACTGATTTGCACTCTTCTCCCAATTCCTGGGGTGTGTTTAAAGTGAAAAAGATATTGCCTGAGTGGAGTGCTGGCATTTTTCCCAGCAAGGATCTGAGTACTGGCAGTTTTCCTGAACTAAGAGGGACATTTCTATTTTGTCCTTTTCTGCTTCACTTGAAGAAGGATAAAAAATGTGCAGTGATAAAAAGGAATCACAAACCCAACTAATCCTGCAGTTAATTCTACTTCAGAGTCTGACTTCTTCACTCAAACACACGCTCTAGCATTCAAGCCACTCATTTTCCTGGCTTGTCTCCGCATAACATGTGTATATATTGTAGACCAGGTGGTGAGTGTGGAGAGCAGCTGTGCCCAGGCCTGATCTGAGTAAGCAGCTTCATTATCAAATGGTTTGCATGGGATTCCTTCCTTAGCTGAGATCAGCTTCATTGCCTTTCTTTGTGGTTTGTTGCTGTAACTTCCAGAGGCAGAGCAATTAGACTGGCATGCAGCTTTCTGTATGAGTTCATGTTGTCAGTTCATAGGCTAGCTTAACACTGCTTATTCCTTTGTTCTCAAGCAATATCCTAATAATTTCTATCATTAGATAGAAGGAAGATGGAGTCAGGCTCTTCTCAATGATGCTCAATGCAGGACAAGGGGCAATGGGTGGAAGTTGAGGCATAGGAAGTTCCATGTAGACATGAGGGAAAAAAAATCACTGTGAGGGTGATGGAACACTGGAACAGGCTGCCCAGGGGGGTTGTGGAGTCTCCTTCTCTGGAGATATTCTAAACCCACCTGGATGTGTTCCTGTGTGGTCTGCTCTAGGTGACCCTGTTCTGGCAGGGGGCTTGTACTAGATGATGCGTAATTCTGTGACATTCCCATTGCCTCAGTGCTATAAATGATAAAATAAGAATTTCAATAGGGCAGCATGGTAATAAATATTGGCCTCATACTTTAAAAGTGAGGTCACTGAGAATTAAAGTCTGCACTCCTCCATTCCTAACAACACATGCTTTCACTTTCACAATATAATTTAATTTCAATTGTGATGAGTATAGACTTGCTGCTTACTGCTGAGGCTATAGTACAATAAATAAGGGGTACCAAAAAAGTATATTATCATAGAGTCATAGAATGCTTTGGGTTGGAAGGGACTTTTAAACGTGAGCAAAGACATCTTTAAAAAGAGAAGTTGATCAGAGCCCTGTCCAACTTGACCTGGAATATTTCCAGGGATAGCGATTCTACTACCTCTTTGGACAACCTGTTCCCAGTGTTTCACCACCCTCATTGTAAACATTTTCTTCCTTATATATAGCTTAAATCCCCCCTCTTTTAGTTTAAAATAATCACTCTTTGTCCTGTGACAGGAGGCCCTGCCAGAAAGACTGTCCTTGTGTCTCTTATCTCCCTGGTTACTCAAAATTTGTCTGTCTGTGACTAGCTAAAAAGACATGAATATGTCTTGATGTTTCCTACTGTACAAAATACTGTCTGACTAAAAATAAAAGGTAATCATCATTTGCAGAGGTGACCATCTACTTCAGAAGAAATGGGTTCAGGCTTTCTGTGGAGGGTTTTTTCCATAGTTCTAGCATAAACAAGTTATTTGTGTACGGTGTCTATAAGAATAACTGCAAACTGGAATAGAATTTCTGAACTCTATTTGACAAACACTGATTAATTACCTGAAACTTCAGCTCTTGGCTTGCTAGTAATTTTACTAGATCCCTAGGATGACTGTGGAAATGGAAAAGCATGTGATCAGTCCTCCAAATTTGTCATGTTTTCAGCTGTGTTCATGAAAATCATGTTGGGACTGGAAATGCTCAGACAAAGCTGCTACAAAACTAACTTATAGAAATTTACTTATTTTTTTTAGTTTGAAGTTGAGTAATTGTAATGCCTTGAAATGACTGGTTTTGTACAGGTCTAAATCCAGAACTAGAAATCATGTTCATATGTCATTAGAATCATAGAACAGCCCAGGTTGGAAGGAACCCTGAAAGATCACCTGGCCCGACCTTTTCTGGGAAAGGGAGCCTAGATGAGATCATCCAGCATCCTGTCCAATCACACCTTGAAAATTTCCAGGGATTCTACCTTTTCCCTGGGGACATTTCTCCAGTGATTGACTGTTTTCACTGCAAACAGTTCATCTATATCAAGCCAAAACTTTGCCTAATACAACTTGCACCTGTGGCCCCCTGTCTGTGGCTGGTGAGTACACAAGCCCTATGAGGAGAGGCTGAGGGAGCTGGGATTGTTTAGCCTGGAGAAGAGGAGGCTCAGAGGAGACCTTATTGCTCTCTACAACTACCTGAAGGGTGGTTGTAGCCAGGAGGGGGTTTGTCTCTTCTCTCAGGCAACCAGCACCCGAACAAGAGGACACAGTCTCAAGCTGTGCCAAGGGAAGTTTAGGCTTGAGGTGAGAAGAAAGTTCTTCACTGAGAGAGTCGTTAGCCATTGGAATGTGCTGCCCAGGGAGGTGGTGGAGTCCCCATCCCTGGAGGTGTTCAAGAGGGAATTGGACATGGCACTTGGTGCCATGGTTTAGTCATGAGGTCTGTGGTGACAGGTTGGACTTGATGATCTCTGAGGTCTCTTCCAACCTTGGTGATTCAGTGATTCCATGTAGCTGCTCATGAAGAGAGAGCCCCCATCCTCTTTGTAGCTGCTCTTTAAGCACAGGAATATTGTGAAGAGCCTTCTCGTCTCCAGCAAAAGGAGATCTAAGTCCTTTGGTCTTTCCTTGTTATTTTTCACATCTTTAGTTTTTCCACTTTTATTAAGATACTAATAAAAGTCAGCCTATAGTTGATATCATGCTGGTCCTATTGACACCTCTGTAAATGTCCCGCCACCATTCTAGAGACATAAATAGATATTTATTGTCTTGCTCTTTTTCAGCCATAGGTCCATCCTGACCCTGAAAAGCTGCTATTAATTCAGCATCATTTCACACACCACGTGTATCTCTTCAACTTGCAGGGCTAGCTTACAATGTTACTCTCCTTCCAAACATCTCCAGCCTCTCATACTAAGTGAGATGTGAAATTAAGAAGACTTTGGGGAGGGTTTGTTCAGCTCATATGCTCTGCAACCCCATCTTTTTGCACGGAATGTTAAATTTATGCTAATTAAAGGTGAAAAATTGCTTCTGCTGCAATTGAGTGCTTCAGGATACTTCTCCTACTGCTTTCTCTTTTTTTTTTAGCCAGAAAGTACCAAGTTTTACTAAAGGGAGAGGTGGAACCCTTGCTGAAAGAGCTCCATCAGGGGTGGTGTGGGTGTTTTTCCAGTTCCCTAGTGAACCAACCAAGCTGAATAGCTTTATATCATTGTGCTCTTACCACATCAAACTGGAATCAATATTACTTAGGACAACATCTTATTAGAATTTTATGCTCCTAATTATAACATATACTGCAGCTATTGGACTGCCTGCTCTTTCCTTGTTGATTCAAGTGCCCTTGCCAAGGTAACCTGTAAACTGCATTATATAGGATTTATTACATCATTTCCTTTGTGAATATAAGGTGATTATCACCTTCATTACTAGTCATAGATGTATGCGCTATTGTGCTTTAAGTGTATTAGAGCCTTCCACGTGGCACATGGTAATTTACAATTACAATCACTTCCCCTTAATCGTTATACTACAGTCTATTAGCAAATTGCATTTCCTAAGGCCTAGAAACATTTTTTGGTTTATTGAGACCATCCTTGAAACACAAGGGTTTTGGCTTCTTAATGGCTGATTGCTGTTTTACTTTTATACCAACTCCTAAATGTTTTTTCCTAGCCTGCTACCATCCCTTAAAAACAGCATGCTGAAGGTACTGGCCCTGCAATGCCCACATTCTTATGCTGGAAAACACAAAAATACCCAGACCTTCAACTTAGGATGACACTGAAAACCACCAAAATTACACCACATTTCCTCTTAGCTTACTCTTTCAAATGTAATTATTTTATTCTGCGCAGGCAGTATCTCAACTCCAAAGCATCCACAAAGCCGCTTTTAAACCTAATCTAGTTGGGAGGGAAGCTGATGCTTCATGCCCTCCAGCATTTTTTCTCAGTACTTCTAAACCCAATGCTATCAATTAATCATAACTGTCATCATCCCAGTGACACACTCTGTACAGATTGTCACTATGCTCATTGTTAAAATGCAAGCCCCTTCCCAGTGAATACAGGAGAATATTTCTCTCTCTCTGTGCTAACTTATTTGCTCCCCTTTAACTTCCTCGGCTTTCTGCCCATATTAGAAGTTGGCTAAGATAATTTTTATACTTTCCTGTGCAAATGCACTCCTTAATTTATCAGGCCAGATTTGAATTGTCTGTAGACTTTCTGTTACTCGGGGGCTTGGATCATATTTTAGAAGTTAAAAGAAAATTTAAAAAAGCTCTGAGCAAGGAAAAAAAAAAAAAAAAAAAGAAAGATAAGCAGAATATAATTATCTGTCTTCAAATTTGATCCTTGGGAAAATGCACTGGGATCTCTTAATCACTAACAGTTTGATGATTCAATCTGAAAACATTAAATTAATATGAAGGAAGAAGATCATGTTTTGGATCAAAACGAATATTCTTCTATCCATTCCTCTCAAGGCTTTCTGGCCAATGACAGCAAGGAACAAAAAATAAAACAAACCAACCCCAAAAGATCTAACCTGAGGTAGCATGTTGTAAACCCAGCTACATGCTTGAACCTAAGAAACCATCTTCTGAAGCCTTCTACATGAGAGTGAGAATGGTTTGAATGGTTTGAATGGTCTGAAAAGCAATGGCAAAGCTGAACAAACTGTGAAATTTGTATTCAGACCTAGCAGAAAGGTTCTGGATGAGTGAAGATGAACAAATAAGTCCTGAACAGATATTATGGTTCACTTATCTCTTTGCTGCAGCCTTCAATTAGCTCAATAGCAGATTTTCTAATCTCTGTTTCACTGGTATTAACGTCAAGGAATGATGGGACACTCAGTGAAAATTGCAAGGTAGCCTCTTCCTTTCTCTCTCTTTGACATTTAGAGATTTAATCCTTCCCAATCTGTGTGTGTCTCACTGTCCTCTACAAGCTGATTTAACCCTTTTCTTGTCTCATTCATTTTTTTGAAACAGGACTGAAAGCCAGAAAAAGGAGTTACAGAGTCTGAACAGAGAGCCCAGTTCATGGACCATCTAATGGGCTGTAACAAACACACGGAAGATAAAGGAGGAGAAATTATATACAAAGGAGAACTTGCATTTGGGCCAATGCATTGATTTATTTACTGTTATAGGAACTGGATCTGCAAATCCTTATCAACAGGAATCCCCCTTGGAACAGAATTCATCTTCTTGATAGATTTACAAAAAGTGCTTGTATCTAATCCCTGATGTAAAATGAAACAACACAAACCCTTTGTGGGGGTTGCCACATTTATTCACACACAGGAACGTGGAAGTGCTGAAAGACAGGACACAATCATTTGGGAAAACCTTTGAAGAAGTGACCTACATTATTTCTAAATCAGATCAAGTGTCCCAGGCCAGCAAAGAAATATATCACTGTTTATTGTCAAGCTGAGCTAACTCAGGTTTCTGTACAGCTCCAGCTGCATGGTAGAAGAACCTCATGAATCTATTCTAAGACAAGATCTCCACCCTATTAAAACTCTTAATAATCTGTTTCTACCTCTATCCTCCTTCTGAGCTCAAGCCTGTTTGTCTTAACCACAAGTACATGTTGTATTCCAGAGGGAAATCCTCTCATCACCTGTACAATGTAATTTTTGTTTGTGTATTTCAACTGGAAATGGATTAGATGATAAACCCCTCCTGAGTACACCACAGCAGTGGCTCAGCCACCCTCTGATCAGTCAAGTCACTAGATAAGGGAAGCAGGAGTGGAATCATTTCTCTGAGTGTCTTCACATTTTACTGGCAAAAATAGACTTCATTTCTCTTAAGTATCACAGTGAAGAAAATAAAATGGATTCTACTCTGCCTCTTATATAATGTACACTATATTTTTGTCTGAGTACCTATGACAGGATGTTATTAGTAATGACGTGTGATCCAGAAAGAATAGGTGGATTGTCATACACCAGGCATGATCTCCTCTGTATCGAACAACATTTTCAACTGCCAGGCAGAAATGTCAGCTCATTTTGTAGGAGTGATTTTCCTTTCTCTTTCCAATGGAGATTTGCTACTTGGGATTTCACTGCAACATAGTGCCAAACTCATTGTACTACTGAAAAAGCAGTGAACAGGAATGGCAAGTGAAAAAGCTAAATGGCCATTAGTCTTGATGTTCTGATCAAATTGTAATTGAGGAATATTTTTATTTTCCCTATTCTAAATGATCCTCTTCGACATTTAAATGGTAGGATTAAGAGAGAGTAACAACCTGCTGTCTCTCTGTTCCAGTAGCATCCTCAGACTTTGTGAAGAGACAGAGATTGATAAGTATTTTGTAAAGATAAAGAAGACAAAAGGCACTATAGAATCTGTATGTTGCATAGCTGCAATTATTTCAGAATAGAGGGTAGACCACCATCCAAGCAGATGGTTGGTCAAGGTCCTAAAAGTAAGAGGGAAGGTATTAATGGAGTGAAAACCCTTTCTCTTACATTTCAAGATCTCACTGAATCTGAAGCAAGTCACAATTCAGTGTCATTTTTCTCAATAAATACCTGAGATATTAATTGGATTCTTAATATAAAAGTATTGCTGAGTATTCCTGACCAAACGTCAGGAAAACCCAATTTAAAACCCTGGTACAAATGCAATCAAAATTGATCGGTTAATGTTCCAAGACCAAAATCCATAGCTTCTTCCGCAGGAGAAGGAGTGCTGATTGCTCTGACAGAATGGCAAGGATCACAAGAGAAGACCAGATAATAAATGGGAACAAATGCTGAACGCCAAGGAATTATCTCTTTACAGAAACCACAGAGACTTCTTTGCTTTGTTCCTATAAAGCTGGACTAAATCAACAGTAAAAACAACCTTTTATTTTAAAGCGTAATAGAACAGATGTTCTTTTTCCACCTCTGATGCATTTTCAAAACAGAGTTGTGTGCAGACAGCTTGTAAGTAAAGGAACATCCAGTACAGCACAAATATCTTGTATGGAAATGCATGTTTAAGAAGAAAGACACCGTATATAGTAGGATTATAAAAGCATTGAAGCTTACATTGTTATCACTGTTTCTTAGTCAAAATAATTGGGACGTTTTGGAAATACACAAAAGACTCTGTCCTCCTTCCCTACCAACCCAAAACATTATCCCTTTAGACTTTTATTTTTGACTCCTAAATCCTTATTTCTTTGATACCCCTGTTTAAGAGATTAATTTCTTAGAATAGCAAAAATTAATGACTGAATTTAAAAGCACTCCTGACTTTATAACACATAGCTCTATGTTTGTGCTGGTGTGAACCCCTCACTCCTAGTTTACTCTTTCAAGATATGCAAAATATCCCAAATTCTAAAGTTCATAAAAAGAACCAAAATCTGAGATAATTACAATTGGTGGAAGTTGTACAGGTATCTGAAAGAGACAGCTGAATTCTAAGGAGTTACTGGAGAGGAAAAGATGATTACAGCAAATCTGAGCTCTTTGAGCCAACACATGTTGCTGGGCAAGAGGAACGAGGTGGAATCATTTTTGTGCATTCATGAATTTATTTAGATTATGTGGGCTGAAGGGTATTGAAAACGCTGTCCTGGTTTCCTGCTGGCAGGCAGAACCATCCCAAGACAATTAACTCCAAAATCCATTTAATAAAACCACAAATCGTGTTTAAAAGCAGCACTAGGTCTCCCACATACCCATGGAGCCAAATACAAAGCACGAAAGGCAAACACAGATAAAGGAATTTGGTAAAGGAAGTTCATGTCACTGCCTACTTGCTAATGAAATTTGTGAGAAGCTACAAACTTGATCACACTGTTGTTTGAGGATGTTTGGCTTTTCTAGGCAACCATGTGTCCAGTTTTCTCTCCCTCTAATTCTTTGGAATCACAGAATCGTGGAACAGTTGAAAGGGATCTCTGGAAGTCAGGTTGGATGAGGCTTTGAGTAACTTGATCTAGTGAAGGATATACCTGTCCATGGCACAGAAGTTGGACCAGATGGCCTTTAAAGGTCCCTCCCAAGCCAAACCATTCTATAATTCTACAAGATCCACTTCCCTGCTCAAGCAAGTCCACCTACAGCTGGCTGCCCAGGACCATGACCAGAGAGCTTTTGAATATCCCCAGGGATGAACACTCTACCAGCTCCCTGGGCAATCTGTGCCAGTGCTGTTACCCTTGCAGTAAAAAACTGCTTCCTGATATTCACAAGGAGCCTCTTGTGTTTCAGTTCATGCTCATTGCCTCTGGCTCTGTCACTGAAAATAGCCTGGCTCCTTCTTTGCTCCTTCCCTTCAAGTATTTATATACATTAACCAGATCCGCCTTCTCTTCTGCAAGTTAAACAGTCCCAACTCTCTCAGTTTTTCCTCATAGGAGAGATGCTTCAAACCCTGGATAATCCTTGTGGCTGTTTGCTGGATGCTCTCCCTCTCTCATCCATGACTGTCTTGTACTGAGGAGCCATAGTACATAGTACTCAAGGTATGGCTTTAAGAGTGCTGAGTAGGGGAAAAGAATCACCTCCCTTGACCTGCTGGCAATCATTTGTCTAATGCAGCTGAGAATACCATTCATCACCTTTGCATCAAGGTCTCATTGCTGGCCCATGTTCAACTTGGTGTCCACTGGGACCCACAGACCATTTTCTGCCAAGCCACATTCCAGATAGCTCTTTCCCTACATAAGCAGAAGGACTGGGTTTTCCTGAAAGGGACATTTCCATTAAAGGCATCCAGACATTGGTTAAAAAGTAGGAAAAATGCAACACTTGAGTTCTAGATTGGAAAAGGGCAGTAAGACAGCCAAAGTGTACAACCATGTGAGAATGTGAAGCTGTGTGAAATGCATCTGATGGGTTTTAAACCAAGAAGGAGTGCAACTGTATGATGGCCAGCAAGATGGCTGGTTTACAGACATGGATAATCACTAACCCATAAAATCAACACCTATTCATGGCTTGTGAATTTCCAGCAGTGTGTATATAGTTTTGATCCACCAATTCTGGACAATGCATTAGGCTGAGAATACCTCACCTTCTTGCACTCATACTGGGAAATAACATTCTATTTGAGAGTATTCTTACAGGAACCTCATTAACATTATATAAACCTTGACAAATTTTAAGCTGTTGCCTTATGACCACATGTGATACGGTTCCTAAGTGTGCGTGACTTCTCCCCACAAACCACATTAAATTGACAAAAATTTGTTTTTAACTCAAGTAGTGTGCTCTATCCTCAAAATTACATTGCTCCCAGTTTTAAATACTGACTGCATTAGCAGAGAGGAGACAGCAAGTCTAGCTGCTGGAGAAGGTACTCAGTTATTTGTTGAACATTATTAAACTATTTAGCCATTACTGGTAATACGATTTACCATGCTATTATGGGCATTATTAACAGTATTTATGTTGCTCTTGGAAGTTCAATGCATTCACTAGACTGGACTCTACCTGAATACACAATGTTCTCTTCCAATATGTTCCATAAGCCCCCTTGGGACACAGGTACTGCAGTGGAACACCATAGGCTTTCTAAATTCCTAGCATGATTTTGGCTTGGGCCAGCTAGTACTGTCTAGAAGAACTCATGACCATGGCTAGATAGTAGCAAGAACCAACAACATGGACCAAAACTTGAACACAAGAAGTTTCATCTAAATATAAGGAGGAACTTTGTTACTTTAAGGGTGGTAGAGCACTGGAACAGGCTGCTCACAGAGGTTGTAGAGTACCCATGTCTGAGGACTGAGTGATCTGCAGAGGTCCTTTCTAGCATTCTGTGATTCTCTGACCCTTTGCAACATATATAGAGAAGCTCCCTGATAATTAAATCTTGACATGGTTTGATAGATTGGATGACACAGGAGAGCTTTGCTCTTCCAAGTCTAAGAGACAAAAGAGGAGGCATATTTATGTGCAGAGACATATTTATTTTATTGACTTCACTGCCACATGAGAGATTCTGCTGATGGTAGATATGGGTCACACAAATGCCCCTTGGGAGGGGAAGCCCTGGCTTTGTAAAAATACCAGTCTTTATAATAGTAAGAAAGCTAACCAAAGAAGGAAATGTGAATGTTTGCATTAAGAGTAGCACACCTGCTATCCTTTCTTTCACCTTTTCCTTCCTCTACCATGAAATCCAGATACCTTTTGCAAGCTCGGACTGCTAAGCAGGACTCAACTGAATTCACCTGAGGTGGTGCAGGGCACTGGTTTTGCAAGCTGGTTCATCACAGTGAACCCACTGTGGATGGCCCCTCAAAAGCTCTAGGGATACTTCAAAGGAAAGACACTAAGACGGGGGAGGAGGACAGGGAGGAATTTGCATTTTAAATGTGACACTTGAATGAAGGAATAATAAGGGATTTGTAAAGCTGGCCACCATGAATTAGAAGTTAAAAACCCCCCACCTCTTCATTGGTGCTACAGCTAATTCTCCAGGCCTGTTTTCCAGTGATAGTAACCCACAGTTTCTTCCTGTAGTAGCTTTGTACAATCAAAACAATTAAGGAAGACCATCAGTTAACTAACAAGACCCAAGGACTAAATCTTATGACACTTTGGAGCTGCCAAAGTGGATCGCTGGACTTCCATGTGAGGTCTTCTGGTATAACTTAGGAGAAACACAGGAGCGCCCACCCTGTGCTTGGGAGGAGACAATGCTGGACAATAATCTGAAGGAAATGTGAGGATCAAGAGGCACATCCACTGTGACATTGTGTATCTTTCATTAGCAGTGCCCTTATTATTGTAAGCATTTTAATAACCTACAGGAGACAGGACTCCTTGCCCTGTACCATTTACATTCCCTCAAATATTGGCCTTTCAGCAAACAACTTGCCTATGACACTGCAGTGATGAAAGACAGTGCAGGAACCCCATCAGAAAAAAAATAATAAAAAAACACTTCTCATTTGTGAGTCTGAGGCAACTCCTCCCCTCGGGGGCAAAACTGCATCCTAAAACTATGTTCAGTTTGAAAGAGGAAAGATTCTCTCTCTCCTGTCATCATGGTAACAACAAAGGATGGATTCATCATTAAATCACACCTAATCAAGTGCAACTAGGTGCAGGGAATTCAGCTAACACAGGATGGAAACACTACAGAGGTTACAGAAGAGCTAATCACCTAGGAATGAAGCAGGAGGAGGTGTGGTCCAGTGCTTAGCTCTAGTGTGGTGTTTCATTGCGGTACTGGGAAAATCACTTAACTGTGTGCTCCTGTAACTTCAGTTACTAAAGCACAGCTAACATCATGTGCTTTCAAATGCATTTGGAAATCTCCAGATGATAAATTGCTGTACAGAGGCAGACAGAATGCTGCTCCTGTTGATTATTGTAATAGGAGAAAAAAAAAAAAGGGGGGGGGGGGGGGGGAAGACAGAACTAAGACTGTTTTCTCCTCTGTACCTTCCAGTATCATTTAGAAAGTTAAATAGAAATCTATTTCTGGGCTCATGCAAGGCATAAAATAAATAGCATAACTAGTATCTCACCTGAATATCAGATTTATTTTTCTATTTAGCTGATTAAAAAAGAAAGAATTATCAGACCACACAATTGCGTGGTTCCAGCTGCATTTCCAAGGTAAAGTTCAAAGAAAGAGATCTGAAGCCTAAGTAAGAATTTATTTTTAGGCACCTTATTCTAATATTTGCCTTATTTTTATCTTTCTAATATAAGAGGGAATATAAAAACACTCTTCTTCAGAAGGACTATTTGCTTCCTGTGAGCCTGGATTCCTGTTCATTATACTGAGAAGACTGTAGCTGTGAATCACATTAGAGTGAAAAAGGCAGAAGTCCTAGTTTCAAGTACAAGCTCCCTGAATTTGGAGCTGAATTCTGTAAAATATTTAAGCATTTAGTTAAAGTATCTGGAAGCCGGTTTAGTAGGCAGTAGAATGCTGCTTTTAGTCTCTGGTCTTTTAGAAAAGCCAAAAAGAAATGAACACAAAGCACTGGCACAGCCTAGCACAAACCTGAACTTCACACTGGCCTGTTACAGGTATTTAAGGGCTATTTTAAAGCAAGTATTACTTTTGGCTTACACGCTATCCTGACTGTAACACCAGGCTAAGGAAAATGGACAATACTTTGCAAATCTCAATAAACTAGGTAGTCTTTTTTGTTATTGAATATCTGCCTGCTCTCCAGCCTGTACCTGCCACCAGTTTCTCCTGCTCTCTACTTTTTTTTTCTTCTGTTTTAGCAGTGGGCTCTTCCCAAAAGCCTGAGAGCCACGATAACTTTATGGACTTCACCAACTTCACTGTCCAGCTAGGTCAGGCAGTGGCAGAAAACACAAAAAGTTGAGTTAAACCCCACAGTCCAGTTGTTGTTTTGGTTGGTTGGTTTTTGTTTGTCTGTTTTGTTTTGTTTTTTTTTTTTCAGAATATGCAATGCTCTAATTTATTTCTTCAATACTTCACTTGGGTTTTTTGTCATTCATTTTCTTTAAGATTCCTAAACAGCTCCCATCAAAAAAGAGAGTGATTGACTGGACGGGTTTCTCTTCTCTTTTTCTGAAGGACGGTTATCCACGCTTGTGTTCAGCTAGGAGAAAAGAGCAGGCAGCTCCTACAGATGTTTCATCCTCTAAGGCAATATTAAAAGAAAGCAAAGACTGCTCAGCTTCTGGTGAAATCTACAGTTTTCTGACTGCATTGAGAGGAGTTCAGAGAGCTCAGACTAAAAGCCTAACTCATATTTGGATGACTGAAAGAAGATAGAACTGGTTTGTTGGTTTTTTTTTTTTCCCTTTCATTTGATTTCAGTCTGCCTCTTCTTTGTGAATCCTTACAGATGAGATTGGGTTTTTAGCATGAAAAGAGGAATAAGAAAGAAATATGTTGATGTGAAACATCAGCACCTTTGTCACTCATGGGTGAGTCGCCATCAATATTTAACCCAGACACAACAGTGGAAGTACTGGCAAAGGTTGTTGTTGGGGGGATATGTTTTCACCTGAAATATCTTAGACAGTGAAAAATGTAATGGAGTAGAAAATAATGAAATGCTAGAAAAACAAAAGAAATTGTCGACATGAAGACAAACGACCTACTGTCACCGAATACAATCCAGTAAATCTGTGCAATCTATTTTAAACTAGTGCAGGGTAGATTTAGGTTAGAGATTAGGAAGTAGTTCTTTACTGTGAGGGTAGTGAGACACTGGGATGGGTTGCCCAGAGAAGTTGTGAACACCTCATACCTAGATCAGGCTGGATGAGGCTTTAAGCAGCCTGGTCTAGTGGGGGGTGTCCCTGCCCATGGCAGGGAGGTTGGAACTAGATGATCTTTAAGGTCCCTTCCAACTCAAGCCATTCTATGATTCTATTACACAGCAGCTCAAATAGATAGGTGTACTGCACATCAGAGGGATGCTTGGAGGAGTAAGCTAAGACCAGCTGTATGAAAGGCACGCAGGGCTGTTATTAACATCTGTATTAGATCTTCAGCTTGCCACACTGTCTTACAGTCTGTTATGAAAGGCATGTAGCAGCATCTAGCATTCAGTGCTTCAGTCTCTGTTCATTCTAATGAGAACAGTACCTGGATTGACAAAGAACTGACAAGCTGGCTTCACTTAATGACATTCTCCACAAATGGGTTTATAAACCCATTTTTAATTTATTTATTTTTATTTTCCCCACACTTGGCACATGCAGTTTCACTGCCTGCAGCTTGAGAATCAAGCCCTTGCTCTAAGCCTTTATAAAACCTGATAGTGTATTTCTCATTATGTCTACAGTAATTTCAATTATTTTCCTTTGTCCAAGACTTCTATTATGCTTTGATGCTTGTGGACATTTTAAGTAACTACCTTTTTTAATAACTGACTCAACACATGACAGTAGATTATTCTGTCCCCTTCTTCTCCTGAGGTCCTTTTATCAGCCAAAGTCCTTACATGCCCTCTTTTGATGTTACCATAGTATCTACAGGGGTGGAAGCACATAGTGAACTTACCCTCAGAACACATCTTTGTGTTAGAGAAGATTTCTATTCATTTTTAGCAGAAGAATTAACCATAATAATGTATAATTGAAACAGTCACTTAGTTCAAACACCATTCTTCACATTTAGGAAAGGAAAACTGAGACAAAAAAAAGGACTGAAGGTCTTCCCATGGGAACAGACATATCAGAATCATGAACTGAACTAGGATTCTCATGGCTCCATCCAGTAGAATCACAGAATCATTAACACTGGAAAAGACCTCTAGGATCAAGTCCAACTGTCAAATCAACACCAAACCATGTCCCAAAGTACCATGTCTATCTCAATACTGGAGATATGTTCAAGTGAAAACATACAAAAAGAAACATAAACTTCAGTTGGTGGCTTTTCCTTCACAAGAAAAAAAAAAGGAGAAAAACCCTGCCACATTGAAAACTCCTTAAATGCTCAGATAATCTTCAAAATCAAAGCCTTCAGTAATAACATCCACACCTCAAAATGGGCCAAAGAATAGGAATGCTGTCTCTGGTTCTGGGTACTGTGAGTTAAAGAAAAAAAGAAAAGCTGAAACTAATATTAAGTTCAGAACAAGGCTTAGTAATCTCACTAAATGCTAATAGAGTTTTAATGCTGTTTTCATTAACTTTGTGCCCTTTCATATAAAGCTGGAGGGCTACTCAATGATAAGAAAGCCCCACTGATAAAGTCATGTGAATGGATGCTGTATGCAGATTCTGGAAGTACTGGGCAACGCTCACAGCAGGGCTTTGACAGGAAAAAGATTTTATGGAGTGTCATATCAGGACTTGTTGAGTAGGCTGAATGTCAAGAGCAAAAGCAACAGCAGGAAAAAAAATGAAAGCAAGAAGATCTGTGAAGTGACGCTTTTTTTTTTTTTCTTTTTGGTTGGAAGCTGCAATTAAAAAATTAACTTTCCTCTATAAGTAGCTAAAACGCCAATAGGAAGCTCATCCAAATGAGATTAATAAAATATATGAAAAAAATCTGACAGAGAGCAAAACCCTGCCTTTCACTGCAAAGCCAGAGACAGGATGACAAAATAATTCTAGCAGGCCTAAACTTTTCCAACACATTTCAGCAGGGGATTTGGTTATCTCAGTTGCAGCCTCAAGTCTAATACTTTGGCTGAGTTGGTCTGTTGTTTTTTTTTTTGAGGGAGAGTGAGTTGTGAAGAACTTGTCAGTAGACTGGAGGGGGAGGAAGAACTCTCACTAACAGGAAAGCCTGACAAAAAGTATGTCCTGATATATGAGGCAAAACCATGGGGTTTATACCCAGTTCATTCATGGACTCACTCTTATTTGGTTTCTTATTCACCAAAGTCTTATTATTCTTATTATATGGCTTCTCATTCACCAAATTCCCTGCAGTAAAACATGTACCTGAAACTCAGGAGCAGTTCCACCAGCTCCCAAAAGACACAAAGATCTGCTAAGTATTAAGCATGGGATCAAGGCTCTGCTTGAGTTCTTCCTTTCCTAAATCACAGAACTGCTGAGACTGGAAGAGACTTTTGAGATCACCAAGTCCACCCACTCACCTAGAGCTCACAACACCACCACTACTGCTAAGCCACTACCACTAACTCACATCCTAAGCATCATATCCACATGTTTTTTAAACACCTCCAGGGATGGTGTCTCCACCACTTCCCTGGGCAGCCTGTCCCAATGCTTGATAACCCTTTCTCTGAAGATTTTTTTTTCCTAATGTGCAACCTGAACCTCCCTTGGCACAACTCAAGCCTTGTCCTGTCACTTGTTCACATGAGAAGACATTGACCCCCACCTCGCTCCAACCTCTTTTGACATAGATGAAGTCTTCCCTCAGTGTCGATATCTGAAGACTAATAATCCCAGCTCCCTCAGTCACTCCTCATAAGACTTGTTTTCCAGATCCTTTAGCAGCTTTGTTGACTTTCTCTGGACACAGTCCAGCACATCTACATCCTTTCTGCAGTGAAGGGCCCACAACTGAACCCAGTATTTGAGGTGTGGCCTCACCCATGCCAAGCAGAAAGGGCCAGTCACATCCTTAGATCTACTGGCCACACTGTTCCTGATGAAAGTCGGGATGCCATTGGCCTGAGTACACTGCTGGCTGAGATTCATGCAGTCTCTTTCCTTGCCTGTGAATACAAGTGGGTCACTATACGCACTTCTGTCTGTATTGCCCAACAACACAGAGAATTGTGAATGTTAAAGCCAGCATTACCCTCACTGATCTCAGTTGTCATCTCTCTATATAAACATCCCAAGAATTTAAGTTCTCTAAAATTACTGTGAGTGTTAAAGACAGAAGGATGCTACCATGTGGGACTAGGAGATATGACAAGTGACAAGCATGGCCTTCTGAACTGAGACTTGAGGTCTGGATGACACGGCCTTGGGGAACTCAAATGACAATAGACATACATGTGTGGACAAGTTCACTGACACCTTCCAAGTGGGCAGATGAATTGCTGGCCAAATCTTCACTGGCTCTAAGGGGAGTTTGAAATGCCTGGCTCTGAAGGAGATGCATTAACACCACAATAGCTGTCTAAATCTTGAATGTCATTCTTACTGAGCATGAGAGAAGAAAAGTGGTGGAGTGACTGGAAGATGGAAGTTTGCTTCTCTGGCTACTGAGGAGGTTTTCTGTACTCTCTAAGTAAAAAGCTAAAGAGAAAAAAAGGATTATATGGACTCAAAGTGAGATTTTCTGTTCCCATGGAAGTAAGCTCATTAGCTTCCTGGATGTTTAGACAAAAGAAGCCCTCATGACCACTCATTACAAATAACAAATATAATGGTCATCTCTGACTCAAAAACATTTCCAATGAAATGGGAAAGCTTAATTACAACAGAAAGTAACCTGAAAGGCCTTTGTTTTGTATTAAGCAATTGAAAACAATAGTATCCAATTAACAAGGTATTGCATAGTGAAACTAGGTTGTTTTTTACAGAGGTACTGATGTGCATATGAACAGAAAAACATACACACCAGATATATACACAAATTCATGCACATAATGTTCAGGACTGTCAGTACTTTGTCCTTCAGTTCCATGAAAATGGGAAAGAAGGCTTTGTTCTTCAGAACAAACAAACAAAAAAATCACTACTTCTATCTGTGACTGGCTTGTTCTACCCTCCCAAGTTCAGGTTTGGGGTTTGTTTCTGTGGCTAAATACCCCAGGTTTTGGTTGCATGTCTGTGCACGTACATGCCTATGTGTGCTTTAGCAAAGAATGAATGTGTCAACTTTACCAAAATTAAATTCTCACAAGAGAAAATGGTATTGAAGTTAGCACTTGAGCATGGCATGCAAAAACAAAGATGTGAACAAATTGCAAAATCCAGTATAGCCACAAATTTAGAAGAAATAAAAAGTGTCCTAAGATGACTACCTTTCCTCGCCTACATTTGTCAACAGTTGAATGAGACTCAAAATTTTGCTGTATCCTTGTGGAAATGAATGACAGGAATGAGAAATGACTGTGCTTTTAGAGTACTCTTGAATACTGTCACATTGGATCCTCTAACCACACAGGAAGAGAGGAAAACAGTCTAGCATTCCTCATAGTATACCTTCTGGCTTTAGTATTCTGTGGTTAGATGGGAATGCAAATCCAGATAGTGCCCTAAACCCAGAATCAGGATTTGAACAATGGATTCCTACCATAAGTCAGGAGGGTGAAAGACATGCAGGAGGTGCCACTATTTAATCTGCTTGGTAGTTGCTCCACTGGTCCACTGCTGAGACAGACATTAACCATGTACAGTTGCATCTGCTGTCTACAGCTACCTGAAGGGGGGTTGTACAGGAGGGGGGTTGATCTCTTCTCCCAGGCAACCAGCACTAGAACAAGAGTACAGAGTCTCAAGCTGCGCCAGGGGAGGTTTAGGCTGGATGTTAGGAAGTTCTTCACGGAAAGAGTTATTGGCCAGTGGAATAGGCTGTCCAGGGAGGTGGTGGAGTCACCGCCCCTGGAAGTGTTTAGGAGGAGACTGGATGAGGCACTTGGTGCCATGGTTTAGTTGAGAAGATGGTGTTGGGTGATAAGTTGGACTTGATGATCTCGATGGTCTTTTCCAACCTGGTTAATTCTATTCTATTCTAATATCAAAGACAAATATCTGATAGCAAAGGCACAGTAATGAGAGTAGTATGCTCCAGTTCAAGTATTTCTTGATGAAAAGACTGAAGTTTTCATTGAAAGTGGAAAAGGCATAAGAAAAGGAAATAGCCAGATTCCTTTCTCTCCCTTGTGTTTGAGTTCAGTCTCTCAGATATTTTTATTAGATTTCAGGTAGCATTGTTCTTTAGGTTCTTGTCACATCAAAATCAAGAATGCATTAGAGAAGGAGAATCATAGAAACATGGGGTTCGAAGGGAGCTCCAAAGGTTATCTAGTCCAACCCCCCTGCAATGAGCAGGGACATCCTCCACTAGATCAGGTTGCTTAGAGCCTTGTTGAGCCTGACCTTGAATATCTCCAGGGACAGGATCTGCTGCAAAAAAAAAACCATCTGTCTGCAGCAATGCCACAGATAGATACTGAACCCATACCTGCCACAGGTAAGGCAGGTAGCCTCTGGCTCAGTGAGACACTGAGCAAAGGGCGAAAGAAAACTAGGAGCATACACTTCAAACTCAGCCTGGAAAATGTGCTCTCCAGACTGGTGAATTTAACCATATGCTAAACTGTTAGGATAAGCTTTATTTATATTAAACAATATACTATTAACAATTCCAAAACCTATTTTAAAGAATGTTCCTAATATGATTACCCTACCAATGAATAACAAAATGAACAAACAAACCAACCACAAAACTAGCCTAATTCCTTTTTACTCCTTTTTACTTCGTGTGTGTAAATCAAACCTACTCTGGGCTTCATGTCACAAAATCAAGTTACTGAAATTTTTTATCACATGTATAGACCAAGGGAAATTTATATCCATAAAGCAAAGTGAAATTTCAGCTTGCTGGATCAGGAGCTCCGAGATCATACCAACTGGTTCTTCTGACCCAGGAAAAGCATATGTAACTGAATATGTGTCTGACTGAAGATTAGCATCTGCTACTGCCCAGCAAAACTGGTGATTAACACCCATCACTAAGCAGCTCACCATAAACACAGTGTCAAACTATTTAGGACCAAAGAAGAAAATCAGAAACTATTGCTAGCAGTAGATGGCAGAGAAACATAAAAAAACAAGAGGCAAAAAATGGCTGTTAAAATATATTTTATACTTATAAAATTAGCCTTAATGAACTATAAAATAAACAAGCCTTAATGAACTATAGCAGCCACTTCAAATTATTTCTGCACTAATACGCTTGGAGAATATATTTGCCATATAGTGGTTATTAATAAGATATCTGTTGGAATATATAATTGAATAAAGGAGAAGTTGCTACAAATTAAAGGGATTCCAGGAAATTTGTGTGGCTGTCAACCCACAGCAATACTTGAGTGTCAAAAGAGAAAATTTCCTAGGTCAATAAATACCCGAATTTGTTCGTACAAGCTGAAATGCAGGTTTTATAGCTTCTCTCTTGCATTAAATTGCTCCTCTACAGCCTTTTTAATGCTGTGTTCTGGAAAAAATGTAAATAAATATTGGTCATTGGGATCTGCTTTGTACAGAATATTTAATAGAAATCCTTAATTGCATGTTGTAAATGTAATACAAATGGTAGCTGTAAAACTAAGAACTATTTTGTTCAAAATAATCAACAGGAATGCCTCTTCATGTAGCAAACTCTTGCGAAGTACAGCACTAGACATCAAAAAACTTAATCCTTCCAGCAAACGAAAAGGAGAAAATGCCACTTTTGTGCAAGCAAGAAATGCCTTTTTATTCCGAGGGTGGCCAAACACTGGAATAAGGTGCTCAGAGAGTTTGTGGAGTCTTGATCAAAAGGTACCTGACCAGACACAGCCTGAGCACCTCTCTAGGTGACTGCTTTGTGCAAGGGATTGGATCAGATGATTGTGGAGGTCCCTGACAACCTCAACCATTCTGTGATTCTGCAGGGCCCTTGCATTTGAAAGCTTTGGATTTATTTAGGTAAGGAGATGTACAATCAAAAAATGAAGTGCAATGTAGACAGTGATCATCAGAGCCTAAATTTGGCCAGGTTTCCTTCTACCCCCATTTCAAAACTCCCTCCAAGCCAAACTTCTGTGGAGGGTGCTCAAGATATTGCTGTTGCACATCTCTTCTTCTGTAAGCACTCTAGAACTCCCAAACTTCAAGAAGAAAAAGCAGAGGCCTTGAAAACATTCTACAAACAATGTGGTAGGCAGACAATCAAAAGGGATCCAATTACTGTTGTTTAATGAGTTACTGCTTGTCAGATAAGAGGCAGGAATGGATGGGATGTTATTCTCAGCACGTTCTGATGACACGACATCAAAACTAATGCATTTTACTCAGCACTCTCAGCAGGCTGTACATGGCCAGCTATAGCAGTTCGGCTAACAAGAGGTAATTCAATCAACCACGGTAATGTGAAAATTGAAATGATCTACCTCCAGTCCACCTTGTTCAACTGTGTCAGTGACAAGAAACTTTGCCTGCCTTCTGAGCTGGGAGGATGAGACTCATTTGAGATGCACAGTTGTGAATACGGTGTCTCTTTGTGCAAGCCCTCAATATTGTAATTCCTGATGAACTGCTTGTGAGAAATGAAATGGTTTATGCACTATATAGCAAAGTCATTTGATACTCTAATGTAAAAAGCCTGGTTTGGCATTAAAATATAGCTATTAATTAGAGAATTAACAGTCTGTCAAAGCTCAAGCAACCTCCTTACCAAACTCAGAAGTAAAAAAGACATCTCTCCAGCATTTTTTTTTAGGAGATAAAGACAGTTATTTCTATAGTGACTACTAAAGTCAAAAGGCTCCTTTTCCAGATACTTCTAAAAAGCCTATTTTGAGAGCTGAAACATTCTGTAAATGAAAGGTTGTTGTGAAGCAGACTCCAACTTCTATTAAAGCTTAATGAAACTGCAAGGAATATTTCAGAAAATTTACTGAGTATGATGGAATTATAATTCTCCTTTTAAAGATGGCTTGAGAATCTCACACCAGAGGGATAAAGGCAGTTAGGAGTTTATTATTTATATATTGACAATATATTACTGAAATGTGGATATTCTAAGATCTACCCAAGGAGCTGGATAGCTAATAAAGAGATGGGAACCACTATTTTATAACTCAGTCAGGTCTGAAGTCATGTTGCTTTTTAGACTTTCTTATTTTCATGTTAGTGAAGGCCTAGGCATAAAAAGAGGCCACAGAAAACAGCCTTAATTTCACTCTTTGGTTTGAAGAATATCTACCAGATCAATTGGTTTACTTGGAGAGAGAAATTTGCTTGCAAAGGAGAACATTATAAGTTACAGGACATTGTGAGACAGACACCATCTTCCGACTAGGTTGACCACCACCGGGGCTTCATTTGAAGTTGCTGGGATAAAGCACAGCACTTCAGTGAGTATATTTTATTACTTATGATGATTTTAGTTTGACATTGAAGTGCTAATCAACATGTTGAATGTCAAGTTATTCAGGTTGCAATTCCCTAAGACAGAACTTAACCTCTTGGCAATGAAGACACAAAGCAATCTTCTCTTCTACATGACTGTTTGTGAACCCTTTGAGAGGCATAACTAACAGCAAACACACTGTCCCCTCTACACACATCTTTCTTCACAAACTGTGATAATCACAAACGTACTACTCTTCTAAGAATCTTTCCTGCTGGGACATTGGTTTCTTTCATTAAACTGCCAAAATATTCCCTCTTTAACACAGAGTTACAAAAGAAAACCTTTTCTGCTGGTTTCTAGGTTTTCTTCCAGAGAATACTGATTGAAAATTGCTTTGCTTTGAGACCACCATGAAGGATAATAATCATGTAACACTTTCAAGCAGCTTGTATACCAATGAGAATCACATCCTGTCATTTAGTGAACACACTGATTAACTCTGTGCTGCCCTGCTCCTGAAGAACGTCTATGAAAGTTTCAGTGGACAATTTTTCCATATTTACATCTCAAGAACAGAGATAAGCAGAGGACCTAAGTGTATCAAAACCCAGTGTCTTCAGAGATTCCATACAATACTGCAGTGTGCATGTCCACAGAAGGGGAGAAACAACATACAGATTCTATTGTTGCTGCTGATTTTGAGAACAGAAAGAGGCCATCAGTAGAGTGTCTGTGTTATTTCAAACCAATAAGTTTAAGATTGGATTTCTAAGTTACTTAGGGCGAACAAACAAGGGAGGGTAACAGCCCTTTAACATCATGAGCATGGAAGTTGGATATGTGTATTATTTGCTAGCATCAGACTTCTCCTTTTCAAACTTTTTCTTTCACAGCAGCAACCTTAGCCATCTCTCCATCATCTCCAGGTCTAGAGGAATTGCTCTTCAGAGAGGAATAAGCTGCTTTCACCTTATCAAGAAGGACCATACACCTTCCCAAACAGATTTCCACTCACCCAGAGCCAAAGGACAGCAGGATCAACAATGGTTTTCCTTGGGCTGCTCTTCTCTGCTCTTGTCCCTTTCACAACACCATGGTATCACTGTATTTTGGGGGCTTGATGAGGCAGATAATTCAAGTATTGCCAACTGAAAATGTCAGCTATCAGTGGTGGAATGACGTAAGAGCACTTTACAAATCTGTGTTGCTCTTATAAAGAGTTTAATCCTCCCTCCTCCTGGAGGCTACTGATTTATGCCTCAAAGAACCCTTCTGAACCATTAATCCTACTGTAAACACCAACTGCTCCCTCCACCAGACATCACTGCTCCTGAGAAAATGAGACTATCCATAGGGAAGAATACACCTGCCACTGACTTTTTCAAAGATTTTTGACATACACTTAAGACAATAATTTCCTAATTGGAACCTAAGCTTTAAGCACTTAAAGCCATATTTACTAAGCTACAGGAATTACATGTGGTGTCCACAATTCTAGCAGATATTTGTTCCTTTCACTCGGTATTTCCTTAATTGCCTGTGAATTAAGTGTTTGAGGCCAGAGAGACCACTGGTCTGAATTGATATGGCCCTTTTTGTGTTTCACAGAATCAGAGAAAACATCCAGCTGGAAGAGACCTCAAAGATCACCCAGTCCAACCTTTGACCCATCACTGGGGGTCAACACTAAACCATGTCCTCAAGTGCCAGGTCTGCATGCTGCTTAAACACCTCCAGGGATGGGGATTCTACCACTGCCCTGGGCAGACCATTCCAATATTTGACAATCCTCTCTGTGAAGAAGTATTTCCTAGCATCCAGTCTGAACTTTGCCTGATGCAGCTTGAAACCATTTCCTCTGGTCCTGTCACTTGCCACCAAGGAGAAGAGGCTGCCCCCTTCTCACTCCAACCTCCTTTCAGGTAGTTGTAGAGAGTGATGAGGTCTCCCCTCTGCCTCCTCTTCCCCAGATACAATGCACATAAGATCAGGCTCTCCTGTCAGGACCTTAAAGGTGTGTCATCATGGCTAAAGTTTGAAGGCGTTGCAAAGCATAAATAATTGATATTTGCAGATTGCTTTGGGAAGCTCAGATTAAAGACTTGCCATCCATCTGAAGGGTCAGCACTGTGCACAGCCACTCAGTGGGAGTACTCAATTTTCATACTGATTGCAAAGCAACAGTGTAGAAACTTGAGACAGGATGAAGAAAGCTGATGACTACTCAAAAGTCCTCTCCTGACATTAGATTCAAATCAATTACTCCAAGTTACTACTCGTTAATTGAGCTGTTTACATGTGGACTCTCAAGCTACGGCAAAGGTAATGCATACTCCCCCAGCTCTCTTTCACAGTAAGATTAATGACCTGGCATTATGTGATAGGCACCAAGCAAGGTCAACCTGAAATGCATTCAATCCCAGTAACCTGATCAAGTGATGCCCCATCAAAACATTCATCTGCTTGAAAGTTTGGAAGAGGTACAAATGGTGAAATCTCAGTGAACTTCTTAAGAAATTAAGCTATCTATTTCCTAGAACTTCTGCCTTTCTTGCTCTATTATTTGAAGGAATTTTTTTTTTGCATAAAGCAGATGCTTGTCTCTTACAATTTCTTTTTCTACTGGTAGTCATTTCTCTGTTCCACACATCTGTATCATGGACTATAGCTTGCCATCAGGGAAATAATTTAGCTAAGAGAAGCGCAGACATGGCCATTAGAATGAAGAAAGGCTTCAAGAATATAAATATTAATTTAAGAAATTGGGCCAGATCTTAAACCCAGGGCCATTATCTATTAATCACTGAAAATTTAGATCTCATTTTTGGCTCATTTAAATCTGAAGCACAAAAATTACTGCGGAATCACGATGCACCTCAGTCTTCTTGCCAGAGCGAAAAAACTGAGCAAGGACGCCAGGATCCAAGCAATTAAATATAGACTAAAAGGCAAGAAGTGACACCCGACTCTAAATGTAGCGGGGGGGGGGATAAAAAAAGAAGGAGGAAAAAAAGTTATATTGCAGATTTAATTATTCCTGATTGTGCTGGAGAGAAAACATGGCAGCAATGCCACAGCCAGGGCACAGGGGTGAATTATTCACAGCCAGGGCAGAGGGGTGAATTATTTTAGAATCTGAAGGACAGATGTCAAAAATATTATGACCCTTACAGGGCTTGAGAAACTGCAACAAGCTTGAAAAATAAGCCACTCATATAGTTATTGAGCCATATATAGATGTGTGACAAAACCAGAGATGTTGAGTAAAGCCAGCCCCCTGATAGCGTTTAAAAGGCAAAAGCAATGCCATGAAACAAACCTGTCTATGTTTTGCCCTTATTTACAATGTTCATTAGGTTGAATTATTGCCCTGTTCAACACTGAGTAGGAACTTCTGTGCTCTTACAACCTGACATTGCCAGGCAAGAGATGCACTGGGCAAATGTCAGAACTTCCAGTCTGTGTGTGTGTGTCAGAAGAGGGTGCCTGGACTTGTCTCCTGCTGGAAGGAATGACAGAACTGTTAATGCCAAGTATCACAAAGCTACTTGTCAATCTATCCCTCTCTACCACCTACAGACCTCATGATCCTGACATGTGGGCTCTGATTGCATTTATTGGCGGCTTATTGATGCATCCTGCCTTGGAAGAACTTGCCTTTAGTTCCATGGGGTACTTTATGCCCTACTTGGATGTGTACTGCTGTGAGGGAAAGGTGCATCATTAATGACCTCAGAAGGGGCTGAGGCTGACCTAGCAAAATCCCACTGCAGAAAGCTCTTCTGCTATCCTGAGATTCAAAATTCTGAGATGAAGATGTTCTTCCCCAAGCCAGATCATGTGAGGGAGTATTTCTCTGCTCCTCCAAGCACACATGATGACTACAAGTGGAGGTTTTGTGATTCTTACTGCGATGCCAAGACTCTGAGGTACAGCACACAGGGACACTAACGCATAAGTTACTAAAAATTCCCAACCTTAACTCAAAAAACTTGAAGTCTGAAAGCAAGGTAAGAACAAACACTAAAGACTGATTGCATAAAATCAGCTACGTGAACCTCAACCACATAATAAACCCACAAATTAATTAGGCAAGGAAAAGTATGATTGCAAAGAAGGGAAAAAAATAATCTAAATTAAACCAGCATTTTCTAGCTTTCCATAATAATTAATTCAATTTTAATTCAAAACAAGAGAGTTGCATAGCCAGGAAACAGATACCTGGAGCCTAATTATTGCTTTTTCATATTGACTACAGCTCTGCTCTGGAGATGATGGATAAGATGGAGTTTTGGCTGTATCTAAAGACTACATGAAGAATAAATAACTACTTCCTGGAAAAGGGTGGCTCTGAGCTTCAAGTTATGGAAGGCTAGGAGAATATTCTGCTGAAGGACCACTTGTACAGTTGTCTATTGTCCTGATCTTCTACAGCTGAGCATCACTGTTAACCATTGCATCAGCTACCAAGAAAGGTAACACTCTCTTACTCCTCTGGGCTCTCCTGACTTTATTCACTGGCAGATTCTCCCCTTACAGTATGTCTACAAGGTTTAAGGATTCCACACAACAAAGTCCATGTACTCAATCTAGTAACCTTCATCTGACTGAAGTGTGCCTTGTGACAGGGAAGGCACCTTCTGCCGTAATGACTAAAGGCCACAGAGTAATCAAGTTGCCTTTCATTCTCTCTCTCCAGCTAACTAGGTCAAGATGATTAAGTTGTCACTGGAAAGTATATTTTCCAACATTCTTCCTCAAAGTTTGTCCCCTCTTTTTTTTCCTGTAAAGAATGCTGAAGATTTATGATTCCAACAGTCCTGATTGTTAGTTTGTGCAGCTTTGCACTCATCCAAATTGTCAAAAGGAGGAGGACACAGAAGGTCTATCTAGGTGAAGAAATCTTGACACTACACAAAGATGTTATTAAAGAAGGAACTTATTTCAGTCTCCTGCTGTGACACTGTCCTTTTAAATGGTTACTGATGTTGTGCCATAACATAAAAAAGAACAGCTGCAGTGTTGCTACAATATGAGCAATGTGACCCAAAAGTTCCTGGGCTATTTTCCTGAGGTGTCAGCAAACAAACGTACAGACATAAGTCCCCAGGAATTTCTCTGCATCTTCCGTAGATGCTCTTCTCCCTGTCAGACAAAACTGCCCCAAGGGAGCAGTGACATACTTATGTCAGGGGCCTCAACAGGCAGAAGTCAGGGCTCAGAGCTCTCCTGAACAGCTGGTCTCTCTGCATGCACTGAGCCAGCAGCCAGTGATGCCACAACTTCTTGAGAAACTCACAGGAAAAAGTGCTTTTAACTTTCTAAGACCCATAAAGTGATCTTTCCTGTGGAAGGAATGGGCTTGTCTGTCAAAGTCATGGCTGATTTATGGTGGGGAAAAAAAAAAGCAAGCCTTTTTTTTTCTGTTTGAGAAGAATAGTTGATTCAGTATCATTGCAGAAGTAGAAACTGGAATATACACACACAAAAGACAACGACTTTATATGTTAGTAATTCTAATGATCATCACGGATCATAGATACTAATGGCATCATTTATTTAACTCACTGAACAGTGACCTTCAGATTTCTCACCATGGCTCCACTCATGAAAGCCAAAGGAGCCTACCTTGAATGTCATGCAAATAGGATATACAGCAGTTCAGTGGGGTGGCTGGTGCTGTTTCTTTAGGCTCCTTACTGATCCAGCACAGAGCAAGCTCTTTGATGACATGTTAAATGGAAGTTCTGGGCAGTCATTACTAAATTTGGCTTTTTATTCAGTCATGTGTCCTGTGCCAATTGGAGTATTTTGTAACTAGTTCCCCAGCTTGCTTTTGCTTCCTTTTATTTCATCTGAATAGTCATGTAGAGCTGTTAGACATTAAAACCCAGCTGTTCTCTATCTCCCTAAAGTATGTAAGATAGTTTTATGTGAGATGCTTTGTTGAGGTAGTTGAAACTCTAAATCCACTGATATTTTAAAAATCCATTTGTGCTGTAATTCAGCATAGGGAAAAAAAAAAGTTCACTCAGGAGACAGAAATTCTGAAAATGTTCTGGTTTGGAAATCTTCAAAATATAAATGTGAAATCTGCTGCACACCATTTAGGGTCAGCCTAGATGAAGAACAGTTAATAACAATCAGTGTAGGTTTTTCCTACATTTGTACTGCTGCACAGTAACTCATGTTTCAGGAGCTTAATAGTTAATTTCTCAACTGGTGATGAAAAGTAGAGCATTACAGTTTCTCTAGGACCTTCATTATTATCTCCAGGTTCACTTTCCTCAAGACATGGATCTCTTAACAGAGGGTTAAGTCTAGCTTTCCAGTATTATTCCAAGAATATTTTGGTGCTCTGATTTTTTCCACTTCAGGAATTTAGATTATAATATGTCTAGATTTGGTCAACTGTTAGTGAGATTTGCAATTTCTAGTAGATAAGAATATTTAACTACATACAAAAGATATTTCATTCCATTATAGATTATCATGATGGATCACAGTCTCAATCCAGTTAACACAGAGTAAAACTAGACTAATACAACTAAAATTACGTAGCTGCTCTAGATTTAAATCAGCAGGACAGATCACTATCTGCACCTGAAAGGAATGTCTGTTGTGTAAAAGAGGGATGAAAATACATGTAGAATTTTTATCTGCATAAATGCATTAGAATATCCATATTCAAACAATCTAGAAATCCATCTCACAGATATCATCTTTATATCAGTGCTGGACAAACACCCAAATAAGTATGCAAGCACAGTAAAATATGTCCAGCTATTTCTCCAAGCCATAATGTTGAGTCCATGATCATCCTCATCCAAAACCACTGAGATGGTACTTGACATCCTTCAACAGATTTTTTTTCTTTCATAAATGTATACAAATTCTTCTTATGCCCTAATTTTGACATCTACAATGTAATGCCAGGAGGATGTCCAAAGCTTAAGGACAATTTTCATAAAGAGTTGTCTTTCTGTGATTGTTTTGAACCAATTCCTGCTAATTTCATTTGACAACAGCATGTGGAGAGAAGTCATGTTAGAGGTTAGTGACTTCATCCCATGGCAGTGGCAAGACAGACCTGGAATGCCAGAGCTCTTTGGGTGGTAGAAATTCTGTAAATCTGATAATCTCTCCTTGAATAATGGCTTGGAGACCTCCTAAAGAAGCAGACACCCAGAAATGTTTTGTAGCAGTCAGATTACCAGAAATAACTTATGAGTCATTCTGCTAGGAGAATGAGGCAAAACAAAAAGGGAAATAAAAACTTCTTTTGTGTCTTATGCTTTATATTTAAAGCACATTCTTTACAAAGAAAACACACTGTAGCTTAAACTCCACTAGTAGAATTAAAGTGCTTTTATGTCTCAGTTATCTTGGAAAAGTTACAGGCTAGTCACCCTACTACAGTGCAACATTCCTTTTAAGGATGGATCCAGAGGAAAGATAACCAGAAATCCCTTCTTGTTTTTGTTCATACTGCAAACTCCATTTGCTTGTCTTCCTGCTTCTCAGGAAGGTTTGGCTCCAGGGTTTCTTTGGAACATTTCAGAACATAGGTGTACTTTGGAACATTTCAGCATGTCTGTAAGATGTTGGACTGTGCCCAACTCTGCTTCAGTCTGAAATCTTTACCATTGTTTCTACATCTCTAATTCATGTGGATTTAGGATTTACTAAATGACATTGCTATAAGAGATATATAAAATAAAATAAAAAAAACTCACAGAGAAAAGGGTAATAAAATGTTCTGTTTGAATATCACCCTGGTTTACATTTAAGGATCCACTAAGGGTGTTATTTCTGAGCTCAAATATCCTTTAAAGAAAGTTATTTTCATAGGCCAGGCCAGAATCTGAAAACTAGGATAAATTTTTCTTACCCTAATCAGCTTCCTAAACTGACTCCCAATCATCTTACAGAGTATCATAAAAGATTTAGTTTAAGGCTTTTACCTGTGCAAACTGAAGCCAGATCAGTGCTTGACTGAGACTGTGATGATTATGACAATGAACAGCAGAGCAGCCAATGCAATAGAGAGAAGGCAGCACTTCCTCTTCCTGGCTCGTAGCTAAGAGAAGAAAGACAAAGAAATAAATATGCAAATGTTTAACATGAAGGTCAGGAGTTAATCCATGCTATGTTTCCATTGGTATTTGACTATTTGAAAGAATTTATGTTGTCTATTTTTGACTGACTCATCCGTCTGGACAATCCAGAATCTTCCTTTTCAGTGGTAATCTCCCTTAAACACAACCACCTTTTCTACATTACTTTCTTCCTGCTTAAGTCATTGTGTCACACTAAATTTCCACTCTGCACAGAGGGATGGACTTGGGCAGGGCTGTTCAATTTGGTTTTGGTCTGCAGGTGTCACATCTGCTTTCTGGTTGCCAGGAGAAGACCGCCTCCTGTAAGACAAAGAGGTCTCTCTCCACCCTGCTTTCCAATGAAATGTAGCCAAGGAATAAGGCAGGCTGTTTACAGTGTAGGCAAATATACCTTTGGTATTAACCACCCTGATCTTAGTCAAATTAAGATATGATAAAAGAGAGTCTATTAAAATGTTTAGTTCTGATGTCTATTTCTAGTTAAACCCATCAGCCTTCCCAGTGACCTCCACTGACATAGTATTTTTGCTTCCATTTTAAAATCTTTTGCAGACAGTTCAGTTCTTCTTCCCCCTTTTGAATGGATTTAAGAAGAGTGTTTTCATGATCCTGCAGTGTCAGTAATCCTCTTATCCAATACACACACACAAAAAAAGTAACTTCAATGAAACAGAGTGAAGTCAGCAATTTTCTCTGAGACCATATCAGCCAGTCCTCCAGCCACTAGACTTGATAACACCATCTTGACATGATAAACCAATTGCTGTCATCCAGAGTTCTTTACCTTTCTAACAACTGAAGCTGCACTCTCACTGAAGAGATTATGTTAATATTACTGCTGTTACCCACTTTTCTTTCCTTTCTTCTCCTCTCTGCTGTAATCAGCCCTCCCAGTCTGCCTTATGCCCTTTGCTACCTGGTTTACACCACATAGCATTTCCCATAGAGCCATGGTTCCCCAGCTCTTTTGTTCTACAGCTGTTTTGGCCTCTTATACTGCAAATAACAGGGGACTCATCTCTCACACTGTTGCTTCAAAGTTTAGTGCTTCATTCCCTCACAAATTTGTTTTGCTGTGCAGAGCTGGGATAGTGCTTCCAGCACTCAATTTTGATGCATGACCTGCCCTCTCCTCCATAATCAATCACCAACCAAACAGATGTTTTTCACTAAAGCATGGGTTTCCTGATAATTATTTTTTAACAAATTGAAATGCTGTGTTGTTTTGCCTCCATAAGCTGACAATCAGTGAGTCATCATAGGTCTCCATTTGCTTTTCAATTACTCTCACAGAAATGTTTTCTTTGGATTTGGGGGAAAAATGGTGCTTTAAGTACATTATTCCATATGCATGTGCTTAAAAAGATATTTTTGTCAGGAATGCTAGGAAGGCGTGTGCAATGGAACTCTACTCTCTCCCTCCCCAAACTCCTACTTGGAGGCAACCATTTCCTCACACTTTTTAACAGTTTACCATGACTCTTGGGGAAGAACATAGGTGCTTCAAGGCTACATACTTCTTTAACAAATGTTACCACACACAAAGTGATGTTTCCTCAAAGTGGCTCTGCACCTGCAGCCTTCATTTCTGGAGAGGTAGCTACAATGCACTCTGAAAGCTGAGCGCAGGAGCCAACAGGCCTGATATGTTCTCTTAACCCTGATTAATTACAAGCCAAACTGGGAAACCTCTGCTTAAAACTAAAGCCTGTCTTAAAACACCTAGATGTGCTTGCCCAGTTTCAAAATGCCAGAGACTTATTTTGGTCAGCAGAGGATGCTAATGGGTCATTTAGCCACAGCAGTACTCTCAAATACAAATGAGAGTTTCAAAGGTTGCACAGGGATCCCTTCAGATGGCTTTTCTATCAGTCCCTTTGCAGATAGATTCCTTTGGTTGGCTCTTTCTAGCATTGCAAAGTCCCATTCACTCTTATTTTGAACTTTATAGCCTCTCCCCTCTCCTCTTTCTTCTTGTTTTTAACCAGTATAAAATATAAAACTCCACTTTAAATAGACTAATCAGAGGGTAGGAGAGATGCAGCCAAGCGTGTATTTTGATACTTGGTTCACATTTTATGACCTTGTCCTAGCTGGTAAGTCAGGATAATGATTCCTGCTCTGTTTACAACATCTCTTAGTGGATTTAGTATTACTGTCCATCACAGCCATATAATCTCTATAATTCCTTCTTTCTTTACTTTATATTTCAATAAGGAAAATGGTCAGTTCTTCAAGTGCCTTTAGTCTCCAGTCATAAATCTGCACATGCTAGAGGAGCAGTAGAAACATAGCTTCTGAGCCCTGCCTGATCACACAACCTTTTCTAGCCACACTGAGGATGAGTGGCCATATTGCCCAGCTTCTTTGTGTCACTTGGGTGGAAAATTACTGACCTATGAGCAAAAGGCAGCAGTTTTTCCTCAAGGTACAGATGCACATGCTGCTTAGGAAGAGGCTATACAAGCATCCCTTCACACATGGCTTGACACCCCACTGAATTCACCAACCCTGCCCTGTGAAAAGGACAAGTCTGCATTTTGTTGAGCTCCTGCTCATATCAGAGGAGAAAGATGTTAGCACAGAGGAGGTTGCACAGGTTGTATTGTTCACAGGATAGGATCTGCAGACTGCAGTATGGGTACCCTCACCTAAGTAATACATGAATATACGCTAATAAACAGCATAAATAATAATATCATATATAACAAACTCTAGTTATTATCCTCAGTTTAGATTAACAGAACCTTAATTCCAAACTGAAATTAGAAGTAGTGTCTTAATACCACCTCATTATTGAAGGAAGTTGGGGGACACACAGAAACATATCTCTGTATGTTTAATAAGCCCAAGACACCCATGGAAGGACATCGACATCAGACAAGCAAGCAACATTCAAAGCTAGGAAATGCTAGAGTTTGTTTCCCAGATATGAATATACAGGTATTATTTTTACCCTTGCCTCTCAACCGGGGTCTCTGCCTTCTTCAGTAAACAGGCAATCACTATGTTATGTACATCATGTATGCTTATAAATTTTACTTGGTTTACTCCATTTTTCTTGGGATGACCATCTAAAGCCACACTCAGGTGGGACCAGGCAAACTTTTCACTTAACATAAAGATCCTAATTTTCCCCTGGGACTTCCATGACAGCAGAATCATATAATTAATACTTTCCATCTCAAGTATCAATGCAGTGATGGGTTTATATCCATCTTAAGCCAAAGAAGTGGAGACACATGCCATGGCTGGAAGTATAACCGATCTCAAGAGAATTCCAATTCTCCAAAGGGAAAATATAAAAAAGGAGGAAAAATTGTGATTCACAATGCCATCCGTGGAATGGAATGGACCAGGTTGGAAAAGACCTTTGAGATCATTGAGTCCAACCTATCATCCAACACTATCTAATGAACTAAACCATGACACCAAGCACCCCATCCAGTCTCTTCCTAAACACCAATCACCTCCAGTGATGGTGACTCCACTACCTCCCTGGGCAGCCCATTCCAATGGCCAATCACTCTCTCTATGAAGAACTTTTTCCTAACATCCAGCCTAAACCTCCCCTGGCACAGCTTGAGACTGTGTCCTCTTGTTCTGGTGCTGGTTGCCTGGGAGAATGAAGTTTAATCTATGCTTAACCATTTCCAAACCTGTAACAGGATCATTTCTCACCACAGCAAGTTCTTTACTGCCAGGAGACAGACACTACTAAGTTTCTGCCTCAAAATTAGTAGCTTCAGAACAGCAGAGACATAGCTACAGAAAGTTTCAGGAGAAAAGAAGAAAACCCTAACAAAAAAACTAAACCACCTGTAAAATGAATCATTTATTTTATGACATAATTCTTCAGGGAGCTTTGCATTTTTATAACATTTCCCACGCATCCAACTAATCCGCAGTTGATTTCACTCATCATTTTCCAGCTCTTTCTCCCCTCAACTGCTGAAGATCTGGTGGGTTTTTTCACACTGTGCATTAAAATTAATCATTATTCTCCTTTCCTGGGCTCCAGCACAGGAAGCTCTGAGGCAATATGACCTCCTCTTAGTTCCTGCAACCTACGCCCACAACTGGTTTCAGGACCAGTTGCAAGATCATCTTGCCCAGCACCTTCCACTTACACTTGAGACACGCTTAGCTGCTTAAGAGAGAAAAGATGTACCTAGGACTACTGACACAGCATAGTTATCGACAGCTGATACAAACTGAAGTTTTAAGGTGGTCTACCCAATTTCAAGGAAATATCAATAAAAAATGAGAGAATAAGGTTTGGGGTTTTTGTGTGTTTGGTTTTGGTTTTGTTCCCCGCCCCAAGATTTGGAGGCTTTGCCAAACACTCCTAGAGGTGACAAAAAGGTATGGCTGCTTTCTCCTTTTTTTTTTCCCCCTTTATAAATGGCAAGGCTCTGCTCACATATAGGAGGCACTAGAATTTAACAAAACCTCTTAAAAAACATGTTTCTCCTGGGAAAAAAAGCATTTCCCAAAACTCTATTTTGGAAAACACTGACTCCCTTTAATACTTCAAATTGGAGCATCTCAAAAGGCACAGAGAAATCAACACACCTAACAAAACTTCAAGCTGAATTTGGGACGAGTTTAAAGCTACCAACAATTTATTATCTTCTGCTAGAAAAACGTCTGACAAATAATTATAAGCAGTACTATCTGATTTCATTTTAATTATATTCATTTACCCTGAACCTTGAATGCTATGCTGGTGCACTGCTCTGGTTTTCACAGCTCCGGCCCAACCTGTTGTAAGCCCATTTCCCATAACACCTAGAATCTGTTGATTAAATTTGAGCTAATCTATTTTCATTGTACACATTTTCCCAAGATGAAAAGAATGCAGCATGGGCAAAAAAAAAAAAAACCTAGAGAAAGGAAAAAGTAAAGATCCCTAATCCTGTAGTAAGATGTAATGGCTTTTTATAGTTATTTTTGCTAGCCTCTCAGGGTTTTTTAGTAAAATGGTACAGGTAAAGAAATATTTTAATCCTGACAGGAGCTCTTTAAACACCCATGCAAAATAGGAGTGAAAAGCAGGGAAGGAATGAGCAAGGCTATTTAGGGACACAGCTAAGAAGCACTTTATATTTGCAGGCAAACTGGATGTGACTGAGCCGGCAAGAAGCCTTTCCCTCATTGTTTCATAAAAATAAGCTGCGAGCCATATTTTGCAGCCTAGAAGATATTTATTTCTTGAGGGTGAAATGTTGAAAGATATTTTAATTATGTCACAACAGATAGTTAAGTAATTAAAAACTATTAAAGCCCATTACAGCCCCAGGCCCAGAAAAGCAAGTTTCATCTTGGAAATTCCTAAGCAAATGCATTTACAAGGAGGAAGGAAATGTTTTCTTGCTAGGGATTCAGAAACCAGCAAGGCAAAGCATAAAGAATAGGGGAGGATAGATGAAACAGTTTTTCCTCTCTCTGTATATATAGAATAAAAAAAGAAATTCACATATGGAAAAGAAGTATCAAGCTTTTCCCCCCTCTATGGGTTGGTTACACAATAAGCTGCAAGGCAGGAAGGTGGAGATTTCACAACCACCTTTACTATGGAGGTGAACAGCCGTAGAAACAGGCATTTTATTTCAGGCAGGGTTCTGTACTAGAACAGTTGCTCTACTCTGGGAAGCTCAGAGCATATAACACTGCTTCAGAGTAAAGACAGACCCCCCAACTCCACAGTTGTGGCATGTCCTAGGTCTCCAGCAGGACGAAAAAATGGAATAAGTTGCCATCATTAGCTAAATTAATCTCCCAAGTTCTTGTTCCATCTCTTCCTCTTCTTAGCTCTTGGAACAGAATAAGGATGACGACAGAAGAGTAAGAGCATTGCTGAAGATGGCTGATTCAAGACCATGTCTCTGCCACTCCCTCCTGCAATACCAAATAATATAAGCAACTGACATACCCTAGGCTTTTCAGTTGTGTTGTACAGGCAAGAACCAGTCTCCTAGGAGAGAAGGTTCATTTTTTAGGAAGGAGAAAACTATCCTGTACTCACTAGTGAAAGGCTCAGTAACACCACTCATTTTTTACCTACAGAAACACTTATGTGTACTTTAAAATAACCAACAAATCATAAAGCATTTCCCAACAAAGCCAGGATTACAAGACTTTCTAAAAGTACATTTCCACTACTCCAGCAAAGAAACCAGTAAAGATTTATCTTCTATCGAGAATAGTTCTCTACTCTGCCCTAGTGAGGCCACATCTGAAATATTGTAACCAGTTCTGGACCCCTCAGTTCAAGGACAGAGAATTGCTTGAAAGAGGCCAGTACAGAGCCACAAAGAGGATTGAGGGAGTGGAGCATCTCCCTTACGAGGAAAGGCTGAGGGAGCTGGGGCTTTTTAGCTTGGAGGAGGCTGAGAGGTGACCTCATTCATGTGTATAAACATATGAAGGATGACTGCCAGGAGGACGGAGCCAGGCTCTTCTCCTTGATGGGTTTAAGGTGGCACATAGGAGGTGTCACATGAACATAAGGAAAACATTTTTCACTGTGAGGGTGACAAGACACTGTAATGGACTTCCCGGAGAGGTTGTGGAGTCTCCTTCTCTGGAGACATTCAATACCTGCCTGGATGCATTCCTGTGTTACCTACTCTAGGTGATCCTGCTATGACAGGGCAGGAGGTCCCTTCCAGCCCCTAAGGTTTTGTGATTCTGTGATCTATTTCCTGCAAACCCATCCAGGAAATAAAAGCCCAAAACGGTTGAATTTAGAAACCACACAATAATTGCCTCCAGTTATCAGGTCAGGTCCTTTTAAGGGCCTCTGCTGGGCAATGAAAACCCACCTTGATTAATTTTCAAGTACTGTTCCCTTCACTGTAAGATTAACAAATCTGTTTGACATAAAATGGTACACTTTATATGCAAATCTCTGTAGAGAGAGTTTTGTGGCATTAAAGAGCTTCATACAATTTTGTTCACCCTGCCCTCAGAGGTCATTTGGAATTGCACAAAAACATTTGTCTATGCCCTTAATATGCATTTTGAAAGCTAATTTGAGGTCTGCTGGATGGAGAGACCAGGTCCTTAATTACGTTTGGACGTGTTTATACCGAGATTGTATTACGAATCTCAAACTACTGTCATTCAAATATACCCCAGCAGAAACTCTGCTGAAGGTTGTGGAGTCCTCAGGAGGGAAAAAAAAGGAAATACTGGAGCAACATGGCAGAAAATCAGACCTTGTAGATGTCTGTTTACCCCCAAGCATTATATAAACATACAGAAGGAAAAACAGCCCCCTCACACTTGTACTGGTGTTTTCATCATTATTTTGTTTTATATTCCATTTACACTGACAAGATCTCTCAGCTCAGACATACACAATCATCTCTGATAAGGGAGTAAACACACTGTGTTATTGCAGTGGAAGTGAGAAATATGACCTTTAGCGTGTGTACAAATTAAAATGCACTGACCAAATTTGGTGACCTTTATGGTAAAGCTTCCTTATAGAGTAACAATGAATTCACTATTAAATATCACTGCTTCTGCAGACAAGCTGCAAAAGGCCAATAATATTATTAAGCACTTTTGCTGTTTTTAAACAAGACAGAAGCAGACAAGTTGCATGTGAGTAAAACCTACAAGATAAGGGAGCAGAGGAAAAGGCTGGCCCACAGCAGCAGGGAAATAGCACTTGGCTCTGACATGTTGGTTTTGTGCCTTTACTTTCTGGCTTTTTTCAAACTTTCCCTTATGACACCAGGAGGAGGTTGGTCTCTTCTCCCAGACAACCAGCACCAGAACAAGAGGACACAGTCTCAAGCTGCACCAGGGGAAGTTTAGGCTCAAGGTGAGGAGAAAGCTCTTCACTGAAAGAGTTGTTAGCCATTGGAATGGGCTGCCCAGGGAGGTGGTGGAGTCACTATCCCTGGAGGTGTTCAAGAAGGGATTGGACGTGGCACTTGGTGCCATGGTCTAGTCATGAAGTCTGTGGTGATGGGTTGGACTCAGTGATCTTTGAGGTCTCTTCCAACCTTGGTGATTCTGTGACACTGCTTCATGAATTCTGCAGACTCTTCCAATTCTCCATAAGTCTATAATTCTCTTATTAATTTATTTTCTTTGACCATACCCCAGGTGAAGCCAACTGCCATCTATAACTTTGGTTCCTCAGCATATCCTCTTGTAAGGCTATTTTCTGCCACACAATTATTTGGTCAAAGATAACCATTCAGGTTTACATTTTGCATGCCTGCTATCTACCTCTAGCCATTTAATTTTAAGGAAAATATTACAATAAACAAGCAAACAAAAAATCCCTACCGCAAACAATGTCTAAGTGTTCCATCTTTTCTCTGAAGCCTCCATGCTTTGGTGGAGAAATAATCTTATCCTGTTAGTGAGGGTGCATTTTTTAGTGTTACTAGGAGATCTGGCTCATTTTGTGAAAGGTATGACTTCTCTCACACCCTAGCTGATGCGATGCTAAGACTCTACACACAGATTTAGCTGCTACATTTTCTAGCTTCAGAATACTTGAACTAGCCATATTGATATTCCCTTGTTTTTTTTAATGGCTGAGACATCATTTGTAATAACACATGATAATGGCTTACATTTCTATCATGCCTTTTAAGGCAGCAGGATTCTAAAGTGATTTACAAATTCACTATTAAGAGGATTATTTTTTTCTCAGCCTTGGAATGAATTGACCTACCTCTGGCAGCTGTTTAAATGCTACACAAAAAAAATCCAGCCAGAAGTTTAAAGCAGGTAATGACTATTGTGTGAACCTGAAACACCAGAGAGCCTGCATTTTCCCAAAGCAGCATTTGCCCAAGGGAACAAAACAAATGCCCTTATACTTTTGCATAAACACAGAATCACAGAATGTTAGGAATTGAAAGGGGATCACCTAGTCCAACCCCCCTGATAAGGCAGGTTCACTGAGAGCAGGCTGTCCAGGATCATGCCAAGGCAGGTTTTGAGTATCTCCAGATAAACACTCCACAACCTCTCTTGGGCAGCCTGTTCCAGCACTCTGTCATACTCAAATTGAGGAAATTTTTCCTCACATTGAGATGGAACCTTGAGACATTCAACAGCCCAACACAGTCAGACTGAGAGAGACCTGAACTCCTCCAACAATTCAAACCCAGAAACACAGCTGCAAAGGAGCAGAGGAGAGAGAAAATGATCTAACCACATTAAAGCTGTGCTGTGCTCAAACTCTTCTTCCTGAGCAGTATTAATTAGAATGATTATATTATCTTAGGAACAGGACTACTCGGCCGGGTTAGAAATTACAACCTTTGGGTCCCCAAGTTGCTGATCTCAACCCTTTGAGCCCAGCAGTTCAGCCAGCTTTCAACCTACCTCACTAACCTATTCTAAATATCTTCACTTATTCTAAAAGGGAGCAGTTCAGAACAATTTAATTGCAGAACCACCTGAAGAAAGATTTGGCTCATTTTCTGTCCTGTAAAATGCTTGGGCTTCCCAAGTTGGCTCCTTATACCAATAACAACTAGACTGAACTTTGCATGAACCAGAAGCAAGGAAACTATGTAGCCTGGCTCAACTTCATTGATGTTAATGGAACTACTCCAGTATACTCTTAGGAGATTCTGGTCTAAAGGAGTTCATGTCTTCTGGGTACCATGTCTGTGGCTATATGCAATATTTTTATTTGAAAACTCAAATAAAAATAAAATGCTTTGCAAATTGAGGAGCATCAGCCATACAGGACCTTCAAACCATTCTCAAGCAAATGCAAGTGTCAGATAAAGAACACCAAGGCACTACTGGAGGTAGAGGAAAAATCATACGACAATATTTTTCACACTGGGACTAAAAGAAAGGTGTGCTTTTTGGTTTTTAATCTTCAAAACACAATGTTCTTGAACTAAGGTTAGCCTTCAAATCTCAGCAGAAATTAAGACAAATTACCCTCTGTGTAAGTTTTCAAGCAGACCAAAGAGCAAATTGAAGGTTTAAACTGGTCTAATTCTATCACCAGAAGGCAGCTAGCTGTGCATATAAACATCAGTCAATACATTAAAGATCCACACAAAAGCTCCTCTCAGCCCTATGAATCATAAATAAAACCAGTTTTTGGAAGAGGTGCCAGGAGGTCCTGTGCCATCAACACCTCAGAAAGTCAGTGTTAGGAGCTGATGAATCTCCAAAGTGGAAAATGTCACAGAACTACAACAGGCAGCATTCTCTGTTTGCATTTTCCTTAGACCAACTGACAGGATTGAAAAACAACCCAAAAAAGCAGGAAAGAATTGTGCTACTTGTTTAAAAGTCTATTTTTGTTTCTTTGCTAGGCTCTTTAATACAGGACATTCTCTCTTACAAACTTTGACTACTATCTCTGGATCATCATTTAACAATAACAAGATTAAAGGAATGTTTCTTAAAAAGGAAACCTCAAAAGAATCATCAAGTTTTTGCAACCAAGGATATTACTAAAGCTCAAGACTGATTCTTCCTCCTAGGCATGCTATGTTTCACCAGTTTACAAGCATCCACCATGTCACTGCTGCTCCTTTGCGGTATGCAGACTACTTGGGAGCAAAGTGCTAAGTAAAAGTGAGTAAATTAAATCAAGACCGAGAATGAAAACCTTTATTGGAAAAAGCAACTAAAGGAATGCACATCTCCACACTTTTCCTAACACAGCTTAGTTTTACAGGCAGACTAAAAGCTATTTTACAGCTTCTTAACCCTACAAATACCCCTATGTGGGTCTTCATCTGTTCAAAGTAGCTCTCATAGAGACAAGTCTTAAATAACTTCAAAAGGAGCATCAATAAAGGACAAAAAGGTATTTCCTTTCAACTACTTACTAATGTCTGTCACAAGAACACCACACATCTAATGTAACATTGTGAAACTAAGGGGAAACAAACAGTGCCTCCACATCCTTTTACTGGGTAAGACAGAATTAAATTTGAGGCAGCATGGTTTTCTGTAGAAGCCATGCTGAATTGGTTAGGCTAGCAAAATTCCTGGCCTAAGCTTTTGTTTAAATCCAAACAAGCTCTTCAAGGTTTGAATAGTATTTTTACTCTCTGATATTTTTTTTCATTTTCACATTGGCTTATGAGCTTTCAGTTGTCTGATGGATTAAATGCACAAATGCCAGAAGGGAGCCTGAGTTGATACTGAACTTCTCCCTCTATGAGAAAGCACAAAATATTGGAAAATTTTGTGTGAGAGAGTATTCTCCTGAGGTTTTCTGCTCAGTTTTGCAGATGGAGATCCAGGGAAAGTCAAACAAAGAGCAGAGCTCAGGACTTGTAAGAAAATCATTCAAATATAAAACCTCAAAAAAAAAAAAAGCCATCTTAAAATAGCAAGCAATGTGAAGAACTGTACAGGCAGACAGAGCATCTATGCCTTCTTTTCTCATTAAATTATTTTGTGGTCTTTCATAAGTCATTTAACTTCTTTGTTCTTCAATTTACTGTTTTATGAGTTTAGGGATGTTACTTGATTAAATAGAACAAAAGCAGGGACACCTGTGATGATGGATTTCATTATTTGCTAGGATCAACAGACAAGCACTTTTGGGTTTTTTTAATAACCAGTTTGTATGTGAAGGGTTTTTTTGTTTGTTTGTTTTAGGTAAACCAGTCCAGCAATCTCTAGGGTTAGAAGCTTTAACATCTTCCTGGATGACAGCACTTCTCTTTAATTATGTAGTCAATAGAGGACGAGTATAGCACCGGAGCTCATAATGCAGAGGAATGAAATATAGTCATTTCCTTCACCTCTCAACCAACCATTTGAATCTCTCTGCAGCAGTATCCTTAAATACATGTCCCAATCCTTATTTTACTCTGAACTAAGCTAAGGTGAACAATGTATGATACAAAAGCCAGAATAAGCATAGGTCTAACCATTTTATTGTTCATTAGTTCCCAACAATAAGACAGTGTTCAGAAACATGCTGCCATCAAAGCTGTGCATTTCCTGCATCTATGTCAAAACCCTTGTGCATTTACAAGTAGAAATGGATTCTGGATAAAAGAGATCATTGTTAGAAATAATGGAGTATCAGCATTCCTTCACAAATGACCCTGGATTCTGACCTCGTTGGCTAAAATCATAAACTCCAGGTCTAGGCACAGTCTAGGCAGCACTGCCAACACAGAGGAGTTTTTATGTGAAGTGTGTAGCAATAATTTGACTGATAGACAACATAACAGGGCTCTGTGAATGTCACAAAGCACACTGCCAACAGTCTACCCTACAAAGCACATCCATTACTAGCAGCAATGAGAGGACTGCAAAGGAAAGAATTAAATGATATTATGCATTTTTAAAGGCAAAAATAATTTTCATGTTTGAGTTTCATCTGGCTGAAAGGATGGAAGAGGGCAGAAAGGTACTAAGTGTATTAAATCTACCGTATCTTTGCACGTATGTGCATGATTTCTGTCATTATGCTAATTTGTAGCCAGTCTGCAAGAAGTTGGCATTACAAAGTAGGTCTACACCATCCGTTTATGCTGTTAAAGGAAAAACAGTCTGTAAACACTTCCCTCAGTGAACAGGCCAGCAGAGAGATGTGCTTATCCAGCATGGTATAAACAGGGGCATTTAGCCAAAAAATAATATATCACTCAACTATAACCAACTTTAAGTCAAGGAAAAGAAATTTCAGTTACATACAATCTAAAGAAATCATTGTAGAGATGGACAGGCAAAAAGATTAATAAACTGTTCAACCAGGCTGAGTTTAAAATGTTTTTATGTGGTCCAGATCTTCATGATATGGTTTTCTTAAAGATATGCTGCTAAGAAGATGAGGATAATAACGAGGTTTCAGGATAAGGCTTATGTAAAAGTCCTCTTCAAGTCCTGGAAACTGAACTGAATGACTGGTTTGAAGCTCGGAAAAAGTTTCTAAAGTAGTTCTGAGCACTTCTACTTAAACCAAAACCTCCATGGGAGATTATGCACTGGTGCTATTTGGAGAACAATTCAAAGGCAGGGATCTCCAAGGAGGTCCAGCTTGTGGCGCTTTTTGAGGTTGACATTCAGGAGACCAGATATTTTTAAAGACTCTGGAGAAGTGAAGGGAACCTCTGAACTTGCTAAGTGTCCCAGCTTTTTTTACATGCAGCTGATCAAAGCTTTTAACTCTCTATTACTTTTTTTCCCTGGCATCTATGACAAGAGCTTAAATAGCTGAGCCCCACATGGGAAAGAAAAAACCACCATATAGATATCTGTATGGGGGTGTGTATATTTTCCCCTTTCTGCTTGTTTAAGCCTCTGTACTTAACATATTAATCTACTGAGTTTAACTTTTTAATGCTAGCTCCTTTAAGTCATTAGAGCTCCCTTTTTCATCATAATCCTCTTATTTGGTAATCAGTCTGACTCTGACTTATTTTTTTAAAAGATGTTCTAAAGTTTCTGGTGGAGATCAAGGAAAGTTCTCTCTTGCTCTACTTCACAAACTCCAACTTATTACTAGTCAGTGGTTTAGTGGAACACTCAGGCTACAGTTGTTTTGTGGCACTTTATTTCTTGTATTGCCCTTTATGAATTGAAATGTTATTTCACTTTTAAATGCATTATGGCAGTTGAAAGGCAAGCAGCAGAGAGCTAGAGCAGTTAAAACAGATGTGGGAAAGATCCTAACAGCTACTGTAATGTGCTTCAACTGGAAGAACCACCAACAGACTCTTTAGTGAGTCATTCCTAAAATTGGTCATAACGCATTCCTTAACGCTCTTAATTATTTGCAATGTAAGACTGTCTTTGCACAAGAGATCTGAGAACACAAGCACCACTCAGGACACCAGGCAGATGCTACATAGCAAGCGACAAACTCCCATTCACCGCTGACTCAAGTTTCTATTTCTAAAGATAAATAAACTCACCTCTCACCATTACCAGCCTTCCTGCTGTTCACTATATCTACTTCAAAAGGCAGACAAATCAATAATGCAGAGCAAAATCATAACCCAGTTCAAATGTATCAAACACAAGTTCTCACAATCCCTTTGCAAAGTCAAAGTCACTGAAGCAATGGGCAACAGATTCTTAACAGCAGTTTAACAGCTCTACTACTCCTTCTGTGATCTTTCAAGCCTTATTTAAAGATAGGACTGCATTTATCCACCTCAGCAAAATGCTGTAGACAGCAGGCTGCTTACCCTTCTTTCTCAAATGTAACACTCAGTGGGAGAGGAAAAACACAAAGAAATTAAGTCAGCATAAGGGCAGTCCCACATCAACTAATCTCTGCAGTGAATTAATTAAACAATTATATTAGCCAAGCCTTCACTTGTGACATGGCAGAGCTGACATTAATTGGGCCACAATCAAGATAGTAATTCAGGTTAATTGGATTTCCACTGTCAGCAGCTATCAGCTTGTTTCAATATGTTGCTGTCATTTAAGAATAATTAATCATGGATGACTTTATTGGATGGCACTGGTTGACAGCTGATGGTGCGGTGATGCTTGAAAAAGTTGGTGATTGCTGTAGGCCTACTCAATAAGAAAGTTGGTTTCCGTCGTAGAGATCATTCTACTATCACCCCATGTTGAGACCCAAAATGTGCTACATAAAGTGTTGAGTGGTATTTGCTGACTCCTGCACACATGCAGAGAGAAAGAAACAGCCATTCCCATTGAAACAGCACTGCAAAAGGTCAGATGCATGTGCATGTTCCACCGCAGCCTTCAGGCACACAGTTATTGTTTGGTTATTGCTACAGCAACAAAGGATTCAATAATACAACAGCTCACATGCTGTAAGAGCTGAAATGCCAAGCTTGATCTAGTGTTATTTGCTTTCCTCCATTCATAATAGGCCATTACTTTGGTTAACATCTGATAATGTAATTTATTCTATCTATGGCCAGAATGTCTGCAAAAATGGTAAGGAACTTACAAAGCTAAGTCTTTATTTATTAGTAAGTTGGGGAGGAGGGGAAAGAAAAAAAAATAATGAGATGAATCTGTTGTGGGTAAGTGTGGGGTGGGGAAGCTAAAAATTAAAGTATAAAATGGAAATATTTTAGAGTGTTCCATAAGGAGTAGTAGGGATACATTATATTTTTTAACAGAAAAAGCAATTTAAACTTCAGGAAAGAAAACCCCCTAACACCAGTTCTATTAGACTATGTAATTATTCCCCAAGGGGTAAAATGTACATATATATTTAAAATTAAAGCACAGTTTTAGATTATTCATGACAAGAGTGCTAAAAAATCATATCAGAAGTGGCAACACTACTTTGATAGCTGGACGGGAATAAGATGAATTTATTCTGTAACTTCCAGAAACCAGTTCTAGATGAGTGGAGTACACAGAATCAAAGTTCTCAAGGAAAATCAGACCCCATAGCTGATGAATTTGGCTCCCTCTGTTTGAGTAAAACACTGGGCAGAACTGCATGTGCACTACACAAGTAACAAAGCACCAATTATGACTTTTGAAGATATTTTCTTGCTGTCAACCCAAGAAGCCTGATTAGGTAGAAGCATCCCTTAACCAAAATAGGAGAGAATAACTCATTTATGACCTCTTTTTCAGAGTAGGTCTGACAGGTGAGCAACACACATGAAGTCCATATCCTGTGGGGACTTCAAATCAGTGAATCTCTCCAGCTTTTTACCTTCAGGTATAGCCAAGACCTTGTCACCTCCTTTGTCTTATTTTCATGGGAAATTCTCAATTTCAGAACATGCTTCTCTGTTAGGATGCAAATACAGTAGTATTTGCCGTATACAGAGGTATACAGAAGGATCCTTGATGAAATCCAACCTAATTGGGGTGCTAGGCAAAAACATCTAAATCATACAATCGTAGAATGGTTTGGGTTAGAAGGGACCTTAAAGATAATAATAATAGAATAGAATAATAATAGAATAATAAACCAGGTTGGAAGAGACCTTCAAGATCATCGTCATCCAGTTCCAATCCCTCTGCCATGGGCAGGGGCACCTTCCACTAGACCAGCTTGCTCAAGGCACATCCAGCTTGGCCTTGAACACCTCCAAGGAGGCTCCACCTCCCTGAGCAACCTGTGCCAGTGTCTCACCACCCTTAAAAAATTTCTTTCTAATCTCCAGTCTAAATCTCCCCTCCTCAAACTTCAATCCATTCCCTCTCATTCTACTACTACAAGCCCTTTAAAAAAAGTCTCTCTCTAGTATTTTATAGTCCCCTTTTACATACTGGATGGCTGCTATAAGGTTGACCTGGAGCCTTCTCTTCTGTAAGGGTGAACAGCCCCAACTCTAATAGCCTGTCCCTATAGGCAAGGTGCTCCAGACCTCCCCTATGGGGAAAGGCAAGGTTTTAGTGAGTTTAAGCTGGTGAAGGGTCTAGAGAACAAGTCTTATGAGGAGCAATCTGGAAAAAAGACGACTGAGAGGACACCTTCTTGCTCTCTACAACTACCTGAAAGGAGGTTGGAACTAGGTAGTAGATGTTGTTTTCTACCAAGTGAAAATTGATAGACAAGATGAAGTTGCACCCGGGGAGGTTGGTTATGTTAGATACTAAGAAAAAAAAATCCTCAAAACAATTTCAATCTCTGTAACAGACTCACCAGGAAAGAGTTTGAGTTAACATCCCTGGAGGTATTTAAAAAACATGTAGATGTGGTGCTAAGGGACATGATTTAGTGTTGTCCTGGCAGTCTTGGGTTAACAGCATGACCTGATGATCTTAAAGAACTTTTCCAACCAAAACCAGTCTATGATTCTATAATTCTATGTGTCTGAGTCAGACTGAGTCCAGTCATGCAGTAGGTGGCTGCTATTTAGAAGATGACTGATAGAGAATGTCAGTGAACTGTTTTGCTTTGTTCACTGATTTTCTTTCAATCCACTCTGCTGCTAAATCTTATCATAGGCTTGTGGGTGTAAATTAGCTCTATAACCAGGGAGTCCATGAATGAATAGACAGAACACTGTTCTACAAAGGTACATTACAGTTTATGATTATCAGATTGTCTCTGTGATCATTGCTGACTGAAAATAAAAAAAGAAGCAAAAACTATGTGCTTTTAAAATCTTTTTTTTCCTTCTAAAAATATCCTCTTAAAGCAGGATTGGTGTCTCCTGCCATTAGCCCTGTAATTTGCAAGAAGGCAGGTATCCTGTTTGTCAGACCCTTTCCATGTTCCCAAGAGCTTTGAACTTTGCCAGATTCAGTAACATCTGAGAGAGGAACAGAAGGCTTTAAAATACTTCTATTCTCATGATACTTAGAAAGGAGAAAACCACTCCTTTGGTTTGGCAGCAGTTAACTGGTCAAACAGCAAACACTGCAGTTTCTGGAAACACCACATTTTTTTTCAATTTACATATGGCAGAGTTTAATCAAATGAGAGATATGTGAAAAAAAGAGAGAAATTCAGGGTGACAATTGCCACAGCTGACAAGCAGATTAGACATCATTAATTTCTGCTGCTTGCAGAAAACTCATTTTCAACTCTCCTATTCTACTTATAATGTGAAGGTTGCTTTTGAATCTGGTCTCAGATAGCTTCTCTAACTGGGAAATATGTGACAATACATATGCTTGGCGCCATGGGTTAGTTGATTAGGTGGGTTGGATTAGTTGATAGGTTGGACGCGATGATCTTGAAGGTCTCTTGCAACCTGGTCTGGTTTATTCTATTCTATTCTATTCTATTCTATTCTATTCTATTCTACTCTACTCTACTCTACTCTACTCTACTCTACACTACTCTACTCTACTCTACTCTACTCTACTCTACTCTACTCTACTCTACACTACTCTACTCTACTCTACTCTATTCTATCACAAAATCCAGAAGTCGTGCCTCTCAGTAGAGGACACAAATGTTGTATGAGCCTTTGGTTTGACTATCTGCACTAAAGGTTTTGCTCCATAGTCCCAGTCCACCATTTTTCACAAGCTCTTAAATTAATAACTGCATTTAACAAATGGAAGGAAAAGACTAAGCAAAGAGGTGAGTTAAATTGAATAGGAGTCTGTTCCAGCAATGTCAGAGCTAAGCTAATGATGAGTGGACATAAAGCATGCCCAGTGGAGTTGTGGAGTTTTGAACTGCTGTTGCCTTTTAACTGTCCACTAATACCTGATCTCTCATGCTTCAAGGAACTTGTAGGTCACGCCAATATTTCAAAGGGCTGCCACCTTCAAAAACCGTCGCTGGCACTGGTACCGAGAAGCGGGGGAAAAGGAACACCCAGTGAAGCAGAAGCCGTAACTCCAGTGCCTTTCTGGGCATTAATCCACACACCTTGCTCCTTGCTGAATTTTATTTTATTTTTTCCTCATTGTTTTCATGCCAAGATCTGTTCACATTTTTTTTTTTTTTTCCTTAAATAAGGCTCAGAAGACGATCCAGATGGCAGACAAGTGCATGCAGTGTTGTTATTTATTCATCTTGGAAAGACACACAGATGATATTTCCAAGAAGGAAAAAATACCCATACCTTTTGCTCCACCTGTTCAATGGAACAGAAATTATACTAACAGATTGGCAGAGACATTTTTCATTATTTGTTTGTCTCACACAGCTAAACACCATGAGAGTGGAATATTTTTTTTTTTTATAATTGTCTGCATACATAGTTTAATCCCTCAGAGCATATTACCATTAATAACAAAATGCTCAGAGCTTTGAGGTATGCAACATCAGAAAAAAAAAAAATGATGTGCTTCTCCTTGGATGCTTATGTAGAAATACTATCTGATGTAGCTTGTTCTATTTTGAATATGTGTATGTATCTCTCACATTTACAGGTATCTCATACCTGGATGCTACTGTATACTGAAGAGACAGAATCAGGCTCGACCTTTTAAGCCCCTGTTGGAACAGCAGCTTACAGGAAGAAGAGGTGGGTAGAGATCTAGCATTTTCTGTGGTGAGAAGCAATGTCTGAAGCTCCACTCAAATTCACAGCCTGCAAGCTTAGTCTGTAAAATCTCTGCAGCTAGAGCCTTTTCGGATGCATCAGGCTGTGATGTTCAAAACCCAATGGATTTGAAATAATTACTGTCTTTAGGTAATCATTTCTGCTGATCTCATTACTTGGACTCAGGTGTTGATCTATAGATTGTCACAACTGGCATGAAACAATAAATGAGTGTGTGGATGTGATAGTACAGGAGAAGTGAGACATTGCATGTTTGTTTCTTAGACCACTTCATTTTTTTCTTCACATTGCAATGGATAATTCAAGTCTTCAGTTTTGTTTTCTCCGAGAGCATAGAAGTTCTGGGTAAGCAAGCTCCAAAAATCCAAGTCTTCCAGAAGGAAAAGAAAAAAAATCAACTCATAATACAGGTAACAGCATTTCCACAAATCCACCATCTCCTATCTCACCTTGAGTTGGCATTGCAAGAGAATTATGCATCAAAGGAGAGGTATTCTGAGCCTTTGGCCTATTTAATGTTTAATCTACAGCAGGACAGCCAGTGAAGATTCTGATACTGTTCTTAAACAGATTTTTGTGGTTAAGGAATTGGCTTGTCCTTTTGTTTGTGTCCAGTTTTTCCCCAGGCAGCTCAGATGATTTGAGATGTAAGAGCTGTAAAGCAGCATTGAATTTTGAAGTGCATCTCCACAGGTGACACAGAGTCGGATCATAAAAGGCCAGAAATGTGTCAGAGATCTAATACCAAGACAGAAGCACACTATTGTGTGTTTGTCATGCACATACAAACATTGCTGCTATAGAGATTTAAAGCACTGCAACTTGGCAGACGCTGAGCCCTTTCTTTGGAAGGTGAGGGTGTGGCTTATGAGGAGAGGAGGGTAATGGATTTAATATCTATCAGGCCACTGGTGAGCTGGAACCACATTTGGGCATTTTTACCCCTCATCTTTGCCAGAAACTCAGTATTTGGCCTTGCAGGCATCCCTTGGTTTCACTTCAGCTTTGTGTTTTTACTTGTAAAAGTGCATCCAACACATGCAGAGGAAAACTAATCTTTTCTAGTTGAATGCTGTCCAGCCAACCATGATCAGAATGCAAGGAGAGAATGTGTAAAAGGCAGATGCACTGCAAAGCTTAACTCTACAGCACTGAACTGATCAACCTGGCATTACAAAGAATGCTTTCAACTTGCTTCTAAACTTCTACTGAAAGTCCAGAAAACAAGAAAAAAGAAACTGGACAATTGGTCTCTTTGGAAGACCAGAAACAAACCACTTCTGATGCCAAATACTGTCCTATTTAACAGAGCTCAAGAAGTTAACAGACATGGAGAAGAAGACAGTAAGATCTCTTTGTCAAAGACACTGTTTCTTATTAAAGAATTATTAATAATTCAGAATTGCAGAATGATTTCTGAGCCATTATTGCAGAATAATTCATCATTTTGAGGATGCAGTGCTAATAAGTAAAGCCAGGGAGCTGACATAGTGGTGTGGATTTGTTATAAGTATCAAACGAAAGCAGAGAAAATGAAGTGATTCCTTAACCACCTGCCTGTTGAGAGATGATTAAAAAATTAAAACCAGAATCTATGTTGCGAAGGGAAATTTCCACTTGTGAGGAATATGATTAAGCTTGAAAGAAGCCACTAATAATGCATAAAAAGTGCATCTGCTATGTTTTATGTCAGGCTAGGGTAGCCAAGACAAAATGACTTGGCTCCACCTGATTATGATGGATATAGAGGAACTACTTACTGGATTGGAAATCCAGAGTTTCTAAATGATAAGTGAAAATGATTTGATTAAATTCAATATGAAAAATTGAATCAGTTCTCAATCAGTAGTATCTTATGTATATAATTGGTGCCACAAAAGGGCACCTCTACCAAAACTGTGGAAATTCTCAGAAAAATTCACAGCAGAAAGCATGTAAATAGAAAAATGAGAAAGCAAATTGAGAGAACTCAAAAGAACAGCCTTTTAACTGGCCAGCATGCCCTGATCTCATCATTGAAAAATTGAGAGTTTTGCTTAAAATTATATCTTGATTCAGTGATAAAGTTTAGGCAGCAATTAGTAATTCAAGGAGTTGTGCTGTGAATGGGGAAGGAACACCCTCTTCAATTCTCTGGTTTTATACCCATCAGACTGTATTTTCCCTGCACTGGTAATCACAGCTCTTATAATCTCCAATGGCACATCCATAGGTCTGAATACTCATGAGGGACATCCAAAATTCACCTTAATCTGCAATATCCCCAAGTCTCAGTGATGACAGATGCTGACTGACAGGTTGAGTAAATACATCTCATTCACTAAAGAGATGAAACTTAAAATATATAAATGCAATATAAATATATAGAATGTAACACCAGCTACACATTACAAAGAGAAGATAAAGGCATCAGGAGAAACAATTCCTGGCCAGGCTATAGAAATAATTTGGGGGATTATAAAGAGAAAGAAATAAAAGAAATTGAAACAATGTTACAAATCAATTAGGGTGGAGAGAAAACACTGACATTAAAGACACTAAACCACAAAAACATTCAATAAACATTTTGGATGCATATTTGGGTAATGAAGGATGTTGCATTCATATCCCTTTATGTATTATATCAGGAACAGAAAGAGATTTTAAACAACTTCTGCAACCGTTCATCAGGAATTCTGCACAGCCTGTTCCAAACAGCACCCAAAAAGCCAGCCATGTAGACCCATCCCAACAGTGTGCCTCTTAAGTGCAGAGGACTTAAGAATCAAAGCAGATAAACAGCCCTAGATGAGCTATCAGTGCAATCATATGTCCACAGGTCTGAGGCAAACCTTGGCCATGCACTGGGGCAACTAGGAGTGGGAGCCTTTATGACAGTGTATAACATTGAGGAGATTGGTACTAAAATGTTGAATACATTTCCATTACTCATGGTTTAAAATGGATGTTAAATAACACAACATAGATCAGAAAGGACAGTTTGACCACTGTAAGCATTGGAAAACTACCTTTTGGTGAAAGACAGAAAATTACAATCTGTAGATGTTTCCAGAGACAGAAAAAAGAAATCCCACAACTTGATGGAAAAGACTTTGAAAGAGTGTGTAGTTGGAGGCAGACCTCAGCTACCTTCCAATCAGAAACAAGGTACAGTGGTACAGTGCTTGTGAGGTTGGTTAACCACTGGAACAAATGGTATAATAACCGAGTCTGGTCTGCTAGTTAAGCCTGTACTTTAGTGTAATAGATGTGTTTAAAAAACACAGTTATGGGACTCAATGGACAAGTAATTGAGCTGATATATAAGCAATGACACATAACATCTAATTACTCATGAAAATTGAAGCATTACTGATGTCATATACAAAGTTTCAAAAGTGTAGGCTTCACCCCTTTAACTCAAAAGGGGGAAAAAAAGCCTTTGAGGCAGCAGGGTTCTGTGTTTGTGCAAATTGGAAAGAATCTGTATTGCCTAGACAATCACAACTATCTAAACTGCCTAAATATAAAATATGTAATCTGAGATAAAACTATTTATTTCTATTCACACTAAATTTCAGATAAAGCACTCTAGAAACATGCAATTTAGACAGATCCATGTGAAGTGTATTTATTTCTTAAGTGGTGTTGTCTGCATTGCTACATTTACAAAGAGGATGCATTGCATTGGGGAGAGATGACAAAACCATGTGGATGTGTAAACAACAGAACTCATTTACTGAGGAATTACAACTACAGAAAGCATTTATGGAAAGACAGCTAACACCACACTACTTTCTTTATAGGTCAAGTACTGATCTCATGAACAACCATACAAAGGCCGGTGTTTCATCCACACAAAACCCCACTGTCTTCTGTATGGACCCAGATCTGCACTCCCTTGTTATAAGATCTTTCTATCTCCACAAAGATGATAGAAAATGGCATTCATATAAGATGGAGAAGTGAATGCACATATAGCATCAGTAAGGAAAAATATACCAAAATGAAAATTAGCTAGAAAAAGGGCAGGAATGGTCTCTGAATTAGAAAACTTTCTCATAAGGTTTGCCACTCTAAGACTGACAATAGCAGACAAAAAGGCAAGAGAAATTCCAGTACGCTGGTACTGTAGCTAGTGGCCAGATTGGTCCAGTCTAGAAGATATTCTTCTGCTTTAATCACATTCTGTGAAAAGGGGGGAAAAACAGATGAATGGGGAAATCAGCAACAGCAACTTGCAAACAACTTGGTGAACAAACAGGCAATCTGAATTTCTCTTCCTGTGAAGGCATGTCAGAAGACAAATGGTCATTGTTTGCCCTCCAAAAAGCTACTGTAATGTCAGCCCATGGGCATGTTTTCAGTTGTTATCCCATTTCCTGCTCTGAGAAAGAATAGTGGGGCTTCTTTTTCACTCACTTTCATGTCACCTACAGCAATTCAAGTGGGATGTAAGGAGAAAACCAGGCCTCTTTTTCCTTCCCTCCCCTCCCCTAACATTGTTCAGTAATCACTTGGAGCCAAGAAGACATCTGTTAGCTCCAGAGCTGGCTGCAAACTCTCAACAGTCATCTGCACTCCAGACTGACCTCAGTACAACCATCAAGAATCCTTTTTGCCCTGGCAGACAGCTGGAACCTGCCTGCATCTGTATCACTGCCATATTGCATCTGCTCATATAGACAGCTCTGTACAATGGCAAGACTACTTGTGAAAGCACGATTAACTGCAAGCTCTGCTGCTATCATAAATAATTGAGGAGGGGGCCCATGTGATCTTCATGAAGTTCAACAAGACCAAAGTGCAAAGTTCTAGACCTGGGTCAGGGCAATCCTTGGTATCAGTGTAGGCTAGGTGATGAAAGGACTGAGATCAGCTCTGCAGAGAAAGACTACAGAATGCAGATTAATGAAAAGCTGGACATGAGCCATCAATGAGTGCTTGTAGCCAAGAAAGCCAAATGTATCCTGGGCTGCATCAAAAGTAACATGACCATCAGGTTGAGGGAAGGCATTCTGCCCCTCTACTCAACTCTGGTGATCCCATGTTGGGTATTGTGCCCAGCTCTGGGGTCCCCAGCACAGGAAACAAATCAACATGTTAGAGCAGGTCCAGAGGAGGGCCACAAAAGTGATCAGAGGGCTGGAACACATTTCCTTAGAAGAAAGCCTGAGAAATTTGGGTTGTTCAGCCTGAAGAAGAGAAGGCTCCAGGGACAGCTTACTAAAGCTTTTCAGTACTTAAAAGGGACCTATAATAAAGATGGAGGAAGACTTTTTACCAGTGCCTGCAGCGACACAAGAAGGGACAACAATTTTAAATGAGAAGAGGGGAGATTCAAACTGGACATAAGAAATTTTTCAGCAATGAGGGTAGCAAGACACTGGAACAGGTTGCCCAGAGTGGTTGTAGAAGCCCCATCTGTGAAACCATTCCAGGTCAGGTAGGATGAGAGCAACCTAATCTAGTTGAAGATTGACTGCCCCCTGTAATGGGGTTGGACTAGATGATCTTAAAGGTCCTGTTCAATCCAACCCATTCCATGATTCTATGATACTCACAAAAATCACTGTAATAATGCAATGACCATTTCAGACACTTTTATGTTACATCTGGCTCCTCTCTGGTGCCATTTATTTATTCAGTAGTAATCCAGTGCCAAGAAGTCTGACCGTGATGTACCTGGCAATACTGTGCTCACTGTTCAACAGCCAGTTTCAATTGGTTCTAGAGAGAAGGGCTGAATGTTTCTGAAGAGACGGAGCAGGCAGCTCTACTCCATTAGCCATTTCCAGTTCTTGCCTTCTCAAGGAAAAAATCTAAGTCAATAATACTCAAGTGGAGGGAGTGGACACTGAGGCCACAAATGAGAGAATTAAATATTCCACACTGCAACACAGGAGAAAAATAGTGAGAGGAAGAAAAAACACTTGGAAGTCAACTACTTTAGGCAGAGAAGTGCTGGCAAGTTCCATATTTTATTTGAAAACAACCAAAGTCCACAATGGTGCAAGCAAAAGGGAGGAATAGCTTGGTGTCTGAAAAATTTCAATCTACTCACCTGCCTTCAAACCTCTAGAAGCATTAAGCAGGAGAAGGAAGAGGTACTGCCTGGGCCAGTTTTTAGTGGCACACTCCTCTCAAAAAATGGTGGCACCTCTCCATTTAAAAGGAGCCAGTGGCACTGCTGGTGCTACTACATCATTTTCCACTCTGCTATTCTGAAACAGCAAGAGTAATCAATCATTTACTTATCACAGGAGCAAACCAGACTTTTCTTGGAGGGAGTGTAAAAAGTGCGACAATAAAGTAATTTTGCCAATTTGAGTGTTCCACTTGACAACTATTTGCATAATAAGGTTTTGCCAAGATAAGAAGATCGGTAATTTTCAGCAGCATGGAAAGGATTGAAGTTTTTAAGCTTTTTTGCCCACTATCTACACACTCACAGACCTCCGCTCTTGATGTATGGTTCTTTTTAAAATCCTCCATCTGTCTGCGTTGTGTAATGAATTCTGTCACTCTCAATTGTGCTCCTGAGCAGCGAGCAGGGGAAGGGAGTTTGCATTTTGATTATAAAAAGTACTGTCAGCTCTTATTACAATGGAAACCCATCTCCATGTGAAATTTTAAGGCACTTATAAGCTTAGTCTCCTTCTCAGAAGCTTCCTGTAGATCACGCTGTCACCATCTGACAGGGTGTGCAGGAGAGCAGCGGACTGGGGTGTGCTGTCAGAAGAGAACTTCAGAAATATGGCAGTAAATCCAGTTTCCCCCCTAAGAAGCTCATGGGAGGGATACAGCAGTGCAAACACTGTCATGTAAAAGTTGTTCTGCATGCAGCTTGTACTGGAACTCTGAAGGGCTGTCTGGAGGAAAAGGATGGCATGAGGAGATCAAGGCTGTCAGTTTAAGTCTCTTTCCTTCTCCTCACCCTCATGAGCCAGTTTATCTCATCCTTAGACTTGTCAGCAGTTTTCTATTTGGGATGATGGGAGGGCAGGAGGAAGATAAGCTGAGCTTTTACAGGTTAAGTATTAACATACTTTTAGGGGCTTTGATAGCAAAGTACTCTAGAAGGCTTAGGATGTTAGAGAAAATGTAGAACGTGTCTACACCACATCATGGAAAGCACTGCAGAGATCCTAGGCTGGCAGGAATAAACCTGCTCAGTACAGTGCTGTGTCAGCTCACTCCAGGATTTAGACTCCCGCACAGTGTGATCCTCCAGCTAAAGGTCCCAGCAAAGACAGCTGCAATATATGAGTTTTGTCTAAAGATCCTGGAAGCAGATTTGCAGATTCAAAGGGCCCAGTGTCCAGACAGCTTGATGGGCAACTTTTATCACAAATTACATCCAAATGTGGTTCAGGTCACTTAGCTGGATGAATCAGACAGGTAACAATCAGTAATAGCCTTGGCTGTAGTGAGCACTAACTGGTGTGGGTCAAAATCCCCAGAGGATAAAAAGGCAGGCCCAGGGCAGACCCTGAACACAGCAGGCTTTGACTTGCTAAGGGAACTAGTGGGTCAGTCCCACATGAGGCTGCTCTGAAGGACAATGAAGTTCAGAAGAGCTAGCAGAGTTTTAAGGACAAAATCCTCCAAGTGCAATAAGGGTGGCAATGGTGCATCTCAATACTCACCAGGAAACTGGATGTACCAGGAGACAATCCTGGCTATGCAGAAAACCCATCACAGGGCTTCAATGCAGAAAGGATCACCTGCACTCAGGATGTAGAAGCTGCAGGCTTTGCACAAGTGGTTGAACTACAGACCTGTTGAGTCCCTTTCAGTCTGAATGGTCACGTGAACTTATGTCATTCCCTAGTAACCAATCATCACTCTGTATTTTACCTACCAAATCCAAATTAAGGGCTTAACATTTTTGAAAGATAAGACACCATTTTATTTGCAGTCCAGGATTTATCTGTTCCTGGTCTATAATCCTTCATCTGGGGAGGAATAACCCCATACACCACTATGGGCTGGGGGCTGACTGACAGCAAAACGGCTTTGAAAAGAAGGCCTTGAAGGTCCTGTTTGACTCTAGGGAGTTCAGCTTGGAGAAGAGAAGGCTCAGACATGCCTTATAAATGTTTATAAATACCTCAATGGAGGAACTAAAGAAGATGGAGCTAAGCTCTTCTCAGAGTTCCCCAGTGACAGACAAGAGGCAATGGGCAAAAATTGAAATATGAGAAATTTTACTGAAACACAAGAAATAACATTGCTGGTTTTGTTGTTGTTTCATGAAGGTGCACAAATAGGTAAACAGCTTGTCCAAAGAGGCTGCAGAATCTCCATCCTTGGAAGTATACACATAGCAGATAAACACAACCCTGAGCAACCTGCTCTAGCTGGCCCTACTTTGAGCAGAAGGTTGGACCGCAAAATCTGTCAGAAGAACATCCTGATGTGTACCCCTTCCTAGCTCACAGACAGACACAGACTTCATGGTCTAGACCAAACAACATGTTTTCCTTTGCCATCCCTTCTGTCCTCTTATTACAGAAGCCCAGAGAGAACCCTTAACTGACTGCAGAGGAGCAGTATGTGGAAAACTGCACAGCTGAAGAGCAGTTCTACCCAGTGAGCAGGCAGTGCAAGACCACAGATCATAGAATACATATAGAATGCATAAGAGGCAAAACACTATGTGGACTCTACAAATGCTGCTGCTGTTCACTGTTCTTCAGTCTGCACTACTAGCTGCCATATTAAGGTGGGAACTGGCATGCTTACAGTGTTAAAACTCTGTCTGTCCCTCCTAACCAGTCCTCAAACCCTTCCCTTCTAAATCCCTTTGTAAAGCCCACTTTATAGATGACAGCCTCTTATATACTTAGCAATAAAGAGCTTTAAAAGAAATAAGCACAATAAGTAACTAATAAACATTCTTCATTATTTCAAAGATGATAATAATCCTTAGCACTTGCCTTGCATTTTACATATTCAAGCACTTTATAATCATTAACTAATTAGTCCTTGCAAAGCTCATCTAAATATTATTATCCTGTTAATGCAGAAAAAGAAGCTGTAACAGAGAAGGTAGAGAATTTACCTAAGGGCATACATCAAGCCATTTGCAGAGACAGGATTGGAACTCAGCTCCTCAGCACCCTAATCCTTGGCTCATATCCCTCTTGCTGTCTCTGATAATATGGGCTAAATTATACGATAGTAGGATCATTTTCTCTAATATTCATCCCCAAATGCATGGTGTTGAATATTACATTTCATCTCTTTGTTGCCCTCAGAATTACTTATTTCTTTCTCCCTCCCCTTCTGCACTGATATTACCTCTTGCCTTTATACTATGTGCAAACATTAGTAGCACCTAGGGTGTAGCTCCCATTTAGGCAGTAGTAGTGGGATAACCAGCTGGGACATGTTATCTAGTCAGCACACAGTACACAGTGCAAAATTCAGATATGCACACCTTTGAGCAGGGGCAGGAAACTCTTGAGGAAACATCCTTATTGATTGTTCACAGGCAGAAACTCCATCATGTGCAGCCCTGTGTTCTTCTGGTGCCTCAGCTTCACAAAGAGGGGTGCAGGTTCATTCACCCCAATGCTGTTTCTACTTCCAAATTAGTGTGTGGATCAGCTCCTTTCCATGTTCTTTTTAGATAAACTGGGCTTGTGGGGGTAGTGTTGTTGGGGATTTTTTTTCTTGGGGTTTTTTTGGTGGTTTTTTTCCCCATCCACGTTATTGATACAAAGAATGACAGACTGAATGCTTGGAAAGTGGTGTTAGGGATATATCACCATGTACCTCTCTCTATTGTGCTCCAGCAACATTATATGAAGAAAAATCAAGTCTTCAAACTCATACATATAAAACCTCAATGCAGAAACTCTACAGAATTCAACCAACTTCGAGGTAGTTTCTGACTGACTCCTGTGCTCTCTCTCAGTACATTCTCACCCTCATTTTATTTCTGCAGCTGTCATCCTAATTCCCTAAAGTCATTTCGGTTAATTGAAAAGGAATGATTGCCTTGGAAGGCACTGTTCCTAGTGAAGTAAATAATGCTTTCCCCTTTACCTTAATGGGCCATTGGATTTTGTTTAAAAGCATTTAGTTTGTTTTAATTATTTGCCTTTTTAATTGAGAGAAATAAAAATAAATGAAATTATTATTTCCCACACCTGTAGGGAAAATCCTCCCAAAGAAATTTTGGGCCTGAGGCTCAGCAAATGCCAGTAGCTTGCAAGCATGTGGTATAATGAAGTTGGTTTGTGCCTGTGACCACTCTCTCTTCCACCCATATCTGCAGTAACATTCAATGCGCTCTTTAGCCTTCCAGTGCAGCCCCTCTTTTGCCACTGATGAGGAAAAAGAGATGAGACAATCATCCTGAAGCCCTCAGGACTAGTTCTATTGGGTCTATTAGAACTACTGGATCATTAGTGTTCCAATTTGGATCTGCCATCATGTTTCTTTTAATTAATCAGTGAGTTGCTGCTCATTCTGTCTTCATGTTCTATCTGCTTCAATGAAAAAGTAAAAGTAACAGGGCTGCACAGCCCCTGACTGATACAGTTTGCAATGGCAAAGTTACTCCAGCCAATTTTGGAACAAATTTTTACCAGATGGGTGTTTTCAGACAAGGAGTGCACTACATTGCATTGACACAGGCTTTTAAAGCTGGTATTAATATTTTAAAGCATTTCAGAGCCACAGCTTGAACTTTTCTCTAAGTTACTGTGCGCCTTTCTTTGAAGATCGTGTGTGTATTCATTTTACTTCCAACAACTTACTGCATATAAGGACAGTAGAGACTAGTTCCCAGGTAAGTTTTCCCAAGTTTAGTTCCTCTATTTAAATGGTGTGGATTTACACCCAGAGAATATCCAACAGAGCTAATCTGCTATACTCCATCAACTCTTAATGAACCACTGGCTTTAGACATCTCAGCTACCTTGTGAGCATCCATTAAGGAGCATTATCACAGTATCACAGTATAACTTAGGTTGGAAAGGACCTCGAGGATCATCGAGTCCAACCTATCAACACAGACCCCATGACTAGACCATGGCACCAAGTGCCACGTCCAATCTCCTCTTGAACGCCTCCAGGGATATTTGTGGCTAGATGCCTCCTTTTCATAGAAACTAGTGAGTTTATTGTTCCTTATTTGGTGCTTCCCCAGCTAAGATGCTGTCCCTGTTACTCTTCACACTGGAAAGAACCAGGAATGTTAACATGTTCATTTATAGCATCTCATCTGAAAAGTGTTAATTGGAAGCTGAGGTGTGGTAGCTTTTTCAGCTGCTCTAACCTGACTGCGAGGCTATATTAAACTGGTATTCCCCCTAGAAATGGAGATCTCTGGAACTGTGCACTGGGTAGGACTCAAAATGCTTGTGATGGCTTCTAAAATTCAAGGTTATACCAGTCAGCCCCAAGCAGTTTACAGAAAATGAATCTGTGATGAAGGGCAGTAGGCAGATTAGCAAAATAGCATCATTTTGGGGTCGGTGCATGTTTCCCATCATACTGGGCTTGTAATAGTTAAATGCATTATCTCAGCTAAAATCCATACCACTGTGGAGAAACTCTCCATTCCAGTTCTGAGTCATGAACCCTACCTTCACATTTGTGCTCTGCTCATACCACCATGGACAATTTATAGAACCAATATGATTATCTATGAGGAATTTTGGTGATGTTTCTTCACCAGGAGAAGGCTGTTAAGAGAGGAGGGAAAGCTGGGGGAAGAAAGCTCTAGTAGCCACTGCAGAAATTAATATATTCAAGCCAGTGGGGCTTCTGATTGCAGATGGACAAATTCCTTTTCTGAGTTTCTGAAGCATTAAGTCACTTGACTTTTTTTGCTACAATAGACCTTTCTTTATTTAGAATAACCTTTATTTAGAACCTTTATTTAGAATAAACCAAACCAGGTTGGAAGAGACCTTCAAGATCATCGTGTCCAACCCATCAACCAATCCAACCCACCCAAACAGCTAACCCATGGCACCAAGCACCCCATCAAGTCTCCTCCTGAACACCTCCAATGACGGCGACTCCACCACCTCCCTGGGCAGCCCATTCCAATGGGCAAGCACTCTCTCTGTATAGAACTTCTTCCTAACATCCAACCTGAACCTCCCCTGGTTCATCAAATGTCTCATCAAATGCCTCATCAAATGCCTCATCAAATGTCTTAGGGTAGCCTAGATACCACATGTAGCATATATCTCAACCACTTACCACAGGATAGGATGAATCTCTAATTGGAAAAGGAGTCTTGCTCTTCTCACTAGGATCCTAGATGATTTAAACTTGATACATCATATTTAAGATGGTTGAACTTAGCCACAGCAAACCCTACTGCTATTTACAGAGAATTAATAAACTATTTTCTTAAACTGAAGTGACTCTCCACACATTTTAGCCTCTATAAGGAATGTGTGAGTGTGTCTTTGCATACTACATGGTGTGACCAAACCCACCTTCCTTGAAGTCATTCAGGTGGCAACAATGACCAAAGAATTTTGGTCATTCACACTCCATTCAGATTTCTGAGGGATAAATTTTATGCCCCATTTCTTTTGCTCTGTTTATTTAAGAGCAAGCTACTAGGATTTAAAGATGAACATTTTTCCAAGTGGGCTTGTTACAGATCAGCTCTTTAATTACACCTACTAAAGAAGTAATGCACAGTGATACCCTGAATTTGTCCCTAATTAAAAATACTGTACTTAAAGCTTGCATCATTCCCTTCTGCTGAAATCTTTAATCAGGAGATAGATAAGGCTCTGGAGCTGTGATTAATAATAGGACCAAGTGCTCTGCAGCTGAAAATGCCAGGGTATGAAATTTCTTTGAGTCACCTGCTGTCCCCATCTAATAGAGATCCTGGCAATGTTACTTATGCAATAGTACAGAATAATTGAGGCATAAAGTTACAAGTCCCAAATGAGAAAAATGATACTAATTCACCAGAAGACAGGTCTGATGTGGATGTGGGCACTAATGTAATAAACAAGATACCTTTGTAATTGCATCATTAAATAAAATAAATGACTTTCTTCTAAGTATTACCCGTGAAATCTAATGCACAGGTAAGATGCACTGAAAACCCAACAAATCAAAGTCCATGGGAGCTTGGGAAAAAGCAGAGGTAACTATTCTAAACAAAACCCACTCAGATATGACAGTCTTGAAAGTAAGATGAATTTTAGAAGTAACAAATTATGCCAAGAAGAAAAAGGTGTCAGGTTCTTTTACTAAACACTCTGGTTTTTAATCATACAAAGACACAAATCAGACATAATCCAAAGCTCATAGAATCACAGAACTGTTTTGTCATTTATCTGAGCCACATTTTCTCTAGGCTGGTTTGAGATCAGCTGGTGGCAGAACAGATTCACAATTCTCACTAGCTGTGAACAGTTCAAACTACAATATCAGGAAGAAGGTACCTTCCTGGATTTGGGGGTACAATCATCTCTTCTTGAAGAGAACTGTGTCATATAATCAAACACCTTGGCTATTTTACTGTACTTAACATGAAGAGAAATTTTTACTTCAGTGCATAAAGGAATGAAAAGTGTTAAGAACTAATTCCACAATAGGTCTCAAATACCAGTAAAACCATATGGGTAGCACAGGGGCCAGAAGAATTAAGAACTGGAGAGGGAAGCTCAAGACATTTTTCTTGCAATGTTTGTTACAATGATGTATTTAGAAGCACATACTGAAGGCAACATTTGCATCGGTACTCTGTTCCCTGCTACTGCCAGCTGATCAGGGTCCAACTGAACCCTAGTCAGATGGTCTTCTTGAGACAGACCTAATTCAAGTTTAGCATGAATTTATTCATGAGCATGTTATAATTGTTTATTCTTGCAATGTTATTGATCTTAGGGATAAACAGTTCCTCTCATCTTTTCTTTTCCAATGCCACCATGATGTATAGAGCCAATCCTAGCTATTAGTGGCTCTGCTGAAGTGCCAGGCACAGGAGCTCTATTTATGGGATTTTACTCTGGAAAGAAAACATTAATTTCCATGCTGGGACTTTATCTGTGCACTGCCAGTATTTCCATTAACTGAACTTGCCCATAAGCAGCCAGCTAGCACATTTCAGTGCTAAGCTGCAAACTGCAGTAGGTATAAATGTATTTCTTCAAGTAACATTTCCCCTCTCCACATGATGTCGGTAGCTCTGTTAAGCTCTGCTCTTACTTCAACTCACTCTTGTTGCTCAGAATGACATATAGCACTCTAACTGAAGTCCCCACAGTATCTGGTACAACAGCAGTAGTCCCTCCTTAGCACTAGAAATATCTTGCCTACCACATCCTATGGCAACATGAATCACGATCCTGTACATTAATAATTTATTCCCACCCTGAAATGTACAAGATTTTTTTCTTTCTTACTTTCAGCTGATGTGACATCATTTTACAGTGGAAATTATTAATCCTTACATGAATAACCTGGTGATTGCTGTTAGGAAATGCATTTGCTGCTTTACTAACATGGGTAAAACTATTCTCCCTGAGTGATATCCTTTTCTCCCTCTGAACTTCCAACACCTCCTGACTGTGCACCAAGGTAAAATAATGTATTATGAAAATGCTAAATCAGATTAGTCCCAGTTTGTAGTGCCAATTCAAATCCAGCAGCTACTGATCATATCTCAACATCTCCTCTTAAATCAGTGTCTTACCCACTTTTAAATGTCTTCTGTAATCTCTAGCTTTTTCAAATTAAGTATTCACTTTCCATGTGATAATACATCAAAGAGCTTACTGATTTTTACATGCATCCCATCAGCTTAATTTCCTTATCTCAAAATGCTTGAATGTTATCGTAAAAATAAATACTGTTATAGCTGAGTTGGCAGTTGGATGTTGCTCACTAAAAATAGATTACATTGAAAAAGACAGATAACATGATTGTCACCTATAGTTTCCAGGGAATGATTCCACTATCGAATGGTATGCAAATTAAGCACTTCTGGATGTCACCCCAGAAGCAGCTATAAGGATAAGGTGTAGCAGTGGCCCTAGTAGTCACATGATGATTGATGATCTTTGGTGTCTTTTTCCAGTTGTGGTGATTCTGTCAGCAATGTAGCCTTGTGGACAAGAAGGCCAATGGCATTCTGGAGTGCACCCAGCAGTTTGAGGAAGGTTCTCCTCCCCCTTTATTCTGCACTGGTGAGGCCACATCTAGAATACTGTGCCCAGTTCTGTGATCTCTAGTTCAACACATACAGGGGCTTGCTGGAGAGGATACAGAAAAGGGCTACAAAGATGAATAGGGAACTAGAACATTGAGTACTGTGTCCAGTTCTGGGCCTTTCAGTTTAGGAAAGACATTTAGCTGCTGGAATGTGTCCAGAGAAGGGCAACAAAGCTGGGGAGGGGTTTGGAGCACAAGCCCTATGAGGAAAGGCTGAGGGAGCTCGGGTTGCTTAGCGGAGAAGCGGAGGCTCAGAGAAGAGCTTATTGCTGTCTACAACTACCTGAAGGGAGGTTGTAGCCAGGTGGGGGTTGGTCTCTTCTCCCAGGCAACCAGCACCAGAGCAAGAGGATACAGTCTCAAGCTGTGCCAGGGGAGGTTTAAGCTGGATGTCAGGAAGAAATTCTTCATGGAAAGAGAGATTGGCCATTGGAATGTGCTGCCCAGGGAGGTGGTGGAGTCACCATCACTGGAAATGTTTAAAAAGAGACTGGAAGAGGCAGTTAGGGCCATGGTTTAGTTGATTAGATGGTGTTGGGTGATGGGTTGGACTCAAAGATCTTGAAGGTCTTTTCCAACCTGGTTAATTCTGTATTTTGTATCTCCCCTATAGGGAAAGATAGAAGACTGAAGGGACATCTCATAAATGCTTATAAATACTTAAAAGATTGATGTTAGGAGGAGGGGACTAGTCTTTTTTCAGTGGCACCCAGTGACAGGACAAGGGCTAACAGGCACAAACTCAATCATAAAAAGTTCCATCTAAACATAGGGAGGAATTTCTTTAATTTAAGAGTGACTGGAACATGCTGTCCAGAGAGGTGGTAGAGTTTCCATGTCTGGAGACATTCAAAACTTGCATGGACATGTTCCTCTGTGACCTTTAGAAGAACCTTGGCAGGGGTTTTAGACCTGATAATCTCTGGAAGTCCCTTCCAACCCTTAGCATTCTGTGATTCTGTGATTCTTTGACTCTGTAATTCTGTGTGATTCTGTGATAGCACTAGCAAGGGGTGCAATCTTTGCTCATACTCCTCATGACTCCTGGGAAGATAGATGAATGGAAAATTACAGTGAAAGCAGTTGCAGACAAATAAAGAGATAATTTGTGACTTCATCAGCAGAAAATGAAGTGTTATTGAAAAAAGGTGTGTGTATATATATAATTTTCTTGGTGTTGCAGTGTAATAACTCTCATGTTGTTTTGGCTTAGGTGGAATTTTACTTGAAATGCATGTTTTAAAGACCATGGATTTGTAAAAGCCTCATGAAATGCATAATACAATGTGCACTTATATTAAGTGTTGCTAATCATGCTAGTGGTAGTTCTCACAGGCCGGGAAACAGAAGGGCTCTGTAACAGCAGGCGTTGTCCAAATACTGTCAGGATAGTCACTGAAATGGGTGAAACCAGCAGAGTGGGAAGAATCAGCTTGGTGTGTGGGACAACAAAGTGGAACGTCACTTCCTTGCCCAGTACTGGTATAAGTCATAATGCCATGTCAGAGAACAAACCAAGCACTGTGGATCCCCTTGACACTCTCTGTTTTGTGTGAAGCCATGTAGGTCTCAGATCTGAGGTGGGACATGTGGACCTGCCTGCCATAACATGCCCATCTGTTTTCTACTGTCTCTCACTGCCAGGCTGCTAAGGCTCTGTCAGTCACTTACAAAGTGTCCTGCCCATCCAGGCAAGAAATAATCAGAAAAGAGGAATTACATGAATGTTTCTCCCAGACCTTGCTTATAACTTTTAATAAGAAGTGAGTTTTACGTAAGCAAATTTATTTCTGTTTCTTCACTTGTATTTTCATTGTGAGGCTTAAATCAATGCCAGATTAAAGGCTGAAAATATTCTACTCAATAGTTATTACTTCTATTTTATTTCTCTCTTTTTTTTCTTTTAATGCAGTGAGCTTAAATACATAGCTTAGTGACAAATTTGGGCCATTTTTAGGTCTTTAAAGTGCTTTCAAAGTGCAGTAAATCTGTAAATGGCTGTGATCAGAAATTCACATCAGAAGTCCTCTTAGGAAAACCACCAAACCAAACAAAACCCAAACACACCCACACACACACCCTCCCACCCCACAAAACAAACCAAAACAAAACAAAAACCCCAAACCAAAAGTCAACCAATAACTAAACCTCCAAACAGTCTATTTGCCAGGAAAAGAAATTCTAGCAAAACAACCTCTGATCTTTATTGCAGAAAGTGAAATATTATGCTGCAAAATCTCCTTAATTATAACAGCTTGTGCTTCAATTTAGGCAAGGAAAAAAGTATTGATGGATTCAGGAACATTCATCATTGCTCAATAAGGAATTAATCAGGTTATGAAATGTCAATCTACAGCAGTACAGGTCATGGATAAGCAAGAAATGGACATAATCAGAGGGAGGTTTTCCACAATGCCTCCAGTATTTAGGTTAAGATTAGTTGTGGTATCTTATGGATGCTTCTCTTTTTCTGCCTCTGATTCTCTCCTTTGACTCAACCAAACCTTACTGACTGAACCTCTCTGACCCTGAATGATGTTTGCACTCCTGAATCCCTGGGGTATTACTTCAGAGAAGAGTGGTGCATTGGAGGGATACAAAGGTGAGGGAGCTCTTCTGCACCAGAGAAAATCCTGAGCTGCTCCTCTTACTCACATTTTCTCAAGCACCTCTGCATGGTAACACATTACAGGATGCAGGCATTTCCTTAGAAGGATTATTAAAGTTACTTAAGTCTTCCTACATTAAAAACTTTGTCTCCTAAATCCCAAACAAAACTCAGAAAAATGTATTGCCCTTCAAGACAAAGCCTTAGCATCACCCACACAATATTTCATGTCTTTTTTAATTTCAATTTATAACATTGTCTTTATCTTTTGTTCCTCCATTACATGTCAGGACTCAGGCATCAAGAGAGTGGGCATTTCCTGACAAAGGCAAATCCTGACATTTCAGTGACACTACGAGAGGCTGGGGAGCTGAAACTCATAGGAGTTTTCTTGGAAAGCTTAGCCACAGATTTCAGTCAGGAGCTAGGCTGAAGTTTGGCTAGTTAAAAATTCCCCCAGTATGTGCAGGACTGTATTTTGTCTGACTTAGATCAGATCATAGTTTATCCTAAGATTCTTAAGGCTCAATTAGACAAAACAAAAAATTAATTAAAATCCCATTACTGATGGAATGGAATTACTAATTCCATTACTAATATCTGCTTTCTAAAAGGAAGAGGAAAAACACTCCGGTTTTGTTCGATCTTAGTTTTGCACATTAACTTAGTCCAACCTGAATTAGCTGTTGTTTTTTCCTAAACAATGTGTCATCTCGTCGCACCTCCTCCAAGGACATTAGGGTACAATCGTAACAACATGATGAACCACAGAAAGTGCATCTTTGGTTTGGACAGAAAATAATCACAAAAAGCTTTTCCGCTGGACACATGCAGCACCTTTCATCAACCGAAATTGAATTTCCAGTGTCCAAATCACAGACCAAATATCCAAGTGTGCCTCCAAATACATATTAAATATTTTTCTAAAACAATAAAAGGCTTTTTTTTTTTCCCCTCCAGAAAAGAAGCTAAACATCCCAGGATTTGACACTGCAGTTGGCAGAGCTGAGATAAAACAAGTTGTTTGTAATGAGAAATCTGTCTGTTCTAATATAATTCTGTATTACTCACTTAACAAATTAATAACCTCACAGCAATTGAACTCTCCATAATGAATATGCAAGTATTGGAGAAACTAAGCAATTTAATTCTAGTTTTAATACATGCATTCTTTCACTTTGTTTTTTTTTTTCCCCCTCTCCATTTTTTAATACTGAACTTAGTCCTGTCAGGAATGTTTTATTTCTCTGCTTGTTTGCTTCCCTGACTTATGGGAAGTGGATTTCCCTTATAAACTTGCTATGTTCCCTGAAGATACAGTACAGATAACGTCAACAAAAGACTCTCCAAGTGTTCATCGAACTAGAAAGCAAGATCTCATACCTTAAAAATACTGTTGTTGGAGTGTAAACTCCTGGGTGACTACAGAAGGTTAAGTAATGTGAGAGAGACTGTCAGTTCTACAGGGGCTTTGCTTTCAGTACCTGTGAGTTTTACTCACAGACCACAATAACTCATTTAAGGTCAGATGATTTCCTTCACATTTCCTTCACATTTTAGCCTCTGAAAGAGCAGAAAGCAGTAAAAAGTCACACAAATGAAGATCTGCTGTGCTTTGCATTATGGTATGAAATCCTATGTCTGGGAGAGAAAACGCTGACAGATAAAGCTACACTGCATGCTTTTCTTGTCTCTTTTCCTTTCTCCCTCCCTCCCTCCCTCCCTCCCTCCTTCCCTCCCTCCCTCCCTCCCTCCCTCCCTCCTTCCCTCCCTCCCTCCCTCCCTCCCTCCCTTCCTTCCTTCCTTCCTTCCTTCCTTCCTTCCTTCCTTCCTTCCTTCCTTCCTTCCTTCCTTCCTTCCTTCCTTCCTTCCTTCCTTCCTTCCTTCCTTCCTTCCTTCCTTCCTTCCTTCCTTCCTTCCTTCCTTCCTTCCTTCCTTTTCTTTCTTTCCTTTTTTCTGCCCTTCTCTCTTTTCTGTTCTTCTCTTTGTCCTTCTCTTCATATGACAGATGCTTATACTTGATTAGATGACCTCCATTTCAAATGTCAGGGATATAATAGGAACCTAGACACCCCACTACAGACACTGCCACTATAAGCACCTAAATTTAGGTCAGATATGCCCTATTCACCATGATTTTTCTGACGACTGCTGCAAGATATGGTAGGTTGGAGCTGTCCTGGCAACAGCCATCTTTGTGACCCTTCTAGCCTGTAGGCACATTCACGTGGAAATCTCTTCCCTGTAGACCAGAAAAGTATCTGTGTTTGATGATCGATTCTGCAATCATTAAACTCTTACCTCTTAAAATGTGCTGTGGAAGAGCCCCGAGCACCCATGCCTGTTACATGCTCTGCAGATCATGAATGCAGCACCTTTCCTTGAAAAGCAGAGCAAGATTTCTCCCATTGCCTGATATCAAGTGGTTATGGAGTACTGGAAAGAAGTTATGAATACGTGACAATGCCTGCCTGCTCCCCTCATAGAGTAATTTGAAATGTGCAACTTTGCTTGCAGAATGTTGTCTTTCCATCCCCTCTTGCCAATTACTGAGTTAAGTGGTGCATGGAGCCTTTTAAAGACCAGAATTATATTCTAAAGAGTAAGAGAATGTGAATCAAAAATGCTCATTATATATTCTCCTAACTTAGATGGTGTCCTCCACAGTAGGCTGCAGCTACTGGTTATTACACACTTTTTTTCATTCTGTTAGAAACAAGAATAAAAAGGCTCTGAGCCAAAAACCGGAAATATCCAACAAGCAATTATAAAACCCCATTAGGAAATAGCTGCTGGTTGATTCTGCTTATTATAGCAACTCCTAATAACAACAATGTACTTCTAAAGTCAATTTGGGCACCTTGCACTGGATGATGATGGTGTTTAAAAACACATTTTGGAATTTTCCAGGATGCCTTTCGTTCTTGGATGCAGCCACGGAACATCCTCCTGAATTAACATCCCTGTTTCACTTTTATAGCTATTATAGATGTATGGAGAGATTTAATTCTACCAAAATAGAACCTACCTATGTATCTGTTCTAAATATATATGAAGTAAGTTTTTCTGCATTAGATCATCTTTTGGGAGAGATATACTTTCACTTTACACTGAGCAGTAGAGTCAGTGATCTATTATTGATCATGGCACAGAGAGCAGAAGTTTAACACACTAGTTCTGCAGTTCTGCTACAGACAGCTCATTGACTAATTGCTTAAAGCTACACTATTAAAAAAGTCTGCTAATATACAGTCCTTATAAGAATTAAATAATCTCATGAAGATTCTGAGCTGGAGGAAACAGTCATACCTCCCACAGACTTCAAAGGCTGCTTCATGTTCCTGAACTAGACATACCTTTTTTATCTCTCTGGTATGCATTTAATCCTGTCTCATCTTCTCTGTAGCTTTAGCTGAGACCAAACAACAGAAAATCAGCATATTAAAAACATGTAATTTGTGCTGGCAGTCCCTGAGATATGTTTGGGGTAGGTCAGTAGACATGTTCCTATTGAAGATGAGGAAATTGAGAAAGCTAACAAAGAATTTCTTTTCCCATCAGCTCCTTCTTTTGTCTTGTTCTTACTAATAGCCAGCCACGGGTGAAGCTACTCTATTGAGCTATTTCTAATCTTTAAGGCAGAATAATCTGTGGCAGAAGATAAAGATGTGTGTGCGTGAGTATAAATGACACCATTTTGAGATTTTCCTCTGGAAAGCAAAAGGAAGAAACAGCATGGCAAAGATCAGCTTGCAGAAATGGTCCTGATGAGCAGAAGTGGAGCTACTAAAACAGACACAGCTATCATCATCTGGTTTGTTGTAGGGGGTTGTGTTTGGGGTCTTTTTTCAGCTGGTTTGGGACTTTTTTCCCAGCTAGGGCTATAAGGAAACATAGGACTCGAAGTCTCCAGATGTACTGTTATCTAAAGCACCTGATGAGTTTACAGCAAAAATACACAGGTAGCCCTGAGCTAAAATGTTCCTCTCTCTCCAGAAGAAAAACCTTTATTTTGTGTTGCCCTGTGATTTCCCTTGAAAAGGGTGTTCCTTGAAGACTTTACTCCCCCATGGGTCTGAAACATCAGCCCCTTTAAAGGAACAAGAAAGACTAAGTTGAGTAATGTATGGGGGAATAAATGAGAGTTGAGTAATGATCCTAGTTCATGCAAAGCTCCTAAAAATATCCTGAGGAGCTCTGCTTCAACTACCAGGAGGTCCTTGTACTGGCTTTACATTCAGCTGTTAAAGCTGTGGACCCAAGCAAGCCTCTTCATCCCCACATTTATAGGCTCATGTATTTAAATTTGATCCCACGTCTCATTAGCTTCAAGCTAATGAACATAATTTAAGGTCTTGGAAAACTTATTTACACTGCATTATTTGTAATTGCTGATAAATCCCTTGAAAAGGGACATCTGTTCCATATGCCCGGTGGGAATCAGAAAGTAACATACTCTATACGTAGGTAAATCACAGGATATTAATAGATCTCAAGAAAGAACTGGCTGTTGAGGGATGGGGTGGAGGGAAAGAGTGGGCTGGTGAGATACAAGAACTTAACCATGAAAACTTAGAAACCATCACTAATTGCTACTTCATGGGCTCAGCTGTTGCACACATCACCTCCTTTTCTGCCCCTTCAAGACATGGCATGTGAATTACTAGGCAGGCTCTGAAATGAAACAGAAGCTGACTCCAGCTCTTGGCAAGAGACTCAGGCGGGGTAAGCAAAGCACTGGTCTTGCAGGACAACTGGGCCAAGGTAGGGGTTGTATCTGGGAAGTAAGGCAAGGCAGGAAGGTGGCTACTTGCATTGCTGTTTTTCATTGGACATAAAGTGGTGTGGAGACTCCTTGAGTCTGATGCTATCTACAGGCTTTCTAGATACTCTATATAGCGAAAGCATAGAGATTTTGAGAGGGACAGAGAAGAGGATATAAAGCTATACCAGCATGACCAAGCTTGTCAGTTCTCCCCCACAGGCCCAGGTCTTTACCCTCTCCAATGCAAAAAACCTATCCTGGCACCACCTTACCAATGAAGACTAGAAATGTACCCCATCCCATGCTGCCATGAAGATCAGAGACTGCTCCACAGTTAATGCTCTACCTTCAACATGTGGAAAGTATTCTTGCCACCACTTCTAACATTTTTAAATTCCCAGTGCTTCAGGAACCCTTTAATTTGTCCATGTGAGCCCACCAACACCACTTCACAACACAATTCTACATCCTCCATCAGAAATATCCCCCTTTTCCACCCAGCAATGGGGGGAGTTTCTTCAGTTAAAGCTTGACAAACAGCTTGTTGAAATATCCCTGTTCAAAATTTAGTGCTGGGTGCAGCATTTGCAGTTCTGGTTCATGCTTTATTGTGTTGTTTTGACTGGACTTTTAATTTTCCTTAATACATATTTCCAAGCCCTCCAATGTCTAAATTGTATGCACCACCCAGGATGATGTGAGTAGATGATCAGTGTGTCAATGTCATTCTGGAGCCATTTACCATCAGGAAAGAAAAATGCATCAATACAACACAAACCCAACAACCAGCTTTTAGTGTCTTGCTCTGTGGCAATCAATCCTTTTACACTCTGAATATATATATATGAAGATTTAATATTCTCCATCTGTTAAAACTCCAGAGCTGCAGGAGAAGGCACCTATACTTCATACTGAAACAGTAACAAACCTTCTTCTTCTCAGCTCTACAAAAAGAAAAAAAAGAAAGAAAATCCAGGGTGGAAAAAAAGAAAAGAAAAAAAGCAACACCTAAAAAACACACACCATCACCCAAAGGGGATCCTGTGACTAAGTGTGTGTTATTCTCATGAAAGCCAAAGGCATAGGGCTATTAGTGTACACTTGAGATCACTTAGAGAAGCCCATGGGGACACGCTCCAGTATTAGTGCCAAAGTAACACAGAAAGAAACTATGCCTCTGAATACCCTGAAGGGATGAGAAAAAAAAATGTTTAATAAATGAGTTCTTTCCAGAGGTCAAATATTAACGATTTGTGTGTGTGTGTGTGTGTGTTTTCTGTTGAAATTTCATTTTCTCTGTTCCAGCCCAGACAGGGAAAAAAAAAATATCAGGAGGCGAAACTTTGATTAAAATAAACGAATCAACACAGAGCTGCATGCCCTGGTAAAGCTAACGCAGGAGATTATAGAGTGAGACAGCTGCAATATTAATAAGGTGAAGAAGAGGGAATAAAAGTGATAGAAACCTCCAGACTGATTTTATTTGGCTTGATCGTTCCTGCATTATCTCTAGTAAAGAAACCAGGGGAGCTGGACAAGGGTTGATCTCTATTGTTCCGGAGATTATTATTATTATTTTCTGATCCTCTAGAGACAGAGAATGGGGTGGGGGGGAAAGAAATTAAAAACTAATCGAAGGAGAACAAGAGAAAAATATGGGAACAGGCAGTATAAAAGTGAGGTCAGAAAGAAACAAAGGAAGGCTGCAGTCTGGAGATAATCAGGATGACAGGCGCACAGCAGAGAAGAGAAGAGAAGGATGCTGCATCTGAGAAGACTGACTTTACAAGAGCTCATCTCATAGAATCATAGAGTAGTAGGGGTAGGAGTAGATATCTGAAGATCACCAAGTCCAAATGCCTCACCAGAGAAGGATCACCTAAAGCAGATCGCATAGGAACACATCCAGGCAGGCCCTGAAAACGTCCAGAGACGGAGACTCCACCACCTCTCTGGGCAGCTTGTTCAGTGCTCTGCCACCCTCAGAGTAAAAAAGTTCCTTGTCATGTTTAGATGTAAGGATTCTTGAGAAATCCTCCCTCTACTTGGTACAGCTTTGTTCATGTTAAGTTACAGCTACAAGATTTGTGGCTGCAGAGGTCTGACTGGCAAGGTCTCCTTGTACCCTTGGCACTGCTTGGCAATTTGTAATAATGAGATTCATTAGTACTATATGCTCTGCTGGAAAGGTTTAACTGGAGCCACACAAATGACTATTTACTTAGGTAGCACTTCATTAGCTGCTCCTGCCCTGCTGTGTAATACGGTATAAATTACTAGCTGGTGTTGCCAGCATCACACCCAAACTGGCTGTCTTGTTCATTGTGCCACTGTGCTGGTGACCAACTAAGAGGATTCTGCTTCTAAGCTGAAAAGATACCACACCTGGCCAGAACAAAAAATATCCTAAAGTCTGTAATATTGCAATTTTCAAGCACAAAACTTCTGGCAGGTCCTGGAGAGCAAATTAAACTTTCTATGTATGACATGAAATTTTTCACAAGCCTCATGAATCAACAGCACTCACTAAACGCAACTGCCCTTCACAGCCCCTCATCCCTTCATCCCTTCAGGTTTTGTCCATTTCCTTTGTGGAGATTCCTCTCAACAGCAGTAAGATCTCAGATGCTGAGAGCAGGAAGAAACAGGGCAGGTAAGTTGCTCTTTAGTTTGCAAAAGTCTGAGACCCAGAGCTTGGACTTGTGCTGTTAGAGGGACTTGGGAGACAAATCTATTTGATGGTGGGGAGCAGAGACAGGTGACAACATCCCTTTGTTTCTCTGTTCCTCTAGTCTTAGCTGCTCAGCTTCAAAAGAGGCCAGTCCCAGATGTTGCAGCTACAATCATGCTACAGTCATGCTCTGATACACAATGACCTATTTTATACCAACAGGTTAAAACTGAATGTCAAGACATGTCCTTCTCTGATGAAATGCAGCTGTCCCTATGTGTATAGCTAATGCTGTGTGGTGCCCTCATGTGAAGCGTGGCACATTTCTTGTCATTTAAACTGCAAGAAAAAGCATAGGAAGGAGGGGGTCTTTACATGAAGACTTGGGCTAAGACAAGTAGAAACTCCAGTTCTTGCAAATTGCTCTCTGTGGAATTTCTAATGCCCAATATCACACAGTCTTTTGAAACTACTGAAACATGAAGACACAATCACAGCTTTGATTGTGTATAAAACCTATGGAATACAGGTGAAAATTTTCAGCAGGCAGCAGTCTTCTCTTACTTGAATCCACAAGGAGACCCTTTCTGAAGAGGTAGCAGTCTGGTAGACATACAGCTACAAGACCTGCAGTCCTCATGGGCTTGTCAGCAGGGTCCACGGGTAAGTTATATGTGCTCCAGCAATGCATGGATCCATTAACCTTTACATGAGGGCACAATCAGAGGGGGCTGTGAAATCCTGATGTGTATTGAGTGATTTTCCTCACAGCACCAGCTAATCACCCCTGCTATATACATAACTACTCAAGCATAGGACTCAAACATTTCCTGAGGCTCTTGCATCCCAATAGCAATTTTGCTTTAGACTGATTAGCTGGATGAGAGGAGACCACAGGACAGCCACAACCTGTCACATAACTCTCTAGACTGCTTCACTTAGCTCTCAAGATCTGTATTTCTGTGCTATTTACACAGGATCTTTGTGACTGTTTCTGAGTGCTGTATAGTCACTGACAATCTTAATTTCACAAGGGACAGAACTGACTCATGGCAACCTAAATCCTATCTTAAAGACTCAGGCAACTGTGAAGATCTGGTGTAGCATATTCAAAGCCCCAAAGCAGGAAAGTGGCAAAACACTTTTAAAAGCTGTGGGAAGCTGGTCCCTATTAGTTATCTTCTAAATGTGTGCTCCTCTGGCTTTACATTTGTTGGCTTCTCCCAGTAATAGTGTGGCCAGCAAGACTAGGGACCATGCCCATATACTCATCACTAGTCAGGCCACACCTCAAGTACTGGGTTCAGTTTTGGGCCCTTCACTACAAGAAAGACATTTAGGTGATACAGCAGTTCTAGAGAAGGGCGGAAAAGCTGGTGAAGGGTCTAGAGAAAAAGCCTTGTGAGCAGCAGCTGGGGTTGTTTAGTCTGGAGAAAAGGAGGCTGAAGGGAGACCTGGCTCCCTACTACTTGCTGAAAGGGTGTTGGAACAAGGTGGGGGGCAGTCTTTTCTCATAAGTAAAACAATAGGACAAGAAGAAATGTCCTCAAGTTGCACCAGGGGAGCTTTAGGTTGAATATTGGGGGAAAACCAATTCCAAACCCTGGAACGGGCTGCCCTCGTGGTCTCCATCGGTAAGTGGTGGAGTCACCATGCCTGGAGGGATTGAAAAGCCACGTAAATGTAGTGCTGAGGGACATAGCCTAATGGTAACCCAGCAATGCTGGGTTAACAGTTGGACTTGATGACCTTAAAGGTCTCTTTCAACCAAAACTATTCTATGATTATATGATTCTATGTATGCCTCAAAACTGCAAAGTATCAAATGATTTAACGATATAACAGCAGAGCATCTCACTAAGCGCTGCACCCCTTGAAAGCCTTCCTACATTTGGTAAGCCATCTTTTCTCACTTCTCTTTCTTGTCTTTCAAAAATATGTCCCAAGATTCCCTATTTAGTCAAACCACTGCTACATGCACAGTCTTGTATGCAAATTATTTTGTTTATTTTTATGATGTATGCAAATGAAGTCTTTACTCTGAACATTCTTTATGATGCTATAAATGTAAGAATAGATCTTGAATTAGCCCTTTTCATTGTCTGAGTGGCACTAAAACCAGCTGAGGGATTCAGAGGCTTAAATGTGTAAGCAGTTGGATATAAAACAACTTTAATATCTTGTAAAAATTAAGGGTCTGGACTGAGGTGTTTGGGTATTAAACTAAGATCTCTAAGAAGTTAGAAAAACTGCATGTTTTTCAGAATTAAACAAAGATTAAGACAGGAAATCACTGAGTCAAGCAACCTGTGGTTTAACAACCTCTTTCTTTCTAGTATTCCATTTCCTATATTAACTAGGAATTTCTAATGGCGGCTAAAGGTGGCAATTACCTATTTCAGCAGGAACTGAGTAGCGTGGATGATATTGTATCACTTTTGTTCTGCCTTACACACTCCATTTGCTGTATTTTCACATGCTTAGCGTGTACCTTAGGATTACATGGCAGATACTACATCAGACAACCTCCACTTTTACACAATTAGGAAAAAAAGGAGGGAGATGCAAAAGTAGGGAGGAATCAGAAATAGGGAAAAACTGGAAGAACAGGGGTGAGTGAGGGGAGATCACAGACAAGGACTGCCCGAGAAAGGGGAGCAGTCAACACATGCTTGACTTTACCTCTAATTCTGCGTTACCCAGGCTGATGCTGAAATGCACTTTCCCTCCCCTGAAATGCACTTTCCCTCCCCCCTCGCTCAACTTGACTGTCCTCTTTGTGGAAAGATGGCAATTAAATCCTAGCCTTATCCCACACAGAAGGACATATATTTCTGCTGTTGGGACAGTGGAGTACAAAGAAAGAGGCTCTGAGGAGAAAAATCCCAAGTTGCAGTACCAGATGAATAAGCCACATATTCTTTCCAGCAGATTCTATAGACTTAACAAGCTCTTCTTTGGTGAGTGGAGAAAATGATGTTGAAGATGCAAGTAGTTGCACAGTGTCATTTTCCATGGTTTGCAAAAATAATTGCTTTTCTGTAGTGCCCAGTGATAGGACAAGGAACAATGGGTACAAGCTAGAGCACAGGAGGGTCCAGCTCAACACCAACAGACACGTCTTTACAGTGAGAGCGATGAAGCATTGGAACAGGCTGCTCAGAGAGGTTGTGGAGTCTCCTTCTCTGGAGAATTTCAAAACCTTCCTGGAAGTGTTCCTGCCTGCAGCCTGCCCTGGGTGATTCTGCTTTGGCAGGGGAGTTGCACCTGATGATCTCTGGAGGTCCTTTCTACCCCCTAACATTCTGTGATTCTGTGTGATTTATAGATATGGATAACTATTTTCTCATACTCTACTGATTCACAGTGGAAATGCAAAAGTTATTCCATTCAAAACTACTCATACATTCACAGACCCTTAAGAGTACTGTTGATGGTTATTTTCATAATATAAAATCACAGAATCATAGTTATTCCAGTTAGAAAAGACCTCTAAGATCATTTAGTCCAACTATCAACCTAACAACACCTTGGCCATTAAACCATTCCCTGAAGTGCCATGTCAACACATTTTTTTAACACCTCCAGGAAGCATTTTTACACCTAGTAACATGACAAAACCAAGAAACTCACTCCCCTAACTTTCTAGAGCAATAACAAGTCTACTGTAACACTGTACCACCGGTCTTTTTCATGAACACAATACACCAAAAAAAAATAGCCTAACATATGTAGCAAAGAAGAGGAGAGATGAAATGAATCTTTTTATACAAACATTTTTCTCAAATTGTTTGAAGTAGCCAGGAAAGCTCTGTGAAGACAGAATTGATTGCCTGTGTTTAGGCTTTAACTACTCATACCAGCTGGGCTAAATCTGATGCTGGAACTGGAAAACTGCTTGCTGCGGGAACAGGTTTAGCACACAGTAAGAGGGAAGGTACAGAACAGTCTTGACAAGGGAAATAAGTTTAAGAGCTATATGAAAATGCTCGTGCTGACACAATGCCACAATGTCCCCCTATGTCACTTTGAAGGAGTAAATACAAACCAATGTTCCTCTGAGGAGAATTAATCTTCCTGCCAGACGTGCAGTTGGCAGAAATTTGCCTTTACATGTTGATAAAGTCTGAATGTGGTGCTGTAGGATCTAGTTTAAAAATAACAAATAAATAAATCCCAAGAAAATAATGCAATGCTTATGTACACAGTAGTTCTAAACCTTCCTGTCCCATTATGCCCAGTTTTTCATGTCTGCTTCTACTGTATCACAGCATTATAATTACCTAGAAAACCTGCCTTTTTTTTGAAGCACTCCATGCCATGATGCCTTCAGCCTCGATCAACAGAACTCAACATACTCCTGCTCATCTTCCCAAATAACAGCCTTTGTCCACTGATAGTCACTAGAAATTCACTGAGATTAATTTCAGTTTGATTGTGTAACTAGTTACAGCCACTTACTTCCTTAACCCAAGAGAAGAGATGAACATATCTCTGCTCACACAGTAGTTGCTTCTGAGGCCAGCCCTAGAGAAGGAGAACTCAATAATGTCCTGTCTACATTCATGCTGCTGGCCTTCAGGAAGCTGTTACTGTGCTCACATCCCATCCACACTGTACATACTACAGCATCCTGCCACGCAGGACAGAAATCCCACAGCACTGGTGAGTGAAGAGGCAAAAGATCTGCTGAGAAGATTCTCACGTGATAAGGCCCTAGAGGAAAGAAAGGCTTAAGAAAGCTGGTTACTATTCAAAGAACACCTCATATAAAATCAAGAGGTCTTCCATCCCAGTGAATAAGAAGTTAGATTAGGAAATTTTGTTTTGCTGATGAAGAATAAAAGCACAGTGAGGCAAAGCATCTTATTCAATAACTCTCTGTTCCAGGAACTGACCTGAGCTCAGATCTCGATTATCTCTGCAGTGACAAGGAATCTTTCTGCCATAGAACTCCACTCCCCTACAATGAACCACAAACCAAAACAAAACCTAAGATTTCTATGCAGCTAGACAGCCATTGCACCAGTGTGACCACAGAAAATAAGTGAAGAGTTTCCCTGCTGAACTACATCTCTGAGCTTCTAGTACTGCCGCCTTCAGTAGCCTACTTCATATTCTCAAATTCTTCAGTTCAGAGTCCAAATGTGGAGATTTCTGCCACTTCCACAATGGCAGTTGAAAGAGAAAAGAAAATGGCATTGTACAGAAAGCATGGGACTAAGAATAATGCTGAAAGTAGCACAATGCCATTACAGAATTTAATGAGATGCCCTCACCTTGAATATTGTGTTCAAGTTTGACTGTATTGCCTCAAAAATGAAATGAAATTAAATGAAATGCAATGAAATAAAATGCAATAGGTAGAAGGGGAGGAGGAGGCAGGAATAGGCAAAGAAAATGATCAGAAGCTTGGGAGGACTTGTGAACAATACAAGAGACAAAAGAAGATCAAGTCATTTCATTTTGAGCAAGAGTATGACAGAACTGTGATTGGGATATGGAAAGTTGGGCAAGTATGAGAATGAGAAGATGGAGAGGGGAAGGGAATCTGGGAGAGCTAAGACAACACAGCACTGTGAGAGAAGGACAAGGGACAGAAGAAGGATGGGTATTTTGTATCACAGATTGCTGAGTATGTTTTCTAAATTACAGCTTATGCTTTTGTTTTGTAGAGGTTTGAAAACCTCTTGTCTTTCTGCATTTTAAATAAGCAGATGAGACAGATGGAAGATGTTTTACAAGTGTGAATTCTTGTAAGAAAAGCCAAATGAAATTAATGGAATGAAAATAATGGTAGGGAAGAGAAGCATCTATCTAATGCACACGACTACATTGTTCACATACATCAATGATGGAAGTAAAGTTTTATTGCAAATAATAATATGGCATCATGAGACACACAATTAACCTGAAGACTTCTGGCCTCAAGGTCTCTCAGATTTCCTGCCAGGTTTTTGTAAGTATCAGTAAATCTGTCTTCCTAGGCCATCCAACTAAGTTCTATCTTTTGTTACTGTTACAGTATTTCAAGAATTTAAGGAAAGACCTCTCACACTACGGATCACCACATCTTAAAACACCCCATAAAGCTTTTAATATCTTCAGCCAAGGCCTACAGCAAGCTGCAGGGTACAGAGGGTTAAGAAAAGTCAGTGCATTGCTTCCCAAAAGAGGAGTTTGGAGACATTTAAGTGATTTCTAGGCTTTGTAGATGACAATTGGATCAGAAGTAAATGTTTCACCCTTAGTGCACACAGAAGAATAAAGCCTTGGTGCTGGGAGTGATCCCCATGTGGGAAATGTGGGAAAGCAGAACCAAGCCTTTGTGACAGACTCCTTGCTAATCCTGTGTTTTCATGTTCCTGCTGCTCCTGATCTCTGCTAATCAACATGCTGATTGTGTGGGCAATACTTTGGACATGACTGATATTTCAGCCCAAGGACTCAGGCTTGTTTCTGTTGTATGACCTCTGGAGTTTACCTGCACAACAATCACCCACTGACTATGAACCTGAACCTGTGCTAAGGTCATAATTAAAATAAGAATTTTCAGCCCTGAAAATAGCAAGTTATAGACAAAGTAGAGCAGTTCAAATGTCTCAAGATGTGCTTTGACATGTTGACATGACAGCCTTGACTGCTGTATGTCATATTGTCAGATGTCAACGGTGTGGCTGTCTTTCTCCTACAGTGCTAAATCTGTTTGCCAGTGGCACTTCAGGCTTTTCAGGTTGTGCTCACCCCCTGGGAAGACATTAGACTTACATCTTCCCTTCATCCCCCTTTCCCCAAGCTGGAACCAGTGACAAGAAAGCTGGAGCTGGGAAGAGGACACTGGGAGTTTAACAAACTGTTCTGCCACAGGACTCTATTATGACCATGTTTACACTGCTAAAAAGTGTCTGCTCTGTGATTTTAAATACATGGTAAGAGTAGCTGTATCCATCCTTTCTTGGACTGGCTCCTCTGAAATGGATCAGCAGGGTTCATATGCCATAGCATTGTGGCTCTGGACTTAGTAAAGTGTCCCTATAGCTCCAAGATAAAATTGCCAAGTTTTATCTGTTGGTTTTATTAATGGAATCATAGATTGTTTTGGTTGGAAAGGACCTCTAAGATCATTGAGTCCAACTATCAACCCAACAAGACCATGGGCATTATACCATGTCTTGAAGTGCAATGTTTACACTCTCATCAAAGCAGTTTGAAACAGATGAAAACTCTGATGCTGCCCACCAAAGTGTGGCATTATGGCACAACTGTATGAGAATGGATTATGTACCTTGACGTTGAAGGTGGACAGTCTAAGTCTAGTGGAGCGTTGGCTCTGAGTGGTGCAAGGAGTTAACTAAACCTGCTGTGTTTCCATGCAGATAGATGTGAGTTATCCCACACCCAGATTTCATTTTTGAGTGGACTAGTTGGTTCACTTCAAAAAGAGTGGACTGGTTTCATTGCTCAGGGAAAAAAAAAATGCCCCCAAAAAGGCAAAGAATTAATATTTATACAATGCAGATGATACAGGGACATAAAGAAGTGGGAATTATTTGACAATGTAGATATATCTGCTGTGGTTGGCTTTGTTTGTTCCTCCATCCTTTATCTCATACAGCTATTTACAATGCAAGCTTTCTGAAGCAGGAACAAATTCTCCCTGCGGATTTGAGTAATGCCTAGTATGAGAGGTCTGTGATCTCAGCTAAAAGTTACTGTCATATCAATTTCAACACTCCATCTTATAGATGGAAGAATCTCACAGAACATTATAATTTTAAATGGTTTACATAGAGTGGGATTGTTCTATCTACTCCTGCAATGCCGCAGTCTCTGGGGGAGAAGGTACTGGCCTATAAAGAGTACAGACACTGCATGAGGGAATTGGGATTGAGTAGTGATATCTTTCTCTCTCACACACAGAAACTTGTTCCTCAACTGCCTGCACTTAAAAGAATTTAAAATGCAGACAATAAAATAGATGCTAAGTAAGAAAACCAGCAGCCTGCAGAATAGGTTGCACACACTTTACAAAAAGCTATTGAGGGAGAAATATTGTCATAAATTGTGTTAAGTACAGTGTGTTGAGTCAGAAGCACTGTTTTGATGAAAACTACAATAGCAGTTTGAAGGCAAGCCATTTTCTGTCTTGTACAATGCCAAGCAGTCCATATGAGGTCTGCTTGATGGACTTGGCAGCAGCAACCACTGGTGTTTTACTCTCCCACAACCATTCCCCAGGAGGTGCTCCCTTGCTGGAAGAAATTTGGCCCAGTTTGAAGAAAGTAGATGTGAAAATCATACCTACTGAAAGAATCTTGGGGTCACTTTTTGATCTCATTCCTCCCAAATTAGAATCATACAATGATAGAATGGATTGGCTTGGAGTGGACACTTAAAGGTGCCTTCAAACCTCCCTGCAGTGAGCAGGGACATCTTCAACTAGATCAGGTTGCTCAGAGCCCCATCCAGCCTGACCTGGAATGTTTCTAGGGATGAGGCTTCTACTATCCCCCTGGTCAACCTGGGCCAGTATTACATCACCCTCATTGCAACAAATTTCTTCCTTTTATCCAGTCTAAATCTCCATATTTTAACCATCACCCCTTGTCCTGTCATAATAGACCTTGCAAAAAGTCTGTCCCCAGTCTTCTTATAGATGTCCTTTAAGTACCGAAAGGCTGCAATAAGGTCTCCTCAGAGCTTTCTCTTCTCCAGGGTGAACAACCCCATCTCTCTCAGCCTTTCTTCATATCAGAGCCTTTCTTCATTGCAGCCCTCTGATCACCTTTGTGACCCTTCTTTGGTCCTGCTCCAGCAGGTCCATGTCTTTCCTGTGCTAATGACCCCAGAGCTGGACACAATGCTCTGGGTCCTCCCTGGACTTTCTGGCCATGCTTCTTTTGATGCAGCTAAGGATGCAGTTGGCCTTCTGGTCTGCAAGCACACAACTTGCCCAGGTGTGGACCTGGCCTCTCTTGTGTTCACTTTATGGTTGCCTACTTCATGGCTATCTGTTTCGAGGTTACCAGAACAGACCAACTGGTGGGAATGCCAGCATCCATCCTTCCTCATGAATACAGTCAGTGACATAAATGCTCACCAGTTGGTTGCATTTAGAGCTTTCTGGGCTGGACCATTCTTCATAGCATGAAAGCAACACTTCCATGGCTTTGTAGAGAGGCAGACTTTTGCACACATAGGTAAAAAATAAATTAATAAAACAGCTGTCATAAACTGCCCTGAAAATGTACCAGCTCAGCCTCAAACTGGATTTGCTTCCCTGTGCTGCATTGATGATAAGGGAAAAATATTTAGAGTAATTTGCAGTTAAAAGGTAAGGAACTTAGCAAGCTCAGAGCTTCTTGAATACAGAGAGAATTGATTTTTCCCAAAAATAGCTGATGGGGAATTTCTCTGCCATTTATACAACTCTTGTGCCGGATGACTGCTTCTAGCCTGAAATCTGCTAAGGAAAGGGCAAATAGAAGTGTGACAAAATATGGCTCTGTTGTGTTGTTTCAGCAGTGTCAGCATCTAAGTGCAGCAACCATCACCTTATGGTTTATCCCCACATTTCAGTCTTCCCATTTTCCCTACTGCTGAATTTACTCTCAGACCAGAAGCAACTAGTCCCTTCCCGCATAGACAGTAGTGAGCTTCAAGGCGATCATTTAAACTTGTCTCCTCTGTACAGAGTATATGGATGTGGATCACACTGGGGGATGCTTCTAAAAGCAGGTCAGAAAAGGATACAGGGGGAAAAAAGGGGGGGAGGTGTTGGGGGTATGTGTTTGGAAGCTCTGACAGCAAGAAAGGTCATGTTGACTCAGGAGCTCCTAGCAGATTCCTGGATGGCACCTTCCTTCAATACTAAGCACATTATGGATTCAGCATGCTATTTTTGGAGGTCAGAAGCAAAAGATGAACTTAAACCAAGTATAACTGGATTTTTTTCCTTTGATTCTGATTCAAGAATAAGCTATGTTTAAACAAAATCTGATTTTGTACTACAGACTCCTTTTAGTCAACAATATTCTTGCCATCACATAAGTGACTGATTTTTCTTCATGACAAAACTAGGGCTGCTAGTCAGTTTTCTGTCCCTTTGCTGGGAGGAAGCTTTTACCCTGAAGTAACTGTCCAAACACATTTTGCATTGGGCCATAATCTTCATTCAGATTTGGGTTTTTTTTTTCCCTTTAACTGATAGATCAATACAGAGAATTCAGAAGCTGGTAAAAATAAATAAATGTGCAAGCAGGTTTCAGAATCATAATGCATAAGGCATGTGTTTGTCCCCTGAGCAGCAGACAGCCAGGATATAATTGGCAGATCTTTTTCTTCTTCATGCACTCTCACTTTGCCACAAGCAAGCTGACAGGGAAGCTGAGAGAACAGAGACAACTTCTCAGGTTTCAGAGGAAATGATGGCCTGCAGCTTAGCCCCATCTTACAGAGAGTATGTAAGTATAATGTTAGTCATATTAGGAAGGCCATACTGGTCTAGAACATCAATCTCCTTGGGGGTGCTGTAATGAATGAAATGTGAATACCATCTTGTCTTTGAACCATGGGTGCACAGATCTGAGACTTGTGAGAGAATGAGCAACAGCCTTCCTCTGGAAGGGATGGCTTCACATCCTGCTGAGCAGTCCTTAGAAAAGGAGAACACATGAAATTAGAACAACAAGCAGAGCCAGTATGATCTAGCCCTAGCCCAGACAAGTTAGCAATTAGCCCTGTGGCTTTCCTAAGGAGATTTGCCAAGGTAAGAGCTAATGCTGTGACAATGGAGGACAGGACAACAGAGGAAGATGACAATGGATAAATTTCTGTACCATCACACTCTTCTATTGCCTGTGCCAAGTCATACATTCTCCTAACACACTCCATAAGCAAGAAAGAAGCAGACAGACCCTGCAGGACCATGGAAGTGATTGTCTCCCTGTACTCAGCACTGGTGAGGACAGAGCTTGAGTACTGGGCTCAATTTTGGGGTCCTCACTACAAGAAAGGTGAGGTCCAGAGGAGCATGTCCAGAGGAGGGCGACAAAGGTGGTGAAAGGTCTGGAGAACAAGTCTTATGAGGAGCAGCTGAGGGAAATGGGGTTGTTTAGCATGGAGAAGAGAAGGCTAAGGAGAAACCTTCTTGCTCTGTACAACTCCCTGAAAAGAGGTTGTAGCCAGGTAAGGTCTCTTCTCCCTAGCAAGAAGTGATAGAATGAGAGGAAATGAGCTCATGTTGCAACAGGTAAGCTTTAGACTGGGCATTAGAAGAAACTTCTTCACTGAAATACTTCTCAAACCCTGGAACAGGCTGCTCAGAGAAGGGGTTGAATCCCCATCCCTGGAAGTGTTTAAAAGCGACAGAGAAGCAGTGCTGAAGTACCCGATTATCTTAAAGGTCTTCTCCAACCTAAATGATTCTATGAGAACCTGCTCCAGGGTTTAATGCAGCAAAACCAGTCCTGTAGCTTCAAAATTTTTCTGCATATTAATGATATTTCTCACAAAGAAACTGGACCAATTTGCACTGGTGTCAGAAGAAAATCTTCCAGTTAACCCTTTGAAAGTCATTACTACTTCTGAAGGGGCAGTGGCACTGTCACAGAGCAGAACTGTGAAGTCTTAAAACTGGTCTGTGGCTCAGGAGATTTTGACTATGGGGTTTGTTCCACCAAAACCAAGTTCAAAACCCATAAGTGATGTTTTGAAGAAGGTGTGTTTCATTTTGTGTGTGTGTGGGTATACTACTTGTGGCTGATTTAGACTACCAGAATAAAGGCTGAGAAAAGGTATGACCAATATCTATAAATAATCAGGGGAGTAAACAGAAGGGAGGGTGAGAAGCTAGTTAAACTAACTGAAAAAGTTGTCACAAGGACAAATGCTTGTAAACTAACCATAAAGATGTACAGACTGGAAATGAAAAGGCTGTCAACATAAAAGTTGTGAAGCTCTGGAACAGCCAGAGTGGGAAGTGGTGTGGGAAGGAACAAACTGATGAGAGTGAAGATAGGAACTGATGCATTTATGTTCCTAAATAATGAATAAATAATGCTGGTTTGATGGACTAAGTACCAACCAGCTCTCCTCTCCCTGCAAGCACACAAACTTTGGGGATACAAGCAGAGTTTCATTTTGAAAACTGCCTAATTTGCAACAGGTTTTTCTTTTGAGAATGAATAAATAAATACCTCCATAAATAATAGAGGTGATGAAAACAAAACAAAAATAGAAGAGCATCTAGAAAAAACAGAGAATGAACCATGCTCTAACCCCAGATCGAGGAACTCAAGTGCTAAGAAAACTCACCACGCTCAAGGACTTCATGTCCCCAGAGCCCTGACTCTGAATGTTTCGACTGTCCTTACAACTAGAAAGTAAGTACATTTAACAAACTATACTGTGTACACAGATCAAACCCACTGACCTGTGACAGACATATAAGAAATACTTGGTTCAGTTGGGAAAACAGCAAGAAACTGGGATTTCTTTTGCTGTTGTTTCTCTTTTTCTTTAAAAGGCAGTCATTAAAAAACAATCCAGGTAACTTCCACAAAAAGGAATGTTCCTAGAAGAAGACTGACCCATTTAGGACTGTTTTTAATAAATCTGGAAGACTTGGGAAATTTAAGAGACTGGAAAAGTGAAAGCAAATAACACAATCACATTTTACTCTGTAAATGGTGTAATGAAATGAATGCTGGAATACTACTGTACTTTAAGGAAAAAACAGAAAAAGCAGATAGTGGGTGGGAAAGATAAACAAGTACCATTTTAAAGCTTAAGGATATGCAGTGCAAGAGCTAAATTGTTTTCTTAGGATAGCTTTCTGTTTCAGAAGAAAAAATAGAGCAGGCTATGATATGTGCCTGTGAGTATGACAGAATCCTGTGCCACAGATTAGTGCCTCTGGATCTGTATTCAGGCTCCACTTTCTCATCTCTGCTTGTAACACTCAGTTTGATCAGTTCTGCACTGTTCTGCTTTGCTCTGAATAGCAACAACCTGATCCTGCCTGCAGCAGCACCTGGCTGGATCTTGAATGGTGTCTACATCCTTTACAAAGACATTGACGCCAACAACTGCCTACCGTATTTACACTCCAGAGCATAAACAAAGGAAGTGCATGGATTCATCCATAATATATAAGGAACTGTCCATAATTATAATGGCCCAAACTAGCCTTTCTCTTCCTCTAACAATGGGAGTGGAGAGCATCCTCTTATTAGTTCTTCCAGTGAAGGCTATTTCACTTTCTTCCTAAGATTTTCTTCTCATGGTAGCAAGCACAGAGCAAAGTCCCTGTTTCAAGGAAAACTTGCCAGTGTTTCTGTAGAAAATGCAACAGTATAACCATCGAGGTCCAGAAATAGTGGAGAAGTGGGAAGAAAAGGGCTGAAAAGTGCCTACTCATAGGCTCCCTACTGATTCCTCCTGTGACTGAGACAATGCCTGAGGCAGAACTGGTGTCTAAATGCAAAGAAATCTTCCATCAAAGTACTTCCCTGCCTCCTTTGGAAGGGAATATGAACACTCTTCAGACTTCATCTTTTACCTCACTGTTTCAACACTACGATTGCTGCTGATTTTGTAGACGAGACTCTTTGTTTTACTGTCATTACACAGTGTACATAACACAACAGTGAAAATCAAAAGAAAAAAGCAAGGAGAGGCTGTAAGTTGAATCTTGCCACATTTATTGTCACTTCATGGGATGCTAACTGAAGAAGAGACTTTGCAAAGCTATTAATTTGCTCAATTACAGCTGATAGATGCTAGCTCTTTCATTCTCAAGAATCCATCTCTTACCTTAAAGGTTGTCAAGAAGTCCCTGAGTGGCACTACAACCTTCACCAGTGACAGATTTCAAGACTTCATTATGGGAGATTTTTTTATATTGCTCAATGATTTGTGTGTGTTGGTAGGTGCGATGCGCTCACACATCTATGTGCACAGACAAGACAATGAGATGGTTTGGTTCCTTAGCATTTTCTCCAGTGGAGCAAACAAATGTATTGTTCAGTCTTCATAAAATGAGAGCTTTGGTAACACAGTCTGTTTTCAGTAACTCTGACCAGCCAGATTTAAAATGCTCTTTAGCTGGTTTACTACATGACAAATTTTCTATCTACTACAATACTTTAGGTAGGACCTTTCCTACCAATTGCATCCATGACATGGTCTAGAGTTAAACAGAATGAGAATCGCAGAATGCACTGGGTTGGAAGGGATATTTAAAGATCATCCAGTCCAAACCCCCTTCAGTAAGCAAACATTCCCATATAGATCAGGTCTCTCAGAGCCCCATCAAGCCTAACTTTGAATGCATCCAGGGATGGGGCCTCCACCACCTCCCTGCACAACCTATTCCAGTGTTCCACCACCCTCATAATAAAGAACTTCTTCCTAATGACTAATCTAAATCTACTCCTCTCTAGTTTAAAACCATTGTCCCTTACCCTATTGCTACATGCCTTTGTAAATAGTACCTCCCCAGCTTTCTTGTAGGCCCCCTTCAAATAATCTCGTTATAACTAAATAATAACAGAGGGAAGTAGAAATTAACTGGCTGAAACTGGAGAGATGAGTTGTTTTCAGTTTATGTTTGAAAAGAGTCAGAACAAATGGGGTACAAGGTTATTCTTGTCAGAGTTGCAGGGAAGACTTGCCAACAGCAGAAATTCTCCAGGAGATGCCTGCTAATAAAGAAAGCGAGAGAGGAAAATTGTGGCAGAGGCTGGTCCCCTTTATGGTGGGTTTTATGACACAGAAGGGTAATTTTAAACTGGATGGTGCAATGAATGAGGGAGTTAAGAGGAAATGTCTAATGCTGAGGAGAGGGTGGGCTCTGTCTTTTAAATATGTAGATAGTAGCAACAGCATCTGTGCTTATGCCTGATTAACTGGAATTGCAAAAGATGGTGATAGCAGTAATGAAGACCAGAGGAGAACTAATTAAATTCAATTTATTATTATTACTCTCTATTTTGCTGTGTTCCGCATTGATTTTTATGTATCTATTTCATAACTATGCTCTTCCTGCTGTGCTGCTCTCTACTTGGATATGCTGCATTGACATGGATGTTTGCCTGCATTGGGAGTTTACAGGATGCAGCAGGTATCATCACTTTGTTTGGGCTAAATATTCAGATTGTAAATTGATTGATAAATCCTCCAAAGAGAAGCTCAAGAGCTAGCCCACAGGGAACTGGCGGATTCCTCAGTTACCACAGAAATCCAAAGTAACAAAAATTTGAAATCTCCAAATGGGGCATATGATTGAGGTGTAAAGATACTTGTGTTGCACAGGAGGTGGAGGATATTTGACATGGGATCTCATATTGTTACAGATTGAACTCGACCTACAGAGATCCCAGCAGCTCTCCAGCAGCCCTTACAAGCAGAAATCAGTGAGGTGCTGGAGCACTACACAGCACCCAACATGGGTCAGGAGCAGGAATTGCCTACCACTGGGGAAAGTCTCCTATCTAGACTAATAGTCAAACTGGTAGGAAAATATGGTGAACCATAAATCCACATGGAAAGGCAATGGTCAGAATACACCTCAACCATTCACAGGCATGCTCAGCCTGCTTTGCTTTTTAAATTCATTTTTAATTCTATTAAGCAAAATTCTTAAATGAAGGAGAGAAATATGATTGGATTCAATAAAACTGCTCCAATTTATCCAGCTGAAGGTTTGCCTTTCTGCTATGTTCAAGCACTATCTTTCTACTTCACTACCCTTTATTTGATTCATTCCCTGTAGACACCATGGCAGAAATAATTCTTCAAGAAAGAGGTGAATGTGATATATGGGACATGTTGATGTATTACTTCACAGTAGGGGTGGGATTAATTTAATCTCACTTTAAGGATCTGATAGAGGCATCCCACCTGAGTTTCTTGTCTCGCCTCCCACTGAAAACACTGGAGGTAGTATTGTCAATGGAGTTCACAGCGTGAGTCATCTGACCAAAAGTGGATGCCTATTTTAGGATGTAAAATCACGCCCTAAGCTCCATTGACTCTGCTGACTCACTCTCCATTGAGTATGAAGAGACACTAGGGCAACTTGCCCAGATGCAAGACACCCACGTTGCAGATATCTGCAGTTAATCAGATGACTCCCACCAAATGTGCTCTGGGTGAAGAATGTGATCTGTAAGATGTTAGGTGAAGGAGACAAGAGAGAGGTGGGACAAAGAGATAAAGTGGTCCTTCCACAAGGAGCAAGATCTATACAATAATACATGGTGGATGGTGGGAGAAACATATTTTTTTTTTTCTTTATAATTTCTATCTTTGTTTCAAACCACCTGGATTATCTCACTGGCAAGGTTTTCAGTGTGATCAAAGAGCAATGGCAGCAGCACAAGAAGCGGGATGAGGCACTGCTTACTGCAGCGAGTTATGGAGCAAACACTGAACCAGAGCTTCAGTTTTAACATAGAATCATAGAATGGTAGGCAGTGGAAAGGACTTCTGGAGATCATCTAGTCCAATTCCTTGATAACACAGGTTTGCCTGTCAGGTTGCACTGGAATGTCTCTAGGTTGATTTTGAGCCCTATTCCAGTGCTCTGTCACCCTCAAAGTAAAGCAGTTTCTCCTTTTGTTTAAGTGAAACCTCCTGTGTTCTAGTTTGTACCTGCTGCCCTTTGTCCTATCACTGGCCATCACTGAAAAGAGGCCAGTCCCATCCTCATGACCTCCACCCTTTAGATATTGATAAGCATTGACAAGATCCTCTCTCAACATGCTCTTCTTTGGGCTAATCAGCCCCAGGTCTCTCAGCATCTCCTCACAAGAGAGATGCTTCAGTCCCCTAATAATCCTTGTGGTCCTGTGTTGGACTCTTTCCAGTAGCTCATGAACTGGGGAGCCCAAAATTGCATATAAGAAGGATAGGATAGTATCCTATCCTACAAAATTAGTGTTATCCTTTTGATAGTATTATCCCAGGGATGTTTTTCTTGTCTTAGCAAAGAAGGTAACCTGTGATTAGATGCTGACGGAGATAATCTTAATAGAGGAGATGGGGCTGAAGTTGGCTCACAGGAAGAATGGTTTCAAAGTAATTTGTGAAGGCAGAGATATTGAGTTAGTTGGGTCTTGAAGATTTTGCAGGAAAGTAGCTGAATAAAACTGAGTCATTAGTGATTATCTTCAAGAGTTTCTTGAGGTTTCATAAATACCAGAGTACTGAAGAGGGACAAATATAGAACCTGCCTATGAAAAGCAGAGTTGATGGCTGAGAAATTACAGACTGGTAAGCCTAACTTCAACTTGTGGGCAGATGCTACAAGAAATTATTAACCAACCATTTGCAGATATGGAGAAGATACTTCTGTGATTCTTTATCTCCTGTGAGACTTCATCAAAGAGAAATAAATAAAATGTGAATGTATTGTAGAAACAATTTCAAATAACTTGATTTAACTTCTGACTTAGTAAAAAGCCAGGTGAGAAAGAATCATAGAATAGATTGAGTTGGAATTGACCTTAAAGATCATCTAGTTCCAGCCCCCATGCCATGGGCAAAGACGCCTCACACAAGATCAAGTAAAAGAACATGCAATATGATTCTTAGCATCAAATGCAAAGGAGATCTTAAATGAGATAATTCCCTGATGCTTCTTAGGCCTGGTTCTATTCAAAAGACAAGCATAAAACGTATAACCATAAATGCTTGTGGATGAGAGCAGACTTGAGTACAAGCTTGAACAACATACAAGCACTTTGGAGAACAATGATGGAAACTAAAATGATTGTTGAAAAAATATAGAGATGTGAAATTAGGAGAAAGACAAGCAGCATGCTGTGCCAGGGATGAGGCACATACACATATACAAAGGGCTATGAAGAAAGACTGAGGGATGGATCTCATCAATGCTTATAAATACTTAAAGGGTGGGTGTCAGGAGGATGCAAACAGACTTTTTTTCAGTGGTGCCCAGTGAAACAACAAGAGGTAATGGAAAAACAACCCTGAACATAGGAAGTTCCATGTAAACATGAGAAGGAACTTCTTTACTTTGAGGGTGGTAGAGCACTGGAACAGGCTATCCAGAGACATCTCTTGAGACTTTTGAAACCTTTCTATGCAATCTGATCTAGGTGAAGCTGCTCTGACAGGGGGGTTGTACTAGATGATTTCCAGGGGTTCCTTCCAAACCCTGGTAGGGCAAGAAGAATGACAAAAGGGCTTGAACACTTCATATATCAGGAGAGGCTGGATAAATAACTCTCTTCTTCTGTCTTGACTACTGCAATCATTTATCCACCTCTCAGATAATTCTCTGGTTCTCAGAGTTAAAATGATAACATACTTGATGTTTTTGACCATCCTGACTTCTTTCTTAAAGACCTTCTTCAGAATACCTGAGCAAAATTCCTTCTTGCTGTTTTCTAAGGTCACCTGACTGTCTTTAACCTCAAATCCTCTCTGTTTCACTCTTTATAAGAGGAGGATCCCTTCTGCCAGCTGCTAACTTAATCTCCTCTGCTTCTTATGCCTGACTGGAGTGAAGAACCAAGTTCCTCTAAACTTCAGGAATAAACATCTTAGTTCAGACCTACATCTACTGAGACTCCCTCTTGGTCAAAAGAAAAAGAGTAATTTGGCCAGGGAGGTGGTGGAGTCCTGGTGGCATGCAAAAAAATGTGTGGACATGGCATGCTTTAATGGCTGTGGTGGTGTAAGGTTGATGGTTGGACTCAATGATCTTAGAGGTCTTTTCCAACCAAAACAATTCTATGACTCTTTGATTTGATACTGGGTACCTCAACTAAATGCATAATTCAAGTGCTTTAACTTCACCTGACAATGTCCTTCCTTAAGACATCCACTGTGGCCTTCCACCTTCAGTAAAACCTTCAGAAAAGTTCATTTTTTTACAGTGATGCTTGCAAGAAATCCTGAATGTCATAACACCAATTGGCTTGTTCCCAAGTCCCTTAGTAAATGCCATAAATATATAATACTTTCCTGCCCTAGGATCCATGCAACAGCCTTTCATTTAAATAAGAAGAGATCTTTGAGACAGGGAGCTTTAAAAAACCTGACACCTCAGAAGTATTATAGAAACATATAATAAGCAATACATTTCAGAAATTCCAGTTTCTCCCTTATCTTTAGCATTCTTGTCTCCATTATATATAAACTGTTTTCTATTTCAATTTTCCTCCCTGTAAAAGCTTGTTTTCCTTTACAACACAGAATATGTGATTAGACATAGATTTCTAACAATTTCAGCATAACCGCTCTGAGTTACTGTAAACTCTAAGTATTTATCCAACCCTTTACAGTAATCCCTTGCTCACTGATCCTGAGCTTCTCTAATTTAGAAACTGCTCTCCAAACGCTTCACACATATTTAAAAAGCCCCTGTGTTTCCTACCCCACATTTTTTCCAAGTGCAGTAGAAAGTCATTAATTGTGTGCGCATACTTCTTCATCTGCTGTCTTTTCATCCTCAGCAAGAAAAGCAGCCTTCTGGACATGGAAAAGTCAGGTTCCCACCCCAATTCTGCAGATGATTTACCATCCAGCCACTTGGTTAATTCAGTTATAGTCTTGCTTATTTCCTGATGTGTAAATCAGAAGGGATATAAGCTTAAAAGTGTCAGAGGGGGTGGGAAGTCCTTCGTGATAAAGGAATTATAATTTCCACATTGGCAATACTTCCATCCAGATTTTTTGTTTCAGCTATAATCACCTGGGTCTGAACTAGATACCAGTCCAAAAGCCACCAGAATTAATGGCTAATTCTCCCCTGAGCTTTAAATCAGTACATTCAGCACTGGAATGTAAAAATCTGATTTTGAAATCCAATTGTGGCAGGAAACAGAAAAAGTTCTGAAAAGAAAACAGACACCACTAGCTAAGCATGTAACTTAGATTTTCCAAAACTTTGTTCTTCAAAGTAGGAGCATAAATTGTAACTAAACTGCATTTTTATACCAAATTGTTATCTGGACCCCTTGCTTTAAAAGGACTGAGTTTCCTTGACTCTATTTTCAGTAAAAATCCCCAGGTATTTTTCAAAACAAGGGGAAAGAAGAAGAATTATATAAAGCACAACATAGGAACTGAAGAAAACTCATCAGATGGTGAAAATCTATGACTGGCAATAGTACAGAAAATAAATAAGAGTTTTTCCAAGTATGACAAAAGAAAAATGCACCCTAAACTAGAATCCATTATTGCAGCTAAAATTAAAGAGTGTCAATAACAGAGCTGGAAGGAAAAGACGGGTGAACACATTCAGTGGATTTTTTTTGTCCATTATTTGGTAAGAAGCCAGATGATGCAGTCAAATTGTAAAAAGGATGACCCAGGCAATTAGGGGCTTGCCAGTCTAGCACTGATGCTCAAAACAATGGAGCAACTAATAGAGGACCCTACAAATAAAGAATGAAAGAAAAGGAATTTAAGCCAGTGTCAATCATGACTGGCCTCTGCAGAAAAGATCTCATGAATTAAATGTTGCATCTCCTTTGGTGAGGATACATTACTAGTTTGTGTGATGAAGTTAATTACATAAAATCAGTGTCTGAACATGCATCCCCATGACACATATACTATGAATCAAAGGATGGCCAAGCACTCCGGTCTCTGGCTGTTCCAGTAATGAGGAAGATACCCCATGAGAGAACATTTTTATGAACCATTACTACAGACAAACTGGTCTACTGGGCCTTTCTATTAGCAACATGACACATACATCATTTTTAATTGGAATCCTGTGAGATCCTTGTTAGAGAAGTATTAAGAGTCTACCTCCATAAGATGAAGGCAGTCAGTGGGGCCAAACATAAATCTAGACATAGGGGAACAAAGAATTCAGGCCATATTGATATGATGGGTCATGATGGGGATTCTTGTCTGGGTGACTTTAAAAAGACTTGGGGCTCTGCAATTTGCATCATCCATCATATCAGAAAGAACTTGAAGTATCTCTCTAATGGCACAAGATATGGTTGCTTGGAGGATGTGTCTTCAGCATAGGGCCTTTGTTCTAGCCTATACAAGAAAAGTAAAATCCCATGGTAGTACCGATAAGACGGACAGATTCACTTTGGAGAGCCAGCATGGAGGGTAAGCACTGAAGGGAAATAGCAGTGGAGAATTTCACAGTATCACAGTATTGCTAAGGTTGGAAGAGACCTCGAGGATCATCAAGTCCAACCTATCACCACAGACCTCATGACTAGACCATGGCACCAAGTGCCACATCCAATCTCCTCTTGAACACCTTCAGGGACGGTGACTCCACCACCTCCCCGGGCAGCCCATTCCAATGACCAATGACTCTCTCAGTGAAGAACTTTCTCCTCACCTCGAGCCTAAACTTCCCCTGGCACTCTCATAATTCAAAATTTAAAACTGTCATTCCTCCCCCTACCTCTTCTTTTGTCTCTGAGGTAAATTACTTCAAGAGAAACCTGATTTGGGGGAAATTCACTGGCTAACGGTCTGTTTATGTGAACAGAGAAGTTCTTTCTGCTTTCATCAACTATGGCTGAATCTAATCACTGAACAAAAGCTTCCTAGGTACTTCAACATGTTTGTTCCCCTTGTGTACTAAGACATCTGTTGCTGGGTGCACAGCACAGTGTTCTTGTTATTAAAAAGTAAAATTAAAGGAAAGAACAACACAGACCTTCCCAGGTTGTATTTGCCTCACACTGATGTGTGTTATTTATCCCATAAATTTGTTATGGCTTCAGCTCCCAAGCTTGAGTGAACATTCATTTTTCCTCTTTTACATAGATACCAAAACAAAGCTGAGCTGTGGGCTGACAGTAAAGAAAGGAGACTCACATTATCGGCTTTGCATTAGGTTTGTTTATAAAAGACAAGGCATATTAATCATAGATATCTATACTGAGAGAAGCATGCAGCTATGCAGGATATGTATTCATTACAGAAAGGAGGATGTCAAGCGCACTAGGAGGTGCTATGGATTGATGCACTGGCTTCCTTCTCATAAAGCAAGCTCAACCTGATTTTGTCCTAGCCCAGACACAAAACATGAATTAACCCTGTCCATTTCTGGGTCCCCAAGGAGCATTACAAAGCAGGCTGTCTTCTTTTGAGTTGTCAATTAGTTGAGACTTTCCACTGGTGTGGCAGCCGGTAGGTGAAATTTAAACAAAGGGTTGCTCCAAAACATGGTCCCCGTAATACTCGCAGAGAACACACCTTCCCCATGTCAATGAGGCAGTTGGCAAAGGAATGGACAAGCTGGCAAGTCCATTTCCTTCAATTCTGGTTACTCCAAATTTAAGCATTAATTTTGCCTTGACTTTTAATTCCATGCAAAAAATTAGTAATACTCCACAGGGAAATAACTGCAGAGCAGGGAACAAATCTGTCATTAAGGCAGAATTTTTTCTTAAAACCAGCAGTAAGGAAACATCATCCCATATAAGGCAAAATTACTGGAGAAAAAATATTTTGATACCAGTCCAAAACAAAGTGTTGACTGCTATTAAAAGGCAGCACTATTTGTGAAGTACAACTTTGAGTTAACAAAAAAGAAGGAACCCTGTCTAGATGAGTTTTGTTGTTTAAAAATTTAGCCACTGGGGGAAAGTTGAGTTTGAAAAAGCTTCAGAAGAACTGTGTAGGAAATCTGAATATATAGTCCCAAAGAAGAGAAATTTGATTAAGGACAATTGAGTAAGGGTGCTCACTGCCCAGAAAACCAACTGCATCCTGGGCTGCATCAAAAGGATCATGACCAGCAGACTGAGGGATGTGATTCTGCCCCTCTACATCATTCTTTTGAGAACCCACCTAGAGCACTCCATCCAGCTCTGCATTTCACAGCACACTGTTCAAGTGGATCCAGAGGAGGCCATAGAAATGATCAGACAGGTGGAACACCTCTGCTGTGAAGAGGAAGGTTGAGAGAGTTGCAGTTGTTCAACCTGGAGAAGACTCCAGGGTGACCTTACTGCAACCTTTCAGTACTTAAAAGAGGTCTATAAGAAAGACGGGGACAGACTTTTTAGCAGGGGCATATGCAACAGGAGAAGGAGTGATGCTTTTTAAACTAAAAAAGGGGAGATTCAGACTAGATCTAAAGAAAACATTTTTTTGTGTGGAGGATGGTTGTCAAGAGAGGTGGTAAATGCCCCATCCCTGGCAACACTTAAGGTAAGGTTGCATGGGGCTCTGAGCAACCAGATTCAGTAAAAGATTTCCCTGCTCACTGCAGGTGGTTGGACAAGATGACCTTTAAAGGTCCCTTCTAACTCAAACCATTCTATGAGAATTCTACAATCTTTAATAGCAACTTGTTCCTAAATTACTTCTCCTCCAGTTTCTGCCTAGAATCTTTCAGAGGCTGTCACCTAGCTGCACAGACACCTTCCAGTGAACGTCTATGCTGTCCAAGATGGGTTAAAAACATGGCGTATTGGCATTGCTAAAATGGGACATCTCTTCAAAATGCTATTGTGCTACCATGTGGTGGTGTGTCATGGTGATACCCCATAAAGCTTGGTTATGTGTTTAGCATTGCATGATTGAGAAAAGCAAGACTGACAAAACCCCAGGAGAAAATGATCTCATTTTGGTTTTATGAGTTTGGCTACATTCAGTGACCCTGGAGCTGTTACGAAACAGCTGTTGATAGAGAAAATAACACAGAGAATGGGTGCATGACTGTCTTGCATAGAGGTGATCTTGGGAAGGCAGCTACAGGGTATTTTTGTAATGTTACAGGGAATGCCACAGGCTGGCAAAGCGATGTCCTGAGGTAGAGAATTCAAAGCAGATCAAGAAACCCAAGATATTTCAACCAGAGGAAATTAAAAAAGCACCCCACACAGAAGAAAGTAGCAGAGATCTCCATATTTGTCTCTGTGTAACAGTTAACACAAGCAGCAGACTGCCAGCTGACTATGCCCCTCCAGAGTTTGAACATGCTGAGAAGAAATGGTTTTGGTGGAGGAGGGAGGTGGTGTGGAATGAATTAACAATGGACTCCCTTCTCCAGACAAAACTCTAGCATGTGAATATCAATTCTTATTAATTTAATTCTTTCAGATCAGACAGGATCTTGATCTTGCCATGCCTCCAAAGTGCTCTGGAGGATTCTTCTCTCTTTCTTTACAAAAAACAACTGTAGTCACAGAACATGGAGGTTTTGATTGGTCATCTAGCCTTGAGGAGACTATTTAAAGACTATTCCTTTGGGTATGACATGAAATTTAAAAAAGGATTGAAAAAGCAAATTAACTTAACCTTCACAGATAAGGCATGTTGCCCTGTAGGGACCCAGAACATGCCCTCTGTTCTCTCATACTAAGCACCATACAACATATTTGACCTAGCAGCCCCAGAAGTTCCAGTGCAACATGATTTCGTTCCACAGTGTTTGTTCTGTAATGTAGGTATAGACAGAAGAAACAGTCCATGGGACAAAAAAGAAAATACTAAGTTCCTCCTCGCTGGTCCAAACCCTCTCCCCACGCAGGATCACTTAGAGCCTCTTACCCAGGACCACATCCAAGCGGCTCTTGAATATTTTTAAGAATGGAGATTCCAAAACCTTCCTGGGTTACCTGTGCCAGTGCAAGATCACCCTCACAGTAAAAAAGTGTTTTCTGATGTTGAGAGTGGACAGCCCCTGTGTTTCAGTTTATGCTCACTGCCTTTTGTCAGCTCAGTTCTCTCTGAATCCTCCCTTCATGTTTTTTGTATGCATTAATAAGATTCCATATCAGCCTTCTCTTTTCCAGGCCAAAACACTGCACTGTCTCACCCTTTCTTCATAGGAGAGATGTTCCAGACCTTAGTCATTGTCGAAGCCCTTTGTCACACTTATTCCTGTTTTTCTGTGTCTGTCTTGTACTGAGGAATCCAGAACTTGTACACAGTACTCCACGTGTGACCTCCTCAGTGCTAAGTAGAGGGAAATGATCATCTCCCCTGACCTGCTGACAGTACTTTATCTAAGCCACAAATGATGCCATTTGCCACCTTTGCATTAAGGGTGCATTGCTCACTCATGTTCAACTTGTGTCTGCCAGGACCCCCAAGTCCTTTTCTGCCAAGTTGATTTACAACTGGGTGGTACCCAGCACATATTGGTTCATGGGATTGTTCCTTCCCTGGTGCAGGATTTGACGTTTCTCCTAGCTGAAGTTCATGAGGTTCCTATCAGCCCATCCTGACCATCTTCATTTTCTGTCCATGTAGATTAAGATATAAAGTAGGTAATGAATTCTGCCCACACAGCACATTGTCTGCCCAGGACACACAGCAGTTTAACTACTCATACACAGCAGTAATGCCAGGGATGCCTCCTCAGAAACACAAAACATAACTCCCATCTACATCGGTGCCCTATCCTGCTCAAGGTGAGGTGGAAGTGATGCCTCCCTTCACACCCTGTGATTTCAGCCCCCAGGAGTCCAGGATTTTCTTGGTTCAGAGATTAAACTAGAAAGACATCACAGCATAGCCTGACAGCCACCTCAGCAGGCCCAGCCAAAGAAGAGGGTGGTAGAACCACCAGAAGAATGATTCACACTCCTTCTCCTTCACACGCCATACAGTCAGCAGCAGCTGCAGCCCAATTCAACTCAACAGTTCACAGGTGTCTTCAGGAACAACTGTCATAAAAAGCTCCCAAAATATGCACTTTTTTTTCTTGTTTTCTCTTTTTTTTTCTTTTTTTTTTTCCCCACTCTTTAAATGTTGTACAGCAACAGTTGCCCAATGAAAGCAGGAATTAACAGAAACGAAGGGAAATGAGAGACACTGAAGGAAAAACAAACATAATCAGCTTCAGCTGCAGCTCAATTAAACAACTCTTCAGAGAAAACGACTCATTCACAATTTACTCACAGAAATCCACTTTCTTACATTCTCTTCAGGATTTCACACAGCAGCACACAACTCTTCAAGGTTCCTTATGAAGTAATTTAAGCCCCTCCATGTTGCAAAGGCAAACGGCAGCTGCTTCACCAGCAGGCAAGAGGTGCGGTCTAGAGGAGATGTCCTGCTTGTACTCAAAAGGAGACCTGAATCCACGTGGGCAGAAATAAACGTGTTTCTTCTGTTCAGGTGTCCCCAGGTCTGCCTGTATTCTTCTCTTTATTTATTTTTTTTTGCAGGAGTGTGCACTCACCCCTCTTTTTTTTTTTCTTTTCTTTTTCTTTTCTCCCCTTCTTAACCACTTGTCATTATTTCATATCTTCCTTGTCTGAGACATTCCTGATGTTTCCAGGCAGCTCCAGAAATGTCCTTTGAGCCCAGCATGACCACACTCACTATGTCCAGATGGTGCTGAACATCCCAGGAGCATAATTTAAGCTTTAAATACTTTCTTTTCTTACTCTGACATTCAAGTATTTGTCCCTCCAATGCTCTTCTCAGGAGATAAAGACCTGCTGCTTATGTATTTGCTCTTCATGGGTGATGGGACCAGCAGAGGGCCATGAAGATAATCAGGGGGCTGGAGCACCTCTCCTATGAAAACAGGCTGAGAGACACACAGTTGTTCAGCCTGGAGAAGAGAAGGCACTGGGGAGGCCTTATAGCAGCCTTCCAGTATTTGAAGGGAGCCTGCAGGAGAGCTGGAGATGGACTTTTTACAAGGGCTTGTAAGTGACAGGATAAGGGCTAATGGATTCAAACTGGCAGAAACTAGATTTAGGTTAGATATTAAGAAGAAATCCTTCTTCATGAGATTGGTGAAGCACTGGAACAGGTTGACCAGAGAAGTTGTGGAGGCTCCAACCCTGAAATCCTGAAAGTATTTAAAGCCAGGCTGGATGAGTCCTTCATCAGGAACCTGGTCTAGCAGGCAGAATCCTTACCCATGGCAGGTGGGTTGGAACTAGAAGATCCCTGACAACCCAAACCATTCTATGATTCTATGATTGTCTCATTACAGGAGATAGCAACTTTTATTCCAGAATTAGTGCAAATTAGCTGTGCAAACAGGAGCCATGAGATCTGCCAAATTGGAGAAGGGCTCAAGTACAGTATTTGTCCTTGTCATTCTAAAGTCATCTGCAACTCAGTGTCCTTCAAACGGTCCTCCTATTGCCCTCTGTGGGTAACTGATCCAGTATGACAGAAGATGTTCATCGTATTCTTTCCTTGCAGCTTTCAGGTTTGTTGGTGTGTTTTTTTTGTTGGTGGTGCTGATTTTGTGTTTTTTACTTGTTTGGGGTTTTTCTGTCTGCCTTTTGTTGTTGGGTTTTGGTTTTTTTTTGGTAAGGTAACACAGTTTGTAAAAACACAAATTCAAAATAACAAGGATGTAAACAAAGTTCTTGAAAATATTTGTCGAGGACAAGTATCACATCTTTGAATTTTAAAACAACTTCCAAAGGTTAAAGAAACGATAGAGAGAGGGGAAGAGAGAAATCATCTCATCTAAAATCTCCCTGTCACTGAAATATCTGTCAAGGCTCACAATACCATTTGTGTTTTTGGAGAAGAAGGGAGGTCACTAGATCATTGACATGCTCATGAAAAGCAGCCTGAGAAGATCAAGACTGATGGGTATTTCCAAGGTGATACCTATCTATCACACCTTCACTTCCAGCCTCTAGGAACTAGATACCACTGTACCTCTCCTCAGCACAATACCATGATTTCTCCAGTAAAGCATAACTGCAGTGACATTCCTTTCCTCTTGCTACTCACAGATAGTGACTAATGAGGTTTTATACCTATAATTTCACCAGAGAGCAGCAAAAGCCCTAGTCCACTTACAACTGTGAGGGAATAAAGGAATTATTAAAGATGAAAACAAGACATTCACTGCATAATCAGTATAATTACCAGTATTTGGAACCTCAGTTATAAAGACATATTTGTGCTATTTTCAATGTCTGAAAACCACTGAAGCCTGAACACTTCTCTTTTTCCAAACCCTACATGCTGAATTACATACTTCTTTCATGAGTGAGCACAATTATCTCAATTACAGAGCAAGATGTGGGAGCAAATATTGTGTGCTGTTTCCCTACTTTTTAGGTTCACATTCACTAGGGAATGGTGTTGAGGAGCACAGCTATATGCTGACTCTATGCATGGGCCAATGAAGAGGACTTTTGTCAGGGTTACCTACCACAATATACCACCATGCTTCAGGCATTTTCCTTTAAAAATACATCTTCTGTTGCTCTTCCTCACCCTTTTTTAGTGGATAAATCCGTTTGAACTATCTGTAATCATTAAACCTCTGGTGAATTGCTCCACAGTTCAAGCATGCAGCTGATGTCCTGCATTACATGCTAACAGACCCCGGAGGAATATGCTGTAACCAAATGCACCATGAGAATATCCCCATCCTCAGCCCAGCCCCAAGCCTTGAACTGATGGCTCCCCATGAGTTTCTCACCAGTCGGCTTGCAGGTGGTCTAGGAGAGCTACTTTGTCTTCCTCTGATGTTTTTCATCAGTGTAGCACTCAGGCTATGGGAGATTCAGGTCCTGGGCAAAAAGCACCGTGGGATTGTTTGAAGGCATTTCTCTGACTATGGTGACAGAGACAAGGGCCACAAAAATGATTGGAGGGACAGAACATCTTTCCTATAAAAGGCTGAGGGAGCTGGGGTTGTTCACCCTGGAGAAGAGAAAGTTCCAGGCAGACCTTATTGCAGCCTTTTAAAGGGGGTTCTATAAGAACAATGGGAACAGACTTTTTAGCAGGGGCTGTTGTGAAAGAAGAAGGGGTGATGTTTTCAAGCTAAAAGAGGAGAGATTCAGGCTACATATAAGGAAGAAAGCTTTTACAATGAGGGTGGTGAAACGCAGGCACAGGTTGCCCAGAGAGCAGGTAGAAGCTTCATCCCTAGAAACATTCAAAGCCAAGCTGTTTACGGCTCTGAGCAATCTCTTGTAGTTTATGTCGCTGCTCACTTCAGGGGAGTTGGACTAGATGACCTTTAATGGTCCTATCCAACCCATACCCTTCTATCAGTCTCTGATTCTATGATTTATCCCATCCCTGTTCACAACTGCAGTCCTTGGAGAAGTGGCTGCATTGCCTGGCATGCTGACCCACACAAAAGTGCTGTGCACACCTTTTTGAGCTCTGTAAGTGATAGATAAATATTAATAATAATGTGACTTAACAGATGTTTTTTATCTTTAACTACTCTGCTTCCATGCAGTAAATTGCAAGACTATAAAAATGATTGGAGTGAAGAGAAAATTTAAAGAGGCATTATCGATTAATATTTTGGCATGAAGAGCTGAGCAATTCTTGGCAAAACCTCTTACTTTAATTTATTCCCTTTAAATTGCATTCAGTGCTAGTAGAAGGTAACCAGCTGACAGCCCTGGAGACAAAACTTCTGAGAACTCCACCTTCACTAGAAAATTTGCGTGTACCTAATGTGAGTTAGCAAAAGGGAAAGTGTGGAAGTTTACAGGTCTTAGACTATCTAGAAGGCCAAAATAAACCCAGGGTGACTCCACAATCACTAGTCTCAACTCACAGCTGACCATTTCTATAAGGCTTTTTTTGTTGCTGAGTGAAGAATCTGCTCCTTCTACTAAGGAAGGAATTCATGAAAGTATGCACAGAGACAGAGAAATGGGCAGAGTCTGTACAAGCTCCTACAAATACACATCTCCATAACACATCTTCAGTGTCACGCAGATGGATGATGTTTGAGGATCTGACCTTTGCCATTGCCAAGGAGGATGGGGTTTTATCATCATGGACCTCTGCTTTCAGACACATATTTTTCTCTCCCAGTTTCCCAAAGAAATTGGAACTGGTGATAAATCAAGTTCTAGGTAGCTCAACATGGCTCAGGAAGGTGCATAAACCTGCCTACATGACAGAGGGTTGCCTCTTTAGCAGCTACAGATTAAATACAATTATACCTCATTTTCTTTACCAAACTGCACCATATAATGTCAATCTGTTCATTGCCCTTCTAACTCTCCATGAACCATTGCTTGCTTTCCACACATCCTACTTCATGATGGCATCACAGTATGTACAGCTCTATGGAGGAATTCAATCCCAGAACATGCCTGAGGGGCATTCTTAGATCTGCAAATCTCTTTGCCAGTAATATCTGTTGGACATATTGCTCCATTTGTTGCTCAACTATGTGCAAGACATACCAAGCAACCTTGGTTTGTCTCAGTTTTCGCAGGCACTGGTATCCTTGGCTGTGCACAGAAGCTGAAGCAGCAGTTGTTGCAAAAGGTGCTCTTCTCTTTACAATGCAGGTATTGCAGTAGGCACTTAGGACTGTGCTTAGGACTTTTCTAGGACCCACCAATGACATGGCCTTTCTCTAAGGAGCACACAGTTCCACGTGTGTGACACACAATGTGTCTGACATGGAACTTTTCCTTCATCACGGGAAACAGAGCACAACACCTTGCACACTGTGGTGCAAGTGGAAGGGACCACCCACTTCTTTAGCTCTTTCCTTATTAAACTGGCACTTGCCAATTCCCAAGGAACAAACTTTGGCATAATGATTTAATGTATGTTGAGTAAATTCCATGAAAAGATGTCAAGCCACCAACCTCTCATGAAAGCTGCAGCAAGGTGCATAACTTCAGATAATAAATCCTTCCATAAAAGCATGGTGCAAGTTTAGGTGCCATACAAATCCTTGCATTCCTGCACAATGCATTATCATACAATGGTAAATTGGGAAGACCAGTGGATCACAGAGTTTATAAAGGATCCCTTTAAATTTAATCAGGGTTTCTCAAAATGCTCCAAAACAGCCTTAGTAAATATTCTATCCAGATGCAGCAGATGAAAAAAAGGCAGAAAGCATTGCCTGTCCCACCTCATTCAAGTAGCAGTTGAGCCAAGCTGCCCCTGTGTAAACACTTTCAGATGTTGCACTCGGAAAAGCAAAAGACAATTTGTGAACGTGAATGAATGAAGATGGAAATTACAAGGCTGCCTTGCAAATAAGTGGGAAACAATGGGGTGAAAACACAAGTAGAGGAAGAGAGAGCAAGAGAGAGCTAATGATAAGGCGAACTTTTCCAGATGTGAAAATCAATTTTATTCTAAAACTTCCCAGCCTTTTCATTTAGAAAGCAATAAAATTCTATTTGTCCCCTGTTCATTTTCCACATAAAATGCCACTAAACTGCTAGCTCTCGGCAACCACACAAAACGTAATAGGTTAGGACTGCAGCCTTAAAATATGTTAGGGTTTTTTTAATGAAACCAATTTATATCAGTTTGTGCCAGTGAAAGGGCCCAAGCAACTTAATTTAGTTTAATTTTCCACACATTTGTGGCCAAAGCTAGGATTCACTTATTTCTAATTCAGCCCTGCTTCCACATGCCTGCCTAAGCTGTTTCTACCTGATTCAGCGGGTGACCTCTATTAAAAAGCCAGGTGTTTGGCCTTATTAAACAGATAATCTCTTGGTACCTACACATCACCGCTACAGCCACCTCCTCATTTGTACAATTTTTATTTGCAAGTCTGCTCAGTCAGAGAGCTGAGGACTTTTTGCAAGTGAGGTTAAAAATATATATATATATATATATAACACCACAGTCTGGACTATTCTTGTAGGTAAAACTTGTGTCTCTGTCAATGCTGCCTGTAAAATCATCATAATATGATTTAAATAGGAAAAAGAAAATCACATGTATTCAGGGCCTGATAACTGGTAGGAAGACCAGTTATCTTTTATTAAAGCAATGGAAACAGCTGAGAGAAGAGGCAGAAAGCTTCCAGGCACATGAACAGTTCTTCAGGTCACTCCAAGGCTCTGTGCTCCTAGAAGACTCTAGGTTTTTTTGCCTGTTTTTTTCTTTCTTTGTTTCATGTGTCAGCTTAAAAAATAAGACCTTCACTACAAAGACTGCCTGGCTTTTATCTCAGCTCCATAACCACAATACATCTAATGCAGAATCAGGTGTCTACTGTGAAGTTGGTCCATTTTTTGCTCGCTCTCTGCTCCAGTAATGGTGGATCATCTTGAAGCTTACTTCAAAACGAAGTAACTCAGAGAGCACCAACACTATCAAAGCTGTGCAGGTCTTCTGTTTTGTGGTTTATTTCACATCTAACAGGGAATGATCTTGCCCTCTAGCCATTCCCTTAATGGAGGTGCTTCTTCTCTATCTAGGAAAAGGTTTTTACAAAACTTTGTAGGAATGAAAATCTGAAGATTTACATTTTAGCCACTTTGATAGAAACCAACCAAATGGTTGTAAATTTATACAGTGCAGATATGACACAGAGATGAATAGACCTTGAAAAGCTATGGGCATAAACCAAATATGTCTGTAGACAAGGCAGAATTGAGGTGATTTAAATAAAAAAAGAACCACCCTGACTTGTAATGGGCATAAATCTGAACACATGAAGTTCCATCTAAATATGAAGAATTACTTCTTTTCTTTGAGGGTGGTGGAGCACTGCAGCAGGCTACCCAGAGAGGTGGTGGAGTCTCTATCTTTGGAGTCATTCAAAACAAACCAGGATACCACCCTGTGCAGGTGATCCTACTCTGGGAGGGGGTTTGGACTAGATACCTCCAGAGGTCCCTTCTGACCCCTATCTTTCTTTGATTCTGTAATTTTGTGAATTCTGGAAATTCAAACCCCAAAGCCAAACTGGTTGGAAAAAATAATGGGAGAGAGGCCTTTCCTTTTGTCCTCACCTATGTGAAATTGTCTTGGCTACAGGGATTAAGAGAACTCCATCCAATCACTTCTGTGGATTTGTGGAGACTGTTTACATTCATAGTCAGTGGAAAACAGACAAACAAACTCCTGTGGACTTTCCTCAAGGAAGCAGTGAAATAATTACGTTCTTTCACCTTTCTGAGGATGTTTACCTGGCCCACATTCCCTAATGAACTAGGTTGGAACAGCTTGGTTAGCTGTTGGTAAAATTTAGTACCCTGAATGCAGTGTCCAACAAATGAAAAGGTTTTGAAGAGGCTTGATTTCACCAACACCTGGGAGCATTACCTATGTAAATGAGCAATGCTTTCCTTGGAGATGTTTCTTTTCAATTGGTTTTGACAGTCCAAAATTAATATTCTGTAGTCTGGGACTATCTAGTTGAGATCAAACTTGATGTTAGGAGATTCTTTCACACTGCATTTTAATTTTTTTGTACACTGAAATATGAAGTGTGATGATTATCCTCTTTTCCCTTCTACAAAATGGGAACATTATAGTGAACAGCTTAAGGTTACTGCTACACAGACTGAATTCTGGTCATGTCAGAGTGCTAAGAGATTCATTTCATTCAAGTGCCTGTTCAGTGTGCTTGGAAGGGCAATCCATAGCATATTTGGCTCTAGTTAGACTGATTTCCTATGCAGAATGTGATTTTTAGTAGTTCTCTGTTATTGCTGTTGCAGCCAGAAAAGTGACCATGAATATAATCATTTTACTTTCTGCATTTTTTTCTTCAGCCAGGCTAAATTCTGTTACCCTATACGGCAAGAGCTGTTTTCTATGAGCCGATGTTATAAACTTCACCAGGGATTTGATATCTCAATGTCCGTCCTTTCTCCTTCGCGTACCCTCATCAGTCACAGAGATGATAAAAAAGTATTTAATGATCCTGTTGGTTTTGATGCACAACCCAGAATACTACAGCACCCACCCTGCCATAGCATAGCTCTGTCACAGTCTGCCAAGCTAAAGGAAGTTAGAAGGAAGCTAAAACTCCGGCAAAATCAGAATCAACTTCACAAAGACAAGACCATCAAGTGCTGGAAGTTGATGCAGTGCCATAGGCTGAGCCTTTGTCAGTCTTTGCAGCTGGAAACTCAGTCCAAGGGGAAGAAGCTACAGATGCAGGATTAAATATTGCTTTATCTTATATATGGTAGTGACACTTCATTAAATCTGAAGGGACAGTAGTGAGGATGTCAAACCTGATATGCTGCTGCTTTTGATTAAATCTATATGAAACGCTGAAAATCTTAGACTTGCTTTTCTTTGAAAATTAAAACTGTCTTTAGAAACTCTCCCAGTCCCTCTAGTTTTACTGGCAAAATACAGACCTCAGCTTCAACAGCTCTGGGTTGGTTTTCCTTCATGCTGGTTTAATCTCGCTTGTTAGCCTTTCTCCTCGCAGTACAGCAACTAACTTCAATTAAAGCTTCATTAAAACAACATTGCTATAATCACCATATGTTACTTACATATTTTTAAAGCATAGCTGTTACCAACTGATCAAAATACAAGTGGGCATTTTCTATATTATATAGTGTACATACACTATTTATGGTACACTTAAATTTTCACTTCTCTCAGCAAGGACCAGGAGGAATTGCTGAAGTCATTTCCACATCCTGTTCACAGTTACATCCATTTGTGGCCTCTCAGTTTTGTAGTAGCTGTGCTGCAATTGCTGTGGCTTCAAGTTTCAGGTCTCAGGTAAGCAGCAGATGAGAGGGGGGAAAGACAACAAAGACAAAATCCCCAGCTTTCTAAGTAAAAGAAAATAATTCCTTTGATCTCAATTATATTGAGGCAGAAAACTACTGACAAACAACAGTAGCTCTTGTCCAACTGGAAGGACATCTCTATAGGTTTATTATCCTCAGGGCTCAGATTTGGGGTCAGTTCTGCTTAATAACTTTATTGATAAGATGGATAAATGGATTGGATGCACCCTCAGAAAGTTTGCAGATGACTCTAAGTTGGGAGGGAGTTTTGATTTGCTTGAGGGTAGGAAGGATCTACATAGGAGTTTGGATAGGCTGGATCAATAAGCTAAGGACAATTGTATGAGGTTCAACAAGGCCAAGTGCCAGGCTCTGTACTTGGATCAAAATAATCTCCTGAACACTACAGGCCTTGGGGCAGAGTGGCTAGAAAGCTGCTTGGTGGCAAATGACCTGGGGGTGTTTGTTGACACCCAGCAGAACATGAGCCTCTGTATGCACAGGTGGCCAAGAAGGTCAAGAGCATCCTAGCTTGGATCAGAAATAGTGTGGCCAGCAGAGTAGGAAAGTGACTGTCTAATAGTACTTGTCCCTGATAAGCCTGCACCTCAAATACTGGGTTCAGTTTTGGGTCACTCACCTCAAGAATACTGAGGTACTGGAGCATGTCCAAAGAAGGGCAATGAAGCTGGTGAAGGGTCTGGAGAACAAGTCTTATGAAGAGCAGCTGAAGGAATTGGGCTTGTTTACTTTGGAGAAAAGGAGGCACAAGGAGGACCTCACTTTCTACAACTGACTGAAAGGAGGTTGGATAAAGGTGGGAGCCTGTTCTCCCAAGGAACAAGAGACAGGACAAGAAGAAATGGCCTCAAGTTGCACCAGCAGAGGTTTAGGTTAGATGTTTATAACTACTGCCATATTTACTTTTTTTTTCATTTTCTTGGAGTCTGAATGTTGGAACTCTTGGACCTGAACTGTTGGAATAGGTCTGGAGGAAGGCCATGAAGATGATCAGTGATGGAGCACCTTCCCTATGGAGACAAGCTGCAAGAGTTGGAGAAGAGGAGGCTCCGGGAAGACTTTATAGCAGCCTTCCAGTACCTAAATGAGGCCTACAAGAAAGCTGGGGAGGGATGTTTTAGAAAGGTTTGTTGTGAAAGGATGAAAGGAATGGCTATAAGCTGGAAAAGGGCAGATTTAGACTGGATATTTGGAAGAAATTCTTTACAGTGAGTAAGTACAGTAAGGGTGGTGAGACACTGGAACAGGCTGCCCAGGAAAAATGTGTATTTCTCTCCCTGGAAGTGTTCAAGGCCAGGCTGGACAGGATCCTGAGTAACATGATCTAGTGGGAGGCATCCCTGCCCATGGCAGGGGGGGTGGATCTAGATGATCTTTAAGGTCCCTGCAACCCAAATCATTCTACAATTTTCCTTTTTCTTCAAGAAATAACATTAATTCTACACTGCTATGAAAATGTCAACTGCATTCACCCTTTAAAAGCATTTAAATGCATGAACAGTCTGGGCTCAGAAACAGTTAATACCAAAGAAATATTGGCTTCTTTTCTTTACTAATGAAGGTCATACAATACAGTCCTGACTGTGTCCTGCTGGTCTTCCAAAGATTCAGTAAATGACACATATGAATTATTCCACTGCTAAGGAGAGTAGATAAGGATAGGGTTTTTTTATAAGCTGATAACTTGCTCTTGCCTCTGCTGAAAGCTGGTACTACGTGCTGTATCTAGATTCATTGCTGGTGGAAAGATGCATTGTATTCAAAGTGGAAATTTCCAAAGATTGCTGGGGTAGCCAAAGAGAACATAAATATGGGAGGAAGAGATAGACAAAGGAAAAGGAAAAAAAAGCCAGGAGAAAACAACAAGTAAATAAAATCTGGGACAACTAGTCCTTGATTTATTACCTGTAATTGCATTTAGGCACACATTATTAGTACTTACTGTTTGTGTTCCAAATAAAACACTAATAGATAAATTAACACTTTGTATGTTTTCCAAAACTGGATTAAAGAGATGAGCAAGGTACTTGCTAAGGCAACAAAGCTAATTGAAAGTCTTCTTCAGATTAACTTCACAAAGCCTAATTGCATAATTTTTCTTTTGCATAGTGCTTCATACTGGCATCACTGCAGAACAGCTTGAAAAGGTTCACTGATGCAGGAACCACCCATAGGATGGGTGTACCCATTCACCTCTTTGTTATTCTTCTGCCTCAGCAGCACCTCCAGGAGGATCTGCTCCATGATCTTACTGGGCACAGAGGTGAGACTGAGTGGCCTATAGTTCCCTGGTCATCCTTCTTTCCCTTTTTGAAAATGGGGGTTATGTTTCCCCTTTTCCCGTCAGTGGGGACCTCCCCAGACTGCCATGGCTTTTGGAATATAATAAAGAGCAGTTTAGCAACCTCATTCCCAGTTCCCTCAGCACCTGTCAGGTCCCATGGACTTGAACACTTTCAGGTTCTTCAGATGGTCACAGACCTTATCTTCACTCACCATGGGCAGTTCCTTCTTCCAGTCCCTGCCATTATCTTCCATTATTCTGGGAGTGCAGCTGCAGCCCTTGCCAGTGAAGACTGAGGTAAAGAAGTCATTGAGAACCTCAGCCTTCTCCATGCCACTTGTCACCAGTTCACTCATTTCCTTGCCTGTGGGCCTAGGGGCCCCACACCTTCCCTAGTCTTCTTTGTACCATTAATACATCTATAGAAATGTTTACTGTCCCACTTTATCTCCCTGTCTAGATTTTAATTCTAACTAAGCTTTAGCTTTTCTAACCAGGTCTCTTGCTGCTCGGGCAGCTTCCTTATATGTCCCTCATTCTGACTGCCCTCTCTTCCACTCCTTGTAGAGTATGACAGCATGTCCAGGAGCTCCCTGCTTATCCAGGCAGGTCTTCTAGCATTCTTTCCTGGTTTCTTCTTTGTGGGTATACTTTGCTCCTGGACACAGAGAAGGTGATCCTTGAACACTGACCACCTGCCCTGGGCCCCTCTTCCCTCTAGAGCTTTGACCCATGATTCTTTGGCCAGCAGATCCCTGAAGCGATCAAAGTCTCACTCATGCTCAGCTCACTTTCCACCAGCATATCCCATGAGATTTTACCTGGGGATGCTCCTCAGCCAGTCAGTGACAGTGTGTTCAGCTGCAAAAGATTAATCCCTCTCAGGTGCAGGACTTTGAATTTGTCCATCTTGAATGTTGGCATATTCTGACCAACCCACTCCCCCATCCTGTTCAAGTCCAATCTAGTCCAATCCTTCTGCTATGGAGAGGGACTTTCCACTAGATCAGGTTGCTCCAGCCTGGCATTGAACACTTCCAGAGCTGGAGCATACACAATGTCTCTGAGCAGTCTGTTACAGTGTCTCACCACCCTCATAGTGAAAAATCTCCCTCCTTTCAATTTAAAACTGCTACTCCTCATCCTATCACTACAATCCCTGATCAAAGAATCGCTCCCCATCAAGTACTGGCTCCATTTAAGTACTGGAAGGCTGCTATAAATACTGGGACCTTCTCTACTCCAGGATGGACAGCCTCAACTTTCTCAGCCTGTCCTTATAGGGGAAGTGTTTCAGCCCTCTGATTATTTAATGCCTGAGAGGTGTTAAAGGGGACAGGTCTCAGGACAGCCTTTTGCACTCAGCTTGTTCCAGGTTCTCCAGGTATACTGGGGCCTATTAATCACTGCCCTCTGAATCCAATCATTCAGCCAAGTTTTACCCAACAAGAATTCTACCCATCAAGACTGTAACAACCTAACTTGGATACAGAAATACTGTATCCAAGAGAGCCTTGTGAGAGTTAAGACATCCACTTCTCTCCCCCCAACAAATCCAGTTATTTTATCATAGCAGGCAATCAAGTTGGTTGGACATGTCGTACCCTTAGTAAATCCACGGTGGCTGTTACCAATCACATACTAAGTGGAACATAAAAGTGTTTACCACCCATTCTCCCCTTGAAATGAAACATGACAGTTTTACAACCCATCCATTAGCAAATGCTTCTTTATAGCAGTGCTGATAGAACATGAGATCTGCAGATCTTTGCCTACACAATTATCCAAACTATGTCAAATCAGACACTCACGCTCCTTGCTCGTCTCTCTCATCCCACATCCTCTAAATGCAAACAGTTCGATGCCAGTTGTTAATATATTTCTTGTTTAGAAACAAACTGCAGTTTAATATAGGGTGGGAAGTTATTTCCTTTGTTTGCACAGAGGCAATGATGCCTGTCACATTCAACTGTGTAATCCATAATTATAGTCAGTGTGATAGAAATAAAAGCCATTCACAACCAAGCCACAGCTCTGAGTTCATAGTTCAAAAGAGGTCACAGAAAGACAACAAAGGGAATAATCAATGTAAACCAAATCCTGCACTTGAAGACTGGCTTTCCTCATAAGGTTATGAGCAGTGAGACAGAAAATGAAGTTAAAAGGTCAGTTACACACAAATTAATGCAGAGAGACTGAGGAGCAATTTTTAAAAGTGGAGTCACCTCTCTTCTCCTCCTTGCACTGAGAAACCATGATGCCAACTTACTTCAAGATTTCAAAAGCTAACGTGGTGCCAAGTTAAGAAAGTTAGGCATTGAGAATTGTATGATGGGTACAGGACAGTCAAGGGTTAGGTATAGGCTGGCCACTAAACCAGTAACAGATGCTCTCTATGAATCCCTTTTCCTTTTCAAAGGAGAAGAGAAATGGCATAAGGGAAAGAGACTTGTTTATCAGTTCAGGGTCACCTGTCCTCTTCAACTCTCCTGCAGGTCCCAGCTCTGACTTACTGTACCCCAGTGTGGAGCACAAGATGTGACAGTGCCTTTGTTCTGCACAGGAGCAAGTCTAAGCCTAAGCCTTACTGCAGCCCAGCATGGCAGTGACTCTCCCCATCAGTGTTCTCACTGCTAGAAGAAGCCACTCTCTGTGCAAACCTGCCTGAACTGCAGAAAATGCCCTCACTAAGCAGAGACTGAGCTGAGAAGCCAAGTCACTGAACAGAATTAGTTCTGGTCTAGCTCAAACCAGGACAAAGAAAACACAATCCAAAACCTCAGGAATGTAGTACACAGAAAAGTAACTATGCCATTGAAAGCTGTGACATCAGTGTCAGGACAAAGCGTCCATAGTGTTTTGTTAGCAAGGTTAGGAAGTGGTGAGGAACACTATGTCTCTGAGTAGTCAGACCCTCAGGCAGAAGCAAGAGGAAAAGTTGCAGAGCTTGAATTCTGGGGCTCAGTTCAGATATCCTAGAGTCTAGCATCACTTGAAATGCTTCAGGACATCCCACCTGACCTTCAACTGCTGATTCAGAAGGACATAAGTCTGCTCTAGATCCTGTATCTCATCTGACGCAGAAGAATAAAATTTTGGGTATTTGAAACCACAGAAATGTCTCAAACAGCACTAAAACTTTTGTTTAGGAACTGATCTTCAGTGGTCTATGTCCTGGACTGCTCTGATATTGATGAGACACAGTAATCAGCATAAAATGCCACTACATCTCTTGATAGCTCCATTCTTTTTCAAATAAACTAGGAAAACAAACAAACAAACCCCACAAAATACAAAATAGAACAACAGAAGTACAGGCAAGAAAGAATCATAGAATTATAGAATGGCTGATTTGGAAGGGACCTTTAAAGGTCCAACCTGCAGTGAACAGGGACATCTTCAACTAGATCACAGATTCATAGACCGATTTGAGGACATGTAAGCTACTGACAGACCACACATATACTAGGCTCACTGTCAACTGCCCTTTTCTCTTAATGCTCCCCTTGCCTTTGTAGAAAGAGTTGGAAAGAGCTGATCTCTAAACTGATGTCTACCAGCCCAAGCTCTGCATCAAAATGTTTCCAACAGCAGCCAGAACTCTCATCTCGGCTTGAACCCAACTGGCTGAAGCTCAGCCTTGAAGCTTTTGGCAGAATGTATTTATTTTGGATTTAAGAGATAAAACTAATTAATTTTTAGACCTTACTGAATGCGAGGCTCTTCCCCTTATTGCTGGCAGTATTTGTAAAGGATATTTTAATGCTTTTTACACTGACAAAAAAAAAAAAAAAAAAAAAAAAAAAAAATCATCCTCAGAGCTTCAGCTGCAGAAGGCTCTTCCTAATGGTGATTCAGGACCTGGAAGCACTACAGCTAATTGAGCTTAGCACTCGCCGAGTAGATACACAAAGGTCAGGCTGTCTTAAGAGCTTGTATGCTGTCAAGCTGTATTTGTTCTTGAATGTATACATCAGTCCCTTCCACCCCAAGTACAGAACTCCGACAGTCCTACTTAAGAACCAGTTCCTTTCACATTCTCCAGTAAAACAGGTAAATAAGTGTAGGCAGGAAGTACCAAGTACAACTCAATCACTATGTACAACCACAGAATCGCAGAATGGTAGGGGTTGGAAGGGACCTCCTGAGAGTCCAAACCCCCTTCTGTGTTTGCACAAGCAGAATTAGAATACACTGTTTTGTGTTACTTCTGTTTAAACACCAAAACAAACAAACAAACTGACCAAATCTCCTATGAGGACAGACTGAAGGAGTTGGGGCTGTTCAGTCTGCAGAAGAGAAGGCTCCGAGGTGACCTAATTGTGGCCTTCCAGTATCTGAAGGGGGCCTACAGGAAGGCTGGGGAAGGACTTCTCAGGATCTCAGGTAGTGATATGACTAGGGGGAATGGAATGAAGCTGGAGGTGGGGAGATTCAGGCTGGATGTGAGGAGGAGGTTCTTCACCATGAGAGTGGTGAAACCCTGGAATGGGTTGTCCAGGGAGGTGGTCGAGGCCCCATCCCTGGAGGTGTTTAAGACCAGGCTGGATGAGGCTCTGGCCAGCCTGATGTAGTGTGGGGTGTCCCTGCCCATGGCAGGGGGGTTGGAACTAGCGGATCCTTGTGGTCCCTTCCAACCCTGAATGATACTGTGATACTATGATACTATGAAATCACACAGAACTAAACAAAAGACAAGAAAGAAAGAAAACAAACAAACAAACCCCCAAACCAATCAAACAAACAAACCCACCACCACCACCAAAACAAAACAAAGCAAAACAAAATTGTTTTAGTCTTTGGTTTTTTCCCCATAAATTCCTAGATTCAGGATACAAAACAATTTGGTCATCTTAATTAAGACTGTCGCTTTTGCATCATGTTTCCTGTGCATCAGGTACAAATCACTTTAGAAAAGGCTATCACTGAGTAAGGTAACCACCATGGACTGAAAAACACTGGCAGATGAAAACCCTACTGCTCCTTTGGTAAATTCCATCCAGTTTTCATTACCCCTACTGTTAGAAATAATGAAGGAAATGCCTTCCCTCCACCCAGAAAGTGTCTGCCACCAGCTTTGAGGCATTGATTCTTGATATTGTTTTTTTCCTGTTACATTTGAGACCCAGGAATGTTTTCCTGCAAGGACAGTAGAAGCAGCATGTAATAAAGTTTTCTCTAAGTCTTCATTCTGCTAAACTACATATACTTCTAGTTTTCTCATATATGGTTTTGTTTCCAACTTGGCATTCTTCCACATCCATTTTAAAATGTAGCAGAAAGAGATGTCTGTTCTTGAACATTTCAATGCAGAATTAAAACATCCTCCTACATCTAAAGGAAGACTTATTTGTCCTACATCTCTACAAGTTGGAAGCCTTCTTCAGAACCAGTCAATGCGGGTTATTTTTTGGTCAGTGGGAAGAAAGAGGCAATAGCAGGCTAAGCTTGCTGTGGCATCTCTCAGCCAAGGATAGACTGTTGAAAACAGATGGGACAAACTGCATCCTGCATGCCTGTTTCTGTGCACTGATTATAACAACATCATCTGTAAATGTGAATGCAGACATTTACAAAGAAGGAAGGAGACCTTAGGAAGACCTTATTTCAGCCTTTCAATACTTACAAGGAGACTATAGGAAAAGTGGGGACAGTCTTTTTTTAGCAGAGCCCTTTACAATAGGACAAGGGGTGATGGTTTTGAACTAAAAGAGGGGAGATTCATACTAAACATAAGGACAAGATTTTTTTTACCATGATGGTGGTAGAACAGGTTGCCCAGAGAGGAGGTAGTTGCCCCATTCCTGGAAAAAAATCAAGGTCAGTTTTGATGGCACTCTGAACCACTTGATCTAGTTAAAAATGTTCCTGCCTGGTGCAGTTAGGTTGGACCAGATGACCTTGACAGGTCCCTTCCAACCCAAAACATCTAAATTCAGTGAGATAAATAGAACCCAGTTGACAGTAGTCAAGGGAGTCAATTTAGAGACATAGGCCTTAAGTTACAGTAACATAAAACCAGATAAACAATTGCAAGAAAACATTACACTCAATAACAAAGTTGGGCACTTGGGAAAACCACCTCTTCCCTTTTACCGTAGCACAGATGTGGAAAGACTCATTCCCCAAACTACCTCATTAAATTAGATGCTTTAGCTGAGAGGCAATTAATCCTTGTGAATGTAACATTCAGGATCAGGAACATCATTCCCAGCCAAGAGCATTTATTCCACTCATGTTTAAGCCACGTTTTCTTTGGGGCTCCCTTCTAAGGCCCAAAGTCCCTTCTCAACCATTCTGAATGCTTAAGCCAAGCAGATCTGGTAATTCAATCTCCACACTTGCAATTGCTAAGTTGATTATCTTCCCTCACAGGTTTGGAAAGGCATTATTTAGCTTTCTTCAAACTTTAACTCCCTCAAATTGTATGAGAAGCTGCTCCTTTCTTCAGCTATTTCTGTTACAGCCTGACAGGAACAGTAACTAAAGTGCAGGTCTATTGATTAAATATCCTCCTTTTTTTTTTTCCTTGTAACAGCATAAGGCATTTAATCAATATGGCAATGCCCCACATCATGAACCAAAGGCACAATATCTAGTGATCATAAACTGCCTTGAAGAAGTGGTGTAAAGTGATTTTATGACCTGACACCTGCTGAAATGTCCATTCATAGTGGGGCAGAGACACACATTTCCTTCTGCAAGCCAGTTACATAAAAAGAATTAAGCACTGAAAGGAGTAGCTGTTTAGTTTCAGCTTGACAGAAAAGACCCCTGTGGTACTATGGTTTCACATACATCAAAAGGACACAGATTCTGCAAAAGCACATCTATACAACATTCTGTATATTTCCTGAAGGTGATGCACAAACACATCCCAAGAGAAGAAGAACATGGCAGTCTATCTAACATACTTATATGGGTATTGCTCCTATAACATCTAAACTGCTCACAAGCTTCTTACTCTTTGAATGCTATTCTCCTCACAACCTATTTTTGGGGGGACTGGATAGTATATTTATCATGTGATCTGTGTCACAATACTTTTTCAGTAAAATAATGCCATTTATGCTCATTGTTCTTGGAGCTATGTAGATGCTGGTGAATGCATTACTGCAGATACATCTATATTAAAAAAAAACATGCAACATAAATACTAGCATGTGGTGCAGCTAACTTTTAAAGGCATAGCCTAAAACTGCCACATAGCACTAATTACTTCACTCAAGAAACCACTAAGTACAGAAAGCATGGTTCTGCGACTGTGAAATACATTTCCTCAATGACACGCTGTGAGTAAACCCACTTATTCCTCCATATATTTGCTTATCTTCAAACAAGTATAAAGATAAATGATGTACAAATCTTTTCCAATGAAGATCTGCTTCATGTCACTAAGGTCAACAAAGACTGTAGTACAGAAGTTGTTTGAATTAAATCCTCAAAACTTAACACAGGATTACTCATCTGTTTTTCCTTATTTACCATTTCAGAGCAAAGCCTCTTTGGCCTCTGTAGATGACATTATAAGTGAAGCAAATCATGGAAATAGGACAGCACCAATAATTACAAGTGAAAGTGCCTATAAACAGAATATTTTTACAATTTTTTTCACTTAGAACACGTTAAAGAAACATTTTAGTGCCAAGGTTTAAAATCCTGTGGCAAGAATTTCAAGTGGGCAGAGGACACTGACTTTTATCAGTATCATAATTTGCTTTGTGGGAGTTTGGCAACTGAGACTGTTAATTATAAAATCTCAGTGGTCATTAGCAAAATTCAATATTCATCAGCTCCACTTTCTCAAGTGGTTATGAAGCAAAGCTTGACAGCTGGTTAAGCATAGTTTCAGAGTGAGATATGTGTAGCCAACCTAAACATCCTCAGCTCTCTTTATAGCCAGGAAGAGGAAACAGGCTTTCTAAGACAGTGATGCCTCTAATAAATTTTAGGTATCTGCTGTAGGGTGAGATGAATTTGCAGAGCTTTGTAGCAGAAATATTGAATGGTTTGAAAGACATATGAATGAAGTTTCTGTGATTGAAAGTACCAAAGCAAACACTAGAGGAAGGATTACAGAAATGCTGCATGTTGATGACCAAGGGCATAATGGAAAACAGTTATAGTGATAAAGACCAGTGAATGTGTCTTTATACCCAAAAAAGTGTCTGAACATTGTCTTGTACAGCAACACAGAAAGGACTTAAAGTAGTGCTGTTTGTTCTGTCCTATGCAAGTCATCATGGCCATGCTACTTGATGCACAGATCTTGGTGATTATGGGATTATGATTATATGAACGTAGGTAAGTAAAATCTGAGATAGTCACTATGAGTGAGAATGCATCACTGAGATCAATTTTGTTTCAAATAAATATCATGTCCATGTTTTATTGCACTGATTTCTACCAAATCATGCTAGAAATGTGTCTATTTCTGTCCCCTGATTTAAAAAGAATAGGTAACTGCTTCAGATGGAGACACCTACCTGACTATGTCTGCTTTTGGCCTGTTTAATCCCCTAAGGGAGTAGATCAAAGGATCATAAAATTGTTTTTGTTGGAAAAAGACTATTAAGATCATCCAGTCCAACTGTTAACCCAACACTGTCATGTCACCACTAAACCATGTTCCTCAGCACCACATTTACATGTCTTTTCAGTCCCTCCGGGGATGGTGACTCTAACATTGCCTTGGGCAGTTGTTCCAGTGTCTGACAATACTTTCAGTAAAGACATTTTTCCTAATCACAGAATCGTTTAAGCTAGAAAAGATCTTCATGATTATTGAGTCTGACTATTCACCATTACCACAGTCAAGCCTGCCACTAAACCGTGTCCCTAAGCACACATCTACACATCTTTTAAATCCCTCCAGGGATGGTGACTCTAGCACTTCCCTGGGTATCCTGGTCCAAGGCTTGACAAACCTCTCTTTGAAGAAATTTTTCATAATGTCCAACCCATACTTCCCCTCATGAAGCTTCAGGCTGTTTCCTCTTGTCCTATCACTTGTTACTTGAGATAAGAGAATAGCCCCCACTTGGCTCTAACCTCCTTTCAGGGAGTTGCAGAGAGTGAGGTGGTCTCCCCTTAGCCCCCTGTTCTCCAGGATAAACAGCCCCAGTTCCTTCAGCTGCTCCTCACAAGACCTGTGCTCTAGACCCTTCACCAGCTTTGTTACTCTTTTCTAGACATACTCCAGCACTTCAATGTCCTTCTTGTAGGGAAAGGCCCAAAAGTGAATGCAGAATTCAAAATGTTATATATGCAATATTCAGGCTGGTGTCATATGTAGTTGGAAAATGGCATACAATACATTTGAATTCTACTTGGAATGATCATTTTCTCTGTTAAACATTTTGCAATAACTCAACCATTCCCTTTCCACTCTACCCTTACAATTATTGTGAAAGTGGTTTAAATTTTTATTCAAGGTCATTTTCCTTATTTTGCATTAATGTCAGCATGTAATGGAAGCTTCCACCTACTCTATGTGAGACCAGAGGGACAAAGGCACATAGATTTCAAGAGACTTGACAGAAAACCAGCACATTGCTTTTAAAGGGGGGGAAAAATCAATTATTGAATTTACAGCACAGCAGGATGGTGCATAATGCCACAAAAGTACAGATTTATAAAAATCTGATCAACTGAATGACATTTGCAAGAACACTGCCTTCAGGGGAGTGCTGAGTTGTTAAGGCTCATTGTAGCCCTTAATGAAATACACTTCCTCATAATTTAATCTGATGCACCTGAAAAATAAAAGTGTAGGCACTTTTGGTGGGTGGTTGCTGCTAATCACAACAGGTGAAGTTCTGCTTTCACTGCCCTGAAGACATAGTTGGAGTAGTACTAATGTCAGCACTTAGTCAGACTTTGCAGTGGAGAAGTTGGAGCTGAATTTCTTACAGTGAAACAGTAACTTAACCCTCCTTCTCTTTCTTCTGTTACTCTTTCCTCAAAAAAAACCCTCACAGGGAAAAAGAGAAGCAAGCCAAAGCAAATGGACAAAATATCTTTGCTATTTGGATTTATTCTGGATTTATTCCAGATTGAAACTGGGAAGACTGAAACCAAGAAAATATGTGGAAAAGGACCAGGGTGTGCTGGTGGACAAGAAGTTCACCTCGAGCCAGCAATGTGCCATCATGACCAAGAAAGCAAATGGCCTCCTAGAGTGTGGTCAGCAGGCCAAGGAAAGTTCTTTTCCCCCTCTGCAGTAATGAGGCCACATCTGGAGTACTGCGTCCAGTTTTGGGCTTTCCAGTTCAAGAGAGACAGTCCAGTGGAGGACCACAAGGATTATTAGAGAATTGGAACATCTCTCTTATAAGGAGAGGCTGAGAGAACCTGGGGCTCTTCAGCCTGGAAAAGAGAAGACTGAGAGGGGATCTTCTCAATACATATAAATTAGTAAAGGGTGGAGGCCATAAGAATGAGGCTGAACTCTTCTCAGTGGTGGCCGGTGATAGGGCAAGGGGCAACAGGTACAAACTAGAAGACAGGAGGTTTCACTTGAACTCAAGGAAGTGGTGGGAGCACCGGAACAGGCTTCCCAGGAAGGTTATGGAGTCTTCTTCTCTGGAGACTTTCAAAACCCACCCAGACATGTTCCTTTGCAACCTGATTTAGGTGACCCTGCTTTATCAGGGAGGTTGGACTAGGTGATCTCCAGAGGTCACTTCTAACCACTACCATTCTACAATGCTGTGAATAATTTACCTTCATTTCAGCTCTAAATACAAGTACAGAAACCATCGGTAGTTTCCTGGTCACTAGACCTGGACATAACTGTAAACACCTCATCAAATAAAGGGAAGGAAATACTTTTGAAGGCTGCCTTTTCTGGACCCTTGTTTGTTGGAAGCTCAGCTGGAAATAGTCAGACTTGGGTTTTTAGATATGAAAATAAGCACAAGCAGATATAAATATGGAGTTTGTGCAAGGAAAGAAAGGAGCTGCAGGATAAAAGAGAAAAGAGCAAAGAGCAATTGTTTTAATCCTATTAAGAGCCTGATTAATGCAATTAAAGAAACATATTTTAATTAGTCTTTGTTTCAAGCTGCTTTACTCAAAGGCATTTCTCCTTGCAGTACCAGCCTTTAGCAGACTAGAAATGACATTGAGTTTTTCACTGGTAGTACAATCTTTCCGTCCTACTTAATCCAACAGGAATTAGGTTCTTTCATGACTTTCATAATTTAGGCCTGTCCATTTAAATATGGGATTTCAAAGGTGAAGCATCTTGACTATCACATGAACTCTCCCTTCTTTTTTTTTTTACAGAGGCAAACATCTGTAAAACTTCTCTAAAGAAAGAATGAGAAATGGTGATTACAAGTGTGATAAAAAGGTGATAAAATGCTATCAAGGAACTTCTTTCTTCCTAAGTGCTTCAAGAAGGCACATTTTGCCATTGATTCATCATGTTCATTCCTCAGTCTGAAGTAGATTTGAGAGTAAAAGCATGAAGGAAAGGCAGCTTTTCACACTGAAAAGCAATTTTCTGTTTGTCTGGGGAAAAAAAAAAGAAAGAAAACAAAATAAAGTCAAGAAAGGAAGAAAAGAGTGAGCAATAAAGCCATGTACAAATTTAGCCCCAGACTTCATAGACCTGGGAATAAAAAAAAAATTAAATGAACCACTGATGTGTTCTGATGGAGAATGCTATGGAAGAGAGAAAAAATAAAAGCAAAGAAACAGCAATGAGCTTCAATGGATGGTTGGCTTCTTGTCAAGGGCAGCATCTGCTGCTGTGCAAGCAGAACAAGAATTACAAGGGCTACCTCACACTCAGTGCTTCTGGGTACCGGATACTCACCAGCTGAGATCATGAAGATATCTTTCCCATAGGGTATGCTCTAGTCATGGATGTGTACACATGGATCTCACCGGATTTTCATGCATTTATCCAGAAAAGAGAATTTCATTAAAGAATATATTTGTTCATTTTAGGCAATCTAAAAGTGTTGACAGCTGAGCAGAGGCAGAAGTCTGCCCAAATAAAGAAAGAACTACTAGAGTTAGTCATCCTCCCCTCCTCTACCCCAGAGATGATAAGGATGGCTAAACCTTTTAAGAAAACAGCACTTGACTAAGAATCATAATGGCAATGCAAGAGATACGACGTAACCACAACCTGATCTAGTGGGGTATGTTCCTGCTTACTGCAGTGGGGTTGGGCTAGATGACCTTTAAAGGTCCCTTCCAACCCAGTGCGTTCTCTGGTTCTGTGCTAATACACCACTGGTGTCATGCAGAGATTCTAGGCTTGGGGAAGCTTATCTACTATACTGCTTCAATCTGCTCACGTCTACATATCAATAACTCACCCAGTTTCACATGGTGTGTGTGGTGGGACAGCGTCCCATGTCACGATGCTTTTCTTTCTGCATCTGCTCCCTTCCTACAAAACTGGTATGATGGACTTGATTCATTCTTCTGCTTTCTTTTTGAGCATTAAAGGGTTACAGATTGGCTTTGTATGCAGACAAATGTGTTTGGAAGGGACCACCTGCAGTTATAAAAAGGTTTTGTGAACCTGATCTACTGCAGATGGAATGTTTAGGAAAAGACTGGAAGAAAATATGGCCTAGGGAGACAGTTTAATTACCTATAAATACAAAAATAGGAAAAAAAAAAAGGCTGTGAAAAAAATTGTTTTATTAGTTAGTGAAGACAAATCAACAGACTAACATCACAGCAGAGAATATTTAATGATTCACAAAAAATACTCTCAAAAAGCCATTCAAGCAATTGATTGGGCTGCCAGAGAGGAATGAAAAATAATTTTCACAGGGAGTATATAAAATCCTCATCCTTTTCGATGAAACATGGAGAACATCAAATCAAACTAGCTAAAATGAAGAGAGAATGATGTCAACTAATGTACTTGGGTACTGCTAAATCATTCCCAGTTCGAGGTTACCTCAAGCTTTCCCAGATGTTGATGAGATGGGTGGTGGGCTTTACAAACACAGTCCTCCTCAGCTGGCTACAGAACAAACAGAGCATACCTGCATATTTCTATGTGACTATTGCCTTTAGCCTTCTCGGAACTGAAATGTGTATAGTGGCCCAGTGTGTCAAACCAGAGCGAGTACAGCAGCAGCAGGATCCAACTTAACTGCAAGTGAATGTACTTAGTATGTTGGAAGACTTAATGAACCTGCAGTGAGCTCTGTACCAAAGAGGTTAAGATGCTGATTTGGGCCCTTGTGGTGAAGCACTTCGACGTTATGGTGTTGTCTGCTATGCAGTTACAGTTAAAGCTACTCAGATTTTGCAGGCTGTACTCTGGTTGTTTTCTGATGCTACTCTACCCCTACCACATCCCTCCCCATCTTTCACCTTGCTACTGGTAGGTTAAACCATGTACGAGGTTGCTGATGTCAAGGAATCTGTAGCTATCTTGGCTCTCAGTGCAATGAATCCAGGCTAAGGCAGAACTGATACTTCAAGGGTTCATTTGCTTTTCCTTTCCTTCTAGGTGGACATGAGAGAGGAAGTGAAGTGACTGAAAATCCTTATCTACGCTGTCCATATAATGGAAAAGGAGGAACCCAAAGGAAAAGAAAATTTGCTACATCATTAAAATAATAGGTGGGAAAGCAGAGAATCAGAGAGGATAGAATCAAAAACATGTCTGCCTTTCCACCTTCTGAGTCCTTCTTCTATTGATCTCCAGCAGGTAGATTTGAAATGATCTGGCATTTGCCTTCTGGAATTATTATGGGGAAAGACTGCTAACTCCTCATGAAGTCTCTAGGCATTGGAAATGTATTCAGAAGACAGACTAGAAAAGCCCCAGTCGAGAGGCAAAGTTTTGCCTTGGAAGTTAATGCTTGTTTCTCACTTAAGAGCCATCTGTGGATGGCTACATGGTGGCCAGCAAAGAATGTACACCAGAATTTTGTGATCTGTTTGAGAACAGCCTTTCAACAACCGCTTTCCCTTGCTCAGTCCTAATTAGCTTTGGATGCTAAAATGCAAAGGAGAACAGAGTCAAGCAATAAAATGATCCCCACTCTGTCTTGTCACTGAAAGCAATGCTGCTGAAGAAGACTGGGGATAAATGCTGTAGAAGTAATCAAATTCCTGGTAGCTGCTGGCTGTATATGGCAATGGTTATTGATGCAGCAGGCTGCTGTGCGACACAGCATGCCATAGCCAGCAGGTACTGCTGGCATTTCACTACAGCTTTGTTCAGCAAGACAGCACTTTGGGGGTAAAGAAAGCAGAACACATCCCTCACCCAGTCCAAAAGCAGTATCGTCAGAGTGTGGGATATATTCTGCTCTTTTTTACACCAGCTGTTTCTCATCCAATTCCAAGACAATTCATAACAACACCACCACGAACAGAACCTGACTTTGTGGCTCTTTTGTTGGATGCTAGAAAGTGCTCCAAGTAATTAAAAAGAATTTAAATTAAGAAAGAAAATTAAAAAAAAAAAAAAAACCCAACAAAAAAAGTAGACTTTGAAGTGCTAGGCTTTGCCTCTCACCTCCTTCTGCTGCTTTGTATTGCTCTGTGGTCTTGTTTCTCACTGCACTGATCAATCGGCTGCCTGGTCTTGGGCATGCTGCTCTCATTTTCAAATCCTTGGACTTTTGGATCTGACTTTATTGCATGCTGCTGATCCTTTGCTATGTTTAAACCCTCTCTACGTGCAATACCCAGAATTTAATGTTCTCCCCACCAACACAATTTGGCTTTGTGCAATCAGTACCTATATTCAGCATTCCTTTTGTCTCTGAAATGGATTCCCAGGTAGGTACAGAAATATGTCATCCCTCCCCTCCTCTGTCCTCCAGCATATGTTTTCCTAAAACCTGTGACCTCCAATTGCCATTTATAGGGGCTTACAGCCAATTAATGGCCATCACCTTCATGATCATGGTGGAAAAGATTTGTCTCCATGTGTTATTCGGAATTAGTCTCTACCACAGCCTTAGGGTCCATGCAGTGCTTCAGTCACCTCTTCATGCAGACTCTATTATCTCTTTTAGCACTGAAAAAACACCCCTGTCCTATCAAATCAAGAATTCCTTTAAGATCTTGAGAAAGTATAATCAGAAGTAAACCAACTATGCAATATCCATACTTATTACACTGAAACTATTTCCAAATCTATGGGTAAAAAAAATGTTTCTTCTATTTATAAATACATCCCAAAAAGCACAGCAGAAAAGTAAAACTGCACTACAAGACCCCCAAGGAACACACAAAAGTTCATCTCTGACTGGACCAACAAGAATAAAATTCAGGTATCTTGTGAGCCACAGCACAACTGCCATGTTGTAGTACAGGGCAGCCCTTCTCCTACACTGCCAGAGCTGGTGAGCTGCACTAATATAACTGCATCCTTGTGAACACTGGGCTCAGCTTTTTCAAAAATCATTCCAAGTGCTGATGAAGTTTATGCACCCCTCAGAAGTTTTATTTCACTAGACACCCTTAAGTTGTCAGGTCACTGCAAACACCAGCTGGTCTCCTGGGAAGGACAAGCCAGGAGACAAGATGACAGCAATGCGAGTTGGGACAGCACCATCAGCAGCAAGGGCTCAATTCCACAGCACTTGAGTGAGAGAAAAGTAGGTCTAGTGGCCCAGCAGTCTGGGTCAGCCAAAGGGTCAGTGACCTCTTCATGCATCTGTAGAAACAACACAGATCTGAGGCCAAGACAGAAAGTCAAGACAGTGAGTTGGGTCAGGTTCAGCACAGAACAGTGCCAGGCAGAGTAGAGCTAGAGCATAACACAGGAAGGGATCAAGAGCAAGAGTCTGAGCTTCGTTGTATCTCCCAAGCAAAACAGTGCTTCTGCCATGGAGGCATCTCACAGCACTTTCTCACAGCAGTGTAATCCAAGAATACAGATTAGTGTACCTCAGAGCTGGCCTAAATCATGCTCATCAAAACCCCTGGGGCAAGGAGAAGATAGGCAGACAGTGCACTCAGTCCCCTGTGCAAACTTCAGCACAAAACAGCTACTTCTATACTCATAACTCAAAGACAGATGAAGCATAGGCTCGAATGCTGGATCTCCATCACCCATGCATGCTTTTTGATGCAGCTTTGTCCTATTCTCCCAAAGAATGATCCAGGTCGCTGCCAGCATATACCAGTGACTATTCCTAATGGACAATTTGGAGAGGTCCCTGCCCATGGCAGGAGGGTTGGACTCGATGACCTTTAAAGGTCCCTTCCAACCCAAACTATTCTATGGTTTTATGATTCTATAATTTAACCATGGAGACACGACCAGACCAGCCCTGGCCTTATTTTACCGACTAGTATGATGCATTCCCTTTTCATTTCTACCAGCACATTAATTTTCCCTCTTCCTGTAAATCCTCCTTACTTCCAGCCCTAGTACTAACCAAGCATAATCCAGCATCTTGTTAAAGTGAAATATGATGATTATCTGTTACTGTTGAAGGAGAAAGCAATGACAACCCACCTCTCAGATGCCTCACCTTCAATGTCTGCGTGTCTCAACTATCTCATCTAAAGGACTACCAAGGACAAACACAGTAATTTTATTGACTCTCTTTTCTGGAAATAGCTTGGAGAACAAATAATTATTGCAAACCAAATCCAGGAGACCTGAAAGCCAGGTAGAAAATATTTGGATAAAGCAATGTGCTTTATGGGATTTGCACCCAACAGGCACTCTAACCAAAGCTGACAGAAAATGCTGAGTCTCATCACATCTGTCGAATTAAATCAGCTATTTTGGTCCCTAAGGAAGGTGTCTAAAAAAAGAATTTCTTTTTGGTGGTGGTGATGTTGCTGTTGTGTTGAGGGTTTTTTGAGGGGAAGAAGCAGAGAGGATGGGAATGAAAATCAAAGAACAATTCATGGTTGCAACATTTTCTGATTAGATAATGACAGTTTGTGATACAATATGAACATGTCCTGTTTACATTGCACTTGCAGTGTAATCTGACAGGCAACAGTAAAAGCAATTATACAAACACCATTCCTGAAATATGTTTCACTAGATACTGTTACAGATATCCAGTGCTGGAGACTCTAAAATCTCCCCAGAAAGTGTTTCAATCTCCTTATCATTAGACAGCTTTTCTTAATATCTACCCTGACTCTTTCCTGCTGCAGTTTAAGTCCATTACTCCTTGTTCTTCCCATCTGTAATAAAAAAACAGTGACTATTCTTTTCCTTTTTGCAGCAGACTTTTATGACTGTTATCTCCACCTCCATCTTCTCCCTTTTAGCTTAATGAACTCATTTTGTAATCTCTCCTCTACAGTCAGGCTTGCAAGATTGCTCCTGCTGCTTTCCTGTGAACTCTCAGTCACTGGCCCATGTCTCAGAATAAGTGACCAAGACCAGACAGCAGATAAAGTTGTCCTCCTTTGATGTGAATGATGACTCACACTAAAGCCACATTGAAGAATGATTTTTAAAGAATCTAATCATATGGTCTCAACCCAGACACCACCTACCACTGAAGTAAGGACTTAGACTCAATAATGTGGCATAATAAACTGCCCTGCAATAGGATCGCTCCAGCAAAGTGTGACTCATAATTCAGCTACCTAAACACAAGCACCTGGATATGAAATGTCCTGTGATATCTGACATCCACATGGACCTGAGTGATAAAGCACAGACCATGTTTGAGACCCACAGCCAATGGAAGTCTGTGGCACCACTGATCCCATCTTTGAGTAGACATATACACGCATCACAATACTTCTGAGTGCTCTAGTAAATATGTAGGGTGCCCAGACAGTACACCCAGTAATGCATTCCTAATGGATACACTCAAAGTCAGTTGAGATCACTCCCATCCCATGCATCAACTGAACTATAATGAATTCTACCTTATTCTTTGCTTGTGGTAAAGATACACAGTTCTCAGATTTTCTTTTGTTTTAAGATGTAGGGAAACATGGTTAAGATATGAGATGCTGCATTGCTGAAACCTGAGTGCATGTATGGTGATTCAGCTCAGAGCTGACATGCAGTTGTTTGCCAACCAGCAACAGACCATTCTGATTTTCAGTCTTGACTCTGTTTTACACAAATATAACATGGGCAAGAGTCATAAGAAATTAATTTCAATGGTTTCTCCACTAGTTTACTATTTACAAAGAGAAACACGGCCCAGTAGTAGAAGGCTTTCAATCTCTCAGATTAGATTGTGTGGATAAAACGATAAAGTAGAAACAAAAAAGGTTTAAAGCAAAATAAAAGGGTGTGATGAAGCAGAAAGTTATGTATTAAGAGAAAAAAAATTACTTTCTATGCATCATATTATTGGGCATGATATTGCTGAGTTGATCTGGAACAAGAAGTGAGGTTTTAATTTGTGCCTGTGGCTGCATGTTTGCATGTCCATCAGTATTACTGAAGAAGAACTGGAAGAAAAGCAAAACCTGAGACTTTGAACCTGAAATCAATGCAACTAGAATGAATTTCATGGTAGTACACTTTTTTTTCTACTTGAAGGTTTCTTACACGTTTCTCTGAGGCATTTCTGTTCAGACTTGTCCTACTGAACTTGAGTTGTCTAATGCAGGAGCCCAGAATAGAAAGCCTACACTCCCTCTGAAAGCAATAGAGAGAAACAGGCACCTCCAGACAATGGTTCAGCCCACATAACATCAAGAAGACAGAATGCTTTGGAAACATGGGACATAAAAATAAAGTCAGGAGGTACCATTTGGTCTTTCTGAGTCTTGGGGGATATATGTATTGTGTGCTTTCACAGTAATAAGGAGGAAGGAAGACAGCAAGCTATATCCAGTTATATGAATACATGACATTCAAATTCCTTTTAGGTCAAAGAAAATGGAACATAAAGCAAAATGTGATCATGGCATTATTTTCTTTATATATAATAACAGCTGAAACAGCTTTATATATAATGACAGCTGAAATCAGCTGTTATTAAATCCCTATACTCTGAAATACTCAATAATAAAGCCCTTATCTTTTAAAGGCAAGGAAAGCTTGGAAACTATGAGTAGAATTTTTCTCTGTTTGGTAAAAAAATAAACTTACCTGCATGTTCATGAATTCTCCCCAGCACCATTAAATCAGCAAATGTGACCTGCACAGTGGGTAGAGCTCTATTCTACTTCCATTAATGGCAGTGAGAAGTATGCCTTTGACATCAGTGAAAGCCTGAAGTTACAGACAATTTTCTTTTCTTTAGACTCTTTGAAAAAAAAAAATAAATGTTTCAGGAAAAGAGTAATATCCACTGGGACAGACTCTTAAAGAGTGAAGATAAATGTGAAAAGAGTTTATTTTACTTTTTTATATGTTTCAGATCTGTGTAAGAAAAATGTCTTCTACAGTAAAAAGAACTGATGCAAGAGTTTCCCATAAATGGACAGCACTGTTGCCTATAAAGAAAGGATGATACATTGTCACTCGCTACGCAGAAAGAAGCAGCAAGCTCTGGAGAATATACACAGGATGGACCCACAAAAATGAGGCTGCTGCAGTATTTACTATGAAATAAAAACCATCATGAAATTTTGGCCCACTGTATAAATTGTTTTTTCCTCAAGAGTCATCTTAAAAAAAAATAAAACAATGAAGCTGTGGTTTATGAAGAGGGCATGGTTCCTTTAGATGTTTCCTCATCTACTAAAATCTTTCTAAAGAAGTCTTTAATCCCAGTCTGCTCCACAGTCTGCCCAGAGCCTGCCCAGGAAGACATTTGGACAGCAGTAGGGCAGTCTTGCACTGAAACTGCCTCCCTATGAGAGGGCCAGGAATTTACTAGCCACTCAATGTCTGCTCAAGAACACCACATTCTTTGGTGGCCTTTTCTGTTCCACTGAGTCCTTCAGGGCCAGCAACTCACCAGCCTCTCCAAGTCTACTCAAAGGACACCACATGGCCTTTTCTTTTCCAATGAGTCCTCCAGGCTGAGCTTCTGTAGGATCAAAAGAGTTCTGATGTTGGTACTAGGAGGATATGAGAGTGCTCAGCCTGGACTTGGGTATTGAGCACTTGGTCCTCAAACTTGGAGGCATCACACTTCACTCACTGGGTAGTTTGGCATGACCTCCTCTCAAAAATCAAGTTTGTGAGGAGAAAGAGAGAAGACAGACAAAATTAGTTTGTGCCACCCCTTGCTCCTAACACGTCCATCTCAGCTGGTACAGACATCTCAGTTGTCTTCAAATGCATTTGTGTGCTACAAGGCACTTTCTTCTCTTGCTCACGGAGGGAGATCATGGTATCGGAACATGAACCCTTGACATTTTATCAACATAACAAGAAGTTCCTGGCAGTAGAACACTCAAGGATCAGTGCTTTTCTTGCTACTGTACTTGTGAATGTAGGAACAGCATCTGGGAGCTTTGCTTCTCATTGGGCTTTTTGTGGATACAAATGTCTCCTAATGTTTTATACTATGCACTAGAGAGCTTTGCCTTTGGAGGCCTGCTTCATTTGACAGGCTGTGGGGACAAAATCCTTGAGCTTAAAAAATTCCTATTTGTGTATAAGCCTCTTTTTCTTTGCCTTATAGGATATTCTGTAATAGAACAGGAATTGATATTAATGTACATAGAAGCTTAACTGTGAACTGTCACTATTAGTCTAATATTGCATTGGACAGCTGTCTAACTCCTTTAGAGATAACTAACTCCTTTAGAGATAAGAAAGAATCACCATCTCACCTTCTCTATAGCCTTCACTTGAATGTTGATGTGTAGAAAGGATGATTAGGACTGTTCTGTTTTTTAACCTGAGCCAAGTTCCAAAATTGTAGTTGGGGCATCAATTTAAGCATCCACATCCTTACCACCACCACTATCTTACACTACTGCCAGTGGGACTTCAGACTCTTGCTGTCTAGTCAAATCACTTCTCAATCTACATCTTCAAAGTCCCATCCAATGATTGCCCTGACCTGCAAACTTTTCCATCAGCTTTTTCTTGTCTACCTTTCTTGATAGAAAGAGAAGCTGGAGACAAACTGTGCCTGTGCTCTACCACCTTTATTGTGAAAAATTTCTTCTTTATATATCTAGTCTGAATCTTCTCTCTTTTAGTGTAAAACCATCACCCTTGTCATATTGCAACAGTCTATGCCAAAAAGGATTGACCCCATCCTTCTTACTGGCTCTTTTAAGTACTTAAAGGCCACAATAAGGTGTCCCTAGAACCCTCTCTTCTCCAGGCTGACAACCCAAACTCCCTTAACTTTTCTTCATAGGAGAGGTGTTTGATCTTTCCAATCATTTTTGTGGCTGAAGACTCTACAGCTGGACACTGCTCCAGGTGAGGTCTTACAGAAAGTGGAATGGAGTAGCAGAATTATTTCTCCCAGCCTCCTGAGCACACTCCTTTTGATGCACCCCAGGATATGGTTGGCTTCCGGGCTGTGAGTGCATATTGCTCTGCCCAGCTTCTCATCTACCAGTTCTATAGCAGATTATAGGATCTACTTAGACTGTCACTGTGAAAAAGAGGAGCCATCAAACTGATGCTTATGAGAATGAAGTCAACTTTCAAGGTACAGATATCAGAACATAAATCCTCACACTGGAATCGAACTATTAGTTTCACTGCGGCTTTGAAAACCACTATGGCATCGTCACTGACAAAAATTACCAATACCTGATGAAATGCCACCTCAGGAATGGTGGAACTGTTTGGAAGGTGTCCCTGTGCAAGAATGGAGTCACTCAAGAAGTGAAGAAAAAAACACTGCTGCCTGCATGTGAAGATTTTCAGCAGAGGTATCCAATATGAGCACTGACCAAGTCTGACCACTTTGCAACTTGATGAGATGTGACAAGCTCACAGCCCAGTGTAATACCACTTCAGGCTATGCAGCTGGGACTCAAAGTGGGATGCTTCGTTTCTGCTCCTGGGTTTCCTCAGATCCAGGGTAGGTATTTATCTCCAGTGCTGATATTCCTCAATTCTTGGGGTTCCTAGCCTATTAAGAGGCAAGTTTAATATAGTATCTCAAATCTTTGACCTTTGGGCAATGCAATTGAATATATGTGCTGCTACTGGGCACAAGGATGGATCTAAATGTGGTTTTCCACTCAGTAACCAAGGATTTCCATTCACTCCCCTGTTAAATGAGACCATTAAGAGAAATGTAACTCACTAGTTTATGCTGCTGTCAGAGAGGAAAAATTGCTTTTTAATCTCTGACCCTACAAAATGAAATTGTACCCTGGAAAGAGATTTCATTAAACAAATTAAATAGGACAAGAAAAGATGTATGTGATTTCCTTTTGCCATCTCTGAATTGTCACAGATCAGACCCATGCATCTTTCATGTACAGAATTCTTCCCTTTGAGATACCTAGTCCAGACAATCATGCATAACATAACCAATATCTCTAAATCTTTCCTTGAAACCATCCCACTACTGCACACCATCAAGAGGAACAATTAGCAAAGACTACAGTCTACTCACTCAACTTCTCACCAGCCAAAGAAGCTTCATTAGCTGATCACCTCACCACTAAATTTCCTCACAATTTTTCTTATCCTTTCCATCTCCTCCTTGAGTGATTTGTACTTAAAGTGAGCTCTCAACAGATAATTCTAATTTTTTCTTTCAAAAATCCTATTGGGCATGGTTGATAATAAAAGAAAGATTAAGCTACCACCTGGCTGAGTCAGCTCTTTCTGATGCTTCATATTAAGAGACGTTCGGTTGTGATTACAAATACCCTGGAAGATTTTACATTCCCATACAAAAGCACCCAATTGCATGACATCCAAAAACTCAAAAAAAAACCCAAACCCTTTCCTAATAAATATTTGATCACAAAGACCCATTATTTATGGGAAACAAAGACAGACTTAAATAAATGTTACAGTTCAGACCTGACAGAGGTTAAGTCGCTGCGTTCATGCGGCACATTCATCACATGGACTGCCGCTGACTTGGACACCATTTCCCAGGGTAAGCAGCTGGTTTGTAAATAGGTTGCATTAAAATACAGTAAAAACAAACATGCACAAACAGAAGTACCTTCAAAATAAAACACTCTTAAATCTGAAAACTCAGTCTGTGGAGCCAGTGGAGTAAGGCAAAAAGGAAGAATGTGTTTTGTCCCAATCCACCTGCTGCTGCCTATTTATTGAGGGAATATAAGCGGGGGGAAATGTATCAAAGCATTGCCCCAGATAGCCTCCTTGCTTCCTGGCCACAGCACACTTCCAAGACCAAAGGAGTCTGGAAATAGGGGCAGGCATGCATCAAGATATTACTTCAAAGCTCTGTAGCAATACAGAGCAGGACACATATGACAGGCAATACGGACAAACACCCCTCTGATGTAGGTCTTGAGCAATCTGGGCAAATAAATTAGAGGGATCATTATTAGGGAATGAATGGTTTAAGGCAGCAGTCTTGCTGGCAGCCATGCAGCGACAGGGGAGGACAGAGAGGTTGGGATTCAGAGTGAAAATGAAAAGATCTGGCTTAATAGGAGGGGGGTGGTGGTGGTGGAAGAAAAACAAGTGCTATGGTGAAGAAATTGCTTTGAAGTTGAAGAAATGAGTTCTGAGCGGGAAGCCCAAGCAGAGGGTTCTGAACTGAGCTGGTGTGTGTTCTGCTGCAAACTGAGAAAGTAAAAAGAGACTGCAAATTGGGGTGTTTTTTTGTTGTTGTTGTTGCCTTTTTTTTCCTTTTTTTGTTTTTTTTTTTTATAGGTTCAGGCAGTTGGAGAAGGACTTCTTTTACTAACTGAAGAACATGGCATGGAATCATGAGGACTCTGGATGGTGGCAAAGTTTCCCTGTGCTGCTGAAGAGGAGGATTAAGGCTCAGTTGTGTAATTACATAGTCACTTCAGTAATGGCTTTTGCTTGGAGTCCTTACAGAGCCCTGAGTTCCTGTTGCAGCTTTAATTCAGCTCCCATCCCTTTCACTGGCAGAAACCACCAGAAGAAAGAATAGCTTCATAATCCCCTGAATAAAAGTTCCAAGTGCTAATTACTCAAAGGAGAAGCAAACTCAGCCACACTTATGCTGGAGACAGACACAGCTAAGCCACAGCAACATGAGGTTGATTGTATGCACTGTGTCTTAGAGTTAGCTGCAGACTGTCGTTACCCCTCAGTCACAGATCTAGCTTATGAGCATCTAGCCTCTACTTGTCCTAGGAGATTAAGTAGCTACAAAGCTGTGTTTGCTTGAAGATATTCCCATCATGTTGGTCCACTGCATGCTGGGTGGCTGCTGTATGAGGTGTCAGGGTGCAATGCCATGACATTGTGGTGGTAACTGGCTGTAAACTGTGGTTTTAAAACTGTCAACTTTAAAATTACTTAATGGCAGCATAAGTCAAGACCTTAGGGCACACCCACAAGGAAGAGAAGACCATCTTCATTATCACAGTCTTTATAAGTAGCAAGTGCTTGAAGAGGTTCATGTGGCAGGAAACTTGAAGGATTCAAAAGTGACTTTTGAAACTCAAATATTATTTTGTTTTTAAAAATGAGTTATTTGTGCAAAAGTTGCAGCCAGTCCTTTATTGGTGGTCCCCAGGCAATATGATCTCTCTGCAAATGTCACAGATTTATGAGCCTTTTGTTTTCTGAAACCTCCAGCCTTCAAAGTGGCCCTCTGTGTATCCCTGAAAGCCAGATCCAGCAATTGCTTCTTTACAAGAAAAAAAACACCTCGTTGTTCTTAGACTACACAAGTGGGTCACTGAACTGGTGCTTGCCTTTGCAATGCCAGTGAATCCAAATTAGCTTGACTTCCACAGAGGATACAGGGAAAGAAAGCAACCAGCATTAATCAGAGCAACACAAGCAACTCTTCCAAAACAAATTAGCTTCAACAGTGAGCACACAGAGTCCTTCAGTCAGTGTGGCCAAGCTGAACTTAGGCCAAAACTTGGCATCAAAAAGAGTAACTGGTTTAATACATACCCATGGAGCCTGCATTTGTTTCTTTTTCTTCCTCTCAATCCACCTGCAGGAAGCCAGGAACAAACTGAGCAAAGTAAAACTGCTGATCTTATCGCAGGCAGCCCACCTAAGCTAATCTCAAAGGCAGGTGTCCATCAGGGGCCTATCAGGTGTCTAGTTCTCCTCTTTCTTTTTTCTTTTTTTTTTTTCTTCTCATAAAGGGAGGAGTGATAGGCACAGGATTCATTTTCCCTCATTTGTGATGTTATTGCTATTATCTGGACTTTACAGACAAAGGAGACAATAGACATGTCCAGAAAGACCTGTCACCGGTCCTCTGTCAAGACATGGAAGCAATTTCTCCTGGTTGGTATAAAGGGAATCCAGACACTTAAACACAGATTTCTCCACCAAAGACACTCATGCTTGGTCCAACAAATCCTTTTCTTCCAGAAAGCAAACTGACTCACATTAGAATTGATGTTTTAAGATAAATGAGATAAATATTTTTTACAGGAGCATGGACGATGACATTTCAGAAGACAAATCTGGGTCATTGGTATTAAATGGCAAGGGTCCTCATTACTGCTTTAGGTCTAAGAGGTATCAGGCCTTCACAGTAAAGAATGGCACTTCAGGAAGTCTGCTGTAGGAGATTACTTTTTCTGGCTTCTCCCTGCCAGATTTATTTACTACTCATTCATTTTTTAAAGTCAAATTTTATAGTGAAAAGTGTGACAACAAAGTAAACCTGTCAAGCTTCTGTAACCAAGAGGTATTTCATGTGGAAAAAGGTCTTTGTTCCTCTACTCCTGGTATCAATATTCAATCTTTGTACTTTAGTCTGCACATTCCTACAGACGATGCAGTGGCCCAGTGTAACTGTTACCTGTACACCTGATGTACAGGTAACTGTTACCTGTACACCTGATCTCCTGATGTACATATCCACTGAAAAGAGATGTGCAGGCCCATGATACATGAGAACAGGGAACAGTGAGGAGGGAAGCAGAATTGTGCACAGCCACCTACCGCTCCTTTCCCTGGGATGATAACAGAGACTGTCTGTGGACTGCACTGAACCACTGCATAGCCTTGTCCAGCCTCAAAACTGATTGTCACTACCTTACTTAGCATATATTCCCTTCATGTGTTCCTCATGGTTCTTTTATAGTTTTGTGGGGAGGCAAGGTGTAGAATCCTAGAATCATTATGCTTGGAAAAAAACCTCTGTGATCATCAAATCCAACCATCAACCCAACACTACCATGTCCACTAAACCATGTCCTGAAGTCTACACAGTTTTTGACACCTCCAGGAATGGTGACTCCACCACCTCCTTGGGCAGTCTGTTCCAATGCCTGACCCCTTTCAGTAAAGAAAATGTTTCTAATATCCAGTCTAAACCTTTACTGGCACAACTTGAAAACATTTATTCTACTTGGGAGAAAAGACCAATCCGCACCTCACCACAATCTCCTTTCAGGTAGTTGGTTGGGTTTTTTTGTATGGGTGGGTAAAGAGTTTAGGCGAGGAACATATGAATTTATGCAAAGGAATAATACACTGCTGTAAGTACAAACATCTCAAGATGATGGAGCACCTTACCACACTTAAAATGCAAAGGAGCTCATCAGGAAGGTATTTACATTTGTTTAAACATTTCTATCCTTTCAGGGAATCTAAATGCCTTATTTTGTACTAGTTAAAAAAAAAAAACTACTGATGCTTTGTTATGTTAATGTACAGGTTGGGGCTGGTGCTCTAAGTTGTACTGTTGAAGTGACTGCATTGCACTTTATGCAAAAGCTATGCTAAATAACCAGTTGTTTAAGCTTTATTCCTGACAGAAATCCCTTCATTGAGGTCTGCAGTAGATCTTAAGCTTCAATGTTTCTGTGATGTTGACATTTCTGATTTCCCAATTTATGTATACATTTGTCAGTATAAAATGACACACACACACAGACAGACATTTAAATACATACGTGCCTATAAATAGGAACACATAACCAGTGTATGCAAGCCAGTCTGTGTGTACAGCACAATCACACTGTTCTAGAGGTTGTAGGTAACAGACAGATAAATTGTTAATGAATTGGAAGTTTAACAAAAGAAGGAAAACTGCTCAGTAAGATGTAAAAAACCTGTTTGTGCTGAGCAGCACAGAAGAGTACCAAGGGAATTTCAAGTGTATACAACTATGACATCTTCCACAAAAGCAGCTGACCCACAAAGTCATCTGGCTGATCATTCTCCCAAATTCATCCTAGATGTTTCTAAAGCAATCAAAACCACACATACAACATAGTATCATAGTATCATTCAGGGTTGGAAGAGACCACAAGGATCATCTAGTTCCAACCCCCCTGCCATAGGCAGGGACACCCCACACTAGATCAGGCTGGACAGAGCCTCATCCAGCCTGGGCTGAAACACCTCCAGGGACGGGGCCTCGACCACCTCCCTGGACAACCCATTCCAGGGTTTCGCCACTCTCATGGTGAATAACCTCCTCCTCACATCTAGCCTGAATCTCCCCACCTCCAGCTTCATTCCATTCCCCCTAGTCCTATCACTATCTGATATCCTGAGAAGTCCTTCCCCAGAATCACAGAATCATAGAATCATTTGGGTTGGAAGAGAACTAAGATCATATGAATTAAGGTTATATGAAGCATGATATGTGGGTGTGCAATTGTGAGCAAGATCTATGAGACACTAACTATGAGTGAGAATGCGTCACTGAGATCAATTCTGTTTCAAATAAATATCACCTCCATGTTTTGTTGCACTGATTTCCACCAAATCATGCTGGAAATGTGCCTATTTCTGTTCCCTGATTTAAAAGGAATAGGTAACTGCTTCAGATGGAGACACCTACCTGATCATGTCTGCTTTTGGCTAGTTTAATCCCAAATAGATCATAGAATCATAGAATTGTTTTGGTTGGAAGCAACCTTTAAGGTCATCAAGTCCAAATGTTAACCCAACATTGCCAGGCCACCACTAAGCCATGTACCTCAGCACCACATCTAGAGGATTTTTCAGTCCCTCTGGGGATGGGAACTCCACCACTGCCCTGGGCCACCTGTTACAGAGCTTGACAACCCTTTTAGTGAAGATTTTTTTCCTAATATCCAGTCTAAACCTCCTCTGGCATAACTTGAGGCTGTTTCCTCTTGTCCCATCACCTGTTACTTGGGAGAACCTCCTCTCAGGGAGTTGTAGAGAGTAGTAAGGTCTCCCCTCAGCCTTCTTTACTCTAGGCTACACAACCCCAGCTCCCTTTACCTACTCCTCCTAAGACTTGTTCTCCAGATCCTTCACCAGCCTTGCTGCCCTTCCTCTGACATGCTCCAGCACCTCAACATCTTTCTTGGAATGAGGAACTCAAAAGTGAATGCAGTATTCAAAATGTGGGCTCACAAGTGCTGAGCAGAGAGGTACAACCACATTCTAAGTCCTGCTGGCCAGACTATTGGTGATGTAAGATATCATATACACACACAGCATTATCCATGTGAATGCAAATGTCATCAACATTGCTTCCTACAAAAGCTCTAGAGGTCTGTGTGACCAGCACCCTTCTTGTCATATGGAGACAATGCCCTTTTGGATGAGAGATGAGCAGGTATCAAGGCAGATAAGAGAGAAGGCATTAGCAATGAGCCACAGAAACTTCATCTCATTTTATTTCCGTATCTCACAGAACCTCCAGAAAGAGCTGGAAGAGAGCAAGCTGAGGTTGCACACTTGTCTGGTGATCCTTACCCAGCAATGTACAGAATAGCTACCTGTCCTCTACAGGAGATCTGGATTGCACATTTTCCTCAGTAGCACAATTTTTTTAAGTGATATTTATCTATACAGGCCTGTCTTAAGGACAAGGGAGACTCTGAAGCGTTTTCCCATAAACACCACTCATTACAGATCTACGGTCTTAGAAGTGGTTGACTGACTATGTCTTCACCTTGACCAATGTATTTGAGGAACAAAGGACCTCCCTAACTGGGCAAGCTACTTCAGCAGCTCCCGCTAGCTGAAGAAAGCATATCCCTTATGCTGTGCTGAGTTTATTTTCTGCCTGACTACTCTTTGACCTCAGCCAAAATTGTCATTAACTCATTGCAGATTTGTGATCAGCTCTACTGTCAAGTACTAAATTTATTTGAGTCCCATTTTGGACTCAATGTAGTAAAACTGTAACAGGCTATTTCCAAAGCAAGTGCAGGGTTACATGCAGGGAGACACACATTGCACTGAATGTATCTGCCTTTAAAACCAAAACATAGCTGAAGGCCACACCTAGTTTCTGCAATATCAACTTCTACAGAAGTTGCTCATATTACCCCCAATTAGCAAAGTCCATTTCACCAGAAAATGAACTGTAGGTAATTTTAAAGTCACAGTACTTCTTTTCAAGGGAGTGATATGCCTTACTCCTTTGGTATGGAAGTTTGTACCAGACCTTCGGAATTCGTTGTGTCCAAGAACCAAGAAAGAGGCACCATGTACTCAGCTATGTATTGTCATAGCAAGATTCCAGATACGTGAAACTCACTTTGTGCTTCGACATACTGCTTTAGAAATGAGGGGAAAAGCAAAACAAAAGCTTTTGTTCTGCCAATCCATTGCAAGAAATGATACACTTTCTTTGTTCACTTGCCCTTCCCCCTTCCATCCCTAGAAAGCACTAACAATAACCATTGAAGAGTTCTTTCCGCTCAAGCTGTTTTCAAAAAGATTAATGTTTGTGTGTCTCTGTGTTTTATTCTTGCTCCAGTGAAGAAAAAGAAAGGAAAAAAAAAACCACAAACAAGCCAAACAGAAAAACCCAAACCAACAGAACAAAAACACCTTCAAATTGCCTTTAAAAAGTGCTGAACACCATTCCCACAGCCATTATTCACCAGCCACATCATGTCATTTGACAGTTCAGTTGTTTCTGTAAAGCACTGTTGCCTGATTACAGGGAAGCATGCCAATAAGAAGCACATATACACTTAAATGATATACACTTTTTATGATGTCTTTCCAAGAACAATAGTAGCTAATTGTTCAGTTTTCTACTGGGAAATGTCTCTTTAATATGCAGATCTCTTCATGACTCCTCTAATGTAAACTGTTGATGCTAAAAGTAATTTAATCATATATCTATATATATTTATATATATGAAAAAAACTTTAGCTCTTATTTAGAGTTTGCTTTGTCATCTTTCCAGGTAGCACAAATTCCAACACAGCTGTGTGCCATGTGGTTCACTGCCACCAACAGTTCTCTATTTTAAACACTATTACTGAATCTATCTGTAGGGACTTTTTTTAGACCCACTTACTTGGTGCTGACTGGCTTTTGCCAACTGCTCATTGGCTGATTCTACATTAGAAGATGCAGTCTCAATGTTGGCTTCAATACTATCTGAAAGAAATAAGAGAACAGAAGATAATTACAGGGTACAAACACAAGACAAAAACTTAACAGCAACAACAATCTACTCATAGTCATAACAAGATGAGTAGCATTATGTTTGCAAGCTGTACTACTACAGGGAAGTAGGAACACCACCCTAACTGGCCTAGGTTGCCCAAAGCGGTTGAAGCCCCATCCCTGGAATCATTCCAGGCCAGGTTGGACTGGGCTCTAAGCAACCTGATCTAATTGAAGATGTCCCTGTTCAGTGCAGTGGGATTGACCTAGTTGACCTTTGAAGGTCTCTTACAACCCAGATGATCTCTGATTCTAGGATTCTGTGATACTGAAGCTGATCTACAAAGCAGTAATTGGTCATTCTATACATTTTTGTAGGAGTTTTGGTACAGGAACATTTGATATTTTCTGGTTAGAATTGAGAAATAGCTGAAAAGAGGTAGCCAGAATGGCTCTGTAGAAAAGGGAGAGTTTTCTTTCTATATTTGCATGTTAGGACAGGGAACTACATGACACAATCTAATTTCCATGACTCTGTATGTGGAAATAGCAGGGCACAAAGCAGAGAAACCAAGAGTTAACAAGACACATCAGCCAAAATAACTTGTCACTCACCCAAGGTGACAAATCCTTAGTCACCTAGCTGTTGACAAGTATTTATGTGTAAGCATGACTACATGATGCACATTTAGCAAGATTGATTTTGTCTAAAAAATAAAGTTTCATGCATTCTCTGGGAGTCCATAAAAAGCAGCCACTGGAACAGCACCAGTTTGCATCAATTGAAATTCAGATCCTGGCCACTCAAAGTTCCATCCTGGATAGCTTTCCTATAATCAAGCTGTGTCACATATTAGGATAGGGAGAAAAGAAGAAAAAAACAACAGTAGCAGAACTGAACCAAAAATATGAATATATCCTACTGGGACATCTGTTAATTTTAGAAGTGCAACATTTGACTGTGGTTTGGGATTACAGTTTCACATAGGAAAACACCTCCCTGCTTTAAGCTACTTTCTGATGGGATTTAGAAAGTTTTTTGAGGAGATTTGGAAGGGGTGAGGGGTGTGTGCTGGACACTGACAACTTCCCAATCACAGTAACAGGACTTAATCATGTATCTAACGTTCCCCAGGATCCCTGTGAGGAGATTTTACTAATCAATGCTTCTTAAAGGCTGATTGTGCTCAGAAAAATTATTCATTTAGGTATCAAAGACCTACAGAGGAGAAATTTATGAAAGATATCTTAGTGAAACAGGAGCAATGTGTCTGTGCTTCTCTTGGGGCAGGGAGAAATCACACAAGCAGCTTTATTTGGCTTCTGTAGATGGCCCTCCAGAGTAACCTTGAAGTTTCTGTTGCCTGCACAAGGGCCTAAGGAGGTTTACTTTCATTAGATAAAGCTAAACACTCTGAACACCCTCTTAGCAATACATGGAATGGACTAATCATATGTTATACCCTGTGTCTTGCAAATATCATCAGTGTTTCTGCCAGCACAGGCCTCCACAAGTAGAATTGAAGGGTGGTGCATGTCCTATATGAGTGGACGTGATGTTACAGGAGGAGGCTGGACCTTGGTGGCGCTGTTTCTGCTAATTTATTCTCTTAATGGGGCAATACCAGTCTTGGAATAAACAAATCTCTCATTAAAAATAATTTTGAAGCAATTTGCAATCCTGAGACACAGGGGAAAAATTAAGACAAGCAAAAAAAACCCTCTAAAAACAGCTCTAAAATTCTCTAAAATTGAGACATAAACAAGTAACACAATTTAATGAGATATTTCTGCTGATTAACACAGGAAAGAAAGGGAAGGAATGAAATTTTGGGTCAAATTGCAAGGAAGTAAGGAATAAGCCAGGGACATTAATAAGTCAGTGATGAATATGTCATTCACAGCTATTTCAGCACATCTTTGCAGAATGCTAGTGATGGTTCACCACTTCATCTTGCTCACCTTCAGGCTCCTTGCAGAGGTACCTTGCTTGGGGATGAAGAGGCAATAATTTCCAGAGGGATGATGGGGTCCTAGGTAGACTGAAAAAAAACCCTGCTGCCTTTTCCTTTCTCCTTGGTTTTGGTATGAAGACACAGCGACTCTGTTCCCAAACAAGGGATATAAGCCAGCCCTGGGTATGGGATTGTCCAAAAAGACTCAATTCCTCTATAGTTTTCTGTCCTCAGTCTGTGATGACAAATTTATGGTACAGTTTGAAAACAAACAAAACCTTCAGGTGATGTGATGGCCATTTTATTAAACTGGGGGACAGAGTTGCAGTGAAGCAGATGGTGTTTGCAAAAAAATGCACCAAGGAATTAGGAAAAGATTCTAAATTCCCTAGCTGAAAGACAGCCTTTCAATAGCAGCACTGAAGGCGACAGAACTAACAAGCTTTTAGATGTCATTTGATACAATTTTATGACATGCTTGTCACGCAGAGACAGAAATCATGATGACCCCAAGAGGTGTCTTTCTACCTTTCTTCAAAGATGAAGTCCTGCTAATGACCAACAGGAGTCTCAGATGTGAAATTACTGGAGTGACAATGGCTGAAGTGGGGTTTTGGCCCTAATGTATCAAGGAATCACTGTATGACCTAAGTCTTTGTAGCAGCAACAATGGACTGGTTTCACAAGGCAGCATTTTCAGTAAAACCACTTCAAAGGCAGCAAAATGAGCTCGTGAGTGAGAACTTCAAAATGTTCCCACTTGGCAGTAACCAAAATGAGCCCCTTCAGGTTCCATATCATGCTTTTATTTTTAGCACTTTAATAAGCTTAACCCTCTTTTATCACTACAATTTCTGGCAAAAAATAATCAATATAACATAATGAGAAGCACAACTGAAAAGAAAAGGGGGAGGGAGAGTGGGACAGTATTTAGTAAATGTATAAAGGTTTCTTTCCTTACTAAAAGCCAGTGTTGGAGCAAAATTTTTTCAGTGTGATAACGATTGTTGCCCATTCAAAACGAATTTTGCCCATTCTAATTGCCATGTGCTCGAGAGAGTTTTCAGTGAGTGTCATTCCAAGACCCTCAGGCTGTGTGCAGGCACAACAAAGGCAAGGAAAGCTATGGCAGTTCTTCCAGAGCGAAATTCAAAATGACTGTGGGTTAGTCATTTGCAAACTTCGGTGCAAACGGCGAGTTGTAAATTCAACATTTATTTTATAAACTATTATAATCTCTCCCACATGCTACACTAAGGCTAAATGGGTCACACTGGCTGAGACTGGTGCAATGAAACATGATTTGCAGCTCCATGAGTCATCAAGAGCTGTGGTTGTTGTGTCCAACAAAAGGCAGATAGAACCTAGCATGTGATTTGATTTTACTAGAGCTTTATTCTTCCACATGGAAACACAGCCCTCAGAGGTAACAACTGAAGCACTGAACAACCACTCACCCTAATTTTCTAGGCAAAAGTATTTAAACCATCCTAAAATGTCATAACCAGTTCCTCCTGCTGTTTTTCCTCGGCCAACAACCCAAAGCCAAAAAAAAAAGTAAGAATAAAAGTGGCTCGAAGGCAATGGCCAAACACCAGCATAAATTCACAGCACTTCAGTTCCTGAGTGATTTATACTGTCCTTCACATGCATCTTGGAAACGTCATGTATCTGCTACATATGTATACACTGAAAAATGGTCTTGCCCTGTGTGAGAGACTAAAGCTTGTCTCTCCTGGATAAAATCACCTTTGGTGCTTGCCCAGACAACAGCTGATGTGTATTGGGCAAAGCCACTAGAACAGCTCTTGGGAAGGTGCAAAGATAACATTGCTCACTGGACCACAGCTGGCCTGACAACAAAGACAAGATAATCTCCACCCATCTAGTACCTCAAAAGGGAGGATGGTGAGACAATGGATTCACCACCTGGCCCCTGATTTCCTGAGGGACAATACTTGGATGCATACCTAAGGACTAAAAACTGTATAAAAGACTTGAGCAACTACTGGCTCAGTGGAACCAAAAACACAGAAGAAAAAAACAGAAGGAAAACACAGATGAAGAAGAATACAGGAGAAGGACAATGCTGCTGAGAAGGAAAATGGAGAGAATACCAGGAGAGGAAAAATGACAGAGACATCACCATGGAGCCTGGAAGAAGCAGAACCCTCTCTCCGTGCCCTAAGTTTCGCCTGCTGCAACTCATGGAGCTGAAGAGGCTGCCCAGAGGACCACATCTCTTCTACAGCCAAAGCCACAGTACCCTTTCTCTACAGACCAAACATCTCCTGCAGCACCTTTCCTCCACAGACTCAAACTGTCTTCGGGGGGTGAGGGTTGTGGTAAAATAATTCCTTTCCTCATCTCTCTTCTCTCTCTCTTTATTTTCTCTCTCTCCCCTTCTGATCCATCCACTTTATTTATGCAAGAAATAGTCTAGCTGTTGATATTTTGGCCTCGTTTGTGCCTCTGATTTCACAATGCGGGAATATTCAAAAGAACTGAGTCTCTTTCCCTCTCCAGACCAAGACACCCTGCCAGAGGTTTGCCACGCTTGCCAGGATACAACTTCCAAGGATTTAAAATGTAAACTTTGTCCTATGTGCGTCTATCGGAAAATAGTCCATCCTACCAAAGGAAAAAAAAGATACTTCATTTGTTCTCTGCTAAATAGCAGAGTGCAGAAATATTACCAATTTAGCAGATGCAAAGCAATTTACTGCACTTTATTACAGAGACAAGTGGTCTCAAATTACTGATATTTACCACAGAAGAGTCAGCATATGAAGATTTTCCTGAAGGCACATGGTATGGCCACTACCCTCACTGCCTGGTGTGTGCTGTCTGAGGTACCTACAGTTCCCATATGATGCCCAGGGAAGTTGTGGATACCTCCTCATTGGAAGGCCAGGTTGGATAGGGGCTTGAGGAGCGTGGTCTAGTGGAAGGTGCCCCTGCCCATGGCAGTGGGGTTGGAACTATATAATCTTTAAAGTCCCTTCCAACCCAAAACATTCTATGATTCTATGATGCTCTCACATGGCTTGGTTAATCCAAGACTCTAGGTTTAATCTCACAAAATTTGCATGTTGGAGGATGGTATGTCATGGTCACAGAACTGATTCACTTCTATTTTTTAATTATTTTTCTGATGGAAAAAAAAGGGTATTTCAACAAGACAATTTTTGTGCAGAAATTGATGGTCAGGTCAGATTGTCTTTATTTTTCTTCCAAAACAACCTCGGAAAATAGTTTACAGATTAAAAGAACATTCAACCTATCTCTGATTGGGAAATTCCAGCTACTCATCTGTAGCACAGTCTTCCTTTTTCCTTGTGATGTAAACTCACAGAACAACAAAACCAGAGAACGGTAGGGTTTGGAAGGGACCTCCAGAGATTATCAACAACATGCTGCCTGAAGCCTCCTCTGTTGCAGTCCAGAAAAACAGAGGGTGCAAAGCCAGTGGTGCACAAAATATTATGACCTCTAATTTCTTCCCCACGTGGCAATTGAGGGCAGTAACATTTCAGCAGGGGATGATAGTTTATAATAAAGCTTTGTTAGATAACAACAGCTCTTAGACGACAGGACAATACCTAGGACGCACAAGAACTTGGAATTTTCTTGTGAAGTGAGTGGGAAATGGAACAGACTATCACTGATTCAGCAACACTGCAGTCGTACCCCTCCTGCATGGGCTGTGCTCTGTACTGGCATGCGTGAACAAGTGGTTGATAGGATGAAAAGATTTCCCAATTCATCAGGAACCAATAAGAGCATAAATGTACCCATTCACATAATAGCCTCCTCTGAGATCACTTAGGAAACTTAACCAAATGAGAGACTTTGCAAACCACATTCAACCAAACGTAGATATTAAAGCTGTTACAATCAGGTGTTCAGGGACCATTCTCAAGATGTGTTAATTTTCTGCAGATGTCCCAACTGAGAGACATAACTCAGGAGAGTTTAGTTAAGGATCCAGCTGAATGACTTCCCAGCTCCGTTTGCAGTAGTGCATCTAACAACAGACTCTTGGCTGTGCCATTCCACCAGTCAGACTGAAACAGGAAATGTGTGGAAGGGTGCAGATGGGTCCTCATGATAGTGTCTAAGTGTTAAGTCAGGCTTCAAGTCAGAAGGGCAAACAAAGACAAATCAGGCAACAGAGCTGACTTAATTTCACAAGAAAGGAAAAACAAAAACAAAAACAACATACAAGCCTAAAAAAAGCCTCCCCACATTCCAATGCTTACACAATAAGCAACCCATTTGCATGCATGATACACTCCAAGAAAGGGTTTAATGCACAAGGTGGTGCTAGGTCAGTGGTTGGACCCCATGATCTTAGAGGTCTTTTCCAACTAATACAGTTGTATGACTCCATGAAAAACACATTCTGCTTTGAAAGAAGTTTATCAGCAGTATTGTCATTAGGCAACAAGTGACAGTGTAGTATGTCAGTGAGTATCAGCATTGCTGAAGGACTGAATATATTGCCCCCATCAAGAAGTTCTGAAGGAAAGCACTGGCTGCCATGTTTATGCTTGTCTTGTCAGGTCTGTGGGCTCTACCTTGACAGAGACCATGTAGTTCTGTTTATAGTCAGGGAGTACCCACTTTAGACCATGTTATGAAGTTTTTTTTCACCCTATTATTTTAAAATATTAAATGCCCCGACTCTGAGAGTGAAGTGAAAGGTTAGTAAGACCAAGATCTAAGCTGGAAGTAAAAATAAAGTCTGGGGAAGTTTTTGCCTGACAGAGTGGGGTCTTCTTTCAGCAAAGTGGGATTTACTGTGCAAACACAGATTTGCATACATTTGGTCCAGATAAAGCTAAAGGACCAGAAAATTAGCTGCTGTGTTCCTGCTGCTGTAATCTTAAAAGAGATGGTTGATATGTGATCTTGGTATCTGTTCCCATTTTTAGGGACTTGAGGAGGCAACAGATAAAATCAGAAAATCACAGAATCAATTCAGTTGGAAAAGAGCTTGAAGATCATCAAGTCCAACCATTATCTAACTACCAAATCTGATGCTAAACCATGTCCCACAGCATCACATCTCTGTCTCTTTTAGAAAACTTCAGGAGTAGTGATACAACAACCTTCCTGGGGAGCCTGTTCCAGTGCTTGTGAACTCTTTAAGTGAAAGACTTTCTTCTAACAACCAACCTAAACCTCCCCTGGTGCAATCTGAGGCTACATTTGCTATGCCTAGTGAGGGGGATCTCATTTCATCCAAGCAGAGCTGATCCTAGGATCCCATGGTTATAGAATCACCAACACCAATGCCACAGGCAATTATTGATTTCTCCTACCAGCACCCTCCTCCTTGCACCCTTTTTCCTCACCAGCACCCTATGTGATGATGCTGTGCAGGGATGATTTGCCAAGACCTGTAAAATTTTGTTGGAAAGACACTACCTTGTCCCAGCTGTGAGTGCTCACTGAAGTCAAACGTTTAAATATTTCTATCAAAGAGATGCCATGACTAGGAACATAAACATGGAGTTTATTTGCAGAAGACAAAACATATCAGAGATGTGACATCCAGTGTCTGCATTTCCCCTCATCTATTTTCTCCTAGTGTGACAGAAATTACTCTCCACCCTAGGGAATGTTTTGGATGTGTTCATTAAGGAACTGGCCCACATGCTAGCAAGAGCACTTTTAGGTTTGTTTTTCTAAGTGTGGGTTACTGTGCCATGCATAGGCCAGACAAACTCATCCCATTAATGCCCCCAGCTGTGGTGAACCAGAGAGTAGTTTGCTTGACAGCCTTGGGAACATTTTATTGAGTGGCACATCTTACATCCCCTGGATAGGTTCTCCCAGGGTTTTCTAAATAAGCACCCAGAGAGATTCCATTTCATATATGTAAGTGAAATGAATGAAACCAAACAAACAAAGTGCCAGGAGAGTTGCTTGTTGGTTTTTTTTATCATTGCTTTTGATTTTTCACTGGGGTGGTTAGCTCCTAAAATGGAGCTAAGATCATCTTAATCTCTCTTACTTCGGTGTAAATATGAATGTCAAAAGGTAAATAGTAGGACCTTTCAGCAATTGGTTGGGAGGATGCCTTGACTGGCTGCCAGGCTGAAAAGATGCTCCCAAAGAAACAATTAAAAATCTACCACAGTGAAACATGGGGAAAAAGGAAAAAAAACAAAAAGTCAGATACAAAATAACCAAACCCTTATGCTGGCTCAGAGACAAAACGTCCTACTTAATCTGTTTCTCACAGGCAAGTTTATACTGGGGTCACTTCTATGCATGGGCAACATCTTAAAATAATAAATATTGCCTTAAGAAAGAAAGTTACAAGGATCTTGAAGCTAGCTGATGTATGTTGTCATGTCCCTCAAGGCATCAGCATCTGATGTGCTTTTAGGAGATGAATCAGGCTCCAAAGTTATCTGTACACAAAAATGAGCTTCCAAATAAACATAAATAAATCAAAAATAAAATAAAATGAACCAACCAAGCAACAAAAACAACTTGGGTTTAGAGTCCATCTTGGGTTTTTTTCTGCACCTGTGAGCCTGGGTGGTGTTTCTCAATGAGAGGCAGCTAGTTCATTTCAGAGTAAAAGGAGGAATCTCACGCTAATGGAAACTTGTAGAAGTACAAAATTAGCAAAGAAATCCATAGTGATTAATAAACAGCAGAGAAGAGTTTCTTCTTTCATGATCTCCCTATGGCTGTCTTAGGACATGATCCAGTTCCCAGGAGCTATACTGGTAACTCCAGCTGAGCACTGTAGGTTAGAAATATCAACACAAATCTTCCTTCCCTGGAGTGTAGGTGCCTCAATATGGCTTTAGGATGGTTAAGTCTCAAATTTGGAAGTAGACAATTGCTTCTGAAGCAACTGCACAGTATTTTCATAGACACACAAAAAAACAACCCAAAACTATTTCTTAGCTGCACCAGTAGACAGCAGTGACAAAGAGTCAAAGGGAATATGAAGGAGCTGATGTACTGTGTCCTATCTCTGTATCCACAAAAAAGTGGTGGCTGTCAATGATGGGGTCCTGAAACATAATGTTAGGGATTGCTTTCTTGCTTTCATCTTTTATCCCAAGTTATCTCCAGCATGCAACTAGCCACTGGTAGCTGGAGTGCAAGAGCAGGTCAGCTAATGGGCAGCCACTTCAAATTGCATATGTGAGTACATATCGGTGCTAGATATGTGCCACCACCATCAGTAATTATAACAATAATTGCTGATACTATTAGTTTTTTGATTAAAGTTCCATGCAGAAAGGAAGAATTGGATCCCTTTACAGCTGATGTTCTATATTCTCCATCTTCCTTTTTACAGTCAAAAGGGAATGGATTCATTTTCCTGTAAATTCTATTTTATGCTAGATACACCAATGGGAACCTTATTGAATGGGGCAAAACATCACTGGATGTACAAAATGCTCAAAATCAGAGCATTAGCAAACAGATGCTTATGAGGGACCACACAACATCACACTGGAATGCTGCAGAAAGGTAATGAAGCCCATATTTTAAATGTGGTACCTACCTATTGCATCTCCTTGCTCATGCACCATGGAGGCCAGGTCTTTGATGATCTGGTTCACATCCAACATGTCACTCTGAAAAGACAGAAGGTTTAGTATTAATGATGAATGAAAGACATGTTCCACATTCAAGCTCTGCAAAGAAAATAAAGCCAGAAAACTTTGTCTGTGTAGAATTTAAAGACTATTGGACTTGATGATCTTAGAGGTCCTTTCCAAACTTAATGGCCCTATGATTCCATGAAAAAGTTTTAATGCTCCCATAGAAAATCAAAAATCCCCTTAAAGGCATGGTTTGATGGATCTAAGCCAGCCATTTGACTCAAGCTTCTGTAAGAAACAAGGTGAGTGATTGGATTATATGGTCGCTCATCAGAATTGCAGAGGGCTAGGAGAGAAAAAAACAATAAAAACAACAGCAGCAAAACCTTCTCTTTCCAAAATAGTTATTGTTCATACAGGCTTGGAATCTTGCATAGTAAAAGCTGTTATTTCAGCATCGAATCCATCTGATAAAATATTCATAAATGGCTGGAGATAGGATCAAAAACTCACTGAATTTGAAATCTCTTCATTGGTAAGGCAATAAAGACAGACCTATTCGATGAACTGATTCATTTATATGTTTTGAAGTGTAAGGGGGAAAAAATAGATTCAGTACCAAAAACATCTCAGTTAAAACACAGCAAACTGTCAGTGAGTTTGTTTCCTTAATTTCTGAACAATTACCATACACAAGAGCAAATGTGAGCACATGTTGACATCATATTAAACCATCTCTTATAAAAATATTTAATCTAGCAACAATAGACATCATAGGAGAGGTACTGCTAAAGGCAGTATCGGCAAGGCAACGTTAGCAGAGCAGAAAAAGAGAGATAGGCAGGCTGCATCTTGTTAAACTGCACAAATCACAGAACCACAGACACATTGAGGTTGGCAGGAACGTCTGGAAATCATTTACTCCAGCACTCCTCCTCAGAGCAGTCAATTAAACAGGATGCTCAGGGCACGTCAGGGCCATATTAGGAAAGATTTTTTTCCCCAAAAGGGTTGTCAAGCCCTGGAAGAGGCTGCCCATGGAAGTGCTGGAGCCAGCAACCCTGGACATATTTAAAAGACATGTAGATGTAGAGATGAGTGACATGGTTTCGTGGTGACTTGGAAGTGTTGAGTTAATGGTTGGACTTGATAATCTGAAAGTTTTCTTCCTACCAAAATGATTCTATAGTTCTATGATTCTACAAAGTGAATCCAGTCCTTTTTACTGAAGTTTGCTATGGGAATGTGTGGCAGAACACATAATCATATAATGCAGTAGAATTGCATTAATTTGCAATGAAGCCTGGGAGTCCTATTGTGAATTCTAGAACATACCAAATCATTGAATAACTGAAGTAGGAGGAAAGAAAATAAAAGTTTAAAGCTGTATGAAAAATCATAATAAAAGCCCAAACCAACCAACCAACCAAAAATCATCCAACTGGGTAATGCACCACAAAATGCACTTCATTGATTTGCTTGTCAAGAATAATGAAGCTTTAATTATGTATAGTATTATTCATAACTTGTAAGTACTGCAGAGTATTTTTGTAAAAGCAATGAAGTTTAAGACTGCACTGGTAAACTGTAGTAGTAAATCATTGCCAGGAAATTAGGAGAAATCATTTGTGATATTTTTAGAGAGGGAGAGTTTGCTGCAAAACTATTTGAAAGGAGAAAGCCAAAGTTTAACAACATGTGATGAACTGAGAATTAACATTAATGTGCTGGCCTGATCTTATTTAACTTCTTAGTAAAAGATGGTGAAGGGGAAAAAAAAATAAGAAGTCAAACAAATAGTAGCACTAAAAATGCCCAGAACACTTATTTGTCTGTCTTGGCTAAATTGCCTGTACACCAGGCTTTGGGTTTTGGTACCTGCAACATTAATAACATTCTTTCTACCCTTCAGTCAGTTGGTTTTATGTTGTTCTGCTTCTTTTAGAGCACTTTAAGTAAACTCAGTTTAAAACTCACAAATGTGTTGCCAACAGGTTAAGGGAGGTGATTTTGCCCCTTTACTTCATTCTGGTGAGAACCCATCCCAGGTACTGTGTCCAGCTCTGGAGTCCTCAGCACCAAAAAGACCTGTTGAAGAAGGTCCAGAGGAAGCCTCTGCTATGAATGAACAAGGAGAGAACTGGAGTTGTTCAGCCTCAAGAAGGCTCCAAGAAAAACTTAGTGCAGCCTTTCAATACTTAAGGCCTACAGGAAAAATAAGGACAGGCTTCTTAGCAGGGACTGTTGTGACTGGACAAGAGGTGATGATTTTAAACTAAAAGAGAGGAGATTCAGACTAGAGAAAAGGAAGCAATTTCTTATGATGAGGTTGGGGAAATAATGGCCCAGGTTGCCCAGAGATGTGGTAGATGCCCCATCTCTGGAAACACTGAAGGTCAGGTTTGACAGGGCTCTGGGCAACCTGATCTAGTTGAAGATGTTCCTGCTCACTGCAAGGGGGTTGGACTTCATGACCTGCAAAGGGCCCTTCCAACCCAAACCATTTTATGGTTCTATGATGTTTTTGCAGGCACATTTGATTAGGTAAAGGCTATTGCAGCATATTATACATGCCTCATACTCTTCTCCAAGTATTTCTATTGGAATAAAAGAAGCAGACTATTTGGTCTAAGACAGATCAGGAAATATAGTGCCTCTTCATGGGGTCCTCTTCAGTGTAATTTAACCAGAAGGAGTTTGGTTACCTGTCTGCCTCCTGATATCCAGATATTTTGATGAGAAGAGAAGAATTACAAAGCAAATTCAATGTTGTATATGAACAGTGCTGCTTCACATCTGCCATTTATATGCAGGTACTTGGGACAAAACAGCCATCTGCTGCTGTAGACTACTGAAACTTTTCACAACATTGTAACAACACTTAAAATAAATGTTAGCAAATAAGCATTAGTTAAAGCCAGCCCCTGAGATGTTAGGAAGGAAAAAATGTGACTATTGTATTTAAGGAAAATCAAACAGAAGTGACTTGTAGAGTACAGAGCACAAAACAATTTGACCTGAAGCAAGGAATCTGTTGAATAATTTAACCTGGCAATATGAAGTTTCAAACTCCCTGATACATGTAAGCAAAACAAAAGAAAACTCAGAAGAAGGAAAAGTATCCAGAAATAAAGACCTTCCATAACAGAATATACCTAGGAGCTATGCTCCTGTTCCTTCTTGCCAAGATAGCTCCATCATGAGGTACCTCATGAGCTTGCCAGGCATCAGAGTTTGTTAGCAAAAATCAGATTGCCATTGGTTTCCAGTGTTTGTACATACTGTGTGGAATTCACAGCGAAATAAAGCTCTTCATAAATCTTTTGACTCCACAGAAACCAGGAGTACAACCACCAGTCACCATTCCAAAAATGCTGTTTCCTTGCCAGCTAAATAGGCTGGGCTTTTTGGGGGGTTTAATCAACACCAGCCTTTCTTGGAATTAATTCCATAGCAAGAGGGAGATAAATTTGTGTCATCTAAATATTATTTTTGTTTGTTTGTTTGTTTTGTGTTTTGTTTTCCCCTTCCCTTTTATTTTTCTCTTTTCCAAAGGAGAAATCCATTGTTCAGATTAGAAGTCAAGATTTCATGTCATCCATGCTGGAACATGGCCAGCAGGACTTCAAATACTGTGTTCACTTTTGGGGCTCTCATTACATTGATCATCTCCTGAGAAGGGCAACAAAGCTGGTGAGGGATCTAGAGAACAAGTCTTACTAAGAGTGGCTGAGTGAACTAGCATTGTTCAGCCTGGACAAGAGGAGGCTGAGGAGAGACCTCACTGCTCTCTACAACTCCCCAAAAGGAGGTTGTAGCAATAAGGGAGTTGGTCTCTTCTCCCTATTATCAGGTGATAGAGTGAGAGGAAATGGTCTGAAACTGTGCCAGGGGAGGTTTAAGTTGGATATTAGGAAAAAAATTGTTATAGAAAGAGTGGTCAGGCATTGGAGTAGGTTGACCAGGGAGGTGGCCCTGGAAGTGTTCAAGAAATACGTGGACATGGCAGTTTGGGACATGGTTTAATGGCCATGGTGGTCTTAGGTTGATGGTTGGGATTTGATGATCTTAAAGGTCTTTTACAACCAAAGCAATTCTCTGATTCTTTGAACAGCAAACTCAGAGAAGAGAAAAAACCAGGAAGTGGCAGTAGCTAAAGATGGCTAAAAAATCAGAGGACTGCCAATAAACAGAAAAATGAGAGTCAGAGAAATGAGAGTCTGAACCTTAAAGATCTTGAGAATTAATTCTCACTAGAAGGAGTTTGGAAACTTTTTAATAGAAACTAGTAGGTGAAAATGGCAGGACTATTTGAGTCATTTAACCTGACTGTGTAAGTGAATAATGTCACTGCAAAGCACTGAGATTTGGGGGGGAAAAAAAATCTGAAATCACAACTCTGACACAGAAATGGTTGGAAATACTATTTTGCAGATATACTAGAAAATTTCCATTTTCCATTTTTTACTTTAACAAGACCACAAATCCAGCATTTTTAAAATTAATCTGGGAGCAAGTCGGGTTGTAAAACCCAGACATTGTTACCAAGACGGGAACAACCTAATCATAAATCCCAGCAGCCTGTTTCCCCATGGGATGAACGTTACTAGGGTGTTTGCCAAGACAGCAAATAAGTAAGCATCCTCTTGCTTCCACGCTGATGCTTAGCTGGAGTGAAGATTTATCCACACTGAAAACTTCTAACATAGCCCTGACCTTAATGATATCCTAAGGACACTTCTGTATTCCAGCCACGGGAACGGTGTTAAATAAAGCAGAGTGGGAAAACCTGCTCTCCTCAGAAGGATACAGAACAAGGATTTGCTGTCAATAATTTCTCTCACACATTTAGCCAGATCCCAGCATCCTTCATCGGTGTCAGATCAGGTCCTCGAGGGAAGAGTCACACTATTTCTAAGAATGCTTGCCTTAGGTTTGCATTAAAAATGGGTTCAGGAGTATCAGTGGTCTATCCAACTTAGCACACGTGCTTTTGACTGTAACTTACAATCCATTCATCCATTTTTGTCAAGGGCTACTAATTAGCATTTAAATTAATCGCTGATTCGGTGTTCAGGAAATGCCAAATTCTCGGAGTGAAATCTTATTCTGCCTCAACATCTAGTCTGCAACAAGCAGCCAGAAGAATAAAATAAACCTGAAGGCGATTCTGAAAGATGTAATATAACATCTATGTGTGTCCAGTACCTGAAGGGGGCCTACAAGGAAGCTGGGGAGGGATTTATTACAAGGACTTCTTGTGCCAGGATCACAGTATCACAGTATCACCAAGGTTGGAAGAGACCTTGAGGATCATTGAGACCAATCTGTCACCACAGACCCATGACTAGACCATGGCACCAAGTGCCACGTCCAATCCCCTCTTGAACACCTCCAGGGACAGTGACTCCACCACCTCCCTGGGCAGCCCATTCCAAAGACAAACAACTCTCTCTGTGAAGAACTTTCTCCTCACCTCAAGCCTAAACTTCCCATGGTGCAGCTTGAGACTGTGTCCTCTTGTTCTGGTGCTGGTTGCCTGGGAGAAGAGACCAACTCCCTCCTGTCTACAACCACCCTTCAGGGAGTTGTAGACAGCAATAAGGTCTCCTCTGTGCCTCCTCTTCTCCAGGCTAAACAATCCCAGCTCCCTCACCCTCTCCTTGTAGGGCTTGTGCTCAAGGCCTCTCCCCAGCCTCATTGGATTTAATCTTCACAAGGGTAGATTAAGAATGAATATTAGCAAGAAATTCTTTTCAGTGAGGGTGGTGAGACACTGAAACAGGTTGCCCAAGGAAGCTGTGGATGACCCAGGTTGGACAAGGCCTTGAGCAACCTGGTCTAGTGGAAGGAGTCCCTGCCCATGCAGGGACTCTAAGGTCCGCTCCAACCCAAACTATTCTATGATTCTCTTATTTCTGTATGTGGAAGCCCTCCAAAACAAAATAAAGCAAAACAACATTCTAGTGCTTGTTACTGATGTAGATACTCATGTGTATTCTGCCATCTGCAATACTCTTGGGGCATCTCCTACTCTCTGGTCCACCGTGTGTATACCACAGCTGCAGAGCACACAGAAAGACTACTCAAAGCCTGGTGTTCATCTATCCAATTCCCTCCTGTGAGATAGGAGAAGGAAGGGAAAGGGAAAAAATAATATAGCAAGTGAGCAAGCTTCTGTGATGCTAGATGGACAAAAACTAAATCTTGTTGCAACAGGCTTTCAACAAATATTTTTCTCTTGTCTATGGCTGGGGAGAAAAATATGACATTCTATAAATCAAACTGATTCAGCCTAAGCAACAACAGACCAGCAGAAAATTGTTTAGAGGGCAGAATCTATCCAGAAAAGCAATTACAGACTGAGTTAGATCTCCTCTGGGACTGAACAGCAGCCAGTGGTGGGGAGTTTCTCGCTCCCTCTTCCTCACCTGTATGCACTTCCTTTCTATTTTGCTACCTTAGTAGTCTGTGTTGTCTTAGGAAGCACTGTATAATTGACATAATTGTGCTGAGCTTCACCATGCTAATCCAGAATCTACTTGAGAACTCAACATGAAGAATATTTCTGGTCACCAAAAACCAAATTTAGGTGCTGTGGAAGGTGAGATGCCTCAAAATCATCAGGCAAATGTGAGGCCACTGCAGAGGGCACCTCAACAAGGATTTATAAAGAGAGATCCTGGAATAAGCCATCAAGTAATAGTATTTTTTGTGCCTGTGGTGGGTTGACCCTACCACCCTCAGTGTGTGTCTTTCCACCAGTAGCAATGTGGACATGAATGGGTTTGATGGACAGCTCCTTTGGTAAACTTCTCTCATCTTAGCCATTGAAACATATTTGAAAGCATGTCTTGACAGCCTTTGCTAACAATGGACGTTGTCACTTCTGATACTATCTAAGATGTGTAAGAAGCTGGTGGGGCAGCAGCACAGTGCCGTGAGGTGTGTTCATATTTTCCAGCCACCTTCTGCACTTTTTCTCTGAAGCTTCACAACCATGCATATGGATCTGATTGCCTGCAAATATGCCTTGCAATCACTGCCTCCCTTGTCTCTCCTTGGACATTAGGGAGAAGTCCTTTACAATGAGGTTGGTGGAGCACTGGCGCAGATTGGCCAGAGAGGTGGTGGAGGCCCCATCCCTGGAGACGTTCAAGGTCAAACTTGATAGGGACCCTGAGCAACCTAGCATCTAGTTAAAGATGTCTCTGATCACGGCAGGGAGGTTGGACTAGATGACCATCAAGGCTTCCTTCCAACCTGATGTATTCTATGTATATATTCTGTATCCATCAGGGTTTGTCTTTATAGAGACTGAAGACCGTTTGAGGTAGATATTTTCTCTCATGGAAACTACATCAATTCTAAGTCTGTGATGAAGGTCAGAACTTTACTACAGTCTAAGGGAAATATAATCATGCAAATGATAGGAAGAGATACTTTATCCTTTTTAAAACCCCTTAGATGTGGAAATAGGAGATGTGTTAATGGAGGAGGTCATCAATAGCTCTTCTGGTTGAAAGTAGGTATCCTCATGATATATTTGGGAAGATGTGGCATACAATAAGGTATTTAAGATCAAGTAAAAAAGTTCTTGTTATTAACCACAGTTTTGAACTTCAAATTAATTTCCATTCAAAATTTCACTTCAATTCAGTACACATGCAGGCACAAGTGAGAATTTTACAGACACATGCAGACGCGATTTCTTGTGTACCACAAACACAGACACCTGTATAAATAGCAAATCTGTATATAATCACACTAATAAATTTAACTTGCCCCCAACATACACCAAGTGTCAAATGAGCATTTGAGGTTTAGCAGATTGCAGACATACAAGTGGCTTATTTCTGTCTACAGTAGCACAAACCAGACCTCAAATCCCCAGCTTTTTTTTATTTTCCTGGCTAAGCACTCTGGTGGAAGATAAGCATTAGCACTGATGTCTTCTGATAACAGGCAAGCAAACAAAAATAAACTAAAAATTGGTTTGTTTTGCTTAGTTTTGACCAAAAAAAAAAAAAATAAAGGCCAAAAGCTGGCTCTCATCAGAGAACTGAGAAGCAACACTTTTATGGGGAATGAAGGAATTATGTAACAAAGTCAAGATGCAGAACAATCAGAGAAGTGTTTCAATAATCATCTGTGATGGAGGAGACCACATTCAACCACATATTCAACAGTGGGCAACCCTTTCAACACCTCCACCACTCTCCTCTTCCCCTAGACACTGATAAAGCCTCTGGTAGTAAGTGGTCTACAAAGAGGGAAAGAAGAACAAGATCTGCAAACCAAGAAAATCAAGAGGGAAGTGATTTCAAGTGATAGGACAAGATAAAATGGCCTCAAGTTGGGCTAGGGTAAGTTTAGATTGGATATTAGGAAATATTCCTTTACTGAAGGAGTGGTCAAGTGTTGGAATGGGTTGCTAAGGGTGGTGGTGGAGTCACCATCCATGGAAGTGTTTAAATAACACGTAGACATGGCACTCTGGGACATGGTTTAGTGGGCATGGTGGTGTCAGGTTGGCAGTTGGACTCAATGACCTTAGAGGTCTTTTCTAACCTCAATGATTATGTGATTCATTGCTCTCCTGACTGCAAGAGGGAACATCAGTTCTCAATAAGGCAGCATGCCACAATTTTATTTCCCTTTGTGTCTGATATTACTAACACAGCTGGTGCAGGTCTCTGGGATGTTTTAATGAATATTTAGAAGCAGTGACACTAAAAATGCATTAAACTCGTCACACCTAATACTTATTCTTAACACTTCTCAGGCTATGCATTTGTTTTCTCACTGTTACAGAATGAAGTATTGGAGCCCACACTACAAATCCAACCTTCTCTTTCCTACAACCAAGTTTCTAGCTAATCTACCATGAATGAAAGATCAATATCCTTGTGTTCCTTACAGACTCCTGGGCTGTATACAAAAGACTCACAGGCTAGAAATGTTCCTTCTGTTTCCTACTATGCTAGAAAGGCTTTTGTGGGATTTTTGGCCTTGTGTTATACTTCATGCCCAGTGCCCTATCACTTGGGAGCACTGAAAAGAGACTGGCCCCATACTATTCACATCTACCCTACACATATTTATAAGTACTGATAAGACACTGAGAAGAAATATCTACTTACAATTATCCATAACCTTGTCTGAGAAAAGGTTTTAAGAGCAACATGTCACTTAGGTCTTTGTGCAAGTGCTGGATGATAAACGCAACAATTAGATGTGACTGTCATGGACTGATCATGATGGGGGTACCTGTCCACCAGAAACTATTAGATCATATTCCACATTTGTTTTATATCAGCTTCCAAATCACTCCATTGAGCCATGGGTCTCTTCAGCAGCAAACTACCCAAAAAAGGTATGTGTGCTTACAAAAACCTTTTAATGATAAACTTTTTAATTCATATATATATACACAGTAGAAATGTTTGTTGGGGACACTGAGTCTTTCTATAGAAAAGAAGATAAAGTGCATTTAGTATTTACAGCTACACTTTTTCTGTAGCTGTTCAGAAGAAGAAGGTCTCCTGAGTACTAATTCTCTGAAGATATGGAAATCCATAAGCAAGTTCCAAACTCACAGACTGACTTTTCCTTTAGCATCTCCTTCTTTCTGCCCCGGGCTGCAGTGTATAAACTGAGTGGAGAGGGAAGTAGTTGTAATTTATCACACTGACTGATACCAGCCCCAGGAAAGGTAGTTTATTGCAGGTGGTATGTTATCTTCAAAAGTAAAAACTGTGCAAAGATTACAACAAAAACTTTGACACTTTCTGCACTTTGTTTGCAGCACTATTAATTCCTCACTCTGGATTTATTTCCATGAAGGTCATGCAACCAGAAAAAATACAGTGGAGGAATTCATTTTCTTTTTAGGAGCGTTCTGGGAAACCAAGCAATTAGAGCAATCTTAAGCTGTCATGAATTATCAATTGCCACTAAATTATTTTACTTAAATAAAATACTGATGGGCAAGTCTGATGTGTAGCTATCAATTGAGTGATTCATTCAGGTGCACTATTTATTTCTGAGAAATTAAAAAAAAAAAAAAAATATAAGAAATAGCTATCTTTAACTGAAAGGGGAACGACAATGGGACAAGGAAGAGAAATATGTCTCAGCTTTCCATGATTCTCTGCCGTGTTACCAATTCTTAGATTAGAAATAGCTGAAAATCCTGCACTCTCTAGAGAGTCTGGAGATAATTAATATCTTCACTGATGATCTGGATGAAGGGGTTGAGTCAGTCATCAGCAAATTTGCAGATGACACCAAGTTGGGGGCAGGTGTTGGTCTTTTAGAGGGTAGAAGGGCTCTGCAGAGGGATCTTGACCGACTGGACAGATGGGCAGAGTCCAACAGGATGGTATTCAACAAATCCAAGTGCCGGATGCTGCACTTTGGCCACAACAACCCCATGCAGTGCTACAGGCTGGGGTCAGAGTGGCTGGAGAGAAGCCAAACAAAAAGGGATCTGGGGGTGCTGATTGACAGCCACCGAAATTTGAGCCAGCAGTATGCCCAGGTGGCCAAGAAAGCAAATGGCATCCTGTCCTGCATCAAGAATAGTGTGGCCAGCAGGAGCAGGGAAGTCATTGTGCCCCTGTACTCTGCACTGGTTAGGCCACACCTTGAGTACTGTGTCCAGTTCTGGGCTGCTCAATTTAAGAAGGACATTGAGACTCTTGAACGTGTCCAGAGAAGGGGAACGAGGCTGGGGAGAGGCCTTGAGCACAAGCCCTGTGAGGAGAGGCTGAGGGAGCTGGGATTGTTTAGCCTGGAGAAGAGGAGGCTCAGAGGAGACTTTATTGCTGTCTACAACTCCCTGAAGGGTGGTTGTAGACAGGAGGAAGTTGGTCTCTTCTCCCAGGCAACCAGCACCAGAACAAGAGGACACAGTCTCAAGCTGCACCATGGGAAGTTTAGGCTCAAGGTGAGAAGAAAGTTCTTCACTGATAGAGTTGTTAGCCACTGGAATGTGCTGCCCAGGGAGGTAGTGGAGTCACCACCCCTGGAGGTGTTCAAGAGGGATTAGATGTGACACTTGGTGCCATGGTATAGCAGTCATGAGGTCTTGGGTGACAAGTTGGACTTGGTTATCTTTGAGGTCTTTTCCAACGTTGTTGATTCTATGATTCTATGATTCTAATTCAATCCTTACTATACGTGGAGTCTGCAGTTTCGGTGCAGAGAGTAAAATGTAATCTAAAGAGATCACTGAAGGTCATAAATTCTTGTCCTCTGTTTTCACAGAATCATAGAATTGCTTCAGTTATGAAAAGATTTTTAAGATCATCAATTCCAACCATCAGAAGACTGAAGGGATGCAACCAAAAGGTGGTTGTCTAGGTCTTCAAGTGTTGTAGATAGCATTAGCTCCATAATTAACTACATATTCTATGTCTAACCAAGGTTCACATGCTCCTCAGTGGTCCAAACTGGGCAAAAAGATACATGATCCATACAAGTAAAACACAAAAGGTCTCTGCCCTGTACTTGTCTCTGCATTTCAAAATCAAATGCTACATTATTTGCAGACTATGGCAGACTTTTGCACTGCAGACTGTGCTGTTGACACTTATCTTGTATATTTTCAGTCAATAATGGAAGTTACCTAAAAGGTACAGATGCTGAATAAAGATATCTGAGGGACAATTAATTACAACTACAGCTAAAAGATTTACAAAAGGAATGCCTGATGGCTATCACCTCCTTTAAAAAATCAGACCTGCTGGAGCTGACTCTCCTAAACAACCCTCATGTGGATTTAATCTCCATTCTCTTCACAGAAAGATTCTTTTACAAAGTATCCATGATATCAAAAATGATTAATCTCATTGTTCAAGGATTTCTTTCTTAATGTTTAATTTATAACTCTCTGTCCTAAGTTACTACTTGGTAATTTGTTACTACCTTCAACCTTAATATTTTAAATTATTCTACCTTTTTTTTTCAATGCTATTTCACATCAAGTGTTTCTATGTAGCCATCATGGCTCAACTAATCACTGCTGCACTTTCTGAGCCTGCAGTTGGTAAATTCCTGTAATCTCTCTTCATAAATTATACTTAATACTTCTTCCTCATTTCTTTCCTTCTGGATCACCTCCAAATTTCTAATAGAAAAAGGAGGCCAAAAAGCTCTCATTTCTTGCTCACCTTCCTATCATATAAAAGGTGTCACTGTCTAAGGCAGACACAAAATACTCTAAAATGGTGCACTTTACATTACAACTCCCTGTGTTTGTTTTCCATTGGGAAATTCCCAGTTTCTGGTTAAAACTACAACATTATCTCACACTGAGTCTTGATCTTCCTTTATCTCAGGGAAAGGATCACCTTTTGCAATAAGCTTTTAGATTCTCATGGCAAGACTTTGTCTCTATAAAGAGACTAGAAATGTGCAAACCCTTACGCTGCACAAGAGTCACCCAGAAGAAAAGTTTCTCTAGGCTTTCTGAATAAGCATAAGAGGAAGGTAGGCACCTTCAGAAAGAAGTTGCCATCTTTGATATTTAAATAGAAGTGAGATGAGCCTGAGACATTATAGATAGCACTTTGGAAGGTGAAGGAGTTCTCTGAGTCCTGTGTTCCAGAGTGAAAAACGTGGTGCAGAAAATGCAGCTTGGTCACCCCACCCTACAAGGCAACACACCTGTGTTTGCACACATGAGCATAACAGCAATGGGCTGGATATCATGAGCTGGATTATAAATCTGTGACAAATGAAAATGATGATCAATCGATTCCATGGTTTCTGATTAAGATATGCTTTATTTGCCAGAATGCCCTGTGCTGTCCAAGATGTCATTTACTTTCTGTATCTCAATCAGTTTCTGAACATCTTTATTGATCTTCCTGAAAATAAGCTTTTCAGAGGGATCTGGAGAGTCTGGAGAAATAACAGAGTGAAATCTCATGAAGACCTTGGAGTGCTGGTGAACAGCAAGTTCTCCATGGAACAACAATGTGCCCTTGTGGCCGAGAGCCAATTGTATCCTGGAGTGCATCAAGAAAAGTGTGTCCAGCAGGCCTAGGAAAGTTCTTCTACTCCTCTACTCTGTCCTGGTGAGACCACACCTGGAATACTGTGCCCAGTTTTGGGCTCCCCAGTTCAAGAAAGACAAAGAACAGCTAGAGAATCTAACAGATAGCTACGAGGATGATTAGGGGACTTGAGCATCTCCCCTGTGAAGAGAGACTGAGAGCCCTGGGGCTGTTTAGTCTTGAAAAGACTGAGAGGGGATCTCATCAATGTGTATAAATATATGAGGGGTGGGTGTCAAATGGAGGGGGCTAAGCTCTTTTCAGCCCTTCTTGTAGATGGGTGTCACATTTGCTGATTTCCAGTCAGCTGGGACCTCTTGGCTGAGCCAGGACTGCTGATACATGATAGAAAGTGGCTTGATGAGTACTTCTGACAGTTCCCTTGGTACCCTTGGGTGGATCCCACTTGGCCCCATAGGTTTGTCTAAGTGTCCCCTTAGATTATGATGACTTCACTTTACTCCCCATCCCTTTCTCCAGCTCAGGGGGCTATTCAGTATTCCTAAGGTTGGAAGAGACCTCAAAGATCATCGAGTCCAACCTGTCACCACAGACCTCATGACTAGAGTAGGGAGGACACTACTGCCCACTGTAGGCTTGAACTCACTTATCATCACCATCATCAAGCTCTACACAGTCAAAACACTCCCTAATCTAATCTATCTCACCACCTCTCCTTCCTTGCCTATCTTTTCTGAAAAGCTTATAGACATCAACTGCAGGACTCCGTTTGTGCTTCTTTGATGGCAGCTGTATCATAGCTCTCCAGCTGCACAGTGACTTTCAGCCCCTCCTGTCTGATGATCCTACTGCACGCATTGGAGCTCTTACATGTGCAGATTACCAGTACAGTATTACATGGTATCTGACATCCCAAATCCAGAAATCTGATGTTCATCTCAGATCAGGGCTGTGAATCACAATACTGTCAAGTAATTAAAAGAGAGCTGTGAACATAAGCAGCTTGCTCTCTGACCAAAGCAGCCATCATCCAAACAGTTCATCATTCATTTTATTTTGTCAACTTTGCCTATGTGTCATTGGCAGATGGGGAATATACTCTTACAGAAAAAAAATCTAGGCCATTTAAATCTTTAAAGGAGAAAGCTGTTATTTATAGATTTGGTGGTTTACTTCCTCCAGGACTATCTGGAGAAAGTTCATCAAAAAGCCATAGGAATTATCAAAGGTGCCAGAAACATGACGTGGTTGGAACATCAGGAAGTAGTGTGTATTTTCCAGGGCAGAAAAGGGTAGTGACGGGGACACACAGGTCAATGCTTTTCAAATAACTGCAGCTGTTGCAAATAGGAAGGGAGTGACCTGCTCGCCATAGCCATCACCCATATGACAGAAATTTGTGGTCTTAAACTGCAACAGAAGACATTTCTACAAGAAACTAATGATTTGGATAGTTGATCCTGTCTTAGAGCTCAGAGATGGATTTGATAATGTTTAACAATTGCTCTTAACTCTGATTGTCTAATATCCAATGCAACTGACACACACCTTGGAAATCAGAGAGATGGACTATTTCAGACAGCAGCAGCCACAAATTTCCCTTCAGCTTGAGTCACTAAACTGATGAAAGCATGCACCTCTCCTTCAGCACGAGACAAATTCAGCAAATCTCTGCTCTGCTAAAAACCCCTGTCCACAACAATGAAAGGCTAAACTCAATGAGCTTTAACCAACTGATCAATAGCAACAAAGGCATTTTCTGTCATGAAACAGCAACAGATAACAATCGGACAGCAGCGTCTCCTCCTTAGCATGGAACAACAGCATCTGCAGGCAGGGACACCTTGCAACAGTGTGTCTGTCATCTATCAGCTGTGTGCAAAAACAAGCCAGGACTAACCCCTGTGCCAAAGACTGCACTTAGAAGCCATCAAGCATGTCTTCAGTGACAGAGCAGATACTCCTGTGCTCATAAAACCAGCAGTCACTTAGCAGAGGAGTAGGTTATCCTGCATTTGCTCCCACCTGCACTGGAGAAGAGGAAAGTAAAATGCCATGTCCACATGTAAACATCTCCAGAGATGGTGACTCCACCACCTGCCTGGGCAGCCTGTTCCAATGCCTGGACACTCTTTCAGGAAATAAATTTTTCCTACTACCCAATCTAAACCTCCTCAGGCCATTTCCTCTTTTTCTGTCACTTGCTACTTCGGAGAAGAGACCAACCCCACCTCACTACAACCTCCCGTCAGGTAGTTGTAGAGAGTGATAAGGTCTCCCTTCAGCCTACTCTTCTCCAGACTACTAAAGTTATAGAGTATGCTACAGTTACATACACATTTGATATTTTTATTAATATCAAGATACTTATATCAAGCCTTGGTGAACAATGCTGGAAAGCCACTGAAGTAGTTCATACACATCAATGGAAAGAAGAAACATTGTCATTGCTTTTTTTTGGCTGATGACAGTAACTTCTGACTGGTTTATGGTTATTTGGCATAAACTGATGGATTGAGCTCTGTTCAGTCCTTACCAACCACTGCTCACCACCTGCCAGCAGGACTGGTAGGACACAATAACAGTGAAACACAACAGCAGCATTTCCTTAGTTGTAAAGAGGAAGAGGCTATTTACAACAAAAACAGGACAAAGTTTTAGTTTCTTTAAGGACAAATGAAAAACACAAATTACATTTGCTTGCCATTGCCTAGACAGGTACACATACTGACAGAAGGCTCATTTATCTGATGAAATATTTGAGAGAGACCTTTGTCCTGCAAGACCAAATCCATGCCTCCCTTAGGGGACACTGGCTCACCATCGCTTTTCACCAGGAGGCTGGATAAGTCCTTGGATCTCATTGAAAATTAATGAAAAGAATGTTTGCCATCCCACACCAGAGAAGTGCTTCTCCAACTTTCTGCATCTGAGCTGATCTCTGAAAACACCAGTGATGTGCTCTGCATCACAGTTTTTGTCCTCCAGCCCTGACAGCTTCCACACTTGAATCTGACTGAGTTTTGCTCACTTGCCCTGTGTGATGTGCTGATTACAGAATCACTGAGTGATAGGGTGTTTGAAGAGACCCCTGGAGATCATCTAGCCCAACAGCCCTTCCAGAGCAGGTTCACCTAGAGCAGGTTGCACAGATTGTGTCCAGGCAGGTTTTGAATTACTCCAAAGATAGATAAGAAGGTGGAAGAGAAACACCACCCATGGCATCTCAGTCTTCTCAAGTGCCAGAGGTTATGAAAGCACTCAGAAACATTCTCCTAGTGAGTGCACATCCCTGATGGCTATCCTCACCAGAGCCAAAAGCATCACTTGAATTTGGGCTGTCTCCATGAGCAGCTACTGTCCAGACAGCCTCAGCTCAGAAGAAAATCAAACTAATATCCCTTTGATTGTTTTGTCTCTGGAAGATCCCATGGCATGGTTGTGGAGTGGCTCCTGCCATCAGGAACCAGTACCCCCTTTTTCAACACCGTTTGCAAGGTCACATTTTGATTTAGAAGACTCTCAATATGGTTTATTAACAGGAGAGAGTTTCTGCCTTGATTCCCACCCTTACAAGTGCACTGAACCTCTGCACGAAGGCTCTTTGGGTTTAATTTTGTATCTTTCTGTTGTGTTTTGGTGCTTTTGTTTGTTTGTTTGTTTTGTTTAGGGAGTTTTTTGGTGTGTTTTGGGGGTTTTGTTGTTTCTTGTTGCTGTTGTGTTGTTTGCTTTCTTCTTTTTTTTTTTTAATCAGAAAATAGATTGCCATAAATTTTGCCCTTTCAAGTGCTTAGTGACAGAATGGAGTTGCCCTCAGTCACATCTGTTTATCCTGGTAAGCACATTTATAAAGTGATTTCCCATCCTCGTTATTCTGTCAATGGCATTTCACACTGTAGCTACTTTAATGCAGCATTTTATCACTTGTCCTGAGGGGTTCTGACAGCTGCTGATTTCGAGGCTTCATTTCAATCTTAATTTTCTTATTACCCTTTTATTTTTTTCCCCCTTTCCATCTTTTCCTTTATTTCCCAGGGCTGTGGGAAGAAAGGGGAGCAGAGTGAATGATGATGATTTTCTATTTCTTTGACTACACAGATATTCTAATCCCAGAACTGAAGTTGTATTATCAAGGAAAAGTTAAACTTCAGGGAAGTGCTGCTGCATTTCAGTTGGCTGTTAGACTTTTCTCTTTCACTTGATAAATTCTCCATTAATGCTACTGGGTTTAAATTCCCCTGTTCCCTTGCTGTGCAGAAATTGGATTGTTCATCTCCCAGGGAAGGTATTTTGCATTCTTGCTTGCTGTGATCCTCCCACCACCCAGAATTACCTAAAGCAAACCAGAATAGACTACAATCCAGCTCAAGCCATGGGAGAACAGGAATTTTACTCAAAGAATTACACATGCACATCAGCCCATCCTGAGACACTTCACTTCTCACTCACAACACTTAAATTTCCTTCCAAGAAGGACACTACCAACAGGAGGGAAGAAAAACTGATTAGCTTTTTTTTTTCACCAAAAGAATGGGAACCCAAAGCTGACCATAGAATCATAAAATTATGGATCATAGAATCACAGAATCGTAGAATCATAGAATAGTTTTGGTTGGAAGAAACCTTTAAGATCATGAAGTCCAACCATTAATTCTGCACTGCCAAGTCACCACTAAACCATGTCCCTCAGCACCACATCTACATGTCACTTAAATCCTTCCAGGAATCGTGACTTCACCACTTCTCTGAACAGCCTGTTTCAGGGCTTTACATCCCTTCCTGTGAAGAAACAAAGTATGGGAACTCAGACCTGATTTTGTTGAAGCTGACAGCCATATTCCAATTAATTTCAGAAAGCTTCTCCCCACACCACCTCTCTCCCCCAAACCAGAAATGTCCAGAAACCAGCTTGTTTTCCGACAGCCACAAAGAGATAATTCATTGTTTCAGTAGTAATGCTTTGCAGCCTTCCGAGAAGCAAGGAAGAGCTGTAGTAAGAAGGAAACCACAAAGCCCTCACTTTCTTTGTGACCTGATGGTAACTCCTGATTTGGTCAGTTGCACAGCAAAGAGACTTCTAAGTAGCATCACTACCAGAAGCCTTCATAGGACTTAGAAGATTATAAAAACTCAATCTTTTGGGGAGGTGGGACCAGATCAGGGTTGTTGTAAATGTGTTGCACACTGTACAAGTGAAAGATATTCAAATGTTTCTCCTGTATATCTTCCAGACATTGGACATACATATACTCTTCAGATGTGCAAGTGGACAGAACGATGTATTTGCTGAAGAAAACTCTGTGAATCCTTTATGTTGCAAGTCTTTCAGACATCACACTGTCAGGAGGAAAATATGTTTTGTCAGCTTTCAAAATCTCAGCCTGATTCAGGATGCTGTCTCTAGTTTGCAAGGTCATAGCAAAGGATGTGTTGCATCATTTAGCAACAAAGAACAAGGTATGAGTTTCATCCTGAGGCTACCATTCTGTTACTCGTATTTTCACTTAGCTTTCCTAAATTGTAAAAATAAGTCTATTCTTCTGATCTGCAATTAGCATCGGATTCAATTATTATTATTTTTTTCAACAGAATTGATTCTCCCCCCCTCCCCCCATTTTCTTGCTGGAACGGACTGTCCCATTGGTCAAAGGGCAACTTGCCAGAATATTACTTACATAGACCTGGCATGCCTGAATGGAAAGCTTTTCATTTGTTCAATTAAAAGTAAGCACCAAAATCAAGATATTGTTTTTCTTTAATTTCATTATCCAGACTGATGGCTTATAAATGCCTTTACTCATGAGGCCATGAGACCATGATTACCAGGAGAATACTAAGCCTTTTTTTTCAAACTACAGAAGACACATCATGATGAAGCTGATGGGGTAAATCAAACAATATTGACACTAAAACACTATGCCGTATTCTTAAGAGAAACCAGGACTTAGAATCATTGAATTATAGAATTATTTCAGTTGGAAGAGACCTTTAAGATCATCAAGCCCCAACCATCAACCTAAAACCACTATGGCCATTGAATGATGTTCCCAAGTGCCATCTCCACATGTTTCTTGAACACCTCCAGGGATGATGACTCCACCACCTCCCTGGGCAAACATGAAAAGGTTAAGCTGGTCTCTGAAAAAACCAAATACCTAAACAGGTAAGATCAAGTTACAAAAGCTTTGGGTGACAAAAGTGTCCTCACTTAGACCTAAAGTGAGAAGTTGATCTAAGAGACAGTGATGACAGAAGCAGGGACACAACATTGCCATTTAAAGCAAAAGAAAAAAAACAAAGCAAAACAACCAACCAAAATCCCAAACAAACACACACACAAAGAAACCAAAACAAAGAAACAAACAAAACCCCCAAATGAACAAAATCAACCGAACAAAAAACCCACCATAAACCCCCAAAATCAAACAAACCAAACTCCATAAACCCAGTGTTTTGTCCCAACAGCCTGGTCAAGGAGAAATACATAGGTATCAGTGACTAGGGATGTATGTCTCAGCTAGTGAGATGAACATTACTTCTAGTAAATTAAGGCTGATCATGGCTCAGCTCATGATAGACCAGATGTCTAAAATCACACTGGATCAACCATTTTCTACATATCTTTAACACCACACTTGCAAGATTTAGATAAAGGTTGGACTTGATGATCTTAAACTATATTCTTACCCTGAAAGGCTGTGCAGGTCTTTTTCAACCTTAATGGTCCTATGAATCAGTGATTCAAGGGGCAGACCAGATGGATGGTAAAGGCACAATGCACCCAGAGTGCAATGCCCAGTGTGCAGGGCATTGAGGTGACAGTTTCCCAGAAAAGATGGAATAATCATGGACTCATAGAACAGCTTAGGCTGGAATAGACCTTAGAGATCATCTAATTCAACCTCCCTGCCATGGGCATGAACAAATCTCCACTAGACAAGGTTACTCAAGGCCCCATACTACCTGGCCTTGAACATCTCCAGGGAGGAGATGATAATAATGAATTGCATATACATAGAAGATGTACAAGTCAGCCACTGGGGCCAATGAACAGGACAGAAAGGGATTGTTGTTCTGTAGACCCGCTTGCCAAGACTGGAGTGGTTCATTACAAACATCAGAAAAACCTGACCACTTTCGATAATATGACAATGAATGATGTCCAGTGTTGATGAATGCAAGGGTGAGAGGGGAAAATTAAAATGGCTTGTACAGCTCATGTGGCTCTATATTTGGCTCAGGAGTTCCGCAGAAAGACTCGAGCAGCCCAAGGAAAACCAGTGCTTAATGCATTGATGCTTTCCAAAATAGCAAACAAGATATTAGGAAGCACAATGAACCAGGCAATAAATAACACAAGGCTGCCAGTTTGGCACCACTTACCAGCTCCAGCCTCACTTAGAAGGAAAGCATTCATTTATCTCTGTGCTAATGCAACATGATCAGAGAGTGCCAGCACCTTTGTTTCAGACAGGAACAATGTGGTAGAGGCAGGTGGCATTTCAGTGGCACTCCTGCCCCCACATCTCAAAGGACAGGGTCTTGCCTCACCTTGTTTGAAGGTCACCAAGCATCAGAGAGCCTGCAGTACAAAGCCATCTGCTCAGCCACCCCCTCGGCTCAAGCCACTAGAACATGGTGCCATCCTGACACCCACAGAGAAAGCCCACCTGTGAAACAAAAGCACATGCTTCTCACAGCTCTTCCAAAGCTATTGTGGAACTCTTTTAATGGCACACAACAATAGATGCTCTAACTCCACAGGCATCACGAGAAAAAGACGAACAAAGTTTAACCCAAACCTCACCACTCACACACTGTGCTACAAAATCAATTAATGTTTCTGTTGCAGAGAGAATGGAGGGGTTGAGAAAAAAAGGGAAATCTCAGATACAGTTAGATGTGAAGCCAACACTGTTCATCATAACAACTGCATGTGTCCAGAGGGGATACGCTGGTGCCCTGGGGGACATCAGTATTGTAAAATGCAGTGCTGGCCCTAATTAGGATGTGATGCTGCTGCTGTGATATTTGAGACACCCAGCTTGTTCCTCAGCTTGGCCCAGAACTCTCCTGTGTTGCACAGCTTCCAGCCTCCAAATCCCTTCTGGGCTGTCTTCTGCTCACTATGATCCCACTGAGGTCTTCCCCGTCCCAGCAGCACACAGTAGAAAGAAATCAGAAAAGTGGTCCAGCTAACTGCTTTTCCCCAGCCAGCAAAGGTCCAGAATAAAATACCAGCATCACAGAATCACAGAATGATAAGGGTTGGAAGGTCATCTAGTCCAACTGCCCTGCCAGAGCAGGTTCACCTACAGCAGGTAACACAGGACAGCGTCCAGGTGGGTTTTGAGTAACTCCAGAGACAGAGACTCTAGCACATCTTTGGGCAGCCTGTTCCAGTGCTCTACCACTCTCAAAATAAATCAGTTTCTCTTCATGTTTGGATGAAACTTCTCATGTTCAACCTTGTGCCCATTACCTCTTACACGGGATATGTCACAGACATAGGATTGGGACAACAGGGAAGGATGACTGGATCGTGAGATACAGAGGAATAACATAGGACCTTGAGGAAAGGACAAGGATGGAAAAACATTGAGAGATGTAGCATGGCAGGATCATTTCGAGTATGGTTGTAAAATATCTTGTGCTTCTGCAAAAACACCCAGGGGAGGGGGAAGCTGTGCATGGAAGAACTGCTGTTCATGCTTTTCTTTGGAGGTGTTTCAAAGTCATTCCAAATGACACACCAGTTCATTTACAGCCCACAGAAATCAGCACTGAAGTCAGTTGATCAATACCGCTTTCCAACAGCTGGGGATCTACCCCATAAGCAAATTAGCTCGCTCACCACGTCCCTTAAATGTGTCTGGGGAAAGACTACCTATATTTAAACCCTGCTGATTTAGGAGAGACTTTCCTTGCATCTCTTTCTTATGAGGTGACATCTCAGAAGAAGTAATAATCTTTCTACCAAATAAAAGGAAGGAAGTTCCTCTAAATCTTAATAGATGAGTCATAAAAAGTTGTGACATTCAGAAGCACCTGGAGCTGAGTGGAAACACTCCAGACTAAAAGACGCAGAGTCCTCAATGCTTAGATAGGGAGGCAGGAGACTGGTAGAGACGAGCTTGGCTGTTTGCATTTAAAGCTCTTTATTCACTGGCTCAGCAATTCTGCTGTGGCATTTATTTTTAATGCTTTATTTTTGCAATTTGACTTTCTAATGGCAGCACCTGAAGTCACCTTCCTTAACCCTTCACAGTGATACAAATTAGAAGGAACAACAGGAGGAAACAACTGAAGGAACTTGGCTTATCCCTCCTCAGTAAGAGATGATTCCCTCGTAAGCAATCAGCACCCACATGCAAAGCTGCAGGATTTCCTTTTATTTCCTCCAGGTACACTGAGGGTGGGGAAACCTAATCCAAAAGTCCTTGCATCCCAGTGCTGAGACTCATATTTTTAAGCATGAGCTAAAATAAGACAGGCAGAGAAGTCATGGGGTTTGCTTTTAATTTTCTTGTCCCTTGTTACTGTTTGGCTGCAGTCAGCAAGGAACAAAGAGGAAGGAGAGAAATGCTCCCTGTGATAATCAAAATGCTCCAGAGAGTTCACCTTTAGGGTTATTTTAGAGGATAGAGCCAAATACAGGGACTGATGCTAACAGAGTGACCCTGGCTGCTTGCAGGACTTGCGAATTAAATCAGACCAAAGAGGTGAAATGTACATGGCACTATGTTTATAGGGACTGTTGAAATGAGAATGAATAGAACATCCTTCTGAATCACTGCAGATCTAGACAACCTTCACTTTGCCTCCTTACCAGTTTCCTACCCTCTGTTCAATATTACTCCCCACTGGCCCCATCCCATGTGCAAAAATACCAATAATAAAGAGGCATATCTGGTCTGTTTTGAGTTTTGTCAAGGACCCAAATCCCTGGAAGCCACCGGGATGGAGACTCTCCAGGAGCAGTTGTTTAGTATATGTGGAGCAACGGGGAGAACATATGAATTACTTTGTACACTCTCCTTCTTCTGCAATCATAGAATACCAGGTTGGAAAGGTCCTCAAGGATCATCTGGTCCAAACTTTTGAAGACTGGGTACAGCCAATTTCTTGGCTGATACTGAGACACCAAATTAATTTCATGCCTGAGAAATGGAAGCTTTCTGAAGGCATTTTAGTTCACCAGAAACCTGATCAACACAGATGACAGGGAAGCTGAAAAGAGTCATAATTCCTCAAAAACCTCTGAATTTACAGCCAATCCCTAAAACCAGCCATGCAAAGAGGCAGTAAGTGCTTTCCTCAACAATTTGCCTTGCACATTAGGACAGGATTTTTTCTTACATGAGAACACAGCAGTCTTTTTAAAGAGAGTGCAAGAGCTCTGAGCACTGTGTGAGATTTAAAGTAGTTCCCCCTCATCATTGCCAAATAGCTGGGCTCCCAGCATTCCCAGGGGAGAAAGGACTCCTCTAAGAAGCTTGACAGGGGCAAAATGCCCTTGTGTGTATGAGGGCTTTGAACACAAACCCATTCTGCGAAAGCAGCCAGTAGAAAAACATCCTTCATAAAATAAGCATATGCTAATCTAACTCTCCAGCACTCAACTCTGAACCCCCCATGGACATCTGCTTGTCAGTCCCACAGCACTCAGGAGATTAGTCATCTTTTAAGAGCTTAACACAGTACATTGTCTGACAAGGTCCATGTTCCTGTAAGTTTTCCCCCAGGTGTGCTTTATGTTTACAAGGATCAGAGCAGCTCTTTTCCTTCCTGTCCTCCTTCCTATAGCCTCATCTTCATATCACAAGATTTTTCAGAGGGCAAGAAGTTATCTCTCTCTGTGACAGGGCAATCTGCTATGTGCTCCCTGAGAGACGGGCTGCTATTTAGCTTCTCTTGATGAAGCCATGATATCATGGGCAAAACTTCAGAGCACAGCAAGCTCGCGCTGTAGGGGAGATCTGCCTTCAGTTACAAATGATGATTAGCATTTTCCTTGAGCTTCATCCAAGCTGGATAGATGAGAGGGTGTTTTGTGAATAGGAGCACATTCCATCTGCCTAGCAACTTGAATAAGGGGTGAAAAATTAAAAACCAAATACTCCAGATCTTGTCTTTGGATCTCTCATCGCAGCACAATCTGAAGGGAATTCAGTGTGGAAATACAGAACAAGAAGCATTTTAATCCTGGCATTGATCCTGCCTCTTTTGCAGGTCTTAGACAAGGGATTTACATTTCTGCAGTGCCCAGCTGGAAGACAAACAATCCATAATGTCTCAGTTTCTCCAGCTGTGAAATAGGTATAGGAGCACCATAAGAAATCTGCAGCAATTTTGATCCCTCATGTGCTTTGTTGGTAAGAACTGACAAGGACAGACAAGATTCAGGAACGGGCACAATCTTGAACATAGGAAGTTCCATCTTACCACGAGGAGGGACTTCTTTACTTTGAGAGTAGTAGAGCACTAGAACAGGCTGCCCAGAAAGATTGCAGAGTATCCATCTCTGGAGTCATTCCAAACCCACCTGGACACTGTCCTGTGGAACCTGCTGTGAGAGACTAAATCTTGTCTCTCCTGATGTGACTCAACAAAGATAAAATCACCTCTGCTGCTTGCCCAGACAATAGCTGATGTGTATTGGGCAGAGCCACAGGAAGGACTCTCGGGAAGGTGCATAGATAAGGACTGCTCATGAGATTGCAGCTGTCCTGGAAATGGGCAGAGGCCAATCGACCCAAAAACTGTATAAAAGATCTGAGCAACTACTGGCTCAGTAGAAGGAAAACACAGGAGAAGGAAAACATGGAAAGAAAAGACCTGGACAATGTCACTGAGAAGGAAAACACAAGAGAAGGAAAAGCCCGGGGCAATGCTGCTCTGAAGGAAAATGGAGAGAATACCAGGACAGAGACATCACCATTTAGCCTGGAAGAACCCCCTCTCCATGTCCTAAGTTCCGCCTGCTGCAACTCATGAAGCTGAAGAGGCTGCTCAGAGGACAGTATCTCTTCTACAGCCAGAGCTGCAGCACCCTTCCTCTCCTCTACATCCAAAGCTGCAGCACCTTTCCTCCACAGACTCAAATTGTCTTGGGGGGGTGAGAGGTGTGGTAATATAATTCCTTTGCTCTTCTCTCTCTTCTCTCTCTCACTCTCTATTCTCTCTCTCTCCCCTTCTGATCCATTCACTTTATTTGTGTAATAAATATTCTAGCTGTTGATATTTTGGCGTTGTTCGTGCCTCTCATTTCATAACACAGGAATATTCAGAAGAACTGAGTCTCTTTCCCTCCTCAGACTGAGACAGCTGCTCTGGGTGAACCTGCTCTGGCAGGGTAGTTGGACTAGATTCTCTCCAGAGGTCCCTTCCAACCCCTACCATTTTGTGATACTGCAATCACCAAAGGCAGAGTTAGTATATGCTTATTGCTGTAGCAGTGCTGCCTGCTATAGGTACATGAAAGGAAGGAAATCTTAAACATTAATGAGAATGCTTATAATGATGTAGAAAAGTCCTTTTAGTCTCTGACAGCTCAGCAGATGTTGAAAATAACATTTAAAAAAAAAAAGAAAAAAAAAAGGTTGGATATGTTTGGATCTTTGAATCAAAGCCCTTTCATCTCCCATCCTTTAACAGCAATCATTCACCCTCAAATTGCAAGATAATTCACCTTTGGTCTTTATGTCAGCAAGAGGCTGCATTTAAAAGAAAAAAACAAACAAACAAAACCAAAAGAAGTGGGTTTTGATGCCTGTATGTTTTTAAGCATTAATCTTTGGTTCCCTTCCTAAATACAGCAAACAAAACTTTCACTACATGTTTGGCCCCGCCACATATACATTCCACTGCCTGCTGTAGAAGATAGATCTGAATTCTCCTGAAAAGATGCCCCTGGATGTACAGGTCTAAACTCTCTGCACCAAAATAGTCTCCTCCTTCGCTCATCATGAACTTCCAACATGTACTGCAAATAGAGATGGGAAGACACTTCATCAGCCCAGGTGCTTGTATATTTATTATACTTCCCAGAAGGGAAGGAAGATTTAAAAGCTCTTGAGTTTTGGTGTTTGAGGTTTAATATTTCAGGCTAAACCATGTGCTTCTAGAAGTTTTATGAAACTACCAACACCCTACTGAGCACTAGAAATGTTTATGCGCAGCCTTGACTTACTCAGACTTCTCAGGCAACTTTTATGCTAACCATTCTTTGCTGCTTTTATCTACTTGACTAATGAATTAATAAACATGGTAGGAATGCAATCATTCCAACATACTCTGTTGGGATCTATTCCTCAAAAAAGAATAGTACTCAGGAAAAACAAAAAGTGCTTAAAGAAGTGCTCAGAAAGGGCTAATCCAGCAAGTTCAATAGCAATTGCACCATGCTACCAGTCTGCTGAGTCTTGGTTGTTACCCTGCCCTTTGGAAGAACTTGCACTACCAATGGTTAGAGGACTTCTGGTGAGCCTGATGTATGAGAGTGTGATTTTGTGACAGCTGAGGGCACAGAGCAAGTTCACATTGGTCTGTGAAGCACTCACAAGAAATGCTTATGGAGCACAGGGAAGAAGGTTGCACAAGAGTCACAGAGTCCATTACAAATAAGAGTCATCGAAAATGGTAAGAATACAGAAAAAAAGGGAAAGAAGGACAAATGTCAGAATGTTTCAGTGTCCTTTGAAAGTACACAGAGATCCTTGATCAACAAACATCATCTTAGAAAAACTGAACTTCTGATCTAACCCTTTAACTGTCTTGAGTATAAACAGACTCTAAGCAACTCTTCATGCAGAAATGCCTATTCTTAAGATATCTGCATCTGGTCAGATGAATGCCACCATGGGGCACTTACCATTTTCTCTCTGCAGCCACACTTTCAAGTATTTAATAGTCTGTAGACCAGACAGGTCTGTTTGCATGACCAGCAAAGGGCAGCTCCAATGGTTATTCATAAGATCATTGTTGTTACCCACACTCACAGCAAACTGTCAGTGCAAACTCAGGACCAGCCACAGCGTATGGACACACTGTCCATGGGATGTCCACAGAGTAACCCCATTGATGGGACATGGATCCACAGGGCACAGGACCATCTCAGAGGACTACACTTCCAGGGAGGTGCAGACACAGGCATGGACAATGTTCTACTCACCAGCCTTTGCTGACTTCTACCCATGCATCTGATAGAGGAAAGGATGCTGACATACTAATGTCCTAACCATGCTCCCAAATAACTGATAAGTGTAGTGTCAAAGAGGAAGAACAGCATGAACTCCTGCCTGTGGTAGCAAAAAATGGAAGAGGAAGGGATGTGAGAATGACTTGGGTCCTCAGGGAAATAGAGTCTTGGCTTTAGACTGAATTAAGATTAACACATGAACTTTTGGTGGCCCTCAGTGGTGCAGTCAGAGGAGATGGAAAGATAACAGCATCACAGGGTAACTCAGATTTGAAATGGCCACAGGAGAGCCCCAGTCCAGCTCCTCATTCACAGCAGGAGGTCAGACCAAATTGCTCAAGGGCCTAGTTAAAAATGTGCATTGAAAAGAAAATTCGTTGAAAGATTTACCTTAAAATTTGCCTTTCTCCATAACACCTAAGTGAGCCTTAACATTCTTAACTTTCTATGTTCAAGTTTGTGCCCATTACTTGTTGTCCAGTCACTGACCCCACTGAAAACAGACTGATCCTATCCTCCTGACACCTGTCCTTTAAATATTTATAAGCATTGATAAGATCCCCACTCAGTGTTCCATTTTCTAGGCTAAAAAGCCCCAAGTCTCTCAGCCTTTCTTCATAAGAGAGATGTTCTAGTCCCCTAATCATCTTTGTAGCCCTTTGCTGTACCCTCTCAAGTAGTTCTCAGTTCTTCCTGAACCAGAGAGCATACATCCTCTCTATAAAGAATTAAAAGTATTCAAGAATACCTGAAGAAGAACCTGCCTAGTGCAGAGAGCATAAACTAAAACCGTCTTTGTCATCAGGCTCTAAAATTTGACAGCCATTGTTAATGCTATTAACATTGCCTGTGATTTTCAGTCTCATTCCTGCCAGGATATTACTCTCAAGGCTAATTTATAAAGAACCAGGCATCTTTTCATAAATAGGAGGGAATATGAACTAGTCTTGCTGTGAAATGTGGATTTCAATCACCTCCTCAGCGATCTCTTCCTTTGTTATCTCTGTAGGGTCTTTCCAATTCGCATGGTTCACCCTCCTCTTTCCTGTTCAGGGAGGGCTGATTCCCCACCCCCTCACTTCCCCAAACAGTAGGGTCTCAGTGGGATGCTCCAGCGACTTTCTACGTCAGCTGTTATCTGTTTATGATGTAAGACTACCCCATTGCCATTCTCTCACTGAATCACGGAATTGTAGGGTTGGAAGTGACCTCTTGAGATCACCTAGTCCAATCCCCCTTCTAAAGTAGGGTCACCCAGAGTAGTGGGTTTTGAAAGTCTCCAGAGAAGGAGACTCCACAACCTCTCTGGGCAGTCTGGTCCAGTGCTCTGGTACCCTCAAAATGAAGGTTTTCCCTATGTTCAGATAGAATATTTTGCATTCCAGCTTGTGCCTGTTGCCCCTTGTTCTGCTGCTGGGCACCACTGAAAAGAGTCTGCACATATTCTCTTGATTCTTGCCCCTTAGATATTGATAACCTTAAGATATTGGTAAGATTACCTTTCAGGCTTCTCCTCTCTAGGTTAAACAGCACCAGGTCTCACAGCCTCTTCATGTAACAGAGATGCTCCAGTCAACATTGGTGGGAGAAGAGGCATTGATAAAATACTATTGCTCTCCACACCTACAAGAAAGGAGGTTGGAAGGAGGTGGGTGTTGGTCTCTTCTTCCTAGTAAGAAGTGACAGGATGAGAGGAAGTGACCATAAGTTGCACCAGGTGGAGATGCTCTCCACCTGGAATGGGGGAAATTTTGATTTCCCTGACAAAAAGAAATAAGGAAAAACAACATGGCAGTCAGTCCAGGAAGGCAAGAAGTCAAATATGCAGCAACAGCTCTTGAGAGCACTGCTAGGGGCTGGTCAGTGGGCTGTTGATCTACACTGTTAATTAACAGCAGAGAACTAGACAATGTATGGCTCTAATCTAAGTAGTAGGAGAGAGTCCACAAAAATAGCTACATCAATGTGGGGGAGGCGGGGGAGGGGGTGTGTGTGATGCTTGTACTGTCTGTGCCAAGAGAAATAGTAGTGAGACCTTTATTGAGACAGGCAACAAAAACATAGGCAAAAGTGCAGTAAATGGAGGAGGAAAGTAACATCCTTTCAACAAAGGAAATATTAACACTTAATTAAAAGGATCTGCAGAAGCTAAGCACTATCTCATCACAAGCACTAGAGATCCCTCTCTGGCTCTCCACCTTATCAATGTACATTGATAGTCAAATTACAAGTCCTTAACTCAGTTCAGTTTCAGTGGATATATATATGTAGATGTGTCTGCCTAAAATTCAGATTATTAGCAAATAGTGTGTGTGTCAGCACTATTTTCTCCTTCTGCAGGGGAAATACTTCACTTTTTAGTAGGTGCTAAAGTCCATCTCTATTCAGCAAAGCTTTTAAGACACACGTAAGTGATTTGCTGAATCAAGGGTTTTATTACTGGCTTCTTCATGCAGACTCACTGAAAGAGGAGTGTAAGAAGGAGAGGGTTTAGGGCAAGACTCTCTGACACTAACAGTCTTTGGATAAGGCATTGCAAATCAAAGTCAAAAAAGGAAAATTATCTCTGGCACACAGTAGAAAACTCTCCAATTTAGTTAAAAGCACTTCACACAGTATCATCATAAAGTTACATCTGACACATAAGAAATGTCTGCAGCTTAAAATAAATGTTATATATTCCTGAATCCTCTCTGTCTTGCAAAGTGAGACCCTAGGTTGCACACCTATCCCTGATGAAATACTCCTGGCAGAAATAGACAAGCTCCAATCGGTTCTGTGAGGACAGAAAGAAATACAGTTCTAGCTGGAAAAAAAGAGTTGGGACATTTGCAAGTAGTCCTAACAAAAATGATGTGTGAGCAGAAAGGAGATGATGAAAGAATTTTCACAATATATTACCTGGTGGTATTTCATCTCTTGCCTCTGTGTCTGCATGTATTGAGTTTATGGGCGAGATGGATGTATAGCAATATAGTTGTAACAGTAGCGTTTAATACAGAGTGGAAATGGGAAGAGAAGAAAATACAGCAAGAACTCTCTGTTGGTGCATGTGACTTTTGTGTTAGCATGTAACTTTCACCTATACCATTCTCCAAATTGTCACTGAGTTGTCATGCCCTGTGGGCTGCAGAAGTAAAAGGATCCTGACACCTCAGCTATTGGTTGAGCATCGCACTGTGCAAGACCAACAGAACTGACTAGACACACACTGCAAAGCACTTCTCATGGATCTCCCCTGGGTTCTGTGTGATGCCTCTTTAGCACTGGAATGTAATCTTCTATTTTCTTTCTCTATGCAAGGTAGTATCATGAGAGAGTTGTGTCACATATTGCTGGAGCAATTTTGTTCTAGCATGATGGCGGAACTCCTCTAGCACCATGATGTTCTGGGCTCTAGGACATGATAAAAAAGGAATACAGCACTTTAAAGCAGCACTGACAGCCATCCTGGATGGAAAAAGTCAAACTTAGGGTAACATGTAATCACACTGGCTTTCTGGAGAAGAAAAAGAAGCAGATTATGACTTGTTTGCTCTGAAAAGAACTCTTTGTACATGCACTGGCAACTATTGCAGAGCAGCAGGTACAGATGTAGAGGAAAAAAACAAACCCTGTGCTGGGGTCCCAATATGCAAAGTATCCATGAAGTTTGACTTTACACTAGCTCCAGCAAGCTCCTATGAATGCCTGTTATCGGTCAAAGCTCATGAAGTGGAAACCTGCAATACATCTTTTAATAGAATTTGACCCCACAGCGATTTAATTTGTGAGAGTGCTCTGAAAAGTAAACTAAACCACAATGTGTGAGCACAGCTGTGTGCTCACCACCAAAATATGAGCCAGGGAGTATGCCCAGTGCCTAAGAAGGCCAGATTTGCTCCACAAAGAAGCCTGGGTAAGTTAACTAGCTCTTATAAAGATAATGATTGAAAAAGCATTTGGTGTGAAAAAGGGAGTCAAAATTACACTAAAAACATCAAATGAGGACTGGCCCTTTCAGGGCAGAGCCTCTGAAACTCCAGCTGCTAAAACTTTTCAGTGCTGACTGGCAGGACAATGGCAGTTTGAAAGTAACATGTTAAGGATGTGGAGATTGTCTGTGAAGTATTGTAACATGAAGGCAAGTAACTGGTGTTTGGAGCAACACATAAGTTGTGGAGGTCCCCAAAGAGGGGGAAGACAAATCAATATGTAGTGAAAATGGTCACTGCATGAATCTGCTGGGACAGACATTTTTGTTCTCAACATTTGCTAAGGCTTATCCAGATTTCCCAAGAAAGCAGCTGTTATTTTCAGATATCTCTTACTTTGCCCTCAGATCTGAACAATTTCCCACAGAATATACCCTTAGTTCACCTTACTTCTCCTCTTCCTTTAATTCAGTGAAGACTACAGAAATTTTTGTGATCAGATTATCAAATGATGATGGTGTTGGATTGATGGTTAGACCTGATGATCTTAGAGCTCCTTTCCAACCTTAATGATTCTATGATTTGATAGGACTATAGCATTACAATGGCACAGAAGATGCCTGTACTCAGGCACTGAAACTGCAGACATGGACTTCATTGCATCCACATCATTAACTCCCCTTAGATTCTGAACAAGGTAGCTGCATCAAAACTGCTTATGGAGCACAAGTTAACTCAAACTGTGTTGATACTTGGGCAAGCACTGGCTAATCTGGGTTGAAAGTGTGCCAGGATAGGCTCTAACAATTTTAAAGCATAACAAGTCAGTTCCAGTGTCCTTGATACTGCTTAATTTACTAGTGGAAATTATCTAGACATTTTTCATCAGCACTTGTGACCTCTGAATTGGATCCATTGGGCTTTTTACACATTTCTTCTGTTCAGCTTTGGTGCAACACCAAGATCCTTTATGTGGTCTGCTGCTGTAGGAGAAAGGAGATAACAAATGGGAAATAACTGAGAACAGAGCACTGAAGTGACTGAAAGGCAAAGAGAGACTGACTTGTGAAGTGGAGGATAACTGCTAGCATTTGAGGAGTTTAAAAGCCAAAGGGAAAGAAGAATTATTTGTGGGGTCTAGTAGAGTTTCAGTAGGCACAAGAAGCTGAGAATGAGAAAGGGATCTTTAGCAAGAGCAGGGGGAAGCATTTCATCAACACTGAAGCCTGCTGGACCGTGAAATAGTCTCCTGAATTAAATGGTGGCAGTCCTACAGCTCAGGTCATTTTAAATTAGACTGGCCAAAATACTCGAGTGGATTCTTTAGGGAACAACTCAATAGCAAGTCCCAGGGATGGCCATGTCAACTTTGCAGGCAGCTCTGCTGCTCAAGATAATTAGGCTCCACCATGCTGCAATGAAAAGAGTGCTGTCTGACACCCAGGAGGCACCATATCTTTTACTTGTGGTGCTTGTCATGATATTGTGTTATTTATCCATTGCTCTGACTTGAGAAGTCGCTGTGAAGAGGCAGGCAGAGCCCTCATAAGTCAAAAACTTAGACTACTGAAGATGATGAAGGATTGAAAATAACTTGAATTAAACCTTTACAAGGTTAGAATCAGTGAGAGATTTGACTGAAAATACCCCTCAGCAAGCCATGATACATAGCAATGTGTGAGCAAAGAACATGTCTGAACTAACAAACATGCTCTGACAGACTCTGTGGGGCTTATTGTTTTGGTTTGGTTTATTTTTATTGTGTTTCATTTTCTGTCTGCTCACAAATGCTTGACTGAGAGGTGTGAAGGCTGGCATCTCTCAGTCTTCTTCAAAACAGATAGGGAATGAACATCTGCATTTCTCAAAGGATACAAGCTTTCCTCAAAACAAAAGCATTTCCCTCACACCTGTTGCCACACCCTATCCAACCCTTTGTCAAAAGAAGCACCAACTCAAACAAAGCTCATTTGATGTGTTTTGATTTCTTCAGGGTATCCTCAATTGATGGCTAGAAACTGGACAGAGATAGTCTTACCATATAGTCCTCGCCAAAAGTTAGCAGAGCATCACCCAATAGCATTGGCTCACATGCTCCAATGACCATATATTACTGGAGAAAACTATCCACCTTCTCACATCAGCCAAGACAATGCCCAAGTTCTGCATAAACAGCAAAAGAAAGAAATGGAAACCCGTGGAAATACCCTGCAGAGCAGGTGGGGGTGTCCTTCTGGCTACTTATTATGTCTTCTGACTGAAATGAGGAAGGAATATCATGAACAACTTATTCTCCCAGTTCCCTCTGAGATGTAGGATAAAGCTTTTAGAATCATTTTACAGTTGCATCTGCAACTGATGGTCTCCAGTTTGCAAAGTCCACCCATCCAGTAGTAAGCAATCATTAAACTGGGTTTCAACTAGACTTGTATTATTTGACCTGAATAACTTCCTGACTGCTAAACAATTTGGTTGCTGCAATTATCTATATAAACCAATTGGCAACTACTGCTTTTCAGAGCAGACAAGAGGTGACAAGGTTAACCCTGGTAGTGTTATGTTTGGTAGCTGACAAAGTGGGCAAATGTCTGCCTCCATGGACTGAGCTCCTTCTGTTGGGTCAGAGAGACAAAGGAATGTAGGAAAGTCAGAATAGATGAAGTGAACCTTGCCATTTCAGGGATAATCACTCCCAGTTCCCTGCTCTTCAATTCTGCCCTTTCCCTGGTGGACTTCTGTTTCATGTATTCCAAATTCTTCATGATAGGAGAATGCCCACTCCTGTGTTAGCAGGTTGAGAAGGACAGAAGAAGGGGATGAGACTGCTATAAGAAAGGAAAGAGGATTGTGGAGGAGGTGGGATGACCTGGTGGTCACTCCAAGGAAATGATGGTGAGATATGGGAGGTATTTATCTCATCATTCTTTCTCATCACCTCTGAAGAAGCTGTGAACCTGAGGAGGATTGCTGGAAGCTTTCTGAATCAATACAGTATTTAGTATCTTTTTTAACAGGTTTTTCTAGTCACCAGATGAAACTATGAAGCTCTTCATTCAATTGTTATCCATTTCTTCTCAAAATTTTATCTCCTTCCATTTTTCACATGTCCACAGGTGCCAAGGGAAGGCATAGGATGCTAAATTATATCTATTTGCCATGACAGAGCTTGTGCCAGCACTGAGCACTGACAATGCACATTACAGTTCAGCTCATGTATTTCTGATGGCACATTTTACAGTGCTATATATAAAGTTGTTATGGCATCTATTATTCACTGCCAATACAGTTCAAGTTAAAATAGGTTTTATATAACAGTTCAAAGCAATATTTTAAGAAATAACACTTGTGTCAAGGCTGCTGTGTCCTACCAGATTTTGACATTTCCAAGCAATAAAGATCTTTATCCAAAATGCAAGGGTTTGGCGAGACATCTCCTTTGCAGACTTGATTTTAAATCTGCAAGCAATAGCAAAAGAAGTGCATTTAAATAAAATGAACAACCAGCTGAACTTTTGACACGGCTGTTGTCTTTCTAGGTGGAAGCTGTGAACACTAGAAAGTGCCTCGAGGGATGTTCATGACAGAGAACACGTCCCATTAACCTGAACCTCTGAAGAGATTCTGGAGATGAAGAAAACACAAGTGGGATAGAGTCATTGGAACAGTAAGAAGATGTCTATTATGGGCACAAATTTATATCTGTTTTTCAGGACACAAGACAGGAAGAGAATTTATTCCCTAATTTCTTTAGCAATGAAAAAGGTTTTATAACTGTTCTTGCAAAAAGGGCAAATTCAGTGCCTCTTAAAAACAAAACCAAAGACAAACAAGAAAGGACCATTAGCAGTGCTAGCACTGTAAGATTCTCCAGGTTGTGTGCTAATCAGTGTGGCCCAGAAGATATGACGATCTAGCAATATTCTGTGACCTTTTCTTTGCTACTTAAGATCTCTACATGTTTCTGAAGCTAGGTATACAGATACATAAAAATCCCAGTAAGACCAACCTACTTGCATGAGAGATGTTTTGCACAGCTCTCTTCGTCACTCTTGTCCAAAAAGGGCAAAGGAGAGCAAATTCTATACATCAATTTGACAATAAATATAGTTTATTAGTTGTGTTTGACAGGCGTGATGAGGTCCCTGGTGACAGGTTGGACTTGATGATTTTTGAGATCTCTTCTAACCTTGGTGATTCTGTGATTTAATCTATTAGTTGTGTTTGACAGGCATGATATTTCCTTTTAACCTTCTTGGTTACTTGTTGGTTATGAAAACATACTGGGAAAAAGCTGTAAGGCTTACTGTGAGCTCAGTGAGTCTCTTCTCCACGTACCCACAACTTCTAATGAAATTAGGGAAGTTTTAATGTGCAGGATGATTCCTTCCACATGAAATATGTTTATGTGAGTCCACAAACAGATATACAAAATCCAGTGAAAATGATTTAAAAGCACCATCTGCTCTTTCACATGCAGCTGGGGAGAGGTATGATGAAGCCCAAAAATCCATTTCATTTTCATTATATTTCTTTCAAACAAAACACTACTGGTCCTAAATGTTTTTCTCCTGAGGAGAAATGTCTAAGCTACAGTTGAAATAAGTCTTGTGGAATGCAGTTCTCCTTACAGGATCAACATGGATCTCAAAGAGTAAAATGCAGGAAAAGTGAAAAAAACATGTGGGAAGAAAATGTACACATTCTTAGAGAGCTGAAGGTTGAAGACCATTAATTGATTAAGCTGGGTAAGTCATTAATTGTGTAAAGTTAAGTAAGTTATTCAGATATGAATTTGTATTAGGCAGACAGTTAAACAGGAGCTATCAAACCAATAGATATGTGACCAACACAAGGCATGAGTGCTGCATTTACTTACAGGTTTTGTAGAGCTGGGACTGGATTAACTCCCATGAAGGACCTCACCACAGCCATATAGTTAAGCATGGCTTTAAGCAAAGATATCAGGTAGTGGTATAGAAATACAATTTTACCAGCAAAACATGGAACTATTACAAGAGACATGACTTTACCTCTCTCCCAAAGTTAAATTCATAGAATCATTAAGGTTGGAAAATACCTCCAAGACAATCATGTCCAACCATCAACCCAACACCGTCATGCTCAAAGTGCTTTATGTTTTTTAAATACCTCCAGGAATGATGTTTCCACCACCTCCCTGGGCAGTCTGTTCCAATGCCTGATCACCCTTTCAGTAATCTTGTTTTGTTTTGTTTTCTAATATCCAACCTAAACCTTCCCTGCTGCAACTTGAGGTCATTTCCTCTCAGTCTATCACTTAATACTAGGAAGAAGAGACCAACACCCACCTCACTACAAAATCCTTTCAGGAAGTTATAGAGAACCAGAAAGTCTCCCCTCAGGCTAATAAACCCCAGTTCCCTCAACCCTTCCTCACAAAACTTGTTCTCCAGATGCTTCATCAGCTTTGGTGTCCTCCAGACAGGCTCCAGCACTTCAATGTCCTTTTGGAGTGAGAGGCCTAAGACCTAACACAGCATTCAAGGTGTGGCGTCACCAGTGCCAAGTACAGACAGATAATCACTTTGAGACTCCTGATGGCTACACTAATTCATATACAAGCCAGGATGTTGTTGGCTTTCTTGGCCACCTGGGTACACACTTGTCTCATGTTCAGATGGCTGTTAAATAGCATCTGCAGGTCCTTTCCTCCTGGGCAGCTTTCCAGCCACTCTGCCCTAAGCCCATAGCCAGCAGGCTGTAGGCTTCACAAGCAAATACTAAATATGTCCTTTTTTTTTCCAGAGGAGGAGAGGGGGAAACATGGAGATGGAGAGAAAAAGACAGTAGCTATATTCCAAACAAAAGGATCAGAACAAGAGGACACAGTCTCAGGTTGCGCCAGGGGAAGTTCAGGCTGGAGGTCAGGAGGAAGTTTTACACAGAGAGAGTGATTGCCCATTGGAATGGACTGCCCGGGGAGGTGGTGGAGTCGCCGTCACTGGAGGTGTTCAGAAGGAGACTTGACAGGGTGCTTGGTTACATGGGTTAGTTGATTAGGTGGTGTTGGGTGATAGGTTGGACACGATGATCTTGAAGGTCTCTTCCAACCTGGTCTATTCTATTCTATTCTATTCTATTCTATTCTATTCTATTCTATTCTATTCTATTCTATTCTATTCTATTCTATCACAACAATATTCTCTGTCCCCCCAGCAAGGTTGCAGAAATACCTTTGCAACCATTGTTCTTGAACATCACAGTGCAGGAACATCCCATAACATGCATTTTCTTATAGATACATGGGATTGTTTTGGTTGGAAAAGACTCTTAGAATCATCAAGTCCAACCTTCAACCCAGTACCATCAGGTTATCAGAACACTATATCCCTCAGTATCACATCTACACGGTTTTAAACCCTCCTGGGATGGTGACCCTACCACTACCCTGGGTAGCCTGTTCCAAGGCCTGACAACCAATTTTGGGGAAGAAATTTTTCCTCATATGCAACCTTACTCCACCCTGGAATTTGTCTTTGTGGATGAAAAGAGATTCCTCAGGCACAAAAGGAGAATTCACACCTCAGGATACTCAGTGTGAGAAGATTCATTAACAATTTCATCCCTAGTAATGCACACAAGTCCACAAAACTCAATCATCTGTATGCAGCAAACCATAACAGAAATTAGACATACACTAACCTCGACCCACTCCCATAAACCTATCAAAATGTGTTACTTAACAGTGTTGAATCCTATGTAGCTATCACTGCTTGAAAAAAGAGCTCAAAATCTCCAAGCACCAGGAGCATTTGTCCCCTTTTTACACTAACTAAATCACAATTCCTGCTATACCACAACCAAAATCTATCCTGATAAAATTAGCTCAATCCAATTAAAGGACGAAGTATAGTCCTTAATTAGATGTTCTGATCATTCTGAAGCCCTCCTTCCCCCCCACACCCCCCCTTGGTTCATCTTCAGTTTAGGCCTGCAAAAGCATACAAATCAGGAAGGTTTAAAATGTTCTGGTTTTACTCATTAATTGCTTAAATTTGAGTAATGATTTCCCCAAAAGCATAAAAAGAGAAGCATAAAAGGAAAAATGTGGGATGTTTAACTTATTCAGGCCTCTTTTTGTTCCTTTTTTTTTTTTCCACATTTTATTTATAGCACTTCTTTAAAAAAAAAAAAAATAAAGGAATTAAATTAGTATGCCTCCTTTTAGCTTCATTAAAAACATCCAAATACTTTAATAAAGCAAAAACGTTGACTTGTTTGAAAAAGTTAGCAAATGATTTCCTTTTGTCTAGCCATTATTCTCCCTAATGTAAAGCTGAGCATTTTCTCTCCCTGACAAATTCCAGTTTGGAACTTGCATGCACCAAGAAAAGTTGTTGTGCTGCAGAACCAAGCTCAAGTGAACTGCTTCATTATGAACTCTCTTATGGAAGACTCGCTGAAAAAAAACCCCACCACATTAGTCTATGAACATTAATTAATTCCTGTCATGTTCATTAGAGGTCATATGGATTGCTCATTCTTCCTTCTGCCACTGACTTCTATTTATAGAAACACTTGATAATCTCTCCCATATTTAGTGATACTCTACTGGCAGCAATGTAAATCAGCATTTCTTTCACCATGTTATGTTGAGCAATGCGCAATCTGCTCTACTAGCTCACAAGTCCATGATGGGAGAAGGTTACTGACCTCAATCTGCTGAATGGCCTCTTCCCGCTGACGGATGGCCTCCAGGTCCTCTTCTGTGATTTCTGAGAGCAAGGCTTGGTCTTGGTTCTGGTTCTGAAATGTGCCATCCCCTCCGTTAAAGATCTTCTCATCATCAGGTAGGTCAGAGAAGGGAGTCCTAGGGCTCTGCTGAGACTGGAGAATGGAAAATAAGCAAAGGAAGTGTAAATGTTGTCCAGTTTTACATGACCTTCTTATGGGAAAAGAACATACTAATATACTAGATTGCATAAACAGTGGTGAAAGAGTAAATTACCTGAGGGGAAACATATCAAGTCTTCAAGGAAGATCAGGGACCTGAAGCCAGATCTCCTGAGCTACACTTGAGCCCCAGCAACAAACTTCATTTTTCCAACTGTTCTGACAGAATGGAACATTGACATCCATCTGACAAATGACATGTTCACCTTGTTGAGCCTATGAATTTGCCTTGAAGACTTTATGTTAGCCTCAGTTTAGACTGGACTCAGAGAATGAACTGAAGCAAGCCAAGCTCAAATTCCCAACTAACAGGTGTTACTGAAGACATCAATCTCACACCTGCATGAGTATTTCACTTAAAACAATGTGCATGGTCCGGTTAATCAGGCCTTAAGCTAAGATTTAACTCCTCATCAAAAGTAAAGAGTAAAAAAGTAATCCAAGTGCTTCTGCTGCTCTGGTTGAAAGAAGAGCTTGAAAGATGAAATGGCAGTTGCTACAACACATCCTTGACCTGTTCTGAAGTCTCTGAAAGATACAGGAGAAAACACACTCAAGGATTCAGGGAAATGTTCAGGTCTCTAAATCTGAATTTTACCAAAGCCTTTTCAATGAGTTGTGCCTGAGAAATAAAGGTCTTTGCACTCTTGCTGTGGATAACCTACAAAGGTATTAATATGCCTCAAATTCCCTCGGAGTGAAGAGGAAATACAATCACCAGAAAGATTGCCACAGGACTGACTGGACAACTGGAAGGACTTGGCACTTATGGACATGGTTCAATGGCTATAGTGGTGTTAAGTCAGTGGTTGGACTTCATGACCTTGGAAGTCTTTTCCATCTAAAATAATTCTGTGATTGCAACGACTCCAGCGGACACTGCAGTGGAAGCAATACCAAATCACCACAGCAAGAATGAGAATTCTATCCAAGCATGCATGAGAGAGGTTAGAGGGATGGGGGGGGGCGGGAAGGGGAAGTGAGAAGGGAAAAAAAAAAAAGAAGAAAAGAAGAAAAATCACTTATAAATTGTTTTACTTTTTGCTTGTTTGCTTACAGATCTGCCTTGGAGGAACAATGAAGGAGGCATAGAAAAAAGGGTAATATTTAACATCTGCAATCACATTTAGGCACTCCTGCTGGCTAGATTTTAAAGACTATCAGGCATCTGGAAACACTTATTTAACTCTTTACCTCTTCCTTAACTCTATAAAAAGTGTATAATTTCTGCATTTAGAATCAAGAATTTTTGCAGTTGCTTAAAGCTTACATTATTAAATTAATTCATGACTATTATCATTATTATTATTATCACCATGATCTAGTTGTAGACAAGAAAAAATATCCAATGTGGTGAAGGAAGTGAAAGGATGGAATTAGAAGCCTACAGAAAAAAGAAAAAACAAACCAGCAATCTTTCAAACATATAAACAGAAGATTAAACTCCTGGACATTAAAGTCTGTCTTTGTTTCACCTTCTGCTTCCCTGGGATCTGTTATCTATGGAGAAAGGGTATATTACAGGAAGAAAATCATCATTTAAAATGAGGTTAAAAATTAATTTACACTTTAAAAGCCCCATTTTAATAGGATTAAGATGCTCTGGGGGTGTTTTATTGACTAATTATTATGTGCCTTGGACACTAACTTATCTGGTGGAGTGTTTTAGAGCCAAAAGCATGTATTAATGGACTGAAGGAAAAAAAACCCTTGGGGTATTCTAATGTTTCATTTAAAGTGACAGAGGTGTCCTTTCATCTTCACCAGTGGGTTAACTAGAACATGCAGAGGCATTTATACTGCATAATGCCAAGTATCCTGGGCTGCAAAGGGAAATCTAATGAAGTTCAGCAAGGGCAAGAGTAAAGCCCTGAAACTGGGTGGGAAGAACATCATGCAGTGGTATGGGTAAATGCTTGACTTGAGGCTGTTTATCATGGAGAACAAAAGACTGAGAGGGGATCTTCTCAATGCTGATCAACATCTAAAGGGTGGAAGTCAAGAGGATGAGGCCAGACTCTTTTCAGTGATACCCAGTAACAGGACAAAGGGATACTTGCCCAAAAAAAGGATATCAGGTAGTGATAGGACTAGGGGAAATGGAATGAAGCTGGAGGTGGGGAGATTCAGGCTGGATGTGAGGAGGAAGTTCTTCACCATGAGAGTGGTGAAGCCCTGGAATGGGTTGTCTAGGGAGGTAGTTAGGGCACCGTCCCTGGAGGTGTTTAAGATCAGGCTGGATGAGGCTCTGGCCAGCCTGATGTAGTGTGGGGTGTCCCTGCCCATGGCAGAGGGGTTGGAACTAGCTTATCCTTGTGGTCCCTTCCAACCCTGACTGATACTATGATACTATGAAAATAGAGCACAGGAAGTCCCACCTAAACATAAGGGGAAAAAAAAATCATTTGAGAGTGACAGAGCAGTGGAACAGGCTGCCCAGTAAGGTTGTGGAATCTCCTTCCCTGGGGACATTAAAAACTCATCTAGACAATGTACTCTTGGGCATCCTGGGTAGCCCTGCTTTAGCAGGGGGTGTTGGACTGGATGATCTCAAGTGGTCCCTTCCAAACCCCACTATTCTGTAATTCTGTGAAGCAGGTGGAAAGGGCCCAAGTTTCTGCCCCTTGAAGATGCAGGAAAACAGTGATGTAATTTAATTCCTGTATTACCATCACAGCAAGGACACTGCCACAGACCTAACTGAAAATGAATGGACACTGAAAGCCACGCTTTCCTACACAGATATGCATTTCAGTGGAAGGTAATGAATTTACAGGTTTTCAGATGTTTCCTGTTCTGTTCTGATGTGGAAGCACAGGGTTACCAGGAGAGCCAACCATACAGCATCCAACTCCTCAGCTTACATTAGTCCATGTAACACCATAGTCGTATCACAAATGTGCTTGATTTTGGCCTGTGTCAACTCTATTAGTCATCCCCACTTGTTGGTCCTGCTCTCTGTAAATAACACACCCCCTGAAATAACCCAGACAGTGCAATGCAAGTGATGTTGTACAGCCATCTCTTTGTAAAGCCAGCCATTCATGTGTTTAAATAGATAATGGTCTACACACAGATGTTTTTCTCTAAACAAAGAAGTGGCTTAAGTTAATTTCAGAGCTGCTGAAGGCAATTACATGAGTTTGCATCCTTAACATCTTTGAGAAAATCCAACCACGGCTGCAGAATGAGTGAGTAAATCCGGAAACAACAGGATGCAGGCAGGCTGACATTTCCTTCCAGACATAAAAATGGCTTCAGAGTAACATTAAATATAGTCACCATCACCTGCTATTGGGGCATGTATGGTGGCTGCTTCTGTCAACAACTTAAAATTGATTTTGCCTTTGTTGATGGTACAGAGCCTCTCGTTTCTGTGATGAAATGAACAAATCCTACACTTGAAAGTGAGAAGACACTTAATGACTTAATACTTCTGCTTGGACTCTGAATACAGCTTGATTTATCAGTGGCCTTTGTTCCCTCTTGAGCTGTTCTCATTGCCATATCTGACAAAATATTTTATTTATAGCAAGAGAAGATATGATGGAGGGATCCCACTGAGCTTCCACAGATAAAGCTCCTTTCGACACCACAGTGGAAGGGGCCATAACTCCATTTACAGGCATTTCCACATTAAATTTCATTTAGTGCCAATTTTTATGCCCTGTAAACCCCTGCGTAATTTTCTGTTGGATTCCCTTTCATAAATTGTTAATTGGATGTGTTTGAAGTTGTTCTTTTGTTGAAATTTGCCTGTGGCAGATTTTTGTCAAGATGTATCTACAAACCAAACTCTGCCTGTGAAAAAAAGACACACACACACAAAAAAAAAGATAGGAGGGGAAAAGTTGAGTATATCTGATATGTTCAGTAGTTCTTTTAAATTAAATCTTTAGGACTGAGGGTCATACTATTCTGTTATTCATCATACCTGAAAAATTATGCCCAGGCACAACATTCATTTATTTTTTTTTTTTCCTGCTGGATAAAATCTCTTCACTAAGATAAAATCGTTGCTGCTGACAACTACATTTTTGTATCAGATTTATTCTACCAATGGGGAGATGCTGCATGGAGATGCTGACAGGAAAAAAAAAGTACAAAGGGGGAAAAAAAACCAAAAAGCCTAAAAATGGGGTTTGTCTGGCTGGTGACAACTCCTGCCAGTATTTATTTTACCTTGCCATCAGAAGTTGCATGTCTGAGACCCCTCCAAAGATGATCTCCTCCCAGCCCTGTGCCTATCTCACTCCTCATTTGTGTATTAGAAGGCACAGAAGAGGGCCATTAGCACACATGATTTCCCCTCCTTGTACACAGCAGTATCACAAGCTTTACAACCCATATCACATAAAATCACCAAGTAAGGCACTGAAATGACCTCTCTTGTAGTCCCCATATGGTCTTTACTCCACTCAGAAGGAGATATTGAACATCAGCCCCACTTCCTATATCAACCAGCCTTTGTGGTTCTTCTTCAGAGAGCCAGGGAATCTCCTGCACAGCAAGATGTGTGCTGGCACCATCTCAGTCATGTAGTTCCCTTTTACAACTCTGATGCCAATTCTGATTACTCATTCCAAAACTGTCCCCTAATCAGAAATTAAGAACCCAAAATGTTGACTGGAGAAGGATCAGAAATGGCTTCTACTGACAGTGAAATGTTTTAGAGGTTTCAAAGGATAATTTCTTTTCCACATCTCCACAAAAACCCAAAGATAAAGAGAAAAAAGTATATGACAGAGAAAGAGAGAGAGACACATATATATAATCCCTCCAACTCTGGTTGGTTACCTGAGCACTTTATTAAGGTGTCCCCATAAGTCTCTCCAAAAAAAGAACTGTAAAACTTGATGTAAATAATTAAGACTTAGAGCCTGTCCAGCAGTTGAACAACACATTAGAGGGACAGGAGGGTGAAGGGCTGAAGAAGACTGTCACACACTTCTACCTTCACTTTGGTGGGAAGACAAATGAAGAGGAAATTAGAGGACATGAATCCATTCCTACATCATCTCCATGCACTCTAACTTCAACCAGGAGCTGTGTCTGGAGAGGATTTAATTTCTGACTGTGTTTGAAAACACAGGAAGAGGATACTGACATAGTATCTTAGGATGGATATGGCAGAGCTGTTGGGGAAGGTGAGTCTCTTAACTGGACTGAAAATCTAACTCTGGAGAACAGAATGTAAAATGAGTTCTTTCTTGCTGACTACTTCACTCACATACATATTGTAAATTGTTGGAGCTGTTCTCATCACTTGACTGTAAGACACTTGCCTTTGATAGACACAGCACAGCTCAGAAGTTCATTGTTACCTCCAAGTTTATATAAGCACAGATAAAAGAATTCTCACTCATGTAAGCTAATTTTGCACTATATACTGCAGATTGTTCCAAGGAAATCTTCTGCAACCGGGAAAATAGAGTACTTTAGTGGTCTGATGACACAGGTAGTAAACCAAGGAAGATTGCTCTGTCTTCTCTAATCTCCAGAAGCCTCCTATACCTCTATATGGCTAGCTCAAGCAGAAATCAACACACCTCCCACACCTCCTGCAAACTATCACATCTCCTTGGGTAACATTTTGGCTCTGGCTTTCAAACAAAATGCAAATGCAGGGATGTTTATCTCTTGCTTTACAGGATGCATAGACATATAAACAGCCAGGCTACAGTTTATGAGGATATCCTATTCTCACCAGCATCCAGGCTCAGAGATTCACATTTTATTGTTTGTAGAATAATGAGGCCAGAGTGCCTGCATTAAAGATCAATAAAATACTTTACACAGAGGGTCACTGTGCAGAATACTGCTGTAGTTACACTGCTTGCCTGGGTTTCACCCATTTTTAATAGCAGGGTGGCACTGCAAGCTGTTCTGGACAAAACCGGCACAGAGCAGCCAGTTTGGTCTCCCTATCTACAATGTACAGCTAGGTTAAGAAGACAGATAAATTGGATTAGATGATCTTCCTCAAACCATCCTTCCAAAACAACTAACCTTGCAGCCTCAATGAGATTTAGAGCTGTATCTCAGCAAGCTAAAGCCCAAAGCAATTACAGGTAGAATGGCCTCAGGCAGACACAGAACAAGCAGCCTGGGACTTCTAAATCTTTTAGAGGAGTGAAATAGTGATATTACAACTTTGCATTATCTTCCCCACAGATGATCACAGAAGTGAATGGCAATCTGAGGTCTGTTATCTAACAGCAACCACCCTTGCTCTTCCTTTGCACTCAAGCATGGGCATATTTAAAAGTAACAAAGATGAATCCTGAACAGCATTCTGGCCTGGATCAGGAATAGTATGATCAGCAATAAGGAAAAGTGATTGTACCCTGGATGCAGCGCTGGTGAGCCTGTATCTCAAATACTGTGGTCAGTTCTGGGCCTGTAACTACAAGAATGACATTGAGGTGATGGAGCCTGTCTAGAGAAGGGCAACAAAGCTGGTCAAAAGTCTAGAGAACAAGTCTTGTGAAAAGTGAATGAGGGAATTGGGATTGCTTAGTCTGGAGAAGAGGAGGATGAGGGGAGACAGCATTGCTCTCTACAACTCCCTGGAAGAAGGCTGTAGTGAAGTGGATGTTGGTCTCTTCTTCCTAGTATAAGGCCTGAAGAAATGGCCTCAAATTGTGCCAGGGGAGAGTTAGATTGGATATTATGAAAAAAAGAAAGATCACTGAAAGGGTGGTCAGGCAGTGGAACAGGCTGCCCCAGGGAGGTGGTGGAGTCACCACCCTTGGAAGCATTCAAGAAATGTGTGGATATGGCACTTTGGGACATGGTTTAATGGTCCTGGTGGTGTTAAGTCAGTGGCTGGACTCGATGATCTTAGAGGTCTTTTCCAACTGAAACAATTCTATGATTCTATGACTCTAAGATGGGATATTTTTGACCCTTCCTGCATGCATCACTAACATGTGCAAATACAGAAATGTGTTCAGCATTTCTTTGACTTATGTAAATTTGATTACCATGTGCCAATGTGGCATGAGAAAAACTAGTAGGGGAAAATCAGCATAAAGGGCAGGGTTGAAGTGCATTTTTATTTAAACTAACTAGACTCTCTCATGTGTTTCTTTCTTCACTCTTGATCAAGTTGTTTACTTTTGAATGATGTGAACCTGAAATTGAGCAAGAAAATTGCCATTTCTACCAGCTTCCTGCTATGGAATCTGCAAGAAATTACTAAATTCAGGGGAGATGCAATAGCAGAAACTATTTTCCTAGTTTGCTTTTCAGCATTTATAGATTTAATCACTCAAACCTCTGCAGTCATGAAGACTAAGAAAATCCATTTAGCTTCCTGGAACTAGAAGAGACTTTGTAACAGAGTACCTAGTTCATACCTCCTACTGTTCTCTTCTTCTGTATTTTTCCTTCAAGACTTTATTACTTCACCAAATTCATTCTAAGCAATCCTGACCTCATCACCTAGGGCTGCACTAGCTCAGAGTCAATCTTTCTGTACTCAGGGTGAGAGAATTAAATGACACGTCTCTGGCAGACGAAGAGAAAGAAAATAAGCCGGAAGCCTGAGGTTGAGCTCTCTGATAGCCAACATGCTTTTTAGAAGCACAGCATATTTTCACCCCAAGGTGAAGACCAAATTTAAGAGGAATGCCCTTCCTACCAGGGTTAGATGGTGGGGCTGACATTGATGTTTTGCTCATGGAGCTCATCAGTCTCTAGGACAAACTTCAGTTGATGGTGAGAGCTAAATTTTGTTATGTATTTTGACCCTGCAGAATTCTCACAGACGCCCCATAAGGGAAGGAAAGAGCAGTTTGTCCTGGTCCTACTTCCAGTCCTTCTTTTTTCCTCTTCACTTGGCAACTTTATCCACCATGGAAATAAACAGTCCCATGGCAGTGTGAGTGAAAATGGTAACATGAAGAGAGGCAGAAATTTCCCTTCTCTGTAGTCCAACATCCTTTTCCAATTCATTTAATTGAGCGACATAAGTCTGACTACACATCTACACCCATCCTTCTCCAAGCCAACTGCCGGTGCTATCACTAGCTTCAGATGGCATCTCTACACATGTAAAGCAAGTGCATCAACATTCCTTTAAGACTGTCATGAAGGAGAGAATTTACTAGTGTTTTTACAGCATCATATTCCTAAAGCTGTTCCTAGCCCTTTCCTATCTGTCTCATATTCTCATAATTCCCCATCCCTGTACAGCTCTGCTGCTGGCACGGTGTTTTGGCTGAGACTGCTGTCTGAGAACTGTGCTCTATGTTGTCCCTGCATCCTGATGCTAGGCAGAAAACTTCCTTACTTGCAGCTTCCTCACTGAATATCTGAAGCACCCAGCATCTGTGTAAATGGTCTACCCTTGCAAGAGCTCACAGATACACCACGGCTGTCTAGAAAGGGCAGCCTTATCTCATCATGCCAATGTATGTGTCACACAGCTGGTGTGCAGGTTGCTGACAGAAAGGCAAACAAGGAGAATGAGTCACTGGCTCACTTCTTAACATCCATCCAACCAATAAAAAAGAAAAGTGAGAAGACTTTTTCCTGGGTTCACATGGAGGCAAGAGCCAAATCCAACTTGATTTCCTGAAGCACAGACAACCTCTAGAATGGGCTCAGTGCCACTCTGTAGTACAGAGCAGTGGAAAATTAGGAAGATGCTGGAAATAAAAAGAATGGTTTTTTTTTTCTTTAAAAAAAATCAATAGTGGGGACCATCTTTGTGAGAGGGGATGAGAAAAGGGGCTGAGCTTTGAACATCAGGATGGGACAACACCTATTCACCCCACCACAACTTCTGGAACTATCCACAGAAGAGATACATCCTGAACAATGCCAACATTGTCCTGAGAAAACAGCAAGATGCTGCCACACAGAAATAACTAGATCCAGACTTGGATGACGGCAACACCTCTGCAGGAAAAGAACGTCTGAAGGAAAGTTTCTTTCCTTTGAAGTTGACAGGACTGAAATGGGCTGCCCAAAGAGGTTGTGCAGTTTCCTTCTCTGGAGACTTTCAAAGGCCACCTGAATGTGTTTCTGTGCAACCTGCTCTAGGTGACTGTGCTTTAGCAGACTGTTGGACTAAACAATCTCCAGAGGTCCCTTCCAACCCCTACCATTCTGTGATTCTGTGATTCACTTCCAGGCTTTTCTGAGCAGCCTTTGATTACCCATCCGATTTCAACATAAGGCAGCAAGACATAAATGGTCTGTATTCTGTCACAAAGGATGCTCAGCCCTTTGGTCCAGCTTAAGGCAAATTTTTTGCAGAACTAACTCAGAGGATGACAGAGGAGTTATCAAAGGCTGGTAGCCTGAAAATATGAAGTCAAAGCAATTTACTCAAAATAATCAGGCAAAAGAGTCAGAGCCAGGCAGAGTCCACCTGAGTAATTAAACAATGATTTACATGTGGCATCTCCACCTTAGAAAACAACCTTTCCAAAGAACAAAAATTAGGTCAGTGGAGCCTAGAGAAGGGTCTAGAGATGAGCTGAAATCACCAACTCTTTCTACAAAGACAAGGGGAGTGTTAAGAAAAAAAGACCAATATATAGGACAGTTGACAGCGAGTCTAGAGTATGCATGGTCTGTCAGCAGCTTACATGTCCTCAAACCATTCTATGACTCTGTGATCTAGTTGAAGATGTCCCTGCTTGGTGCAGGGTCGTTGGACTGGGTGACCTTTGAAAGTCCCTTCCAACACAAAACATTCTATGATTTATCCCATCCAAAAAAAGCCACTGCAAGCAAGTGTGAAGTCAGCAGCACACTGCATGACACAGTGTCAGCAGAGAAACCAAACAGATCAAAACCAGAAGTTGGGTTGTTCAACAAGGAAGTGTGTTTCACAGACCCTTTGCATGTGCACAGTAGAAGGGATAAGGGACAAAAGAGGTCCACACTTCCTCCATGCCCTGCAAACCTTGGTGGTTTGTGTTTTGGGCTTTTTTATTCCCACAGATTTTTCTACAGTGAAACCTATTGCTCCCAATCTGACTGTAGGCAGCTGCTTGTTAGGTATTGCACTAATACTATACACAACCCCATAACTGGTTTTATTCAGGACATTTTTAATTGTAATTAAAATGCAAACAAAGATAATAAACACGCTTAAAAGATACAAAATGACAGAGACACTAGCAGTGAAACAAGAGACACTGACTGAATTGAAATGAAATATTGAGAATCTAATTTGGGGCTATCTAGCAGCACTGTTATACAACAGGCTGTCATGGATCACTGACATGATCCGCGGTCACCCTCTAGTGAACCCATTCACAATGGCTAAACAGTATCTAAAGAGCTTGACCTGGCTTCTCTTTTCAACAGATCAGATATAAGCTTTCTCTCTCTGTCTCTCTCTCTTTGACCTACACTGAGAAGTTATCACAAGCATCTCAAAATAAAAAAAAGAGAGATAGGAAAGCAAAGGCACCAGGAAGGAGATGAAGGAAGGAAGTAATCATTAATAAAGACTAGATAATTATGCTGATCTACTTCCCAAAACAGGTAGCACTGAAGATGTTGAAGGGTGTCTTTCTAGATTATTTAATGAAGGAACAATCCAAGCATGTAGATTTTGTGAGAGCCCCTTATCCCACATCAGCGATGCATGCAGGTGACCTTAAAATCAGGTGGATGGATATTCTCCATTGGTTTAGCTAGAAATGGACTTGAGAGCAATCACCAACCCCATCCTCTTAAGAAAGCCATGAAGACAATCCCAGCACAGCTTGTGTGGGTTGTGTTTTCAGCCAGCTCAGCTGGATCTGCAACAGTGCATTAGTCTGTGCTTATTATAGAGGCTCCGCTGATCCTTCTGGGTCAAGAAAATAGCCAAGGCCAGGAAAGCAGAGTCTTGATGGACTTTTCCTTAAACTAACAAAACAAAATAGAGCTTTAGACAGACAAAGTAGCTTTTTTTCCAACTTACAATTTCTTAGGGAGCAAGTTCCTTGGCCTCTTTTAAGTGACATATCTGCTTGAGCTAACAAAACAGAGTGATGAAAGTATATAACCTAACAAACAGAAATGAATAGAATCATATCATATCATATAATGGTTTGGGTTGGAAGGGACCTTAAAGACCACCCTGTTTCAACCCCTGCCATGGGCAGGAAAACCTTCCACTAGACCAGGTTGCTCAAAGCCCATCCAAACTGGATGTGAACATTTCCAGGGAGGGCACATCCGCAACTTGTCTGGGCTACTTGTTCCAGGGTCTCACCACATCACAGGGGATAAGTCTTGTGATAGTCGTCCCTGTCTAAAGGAGTCTCATCTCTCTATCTCTAAATGACCTTAAAAAAACAACCACACAACTATGTTCTAGTGATGAAAACTGAATACTTGATCTAGTTTCTTTGCAATGTGACAGAGGAGTGATGACATGGATCAGAGGACACTGTTTTACTGGAAATATTTAACAGTCAACTTCATTTGGAGGATGTGAACTTCAATATCAATAAAAATTAAGAGTGACCACTTCAGTTTCAAGTCAAATAAAGTCAAGATATTTAGTGCTGTAAAGAAAAAAACAAAACCCAACAAAATAATAAAACACACATGAAAAGCAGTAAGAGAATCACATCCTTCTTCAAGAGTAGTGATACAGTTATCACAGATCTAAGAAAGGTCTCAGCAAAGAAAAAGAACAACAAACCATTAGATTAAGAGAAACAGGGAACTACTGGAAAGAGGCCACAAAGATGATGAGGGGACTAGAGCAACTCTCTTATGAGGAGAAGACCTGGGGATATTTAATATGGGGAAGAGCAGACTGAGATGGGGTCTTATCAATGCTGATGAATATGTAAAGGTCAGGAAGATGGGGCCAGACTCCTTTCAGTGGTGCCTGGTGATATGACAAGGGACATGGATACAGACAGGAACACAAAAGGTTTCACTTGAACTGAAGGGAAAAATTCTTTACTTTGGAGTGCCAGGCCACTGGAACAGGTTGATCAGAGAGATTGTGGCGTCTTCTGTGGAGACTATCAAAACCTGCCTGGATGGGTTCATGTGCTACCTGATCTAGGTGAACCTGCTTTAGCAGTGGGATTGGATCTCCAGAGGTCCCTTTCAACCCCTACCACAGATGGACCTTTGTTATCAAAATGCATGCAGAGCAAAATAACAAAAATGGGGAGCACAAACGTTTCTAAAAGGAACAAAAAACCTTGTATCTGGATGAGTTTGCCTGTGGAGAACAGGAAGAATTTGGCAGTTTCCTCATTTATCCCATGCAAGGTCTTTCTAGGGCAAGATGACATGAATTTAACCTTCCAAACAGTGACAAGAAATAGGGAGTGCCAGCAAAGGAAAGTGATGCAGACCAGCTTTATTATCCTCATGTGCTCCATGCTGTCTCTGTGATATACGTTTAGGCTGATGCCACCATTTCTTCAGCTCAAGTGTTCAGTCCCATACTGCACGATTAGCACTCAGGCTAGATGAAGGCTTTCAGCAGGACTGAAAAGCTACCTAAAATGTTTGCAAAATAAAACATTCAGGGAAAGGATTAAGACAAAAAAAAACACCCAGAAAACCAAAACCAACACAGCAGGACAATGTCTTAATGGTGTCAGGGGTAGAAGAGGCCACAGATAAATATGCAGATAATTTCTATCACACATTTTTATTGGGCTATTATTATTATTTATTTTACTTCTAGTTTAACTGTGCTATTGACTTTCCAAACTGATGAGGCATTAACCACCCAAACTATTGTTCTTTATTGGCTTTAGCACTTAACCTGCATGTTTCTTTCCAACCATTAGGCCATTCTGACTTCTATCATTTAGCACAGTGAATAATTCACCTGGTCTTCATTTGTGTTTTCACCTTGAAAGTATTTATAGACTGTAATCATGTCTCTATTGACACTTTCTTTCAGACTACTTAATTTAGCTCCCTCATTTTCTCATCTGATGTTTATAGACTACATACCTCATGTTATTTTACTTGCTCTATTCACATTCTTTTTTTATTCTCTATATACCAATGCCCTTCCCGAGCCATAAATTCCAAGACTTCATTGTTTGTGCCATGAAAATGCATTTTCTGTTGGGAGCTTTCATCCAAATACAGAAGAAATTTGTATTACATGTTCAAGTCTGAAAACTGTTGTATGGGGCTTTGGTTGGTTGGTTGAATTGATTTCTTCATGGTAATTTTGTCTAATTATTCCGCCTAGTCTTGAAGGATTCAAATCTGGACATTTTCCCTTCCTACGGTAATAAAGGAGAAATGAAATGATAGTGAAAGGCTAGGACATACTGAATTAAAATCATATTTCACTCCCCAACACAGACCTCTGTCTCCAAACTCACTGGAGTAGAATCCACTCAGTGGAAAGATGGCAACTTTCTGGTGTTCCTATGAAGGCTAGTTTGCTACTCAAGCTTCATAACACCTTATGATGTAACTACTTACTACTCAAAATGCTGTCCTTTCTTTACTTACTCTCTTTTCAAATCAGGCCTCAGCAATGAGCTGTTCCAGGTCATACAGCACACATGTACATAGGGCCACAAAAATGATCAAACAGCTGGAACACCTCTCCTGTGATGATAAACTGACAGAGTTGGGGTTCTTCATCCTAGAGAAGAGAAGGCTCCAGGGAGTCCTTATTAGAGCCTTTAAATACCTAAAGGGGGCAATAAGAAAGTTATGGACAGGCTTTTTTACCAGTCTTTTGTGACAGGAGAAGGTGTGATGATTTTAAACTAAGAGGGGAAACTTAGACTAGATATGTGAGGGAATCCTCTTTTGATCATGTAAATCACCTCCTGAATGTGAGGACTACCTTAAGAACATGCTAATCGTCTCAACAAAGATAAGATCATGGTGAACAACCTGCCTGATGCGTCAGCTCTTCCCACCAAAATAGCACACCTGGAAATCACATATGCACTGTAATGTGACTAAGGTGTGGGCCAGGTGGAGCTACCAGGAACAGTATAAAATCCCTGAGCTATGCCAGCTTACTGGGGGAAATGTCACCTGGGACATCTCAGGATGGAGACAGCAGCCCAGGAACATCTCTCCCCCAACTCGCACCAAGAAGGACCATGTGGTGGTAATTATCAATCCTGCTCTCTCTTTCTCCATTCTCTCTCTTTCTCTCTCCCTTTTCCTTCTGTCTCTGTTTTGTTTCTAAGTAATAACTAGTCTCATCTTGATATATGACCTCGTTTTTGTCTTACTTTCACTCTCAGAGATGTTCAGGGGAACCACATCTCTGTCCTCACTTACAGATCGAGACAATATGAGGAAGACAGTTTTTTACAATGAGGGTGGAGAAACACTGGCATGGGTTGTCCAGAGAGCAACCTGGTCTGGTCAAAAATGTCCCTGCTCAGTGCAGGGGGGGTTGGACTAGATGGCCTCTGAAGGTCCCTTCCAACCCAAAATGTTCTATGATTCTATGCAGTGGTGCACAGTATGTACTAGCATATAACATACTGCTCCTTGGTGTTCCTTTGCATGTATGTAGATGAGCTTTTTATAACACAACCTAAGACTTCACTTTGCACAAGAAGCAAAGCATTTGGCACTCTCCCTGCTCTCTGTCCAGTCCCTGGCACTGTCCTCTCTGTCCAAGGAGGAAAAAGGGACCACAGCAAACAATAGGAGACATATTTACAGGGAGTTTATTTCCTTCTGTGCCCTGTCTACTTAAAACAGGAAAGAGGGCTTTTCTAGCAGGTAATTCAACCCAATAAAGTCATATCCTTGCTTTGCTAGCTTTTATTTTTTGTTGGCATTTTCTTCACTGACTTTCTAAGAATCTATAAACAGCTCATAGGACTAAGTAGCTGTTAACAGAGTTGCCTAAAGTTAGATGCCAGTTTTTCCTATCATATATCAAGTGTCTCATTCAGAAAAAGAGGGACAAATTAGGTAGATGATAGTTCAGGATGGGAGGCATAGATGTCTAAGTAGGATCCTTCCTAACATTAATTTGAGATGTTTCCACAGTAGATCTCTTCATTTGAATTCATTGGACAAATTCAACTCTCAGAAATCCACCTCACCAAGGTTCACATACCCATACTGGAAGCACTGACCTCCTAGCTCCTGATTAAGACTCCCATTATACTCAGTGGAGACATGGTCAATAAAGTCAATGGAGATAAGAATCCTATTCTCCAGATTTAAAAGATTGACAGCTATTTCACATCAGATTGTGTTGTAGACTATAAAGGGAGCCTTGAATGTCAGGCTCAGAAGTAGAGACCTACACTTTTCATGCCCAGCTGTAGGCATGGTAGACTTCTTTCCTAGAAAACAATTCACCCTACTTAGCTCAGATGAGTAAACTAAGATGTGTCCATTTCTCTCACCTGATTGTATTAGGAGTCTTGCTGCCTTCAGAGACAGAAATTTACACTGTGGAATAATTAACAGAGACTCCTTCCACATGTGTGGTTTGATATCCCACTATATTTACCAGGCAGTGGATGAGGACAGTCCATGAGGATATACTGTCTTGCCTTATCTGGCACATTTAAGAGTAGAAGATGCATTTGCAATTATCTGGTCAGAGTAACCAAGAATTGACAAAGACACCAGCATTTTTCTGCTGCATGGTTTGTTTCTACATGCTTCACACAGAATGACCTTCTATCTCACCACACAGAAGGCTGCACCATATGAAATGCTGGATTTCTTTTGACAAGTTTTCTCCAGCTGGTGAGATCTGGAAGCAACCAGCATCTCCCTCACAGACCAGGTCCTTAATAGACTTAGTAATACCATGAGGATATGAAGTGATCTAAGCTATATATTCACCCTGTATGAGATCACACTGCATCAAAATTTTGATAGATGCCTCTGCTATTTGCTCATCCTTAAGGAGCATTGACCTGAACATTAGCATGTCTAGTAAATTGTTCTAATGTGTGGTGAAAGGGGACTAATGGATACAGTAATTGATTGTTTGATGGATAGCTGGGGAGCCCTTTGATTATGAGTTTTTGCTACGGTCCAAGACATTTTCATTCTCCAGTTAACCTAGAGCTGATTGCTTGCATGAATTATCTCCTTCTCTGCCTGCAAATATCATTCTCTTAATAAATATTTCATTAGAAACAAACCAGTGCTGGGGAGAGAGGAGAAAGCAGATGCTCAATGCTGTGTCTTTCGAAGACATTATAGACTCTGAAGAACAGACACAGTGATTATCCGTGAAATGTGCTCAGGTCAGACAAGAGGTCTTTGCTTCTTCAGGATTTAGTGCTCAGAACAATGCAAGAAGCAGGGGAAAAGCCTGAAGGTCAATTTAAATCAATCAAGGGAGGTACAATGTGGACCATGAAGGATCTAGTGCAGTGGGGAAGCCCCTGCTAAAATTGGCTTTTTCACAGATATCACCTTCCTCTCTACCACGCTCCAGGATGAGCTTTTGTATTACAAGGAGGAACCCTGACCAAGAGATAAGAATACCAGCAAGAAAATGGAGTGATAATTCCTGGGATTTAGTTGCTGAAGGTTTAATTTCAATCCTAGTGAAGCTTATGGCTCATGGATATCAATGGGATCTTTTTTGATCCCTGATCTTCCCATGATGCCCCCTTAAAAGTTATTTGACACCTCTGTTTAGCTTTATGATATTTGACTATTTATCAGAACACCTGTACTGAAACTGTTTCAGTACAGCTCATTAGTTTTTAGCATGACATACCATAGAATCATTTTGGTTGGAAAATACCTCTATGATCATCAAGTCCAACCTAAAGGACAGTGTAGACACCAGATTGAATGACAGAACAGAGTCTGTTTTCCATTGATTCTGATTCTAACTCCCAACCCTGATTCAGTGGTGTTTCATATCCATTCAGCTTTTGAAGCACAAAGAAAACACTTTTGAGTGCAAATAGGACAAGAGAAAAGGGCTTCAAGTGGCACCAGGGAAGGTTTAGACTGTATGTTGGGAGAAATGTCTTCAATATAAGGGTTGACAAGCCCTGAAACAGGTTGCCCATGGAAGAGGGGAAGTCACTGTCCCTGGGGGAATCAAAAAGGCATGAAGAAGGTTTAGTGGTGACTTGGTCATGCTGGGTTAAGGGTTGGACCTCTTCCAACCAAAACAATTCTATGCTTCTATGACCTCCACAGGCTCCACTGAACAGAGCAACTTCACAAACTAGAGTCAAAAGTTGTTTGCTAAAGCACAGAGAGAAGTCATTACATAAACTAATCCCAATTCGCTTCAGTGCCACACACTTAATATGCTAAAAACTGCTGCAGGTTTTAAATCCTCTTGTATTGAAAAGTTGTTGTGGAGTGAAATACATCATGTTCCCTATTACTCTCCACCCCGTGTATATCCCTGGGGCATTTGGAAACACTTATCTTGTTTTGCTAGCTGTTCCTCAAGCATATTTGTATTGTTATTTTCACAATAGGTATCATCATGTCAATGAGCACAATTTAAACATTAATAGTATGGCTATGGGCAGAAATGTATCATGTGCTATGCAAGGGGTTACACACATCACAGAAATGGCTTCAATGCTCTTTGCTCTCAGTTCTCTGCCAAAGCATCTGCAGAGGGAAACAACTTGAGCAAAAGACAGAGGAGAAGAAAGACAGAGAAACGAGAAGGGGGAGAGCTAACCAAAAACACAGGAGGAAATAGCAATAATGAACGAAGATCATAGAAGCTGCTTGGAAAGGGGATGAGGAAGACAAAGAAGAAGAGAGGTTGTAGTGAGGTGAGTGTTGATCTCTTCTCCCAGATAACCTAGTGAGGTGATAGGACATGAGGAAATGGCCTCAAGTTGTGCCAGGGAGGTTTAGATTGGATACCAGCAAAAAAATATTTATTGAAAGAGTGATCAAGCATTGGAAGTCACCATCCCTGTATCTGCCCAAAGACATGTAGACATGGCACCTGGGGGCATGGTTTAGTGCTTGTGGTAGTGTTAGGTTGACAGTTTGACTTGATGATCTTTAAGATCTTTTCCAACTGTGATTCTATAAGCATGGAATTAAACTGAAAAGAACCCAAAGGCAAATCCAGGATGCTTCCAAAATGCACAGGTATCTCACTCAGGTAAGACAGGGTCTGAGATAGGACCACTTGCAGATCTTCCTCACAGGGAACAAAACTCTCAGTAGTGCTGACGTATTTCAGAAGCAAGGATGGTAAAAGGAATCCATTAGAATCTTTACAAAACAAGTGTACCCATTAGGGAAGTCCATGCACTACTGTTGCTGCTGCAGCTTCTGGGGAGTAAAGTCCCATTTAGAGGCAGACATCTTTGTCTTCTTCTGGAGAAGACAATAATTTCTGAAGATAAACCAACATCTTTCCCACCACTGGAAACTTTCTTGCCATAGGGGACTTCTAGCAATACAGATTTAAAAATGAGTAAAAGAAAAGCATTGGCAAAACCTCTCTTTACAGACACTAAATTCTCTGCTGATCTGAGATTAGACTGAGTGAGGGAATTGGTTGGCGTAGTTAATGCTGAACATATATTTTCCATACCAAATCGTGGAAGCTGGATGAGTCCCTAACATCACTGCATATTTTATCATAATCGTTAGGCTGCACACTGACTTTCCCCATGGAAAGTGCTCCATGAACCACTGACATTGCCTGCTGAGAGAGGTGACGCTTCCCATCAGTGAAGGAACATCGATCTGTCTCAGCATTTTAAAGTCCCTGAGGAGTTTACATTGCCTTTCTGCTGGAGTCTTTCTATTTGCTTCCACCACCTATGCTTTCCCCCCTGCTGCTGCTTAGCTCAAACACAGCTGTGCTAATATGCCAGAGCCACAGAGTCAATCCATACCATTTTCAGGTTTCATTTTTCAGACAGAATAGGATGAGACCAGTGTGATAATGACTAAAAGACAGGCCCTTAAGATAGCTCTTCAGCCAGTCTCCCAATGATGTTGATTCATGCTTTAATTTTGTAGGAATCATTTGGCTGAGGTTACAGAAGACTTTGATTATTGGGTAATGCTCAATGTTTCAGGAACTTTTCCAAGAGAAATCATGTTAGTTCAGCTGTCCTGGTAAGTGTCATCATTGATAACTCCTTTGTGCTAACCAACAAGCTGGTGAAGGGTCTAGAGAACAAGTCTTATAAGAAGCAGCTGAGGCAACTGGAATTGTTTAGTCTGGAGAAAAGCTGGCAGAGACAGACCTCATTTCTCTCTACAACTACCTGAAAGGAGGTTGGCATGAGGTAGGGGTTGGTCTGTTCTCTCTAGCATCAAGTGATAGGATGAGAGGAAATGGCCTGAAATTGTGCCAGGTGAGGTTTAGATTCCATATTAGGAAAAGGTTATTTAGTGAAAGGATGGTAAGGCATTGGAATAGGCTGCCCAGGGAGGTGGTGGAGTACCTGTCCCTGAAGGTGTTCAAGAAATGTGTGGACATGACACTTTGGGAAACGGTTTAATGACCATGGTGATCTTAGGTGGATGGTTGGATTCAACCTTAGAGGTCTTTTCCAACCAAAACAATTCTATGATCCTATGATTCTATGATTGTGTGATTGTACGAGTCTGTGTCTACTGAACTGTATTGATGATGGTGGTATTTGCTGCCAGTCTCACCCTCTGATGCAGTGGCAGTGCCCAGTCTGGCTCTCCTCAGAAAAAACCTAAAATACCTACTTTTGCAAAAAGAAATTTGAGCCCTTCCACCTCACCTTATTCTAGATATTTCTGCAGGTGTCATGAGTAATGTGCCTACAAAAAGAGATCTCATAAAATGTACAGATTGTGCAGGAACATAAATTTGACTGAACAAGTGATGAATAAAATGCAGAGCATCATTCTGAGATTTTTGGGCAAGGAATATATAATCACTCAGTGGTGTTTGTGCAACATGTCAGGCTCTGTCAGGAAGAAGGGTTATAAATAAATGTGAGGTAGATACTTCAATAATGCTATTTCATACACATGCAATAATGAACTTTAATTATTTCTTTGGGTTTCTTTCTTCTTTCAATGGAGCAGATGAGTCAAGCCCAGATGTGGAAAGAGACCGATACTGGCATCACAGCATTTTCTTTAGAGGTGATTGAAAGAGCTCTACAGATCAGCTGCCAAATCCTTTCTTCTCCTATGGGGTTTCCTTCATGCATCTCGCACAGAATTTCATTCCCCCACATTTGGCATAAATGAATCATAGAGCAAGGAATTTTCCTGACAGGAAAGATTTTGCAGACAAGCAGTCTTCTCACATCACTTGTCCTGAAATGTAGCCAAAGTCATCTTTATCCTACTCAGTGGAGTAGCCTGCCCAGATGAACCAGTTGCCATGCTAAGTAAAGAAGTCCATGCATGATTTTACACACAGAAACTATGAAACTATGTTAAGTGTAATGATATTTGATAAATATGAAATACCTCACTCATTCCTTGGCTCTTCAGGAGAAACTCAGGGAAATTAACAGAGCAATGAGGCACATCACTCCTTTTTCAAAATACCTTCCTGTCACCATCTAAAATGACTACATGGCTTTGGTGAAGAAGTCATATCACAGTATCACAGTATCACTTAGGTTGGAAAGGACCTCGGGGATCATCGAGTCCAACCTATCAACACAGACCCCATGACTAGACCATGGCACCAAGTGCCACATCCAATCTCCCCTTGAACGCCTCCAGGGTCGATGACTCAACCACCTCCCTGGGCAACCGGTTCCAATGCCGAATGACTCGCTCGGTGAAGAACTTCCTCCTCACCTCGAGTCTGAACCTCCCCTGGCGCAGCTTGAGACTGTGTCCCCTCGTTCTGGTGCTGAACCTCAATGAAATACTTAAATTCTCCCCTCCACCTTTCCTGTTCTGTAAGCCAGGCCAATGACAACATAACCCTACTGAAGGCAAGAGGATATGTTCCTCAAATCCCCTCACCATGAAGATGTCATGGCCCAGTTCCACTACTCATTCCTAGGCAGAAGCTTTCAAACTCACTGAAGCCCTTCCCCAAAAGCATCTGACTTAACTTGTCAGGTCTACTAAAAAGCAGCAGACTTCTTGCATGTCTAACATCCTTGAATATGACAGATGCTCAGCCTATTCCTCTTTGCACATACCTCCAGACCCATCAATCTCCATTTCCTTCTGAGCATCATGAAAATGAAACCAAACAAAAACCCAAAACCAAACCAAGACATAACAAAGCAGGTAACTCATGACATGGGTTATTGCAGGACCAAACACTTTGACAACAACACAGTGACAAAGGCAAATCTGATGAGCTTATATATGACTTCCTGCACAGCCCACAATCCCCATCCTACCTCTGCCTTTTCTGTAAAATTAGTATGTGTTTTTTTTTTGCCCAGTAGCGTTGAAATATCTTCATTTGCAAAATGTTTGAGATCTGCAGGGGCATCCGAAATTCAACACATTTCTATTTCATAACAAATCTGACATTCAATCACTTGTTTGTAAGCAAGGGAATCTAAAAAAAACCACACTTCTAAAAAAACAAACAAAAAACCACAACAAAACCCCCAAACAAGCAAGCAAAAATCCCAGCCCACAAACCTCAATACCACACTTTAACAATGTCCCTTTTCCTCTCCCTTGACAATGTATACTCTGTAATGTTTTCCAGCCTCTTACAGCTGAGGGCAGGAGAGCAGTGGGATTCAAGAGGGCAGAAGGGGAGAGTCAAGAAGACAAAAGGCTGATTAAAGCAATAAGGGATTTTGTGTGAACTCAAGTTTCTACATGGTCACAATACCTAGAGGTTTGGAAGCAACAAACAATGCTAGGAGTTTTCATCATGTTGGATCTCACAAGCTCAAAACAAGCAGGGCTGGTGTAGGACATGAACACAAATGACATCCCACATGCAGAGGATGTAGTTTTGCAAAATGTGAGGCATGAAGGAAAAAATATAAAATCAAAATCAAATAATAATAATAATAAAAAGGCTACATCTCAAACTCAGCATTTTTAAACACTATTTGGAGCTTGGAGCAACCTGCTCTAGTTGAAGATGTCCCTGGTGACTGCAGGGCATTGGACTAGATGACCTTGACAGGTCCCTTCCATCCCAAACTGTTCTATGATTCTATGTAAAACCTACTTTCATCTTTAAGGTGCCCAAATGATGTAAACTGAAGAGAGGGAGAATCTACACAGCCCTGTGGAGTCCATCACAGACCACCAGACTAACTGGCAAAGAGGACAAAAACTGCCAAACTCCCTAGTGCTTCCCAGTAAATGAGACCCAAACCTAAAACTTCTCCATAGGAACCTGAAAAAATAGACATGTGTGCACACAATGCATTCATATTAGATTTACTTCAACTCTATTTCATATGTATGTTCTACCCAGTACAGACAACATGTACCAGGTGGTTACTTACTGCATTTTCCCACCATCTAGTGCAGGGACTCTGCCTTCAACAGAAGCATAAAACACCCTGTTCCACTCCAAGTCTGTTTAGATTTTATCCTCATCTCACTGTTATTAACACTGACAGTTCATCAAGCCTTCTCCACCACTGTTCTCATCTGAATGCTATAAAACAAGGCTTCTGTATCTGTCTGAGTCCTATGCCAGCAGATGGCACTCCATAGTGTGCAGCATCCACAGCTTCCTTCACCCCATCCCCAGTAACTGCTGGAAAAGGCTTTTTTTGTTTGTTTGCTCTCCTTTTTTCATTTGTTTGTTTGTGGGCTTTTGTTTGCTGGGGTTTTCTTTTAGGCTTTGTTTATTTTTTTTCTTCTGTGTTCAGCTCTTCAGTGGTGCTTTTAATCATGCTGGAATATAAGGGTCAATGAAGTAGTTCACACAATAGGGCCATCAAACTTCCCAGTCCTCAGCTTCCAGAAGAGGTCACTATGTTCTGCTGCTCACAAAAGACACATTCCTAGTCCCTTCCCTTAAATCACCAAACCAATTACAAACTGCTAGGCACAGAAAGGGAGAAAACACCTTCCTCGCTCACCAGAGATCCGTTGTGTTGCAAGCAGATGCTTTGATTACTCATTTCTGTTTGCTGGGTTGGTTTTTTTTTTAGAGCATTCATCTGTGTTTCTCAGTGTGCCACTACTGATCTCTACATGAAAATGTACCCCCACAAGGAAAGGGGAAGGGGAAAGAGAAAGGGAAAGACGAGGGGGAAAGAAAAGGGGGAAAGAAAAGTGGGAAAGAAAAAGGGAAAAGGCAAATAAAAAGGGGAAAGAAGGACAAATGGGAGAGAAGAAGGAGAAAGGGGAAAGAAAAGGAAAGGAGGAAGGGAAAGAAGATGAAAGGGAAACTTCTCAAAGCAAGAAACACTGCAGATCAAGAGATTTGATTGCATCAAGTGTAATACTGAGTTACAGTTCTAGGAACCAATTCAATACTTTTACTTCATTCAGGAGCTTCCAGGCTGAGTGAGGGTAGAAAATAAAATACTCTCAGTTTTTCATTTTATCCAAGAGAGGTATGCAAACCATAACTCACAACAGATCCAGGGCTTCTGCAAATGGGAAGTAGGATGTTCAGCTTTGCCCCATAGAAAACTGTGTTCATGGAATGAATCCTTTTATTTTTGTTCTATTTCCATCCAGTTTTTCCATGCAGCCTCTATAGGTTTCTCCATGGCTTGCTCTCTGTATCAATAACAACCTGGGGAAACTCTTGTCTGTGGTGTGAGTTTTGATGTGCGAAGTTGCACACACAGGGGCAGAAGGTCAGCTTTCCTTCACTCAGTACCACTGTTTGTTTTCATAAGGCTTTCATCCATCACATGTAACTAAACACACTTTCAAGAAGTGTAATAACTTTAACTTTTCATTCAGTATGGGAAATACTGCATGTGTGTAAGATATATCCCATCCCATCCCTGCAAACTTTCAAGGTCAGGCTTTGTGGAGCTCTGGGCAACCTGATCTAATTGAAGATGTCCCTGCTCATTGCAAGGGGGTTGGACTTCATGTCCTTTTAAGGTCCCTTCCAACCCAAACCATTCTATGATATTGGAATGTACTATATGAGAGAAAGAGGCACAAGGGAAACCCTGTCTTTCTCTAGGATTCTCAGCTCCTTTCCAGCATCTGGAGTACTCAGGCTGAGCACAAAGAGACAAGAGATGTGACTTAACTAATTGAGGAAGCAGCAGAGAAGTTCTCTTGCACTACACCCATTCAATGAAAGACTCACTGGCCTGACCAGCTGCCTAGTGCTCATCCCAGTGTACCACACAGTAACATAGCTTTAATTAAAATGGGATTAATGAAGGGGACACTGCAAAGTGCTGCTGTGTTTTCCTGTAGGGAAAACAGTAAGATGCATTCTTGTCATCTTGCTACTGAAATGCCAAATTGCCCATTTGAATACCCACAGAAGGACAATATCCATGATAGCTTGGCTGGATCACTTCCCCCAGGATTCATACACAGATTCCTGGCATGAAGTACCTGGGCAAGGCTAGGAAGGTACCAGCTGGGCAATGTAGATTTCTTCCTGACAGTAGCAGTGATGCACAACACTCATGGCTCAGTCTTTTCATTCACAGAAATCACAGAACATCTCAAGCTGGAGGTGACCTGTAAGAAATATCAAGTCCAATTCCCATGTCATTTCCATCTGTGAAAACACAGAATCGTTGTATGGTTTGGACTGGAAAGGACTTTGAAGGTCATCTATCTCCAACCCCCCTGCAATGGACAGAGACAACTTCCACTAGATCAGGCTGCTCAAAACACTTCCAGGGTTCCTGGGAATTTTCAGCAGGGTTTGCCCATGGCATAGGTCATGAAACATCCCATTTCATATTTGGGACCGTTGGACAAAGGTCAAAAGTCTCTTAAGAGAATTATTTGCTACACAGGTACATTCTCAAATTGAGAAGTTTGTGAGAGTATAAGGGAGAACCACTGTCTGTGTTTAGGTGAACACACTGATTTTATTTAGCACACAAAATATTGCTATCAGCTCAGAAATAACCGTTGGAAACACCACCTGCAGCACATACCTTACCTTATCTTACAGATCCTGGAGTACTTTGTAAAGAAGATATATGTGAATTACCTCTTTGATATGTGTCCAGATTTGCCATTTAGCTCCAAAGGTACTAAGCACCCTGAGTTATCATTGGAAGTGAAGGTGAAACCCCACAACATAGTGAAAGTTAATTCAGCAAAATAACACAACCTTGGATTTCAGTTTTCAGCTGGGCACCAGAATACAGAATCCAAATTACAAACCTGGTCTTCCATTTCCTTGTGTTTGCAGTAAATCAGGAATAATTGTCATGGATGCAAACAGTCTGAGATAGCAAATCTGTTTTATTATGCCAGGTCGATGGGGGGGCTGGCATGTGGAGTAGCTGAAACAACACATGGCATTTCATAGATTATATACATGATGGGGAGGTGACAGCACTGCCCTCTACACAGGATTGAAAGGGGCTAAGTATCTTTGAATTACATGGTGGATCACAGTATCACCAAGTTTGGAAGAGACCTCAAAGATCATCAAGTCCAACCTGTCACCACAGACCTCATGACTAGACCATGGCACCAAGTGCCATGTCCAATCCCTCTTGAACACCTCCAGGGATGGTGACTCCACCACCTCCCTGGGCAGCACATTCCAATGGCTAACGACTCTCTCAGTGAAGAACTTTCTCCTCACCTCGAGCCTAAACTTCCCCTGGCACAGCTTGAGACTGTGTCCTCTTGTTCTGGTGCTGGTTGCTTGAGAGAAGAGACCAACTTCCTCCTGGCTACAACCTCCCTTCAGGTAGTTGTAGAGGGCAATGAGGTCTCCCCTGAGCCTCCTCTTCTCTAAGCTAAACAATCCCAGCTCCCTCAGCCTCTCCTCGTAGGGCTTGTGCTTGTCAAGACTCTGGAAATAAACCTCACGAAGCCCTAGAAAGGTGATTGAATATTACTTTTGCCTTGACTCTAGTGAAGCAAGGGTTAACCTGTTTCCACATACTTTTTTTTTTTGCTTCCCCATGGTAAAATACCATTGTTGTTCACATTTAACCATGTGATAAATGCAGCCATCAAAGTAGGTTCGGAAGAATACAATTTCTCCCCTTTCAGTAATTCGTCTCCACAGAGGGGTTTAAATGTATTAAATAACACTGCCTTCACTTTGGAGCAAGGTGACACACTGACTAAGGTTTCATATTGATTTCTCCAGTTGCTGTGTGATCTTTGACAGGGCAAAAAGTCAATTTAGACTCTTGCCGTGCAACTTCTGCAAGGCATGGTTGACGGGGAGGAGGTGGATGGGGCCATACAAGCATCACCATCACACCAGCAAAAACCACTCCCACTCTCTATGGGCAAATCATCACTCTATCATCAGGCTTCTGCAAAGGATGGAAAATAGGAACATACAGGTGAGAAAAGCCCATAAAGTGAGCAAAATCCAAGCTTTCATACTGATGTAGATCCTACTGCCCTCACAGCCACTTGTGTCCTGAAGATCCAGTCTACAGAATCACAGAATCACCAAGGTTGGAAGAGACCTCAAAGATCATCAAGTCCAACCTGTCACCACAGACCTCATGACTAAACCATGGCACCAAGTGCCACAGCCAGTCCCCTCTTGAACACCTCCAGGGATGGTGACTCCACCACCTCCCTGGGTAGCCCATTCCAATGGCTAACGACTGTCTCTGTGAAGAACTTTCTCCTAACCTTGAGCCTAAACTTCCCCTGGTGCAGCTTGAGACTGTGTCCTCTTGTTCTGGTGCTGGTTGCCTGGGAGAAGAGACCAACCCCCTCCTGGCTACAACCACCCTTCAGGTCATTATATTTCATCATCTCTTGGATCTTGGCCTGTGTTTGTTCTCCTCTTACACTGGTGTCAGCACACTGACAATGCTGCCAAAGGTGACCTTTACTGCTCAGAAAAGCTACATACAGAGATCTCCAACCATGGTGAGTCTCCATTCAGCTGGCCACACCTGACAATATATTGAGATTTGTATTTGATAGAATCATTGAATGGTTTGGGTGGGAAGGGATCTTTAAAAGTCATCTAGTCAAACCCCTCCGCACTGAGCAAGGACATCTGCAACTAGATCAGGTTGCTTAGCATTCCATCCAACCTGACCTGGAATGTTTCCAGGGATGGGGCATCTCCCACCTCTCTGGGCAACCTGGGCCAGCATTTCACTACTCAGATTGCAAGAAATTTCTTCCTTCTCTTCAGTTTAAATCTCCCCTCTTTTAGATTAAAAGCATTAAAAGCCAGGTGGAGAGGGACCTGGGGGTACTGGTCGATGGTAGGCTGGACATGAGCCTGCAGTGTGCCCAGGCAGCCAATGGCATCCTGGCCTGCATCAGGAACAGTGTGGCCAGCAGGAGCAGGAAGGTCATTCTGCCCCTGTACACTGCATTGGTTAGGCCACACCTCGACTACTGTGTCCAGTTCTGGGCCCCTCAGTTTAGGAAGGATGTTGACTTGCTGGAACGAGTCCAGAGAAGGGCAACAAAGTTGGTGAGGGGTTTGGAACACAAGTCCTACGAGGAAAGACTGAGGGAGCTGGGATTGATTAGCCTGGAGAAGAGGAGACTCAGGGGTGACCTTATCACTCTCTACAACTACCTGAAGGGAGGTTGTAGACAGACGGATGATGGTCTCTTCTCCCAGGCACCCAGTACCAGAACAAGAGGACACAGTCTCAGGCTGCGCCAGGGGAGGTTTAGATTGGATGTTAGGAAGAAGTTCTATACAGAGAGAGTGATTGCCCATTGGAATGGGCTGCCCAGGGAGGTGGTGGACTCACCGTCATTGGAGGTGTTCAGGAGGAGACTTGATGGGGTGCTTGGTGCCATGGGTTAGCTGTTTGGGTGGGTTGGATTGGTTGATGGGTTGGACACGATGATCTTGAAGGTCTCTTCCAACCTGGTTTGGTTTATTCTAAATATTCTAAATAGTGGTTTATTCTAAGCAGGTAACATTAATTAGGACTTAGTGTGAGGTTCTGGAGGGCAATTTAGCTACTTAAGAAAGGGAGGACCAGCGAGAAGAGAGTGTCAGGTATTGACTAAACATCAAGATCATCTCTTGTCTTGTAACAAGAGGACCAGCTAAAAAGTCTGTCCTCAGCTTTCTTATATGCCACCTTTTAGTACTAAAAGGCCATAGTATGGTCTTCCTGGAGCTTCTCCAAGCTGAACAACCCCAGCTCTCTCAGCCTTTCTTCATAGAAAAGGTGTTCCATCCCCCTAATCATTTTTGTGGTCTCCAGTGGACCTGTGGTCTCCAGTGGACCATATTCATGACGTTTTTGTGCTGAGGACTCCTTAGCTTGACACAGTGCTCCAGGTGGAGATCTCACTAGTGTGGACTAGAAGGGAAGAATCACCTCCCTTGACCTGCTACTATGAATTTATATTTGTGTGTTAATATTAAATTTAGATTCAGATTTGCAATTAGATTTAGATTTATAATTAGACTTAGCATTAGATTTATATAGAGGTAGGTATCTACAGGTACACAGATACATCTATAGATGAACAAGTCCATATCAGCAGTGTTGTACAGGACCATGCAGCCATCTGCTGCCCACAGTCACTGCAGAAAAAGCAGCACTCATGAGGAAACAGGAGCTAGCGCTCCTCAAAACCACAGCCAGATCTGATGCAACAGGTGAGAAAGGCTTTTCACATCTTTACAGAGACCCCCTCCATGAATGACCCTGTGTTGGTATAAATATTTACAACATCCTTTATGAATATTTACAACATCCTTTAAATACAAGCTGGGAGGATAAAGGAGCACTGCAGCTACCCAGGCAGCTATCACAAGCAAAGGTGTAAAACATTTGCAGAGTTGTTGCTGGCTGTAGAAGAATAATAACGTGGGTACCGGTTGAGTTATGTCATCTGTCCAAGCCTCTGGGCACCATATGGATTTGCTCTCCATGAAAACACTCTCTCCTATTAACAAGGCATGTTCACACCCACATTTCATCCCATGACCTCAAACGCCTCCAAGCAGCCCCAACATCACCACTTCCCACACACAGCAGGGTCCTCACCAGCCTGGGGTGAAGGAAAGTGGTCCTAGGATTTGGGAGCATCAAAGCGATGCTTGTTGAGCTGGGCGGTGAGGCTGGCTCATTCCAGACAAAACAACCCTTTGGATTGTGAGACAGCTCCGGCAGTGACTCAGAGCTGGGGTAGAGGAGAGCAGCATCAGCACGGCGTGTGAAGCCAGCAAGCTGCTGTGGAGGTGGATTCGTACAAAAGAAACCCTTCCCCTGCCTTCATCCTCTGCCCACATAAAAACCTCTGTCCTTTCTCATTCAAACAAAAGAAAGAAAGAAGGAAAAAAACAACACCACCCACAAAGAAGGAAAGAAATAAACAAAAAAACCTAGCCAGCCAGAAAACCCAGCTAACGACCACAAAATCCTTCGCTCCAGTGCTGATAGAGGCAAGCTGCAGTTTCTACCTACACCAGCAGACACAGGAAGCCAAAGCAAGCTTATCCCATGGCAGGTGTCTGACAGGGGATTGCTAAGGAAAATCCATGATGTTGAAGCTGTTTGGGCAATTTAGGAAATGGAAAACCTCCTCCTAAACCTGGTTTTACCAATTTGATCTTTATACAGATTTGCTCTTTTCTTGTTTTTCTCCTTTTGTAGAATTTGTAACTGGAAGCTGATATCTCTCGTCTCTGAAATTACCTCCTTTAAAGATACAGGGTTTTCTTACATGTTTTTGCATGCATCTCTAAAGCACTGAGTATTCCTACTGCCTCATAAAACCAGTGTGCAACCACAAGCAGAAAGAGGAATATGGACATTTTCCCAAGGGTTGTGGTACAGGTTTTGTTGCCCTTAAAGATGGAGGATTCACAGAATCACAGGGCAATCAGGGTTGGAAGGGACCTCTGGAGATCATATAATCCACCCCCACTGCTAAGGCAGGATCACCGAGAGGAGGTTGCCCAGGATCATGTCCAGGAGGGTTTTGAAAGTTAGTGAAGCACTGTGGTTTTAAGACCATTGGCTTTTTTTGTGCAAGGCTGTGGGCATACTGAGTAGGAAAGATCTTCCCCTTCCAGACCCACCAGAAGCAGAGCAAGGGCAGTACTTTGGGCCATTCAGAATAAATTCCCCCCTCACTTGGGAATGTAGGGAACAAAGAAAGAAAATCAAGTATGAATGTAGTTCCATTCACTTCTTAAATCCTTGTATTAGAATCTATTTCCCTAGCCCTGAACAGGGAGAAAAAAGAATAAAAGGACTTTTTTCTTAGGAAAATTGCCTTAATTGCCACCTTAAAAACTCCACAAAACAAACAAAAGCCTTACTTGAATAAAGTCAAGAAAAAATAGCAGTGTGATTTAAATGCTCCATATTGACAGCCCTGGGAACAGAGGAGTGTGTTGATTAGAATACAGCTTTTAATGGATGCATAGTTATTTAAAACAAAGCTGACATTACTGGCATAACACTTTTTACAGAAGTAGCTGCATACCAAATGACCTTGAAAAGACACAGCAATTGCTACCACACATCTCAGATATAGTGTCACCAAAGCTAAAGGCTTGATTTCCTAAGATACATCAGCCTGGCTGGAACATCAGGAACTGGGATGAGTTCTAAGATAAGATGTTAAGAATCAGCAAGATAAATGTGCAAATAAAAAGCACCATTGGTTGGGGTAAGAGCTGTATTTTGATTACAAGAAACTCAATTCTGCATTTCAGCCAAACACAAACCTTCTCCCAAACGTGGAAGCCAGTTTCAAAGTAAGCTTTGGAATTCCAGCATGAGGTGCATCTACTGCATTAAAAAAACCCTCATGCTTAATTAGCCTACAAACAGCCTGTTGGTGTTTGCTTAGAGATCCTCAGGGTGGCACAATCTAATAGCTGTGCTTATGCAGCATCTACCATGATAAGGACCCTGCAAAAATACGAGCCCAAATAACTGGAGTCATTACTTGTACACATGCATATATGAGGTTTAAGCAGATATTGCTGCCAAAAAAATTATTCTTCCATAAAGACAAGGGTTGGATCCTGCTACCCCAAAATAAGAATTTTACTCTAATCATATAAAAAGAACAACTTCACAAACACAGGAAGAAAGAGAGAAATGATGCTTCCTGTGAGAAGGAAGTCCATTTAAAGCACGAATAAATTGATGCAGTCAGGAGAAAAATGCTTGTATATGCAAATAGAGGTTTATTACCAAGTTCTGTGCTCCTAAGAAACATAATTTACTGACCTTTGAGAGATGGGTCAAGTAGGCTTACAGAATAAGCAACAAAGGCATCTCTTTTGGCAACTGCCATGTTCCAGAGCAGTAATTATCCTTCCCTCTCCCTGTGAGCAGCAGGAAATGAAGAGGGGTGCCATTACACTATGACAATTACTGTAATTTTAATTTCTAAAAATTGCCAGGAAAGTTTCCTCTTAAAAAAACCCCAAAGTGTCTGCTCAGATTTTCGGTGTGCTTTGAGCTGAAAACTCATTTGTCAGCTAAAAAAGACATGTGCTTCCCCTTCTCCCACTCCCTGTGGGGAACCACCCACAAAGTCTGCATGGTGAGAAAGCCCACTGTCCTCCTCATCAGTTGAGAAGATAGATGGCTAAGTGCGGTCAGTGAGGAGCCAGGAAAGATGGAAGCGGTCCAAAGACATGCTGCAGATCTCATAGGGATGCAGAAACCAGACTGTACCTGCTAGGCACTGCCAGGGATGGATCCTGAGGATCCCTCAGCTTGTCAGCCTAGTCTGCTCCTGGGTTTAATATCACTTGAACTTGTTCAATCATGGGCACAATAACATATTTCTCATTCTGTGGGAAGCAGATGATGTTAGAAGCATCATAATTAAAAAGCATTAAAAAGAAGAATTCTTTTCATCTCCTAAGCTCAGAGGGATTACTGGCTAGTTTGCACACTTTCTGCAGGCTATCAGTTATATTTTTAATTTTCTGGATAATCTATTCTGCGCTGTTTGAACATTACTATATTTTATTATACCCAATTGTTGCACTGTGAGATGGACTTAGCCCAGGACAACAGGTTTGTTCTAACTCTCTAACCTTTCCTACCACTGGCCTCACAGTCTCAGGCTCCGTGTCACAGCTGAGGGACACCTGAAATCCTCCCTCTCCTGCCGTGGATTCTCTGGAAGGAGGAACAGCTGCCTTGCACCAAAAGTGTGTGCAGAAGGAGAAGGCTGGATTGGAGGTATGTCTACCCCACACATAAGCAGATACCAGAAGTGACTGTATCCTGAAACACATTACCATCTCTGCTGCATGCTCTAACAGCGGTTCTCAGAAATGGGAAGGTGCTTTCCAAAGCCCCGTTGTGCACTCCCTTAATGACTCTTGCAACGTGATTTCACTTAGACTATGAGCCCAGCTTCCAAGGAGGGGGTTACAGGATGCTCTTTGATATATCTGAGAATAGACAAAATTCCCATCCATGATGGAAAAGTAGCCCCGTGAGAGAGAGAATGATTAACCAGGCCTTGTATACGTCTTATTTCCTAGGTCCTGTATCTTCCACCTCCAAAGATGTAATATATCTTTATTTGAACACCACCTTACTGGCTTCACTGTAGATAGTGGGGAAGCACCATGCTCTTCAGCATCTTCAGTGGGGTCAGAAAACATTCCTTTTGTAGCAACACCACTTACTGTCAAACAGAGACATGTGAACTTACCTGTTTGGTACTTCTCTGCCCAGTAGGAAGCAAAGCTTTGGATTTCTCTGCTATTTTCTGTGGAAATGGGAAAGGAAAAAAAAAAAAAGATAAAATGGCTCAGAAAATAGTCCAAACACTTAGGGAAGGAATCAAATGAATTTATTACTTTTGGAAGAAAGGGACATAGAGGAAAGCTCTTATTATTAAGAAAAAGAAAGGGAGTATAACCACATTGAAAAGTTGGGTCTTGCCGGATTTAAAAGTCTTCAAAGCTTCCAGAGAGACAAGGTTATCAAAAATGAAACATGCATTTAAGAACTGACAGCTAGGACGTTGATAAGTAGCAATTTAGCACTCAGATTGGTTTCCTGACGTAACTGGGCATTCACAAACTGCAACAGCTAATTTTGGCACTTCAGAAACGATGAGAGTTTTTACATTAACCACCCCAAAAAAACCTACATGCACAGTCCCTGAATTTTCATTTGAACCCCTTTTTAGCTTCACCTAAATCCTTCCAGCTTCTCATTTAAGGGTTAAAGCTATTGCATTTCAAGACCACATGGTTATGTTTTTGAATAGGACAGAGAAATAATTCAAAATATGAGACAGTGGTAGAGCTAATGCAATGCCATTACATAATACACATGCTGTTGAAGGGCAATTTTATGTGTTTTTATGTCTTTATATATTTATTTCTTTTTAAACCAGCAGCAGCAAGTGTTGCAAAATCAATCATCAGAGACCATTTCTAACGGAAAAAACATTATTAAGTGCATGTTGCTAGCCAAAGTTCATTACACCTATATAATTACAACATATATGCCTCCCTTGTGCTGCAGGCATGGGTCAAAGTCACTGAAATAGTGAGTAGAAAGCAATCAGATTTTGTGCAGGCTGTATTTAGATTAATCCAGAGATTAATCCAGGTGCAAACTTGTTACTGCAAGGGAGAGAAGCAGTTTGAGGATGGTAAGCTTAAGTCATTACTACAGTGTTTAAAAGCAAAGCAAATCTGCTTATCAGTGGAGTCTCCCCCGGGTAAAGTGGGAGAGCAAGAAGCAAATGAAGGAGCTGGAGTTCAGGTTTTGTTTGTTTTATTAAACAACTTGATCTTGGTGACAGGTCCAGCCCACAAGATGTGTTCAGCAATCTTCTGGCAAAGTCATATCACACAGCAGAACCATAACATGGGTTAACATTTAAATCAGCAAGGTTGCTCAAGCATTTTCTCTAAGCAGAAGAGGTGAAAGGGGCACTTTGTGATCACTTCTCTTTCTGCCCTGACACACCAAAATAAAATGTCTAATCCATTGGTACCATTGGTGGTCCTTCCAGAAGCACAGCTGGCCAAAGCATTTTATTTTTCCCTTTTCCATTACTGCTGAATTATTCTGCAGCCATATGCATTTGCATGTTTCAAAGTGATAACACGCTGCTTGACTGATAAAGTAAGGAAAGAGGGAGGAAACCACATGTGAGCAGCTCTGTGAAGAGGGTCCATGCTCCTGGGAGCCATGCTTGGTAACACTTAACACTTCTCCTCCAAAACTCACATGTGGAAAAGTGGAAGCAAGAGAGACCCTCACCTTCTGCACAGCTCCATATCTCTGGATGGCATCAGACAGCTGGTTCTTCAACCTGTCCAGCTGAAGTCGCTCTTGCTGTTTTGAAAAAGCAAGGACCAGGTTAGCAGATATCTGGAGATAAATTGAGCAGTAGAGTCTGTGACCATGAGAAAACAGTCCTGGTGGGAGACACCAGGTAAACAAAGAGGGCACAAATAGTATCCTAAAAATTCAATTTCACTGTGGTTGGCAGGATGCTATGAGGGTTTATTTTAGGAAGGCAGCACAGGATGCTTTGATCTTTCAGACCAAAGCAATTTAAAAAAATGTCACCTTGGATATTCAAGACAGCACTCAAGTCATGACTACAGTGTGGCCTGCTATCTAGGCTGCACACCTTCTGTGGCAGGGATATGGAGTGGGGCATTTTGCTGTCCTGATTGTTACATGAAGAGGGCCTCACTCCAACACCATTTCTTAAAGACAGTGAAACCCAAGCAAATGAACAACTTACTGGCATCCAAACACCAGAATTGTTGCAGCACAGTATCCTGCTTCTGTTTAATAAAATCCAGCCTTGGATTATCTGCTGGGGATGTTCTCAGAAAGACAACCCCAGCCTAGCCTGATGCAACTATCCAACCTGCTGCAAAATTGATGCTCTATGATGGAGTCACCAAACCCAAACACTATTGTGCAACACAAATTCTCCTGGAACTCTTCTACCTTCTGCATCTCTGGTATGTTGGAGTTTATGTGCCCAGGTTTCACAGAAGGGAACGAACTGCAAGGAGTAGCAAACAAACCCACATCTACCCTAAAGCTACTAAGCAGAAATATTCACTTGACATCAATTTCAGCTGCTTCAGACAGCTGCCTAAGGATACAAACATAAATTTTATAATGGATGGGATAAAGGTCTTTAATTTTTAATGGTAATATTTTCATACACAGAATATCCCAGTCTTGCAGTTCTCCAGCCAAAGATTTAAAACCATTTTTAGAACAGAGCAAGCATCATTATTCCCACTCTGGAGATAAAGGTCTATAAACCTTATGTTTGTTACACATGCAAAGGAAGAGAAGATTGCCACCCTGGAGAGCTGATCTAATGGTCCAGCATTCATCCTACAAAACTCTGCATTCCTGATAGGCTTCTCTATTTAAGTCCTTTGAGCTTAGTTTGAAAGGAAGCCCTAATATAACCATGTGCTATTTTATATCAGTCTCCTGCCTTGTATCCCAGTGCTTCATTTACATCAGTATTTTTGCTCCTGAAAAACTATTTATTTGCTCAGTTGGGCATCCTGACTCCAATAGCTCCAGCAGCACTTGAAGCTTCAGGGGACATCAGAGAAAGACCCACAGTGAACCATGTTGGTGGTGGTGGAAGACAAGGAAGGAAGGAAAAATGAGCATTTGTTGTCTATGTGTGCATGCAAAACAATACACAGCATAATGTATCAGAAAGGACTGACTATAATGTCCTTAATTAATGGAAGGTTTTTCATGCTGTGAGAAATTGTATGTGAGGAAAGTTTGCAATGTTACCCAGATCTCCAAGAGGGACTTACCAACCAGCAGTCAATGCCCACCAGAACTATTTAATCTATCTAAAGGATGAGGTATACAGGCTTTGTATTAGAATTTGTAGGTTTCATTACTTAAATTGCACACTGTTAGAAAAGAAGAGTTAAAAACACAAGATCTGTTCAAGTAATTGACGAGGGAGCAGGGAAAGTTATAATGTGGTATCTGTAGAGAGTGGCAAGTTAATTCCTTTTATTACTGTAACTGTTTCTTTGTCTAATTCCTTTGGTTCTTAAATATTCTCCCTTTAATGTTACATTTTTCCCCCATGACAGTAAAGCCTGTTCTCCTGAGAGTCCTCTACAGTCACTAGGACACAGTCTATAGGACACTACACAGGCTTAAGGGGAAAATGACATTCTTGTGTGGCATTATAATTACTTTAACATGACCTTTGGACCCAATTTATGTCACAAAACTGAGTCAGGGGATCAGCACCAAGAAAACCCCAACCCTGAAGATGCACATATCTCCAAGAAAGTATCTTCTGTTTCATCCAGATCTGATGTGATCATTCTCAGAGTATGCAAGAAAAAAGTAGTCCCTAGGTTCATCCATAATTAAAGCAACATGTTAAAAAAGATTAAACTATTACGGTTGATCTCTGCATTAAGGTTGATGTCTATGCATGGAGACCAATCATTGCTGAGTTCTCTCCCCATCCTCTGAAGTAGACCATCATTCATTCATTTTTTTATGGTGGGCTAAATTGCACATGGTCTTCCACAGGTTACAAAGGTGGCCTGGAGTGATTCAGCTCTTACAGCCTTATCTCATATGCCTGTTGGCAAGTGACATAAATCCAGGATGTAAAAAACACTTGGACAGAGATGAGTTGTGTGTTTAGGGCAGAGATTTTTTTCTAGATGGAAGGACAGTAAGAACAGAGTTGGAGTAATATATGACTTTGGAAAACGGCAGGAAGTGAGTGAGGATAAAACACCAATTCAGGTAAGTCCCTGACCCAGAAACTTGCTGGAAGCAAGAACATAATGGAAAACTGCCAGGCAGAATCAAGTAGAAAAGACTTGTCCTTTTTCTCATGTCAGTAGCTGAATCACTCGTTATGTGGACGAAACTCCTCCTCAACTCTCACACCAGCTGAAGTTTAACCTCCACGGTATGCTTCAGTTTTCTCCATGATGTATACAAAACAGGCCAAGGCTAGTAGGAACCTATGAGGTATAAAGGCCTTTGTGGAAAGGCTATAAAGATGAGAGTTGCTGCTCTGGCGACTAAGAGATGGGGGTTACTCATACTCCTGAGACAATATTGTTCACATGAGGTGAACCTAATGACAACAGAAGAACATTCTGGCTGTACAACAGATGGGGTTGCTGTGGGGTAAACCGTGACTGAAAGTCCTGCACTGATCTGGCCACAGCCTCTAATTTACCAACCTCACTGCTTCCTTCACAGAAGAACAGAACAGTGAATGAATGTCATGTCCAGACATATTTGACTGCTTTGCCCTTTCCAGACACTTCCAAAGTCACCTGCATCCAGTGCACCCAATGCATAACCAGTGCCAAGCTCATGTGAGTGAGACCTTGAGATAGTTGTGAGCTACTCCAGGTTTTATTGAGAAGTTCTTTATTTCCAGTTCTACACTATCCAGTTTTGGGAGAACTGGTTTCTGCAGCTGTTTTCCCATTGGTCATTTATAAATGGAAGCTCTGCTTATTATATAACAGGAAAGGAAGATAAAACAGCCCTAAAGCACCCACTACCACTCCTTTATTCATTATTCCTCCCTCTCTAAGACCCAGCACATTCCCTCAACAACATCTTGAATGACACATACCCTGGATGAGCCTCTGACAACCTCAGACAGCTGCTTGATGGCTTTGGTGCTCGTCGTGATGGTTTTATTAGTCTCCTGCTGGGTTGCATGCCTACAGAAGAGAAGAGATGATGGGAATTGCAATTGAAATTAATTGCATAATGAGACACTTACAGAAATTTATCAAGCTGCAGAGCAATTGAGACAACACAACACACAGCACGTGGAGCCACAGTACAACTATGCAAGTCCAGAGTCCTGACCAGAAATGGCAGCCAGAAGCCTGTAGGAAACACCAGCAAGTAGCTGCCCAAAACACTCTTCTTGTCACCTGCACAGACAACAGCTGTGGACTTGCAGAGACAATGGGGGAAGATAAGGTGAAAGCAGGGGGTGGACAGGTAACGAGGCCACCACAGATGGCATTGCAACTACAACTGGCCAATGAAGGGTTATACAGCAAAAAGACATAGGACTGGGGAGATGCCTGATGGCTTGGCCAGAAAATCTTGTATTCAGAAGAGAAATTTGAAGAGGCAGAAAATGTCCAGGACAAGTTCACTTACTGTGATCACCTACCTGCTAATGACTCAGTGTTTCCAGGAAAGCACTGTGAAAGTGAAGGTGCAGTGCTGTTTTATGAGCACTGAACAGGCAGGAAGGGAGCCAAACCAGTCCCTCTCCAGTCATGGCTGTCCCTATCCTTTTTACCCCAAATTTCAGTACCATTATTTCTGACTGCTGATTTTGTTCCTCACAACCACACAAAACAGAGGGAAGGAACATAAATGCTGCCCAAAGCCATTTGTTAGCTCAATCCAGTAGTTCTCATGCTTTACAAGGTCAATAGGATGTTTTCATCCTCTGATCTTCCCCAGGGAGCATTGCACATCTTTTTAGTCAGAAATTGTTGCATTTCTGTAATGCTTCAATCAAAAATTCTAGAAAGACTCCAGAAAGGCCTAGAGGCCTACATTGTTCTTCTTCCTTAGAGGATACATTTGAGCCATGGTTGTATTGAAAAGGCTCATTTGACACTGCTCTTCTTTTCAGAATGGGCAGGATGTAGAATGAATGGAAGTTCTCTGATAAGAAAATGTTAAGATGACTTTCACAGAATCACTGAATCACCAAGGTTGGAAGAGACCTCAAAGATCATCAAGTCCAACCTGTCACCACAGACCTCATGACTAAACCATGGCACCAAGTGCCACATCCAATCCCCTCTTGAACACCTCCAGGGACAGTGATTCCACCACTTCCCTGGGCAGCCCATTCCAATGGCTAATGACTCTCTCTGTGAAGAACTTTCTTCTCACCTAGAGCCTAAACCTCCCCTCGTGCATCTTGAGACTGTGTCCTCTTGTTCTGGTGCTGATTGCTTGAGAGAAGAGACCAACCCCTTCCTGGCTACAACCTCCCTTCAGGTAGTTATAGAGAGCAATAAGGTCTCCCCTGAGCCTCCTCTTCTCCAGGCTAAACAATCCCAGCTTCCTCAGCCTCTCCTCACAGGGCTTGTGCTCAAGGCCTCTCCCCAGCCTTGTTGCCCTTCTCTGGGCACGTTCAAGAGTCTCAAGGACCTTCTTAAACTGAGGGGCCCAGAACTGGACACAGTGTGGCCTAACCAGTGCAGAGTACAGGGGCACAATTACTTCCCTGCTCCTGCTGGCCACACTATTCTTGATGCAGGCCAGGATGCCATTGGCCTTCTTGGCCACCTGGGCACACTGCTGGCTCATGTTTAGGCGGCTGTCAATCAGCACCCCCAGGTCCCTTCTGTTTGGCAGTTCTACAGCCACTCTGACCCCAGCCTGTAGCTCTGCATGGGGTTGCTGTGGCCAAAGTGCAGCACCTGGCACTTGTATTTGTTGAATGCCATTCTGTTGGACTCTGCCCATCTGCCCAGTCGGTCGAGGTCCCTCTGCAGAGCCCTTCTGCCCTCTAACTGATCAACATCTGCTCCCACCTTGATGTCATCTGCACATTTGCTGATTATGACCTCTCTGTCCTGAAGACTCATGGCTTGTCCTGGCTTTTCATGTCCTTCCTGCCTCTCTGTTAGCACTGCTGGAAATCAGCTCTTTTAAGGCTTATGTCAACTCTCTCAGCACCTCCTTTGCGGAACAAGCCTCAGTCTTTCACAAGCCCAACCTCAGCTACAAACAAGGACCTCTCAACAAGCACTCTACTGACTGCTGCTTCCATCTAGTCAGGGGAAATGGACATAAGCACCATGAAATGTTAAATTCATTCCCACAGCAAAGTTGGGCAGCTTTTTTACACATAAGATGCACATACAGGCTACTCAGGTGGAAAAGCTGTCAAGGACAGCACCTACCAGCTGTACAAGTGAAAGCCTAGTGTACCACAATGATAACGCCTCTTAGGAGCAGAACAGTAAATTCAGATGTATGTTAAGGGTTGAACAGGCACACAGAAGGCACGCACTCCTTTGGCACCAGACAGGGAGGAGAAACAATCTCATATGAAAACAGCACTCTATCCAATAGCTAGCTGTTCTCAGCTCTCCTTAGTTGCATTAAGATACCATTTCTGTATTCATTCATCAAAATGTATTTCATTTCTTTATGATCCCAGGACCCATTACACCAGCTGACTAAATACATCACTTGCAATTTGAGATGGAAGAGGTCATATCTAGCACAGACAGGTACGCCACAGTGACACTGCAAGAAAAGGAACTGGGATTTGAATCCTGTCACATCAGTTTGAGTACACAGTTACCCTGATCCCAAATCTTTTAATGAAGTAAATCTTACCACCAAGTGCATGAATTCCATAAGCAACAGTTTGAAAATGGAGACTTTTGTAACTAATTCTTCTTAATGCAATGCAAGATGCTAGAGATGAGGTCCAGTCATTTTGCAGCCCTCATTATCTACCCAAAGAATGAGTTAGGGATTTACATCCCAGCAACTCCCCATCCCCAAAACAAAATGGCTTGTTAGGCTCATGCATCTGATCCTTCCCAATCTCTAAAGTTAAATAAACCCTCCTTCATTTGCATTCTAATGTAAAATCTATATTAGACATCTTATGTTATAAATCCACGCTGCACACACACTTTGCACTGCAAAATAACAGGGACCAGGAGTACAAAAAACCAAAAGTTTTGCCTTCCACCTCTTCATTCAAAATGCACTTTAATCAACATGCTGGTGCTTGATTTTGATGCTTCCCACTATGTTGTCAGTACAATTAACTTCTTATTCTTCAGCCTCAGACATACACTGAGAAACCAGACAGGGATTATATTTAATTTACATTAAATGCTATTAAGATTTTCATTTAAAAAGAGGCCCTGAAGGTCCTGTCCCTGCAGCATTTTATTTTAGTATGTAAGAGTAACAAGGTATTTTGTTGTTGTTGTTATTACTATTATTGTTATTATTTCTTTATATTCCTCTTCCTATGCAAGTGTGGAAGTTAATTAAAGGGGTGTCTCTGATGAGCAAAATTGTCTTCTGAAAAAGTCCTCCGCACATTAGTAAGTTACATATTCAGTCTGTGGAGATACCAAATAGCTAAAATATAAACCTTGTAAAAGACTTTTACATCTACAGAGCTACTCTGAAAATAAGAAATGTGCAGAAAAAGGGCATTTCTTAGGAAGAATATCATCTCTTGCTGTGTATTTCTGTATGGATAAAGATTGCAAAGAGAATGCACTAAGACAGGAGATGCCACACTGCTGCATAAGAGTTTGCAATAGCTGTGTCAAGGGTTAGGGCTCAGCTGGTCACTAGACCAACGATGGATGCTCCCAAAGGGTATAAAAAGGGAATAAGGGAGAGAGATTGATGGGACCAGAGGTGGGCCACAAAATTGTTCCGAGGGATGGAACATCCCTCCTATGAAGAAAGGCGGAAAGAGGTGGAGTTGTTCATCCTGGAGAAGAGAAGTCTCCGGGGAGACCTATTTCAGCCTTTTAGTACTTAAATGAACCTTTAAGAAAAATGAGGACAATATTTTTAGCAGGGCCTGTTGTGACAGGACAAAGGATAATAGTTTTAAACTAAAAAAGAGGATATTTATACTAGATCTAAGGAACCATTTTTCTACACTGAGAGTGGTGAAACACTGGCCCAGGCTTCCCAGAAAGGTGGTAGAAGCCACATCCCTGGACACGTTGGCTGTCAGGTTGGACAGGGCTCTGAGCAACCTGAACTAGTTGAAGATGTCCCTGCCCCTGGCAGAGAGGTTCAAGCTAAATGATCTTGAAAGGTCCCTTCCAGCCCAAACCATTCTATGATCTTACAGCAGAGCTAAGGATGTCTCCAGGAGCAGATGATACAGGCTGATGTGTTTGACGATTGCACTAGCAAACACTTACCCACAAGATAGAAATTTATGCTGCATTAGGCTGCTGTAACTTACTGCCCAGACAGCCTCACATCCCAACCTCTAGAGCTGCTTCTGCATGATGAACACAGTGAGCATCTCTCATCTATAAGTATTTATTGCTAATGTAAACATAGTGGAAAGATGAGCAAAGAGGAAAGGTGGTTCTACTAAACCCTAAAGTATCTTTATAGAATTGTTACAATCATCAGAAGAAGAAAAGCTAAATCTGCTTGTTCTCTGGCTCCAAACTGAAGCTCACAAATCTTCCCTCTGCCCCCTCCCCTTTTTTTTTTTTTCCTTTAGGACTTGATTTTGTATGTTGAGGAATCATTTACAACAGGGCAAAATAAGAGCTCTAATTCTGATCTGTCAGCAAACCCCTTTGCATAGGTGTAAACCATCCAGGAGAGTAAAAGCCAGGAGAAAAACAGACTGCGACTTCCAAGTCTGCAGCCACACAGTATTCTATAATAAAAGCATCATAGATTTCCAATTTGCCTGTCACTTGAAAGTATTAGGAGATGTGGTGTTATTTTTCTGTAGGGATCTTAGGGGGTGGTCTGTGGTTGTGTGTGAAAAGACGAGGAGGTATTTCAAATCCACCTGGCATGAGTACTGTGTCATCTCCTCTACACGGTTAGCAGCTACACTGTTCAGCAGTTCTGGATTAAAACATGAATTGCAGTCAGAAAGTAGCCCTCATGAATTTCATCACAGAAATGCAAACCTTAGCAAAATTTTCTGTAATACTTTCAAGATCTGTCAGGCTTTTTCTTTTTTTTTTTTTTTTTTTTCCTCTTCTCTTTTCTCTTTCATTGCCTCTTAAAACTATCTAATAAAGAATGAAGAAACAGGAATCACCAAATAAGGAGAACTGTTGCTCCCCTACAGATTTTGGTCAGTTTCTGCAAGTAGCTAGTTACTCGCTGACTTGGTACCACCAATGGAGGTTTGTCCTCAACCAAAATTATATCCAGGACAGTATTATATGATCCCCTCTAAACCATGCATCACCTGCAGATTAAGTTCAATATTACCACAGATTCCATCTGTCAATCATTACTTTCAGACAACACACAAAACAGGACCCCATGGGAAGCAGCTTAACAATGTGACTGACATTAGTCACCTCTCAAGTTATTTTTCCTTCTCCCATTCATACTATTACCAAAGTAAGTTTGAATTTTACAAGTTTCACTTTATTTCCTAATAAAAGAGTCCCTTGGATCCTTTGAAAATGCCCTGCTAGCAATGAACTATATTACACCTCCTTCTCCCTCCTTATCCAGTAAGCCTCTTAACTTATCAAGAGACAGAAATTAATTCAATTCAACATCATTTCATTTGGATGAACCCTGGTGCCCACTGATCATGATAGTATGTTTTTTTTTTTCCTTCTGGTGCTGATAAACTGCTTATTTTTTTTTTTTTTAACTATTCTCACAACTTAGGTTCTACAGAAGGAGACCATCTGGAGAAAATAACACTCAGGAGAGACTTTATCACTTTCTACAAGTACCTGGAAGGACACTGGAACAAGGTGGTGGTCAATTTCTTCTCTCAACTAACAAGCACTGGGACAAGAGGAAAACTGCCTCAAGTTGTACCAGGGGAAGTTTAGATTGAATATTAGGGGGAAAAATATTCTTCCCCAAAAGGGTTGTCAAACTCTGAAACAGGCTGCCTGGTAAAGTAATGGAGTCACCATCCATGGAGGTACTGAAAAGACATGCAGACGTGGAGGACTTAGCACTGCTGGGTTAATGGTTGGGCCTGATCTGAAAGGTCTTAAGAAACCTAAATCATTCTATGTTTCTATGATCCTGTGCACCACATTTCTGCAAAACACAAGCAGGTCCCTCCCCTTTCTGCCTGAGGACCTCAGCTGCCCTCCACAAGCTCTTAGTATTCACCAGCATTTCCAGCATCGGCCCAGTAAAGTTTTTAGCACCCTAAGGTAAATGGAATCAAACTGTGACTGCTCTGATTGCTTTCCCTGTGCTTTCTAATTCTGTCCTGCTTTTCTAATTTCTGCAGAAACAAGTGGACCATGGCTAAACAACTGTCACAGAAAGGTTACTGGGAAGTACCCCTGAAGCAGTTCTCAGTGGTATAGCCAGAGGTGCCTGTAACAACACCAGAAAGCTATTAAGTAACATGAAACCTAGGTACAGTTGTTACCACCCTTTCTTCCAGTAATTGACTGCAACTTTCTCCTGAAGCTTGGATCAGCGTCATCTTCCCAGGTTTTTCAGAAGCACAACACCAATCTAAGGCCCCGAGTTGCTGTATTTAGGGCTCTCATAAGGAGGCAATGGAGCCAGTCAACTTGCAGGGAGGAACAGGGAGAACCACACACTCTCTGAGTCCTGCATGTACTCCATAAACACAGAAAACATTTTATATACCATAAGAGAGTGTTAGAATATGTCACCCTTCCCTCAAATCTGCAGACATGGAATGCGGGGGAATGTGTTCAATATTGGATTTGTATCTATTTGCATCTATTTCATTTCATTGCTATTGTTTTATTTAAAGCTATTTTAGAATTACAGAATCATACAATGGTTTGGGTTGGAAGGGACCTCCAAAGGTCATCCAGTGTAAACCCCTCTGCAGTAAGCAGGGGCATCTTCAGCTAGATCAGGCTGCCCAGAGTCCTGTCAAGCCTCACTTGGAATATCTCCAGGGATGGGCCTCAACAACCTACCTGGGCAGCCTGTTTCAGTGTTCCACTACCCTCCTGGTAAAAAACTTGTACCTAACATACAGTCTAAATCTATTCTTCTCTAATTTAAAACCATTGTCCCTCATCCTATCACCACAGGCCTCTCTCTCCATCTCTCTCTCCATCCTTCTTGCAGGCCCCCTTCAGGTACCAGACTGTATTTAGGTCTCCCCAGAGCCTTCTCCAGGATGAGCAACCCCAGCTCCCTCAGCCTGTCTTCACAGCAGACAGTAATTTTCCAACCCATCTCTTTCTCTCTTATTCCCTTTCTCTTTCCCATTGGGAAGGGACAGGGGTTCATAAAGAGCACATCATTTATCTAGTGGCCAGCCTAGCCCTAACCCTTGACAGCTTTTCCAGCATTGCTGAGTGTTTTTGTTGTTTTTTTTTTTTTTTTTTTTTATAGTAAGACATACTACCATGCTCTCAGTGACACAGCAACACATCCCACACTGTACACACCAGTCCTAACCAAGGGCTCAATCTGGATAGAGTTGATTGCTACACTAGTATGCAGGAATATGTCATACACAACCCCCCATGTATGTAGGAAATAGAGGGACAAGTGGAGAGGAGATAAATTGCACTGCAGATTAATTTAGCCTGTTATCCTTCCCACAGTTGCTCTCTTGCTTTAGCATTTAACATGAGTTTAGTATGGGGTATGGCACTGTGAAAAGTAAAATGAAGGGCACTTTACTGATGTGAATAAGTGATTGATTGCTTTTGCTCTCATTGAGAAACTGTGCTGAAACCCTCATTAATAAAGAAGCCAGTGCTTTCTACTTTGGAGTACAGAGAGTTTTGGTGACCAGAAATGTATATTTTTGAGGCTCTATTATGATTTTAAAAGTTGCTTTTGCTGTTTCATGTCTTTTCCTGCCATCCACCTTCTGGGTGGCACAAACAACCAGCTGCAAAAAGCAAATAAATCACAAAAATTTCTGAGACCAAGGCATTTTCACCCCCAAAAAATTATTTCATTAAAAAATAAAGGAAAAAGAAAGCCAACTTTGCTTAAAGTCAGGCAATTTTAATTGAAAAATGAATCCATTTCACTCAAAGAACTGTGAGATGTTTTGTTATTTTGTGAAATGAGCAAGAAATCAAAGGCAAGCAAACAGCTGGAGACACTTTGCAGTTTGCTGTTGTTATTTGTGTATTTCTAGTTAGGGGTATTAAAGCACAAATGTTCCTATGTGCATACTTAAATTAAGCGATGTGCCTAAACCCAGTTCCTCAATCAGGATTTAAGTGAGGAAGAAAAGGCATTAGCAGCAATTGTGCCACGGAAATTGGCAATGTGTAGCAAACAGGCATAGAAACCTATGAAAAATGTCCACCCTTGGACTAGCAAGAAATCTAAAGAGAAAGGCAAGGACCAGCCAATCCTTTTGCAGTCTAAAGTGTAAAAACAAGTGGTTTATCACCTCCAAGAAGCCCAGCTTTATGAATCAACAAATATCCAAGAAGCACTGAAGCAGGACACAAACACGAAAGCTACAGAATCACAGAAACGTCCAGGTTGGAAAAGACCCTTGGAAGCACCAGGTCCAGCCCATAACCCTACTCTAGAAGGTTCACCCCCAAACCATATCCCCAAGCACTGCATCCAAACGACCTGTAAACACATCCAGGGCTGGTGACCCAACCACCTCCCTGGGCAGTCCATTCCAGTGCCTGACCACTCTTTCTGAGATTTTTTTTTTCTTCTAATTCCCAGTCTAAACCTACCCAGTCACAGCTTGAGGCCATTCCCTCTTGTTCTATCATTAATTACCTGTGAGAAGAGACCAGCATCCATCTCTCCAAAACATCCTTTCAGGTAGTTGTAAAGACAATGAGGTCTCCCCTCAACCTCCTCTTTTCCAAACTAAACAGCCCCAGCTCCTTCAGCTGCTCTTCACAAGATTTATTCTCCAGGCCCTTCACCAGCTTCATTGCACTCTCTTTGGTACCTCAACATCTCTCTTGTATTGAGGTGCCCAAAACTGAACACCTGGGCATACTGCTCATATTCAGCTCCTTGTTGATTAGAAACCCCAGGTCCCCTTCTGCTAGACAGCTTTCCAACCACGCTTCCCCAGCCTGTAGCATAGCTTGGGGTTGTTGTGATCCAAGTGCAGGACCCTGGCATTTGGCAGTGTTGAAACTATTGTTCAACCACTGCCAAAAACAAGTGCTATGGGCTTCGGAAGGAAGCAAGTCGGCAAAACCGTAACTTCTGATGAAGTTACAGTGCTCCCCCTCCAACCCATCCCATGTGACAACTGAAGGAAATCACAGAATCACAGAATGGTGGGGGGTGGAAGGGACCTCTGGAGACCACCTAGTGCAATCCCCTTGCTAAAGAAGGCTCATCCAGAGCAGGTTGCACAGAAACAGGTCCATACATGTTTTGAAATTCTCCAAAGAAGGAGACTCCACAACCTCTGTGACCAGGCGATTCTATGATTCTATAAAAGTCAAGGCTGGTAACAGTGCTGTCACTTTCTGAACACATTCTTTTGAGACACTTATGCCAAAATCGAATTTTCCTCTTATTTTTCCCTTTTTTTTTAGCAATAGAAAGGAGAAAAGTAAAACATGAAGACAATATGCAGCAGAAAGCAGCTTTAAAATATGTTTGCCTGAGACATGTTTGTTGTGTTGTTTGTTTTTTGGTTTTGTTTTTTTTTCCTTGTGGCTTTATTTGTTTTAATAATGCACTTCATTCTCAAAAAGCATGGAGATGACTAAAAGGGATTGTGCTGGGAAGAAAAATGGATCTCAGCAGCCCACGTACCACCTATTGCTCTACCCCATATACTTCATATGCCTCTTTAGATCTGACATCTCTGCAACTTTCTGAACATAAGGGCAAGCTGTGAAGTGCAAGGGAAAGTAATATATTTATCCTGCCCAGAGTGCAATACAGAGTTCTTGATCCCTAAATACTTTTCCTTCTATCTCCTCCATTGTCTTTTCCATTCAACTTAAATCTCACTCTGCCTCACGCCACCTTTCTAGCTGCACATTAATTTAGCAGGCAGAGAAACGTCTCTGTCTCTTTTTAGGAATGATTAAGCTTCTAAAAAAAGAGACAAAGTCTTAAAAGAAATTCTACTGGTGAGGCTTCTCTGCTCACCAGATTCATATTTCATCAATTTAAAGAGCCTTCAGACTCTCGAGTGACAATAATGTGTAATTCCCAATGTACCACAAGTTACTCCTCCCCACCACCCTCCAGCTGACATCAGATCATAAAGCAGCCTAGCAGTTAGATTACCAAAACACAAGGCACTTTATTGGCCAATAAAACACCCACAAGAGCGGCCATGTGAATGAAGACCCCATTTTGTGGGGCAATAAATTTTGCACTAGCACCCAAAAGGCATTGCTGGTAGAGGAATTGTGCAAATCACCATCCACAGTCCATGACAAAGCCTCTTAGGTTGTGGCCAGAAGGACATGTACCTCCAGAGGGAGAGCAACAATTACAATGCACTACTGGTGGTCCAAAAAATTAAACTTTAAGGAGATACTTCCTCAGGAAGAATGGGACACAGATATATAATAGGAGGATAAACAAACAGAATAAAAGATCTGAAGAATTTCATTAGAAATCAACAGGCTCCAAGGCTTGCTTCAGGTAAGACAAGACTGTTTTTTTTCTTTCTGCTGGCAGAAGGCAATGGACCAAGAATATAATGAACTCAGATACAGCAACTCTGTTTACAGTAAGGGACAATGGAAATATCCAATTCTTCCAATCCATTCAAATGTGAAAACTTTTAAGTTCTGTTATCACAAGCCTCCGCCGTTGATAGCAAATTTGTTGTCTGGAGTGAAAATGGATTCAGCTTAAGAACTGCTGTTAAGAGTCCAATGCAGGTACTTGAAAGAAGAAAATTACCTGATGAAAGATCAATAACACTTCTCCCCCTGAATTGCAGCTTATGTGCAGAATAAAATATTCCAGGGACTGATTCTGTGTCACCTCACTTCCACACAAGCTATTGCAAATGTAACTAAATTATGTATTTACGATCAGGCTGTGAAAATCACCTTGCATTCGCACAGGTGGAGACACAAAGGCAAACAGAAAAAGTCACACTCTGCACCATAAAAGCAGACAAATCAGCCCAAACCTTTCTTTGCAGTTTTAATGCTTAAAAACAGCCCTTCATATGACATGGTTAAGTACTCTGGGTTTATACAGTAGCTACCAAAGGGTTGTGCACATGGATCCAGCTGACAAGCTGCTGAATGAATACAGCAGCAATATCCGCTAAAGCCCTGATGCACCACAGGAGAGGTGCCTACAGAAGCAGGGGACTGACCTCTCCTTTGAAAATAAAGGGATCTTTCATCAAAACAAGGTCAGACTGAAAAGCAAGAAGGTAAGGGGAGAGATTCTAAATATTTTTTTTTCTCTTTCCTAAATAGAGATAAGAGTTTGTTCAACTGACTTCTGGAGTTCAATGAATCACAGAATCAGAGAATGGTAGGCTTTGGAAGGGATCTCTGGAGATCATCCAGTCCAACCCTACTGATAACCTAATTGCTTTGGTCCAAATGCAATTTCCAGCCTTGGAGAGTTGTCACTGGTCAGTCAACAGAGTTTATCAAGATGTTTGGAAAGCTCCAAAGCAATCATGTAATTTAAATAATAGTAAAGAAACCAACCAAACAAACAAACCAAAATTAAAAATCATTGCTTCCTGATTATCTTCTTCCCCATATTAATGACAAAACAAACAGAACAAAACCAAAACCAACAACAAACTAAGTCCTTGCTACACGGAACAGCAAAGAGAACTGGGTACTTTCAGCTGCACTTGCCAGACACAAATATTCTGCCCATCCATTGCCCAGCCCAGCCCAACATGAGCAGGTTATTTGGTGGTTGTAGGCTCCTCTAAGCAACTGTACCAGACCATGTCCTTATGATCTGTTAGAGCAAATGCATTGCCAGAGCTGAATCTTTTTGCTCACTTTGCAGTCCTGCACCAAAGGTAGATGTCTATGGTATGGTCACAGTATCACAGTATGGTAGGGGTTGAAAGGGACCTCAGGAGATCATGAAGTTCAAGCCTCCTGTCAATGCAGGCTCACCTAAAGAAGGTCACACAAGAATATGAACGTGTCCAGGTGGGTTTTGAATGTCTCCAGAAATGGAGACTCCACCACCTCTCAGGGAAGACTCTTCCAGTGCTCTTTCTCTCCACATGTTCAGATGGAACATCATATGTTCGGATTTGTGCCTATTACCCTTTGTTCTGCCACTGGGTGACACTGAAAGAAGACGAGTCCCATCAAGAATGGTCCTGAACACAGTTGCAGCCATTCACAAACCAGCATGTTACCGTGACTCTGCTGTCACAAGCTACCTCAATTTCAGTTCAGCAAGATTTTGACAAACTTCACACCCTCTGTGAAATGCAATTTTCTGCCGTGGAGGTGCTTCATAATCTGTGCTCCTACTTGTCACCCAGATGGATCCTTATCACCTGCTTCTCACCCATCTGCAGACACGGGGGTAGGGGTTGGTCTCTTTTCCCAAGTACCTAGCAAGAGGACAAGAGGATAAGGCCTCAAGTTGCACCAGGGGAAATTTATGTTGGATGTTGGGAAAAATCCTTTACTGACAGAGTGGTCAGGCATTGGAATAGGCTGCCCAGGTCAGAGGTGGAGTCATCATCCCTGGAGGTGGTCAAAACACATGAAGACGTGGCACTTCAGGAGACGTTTTAGTGTGGTATGGTAGTGCTGGGTTGACAGTTGCACTTAATGATCTTGGAACTCTTTTTCAACCTTAATGGTTCTACAATTCCATGTCTTCTTTTCTCCCCAGTAATGAGGAAATATTTTTTTCCATGTCTGTTGAAGAGAGCACTTAGCCAACAGCACAAAGGAGCCTCGTGCAACCAGTGTCATTTCAGTATGATGGTTGGATTTGCCTGTCTGACACAACATCTGTGTCATACTGGTGGGATCTCATTTTTAGTTCTAAACCACATTATCTAACAAAAAAGACTTGAAGAAAGGGCCTCTTTTACTATCTCTCAAAGGAGATAAGAGTTTTCTATCACTGAAGGATCTTACCTGCCCTTAAAACTTCCATGAAAGGAACTTGCTGAATCAGAGGTATTCATTTGATTAGTCCATATCAATCTCTTATATTAATGCATTAAATTAATGCCACTTTGGAACTGTGCTTTGTTTGTATTATTTTGGAGGTCAAAAGATGTCAGAGATAACTACAAGGAAAGGTCTTTGGGACTGTCTCCCTGAGAACAGAAAATAAAACCAGCAATCCACAACAGCAGCTTTTTGAGCAAGGTTACAAAATCAACTTGTCAAATGTCTGGATTTGTAGCAGGGAATGTGACAGGGAAGGAGATTTCAATCTCAACTTCCGAACCAATCATTATGTCACTTTAGGGACTTTTTCTTTAGTGTAGAGAAAAATACTGGAGAAATATTCCTCTTCCTTCCCTCCCTGGACTGCTGACTTTTTAATGCTCCCAGTGTTGGTGTGGTAACTTTCCAAATGGAAAGTGGTTGAAAAAGAGAAAAGTGAAATTACTTGAACAGAAAAAAGATCAATTAATCTACCAGTCAAATCGCCTACTCTTACTCTCATGGACCAAAATAGAATCAATCTCTAAAACAGACAATACAGCAATTTATCAACTCCCCTTTCAATATCAATGACAGCATGTCTTCAATTCCCCTTGGCTCACAATTCCAGCTATGTCACCTGGCACAGCAAGCTGGGAGTTGTGCAAAATTTCATCTCTCCAGCTACACTGACCTTTCCCCACCATTAGGCTTCAGTCCAAGCTATAAGAGTCCCTACCTTTATGTCACTGGGAATTAGCCATCAAGAAACAGTGATGTGATGCTAAGGGATACCCATCATTTTATTATTAAATTGCAGTGAAATACCACATTATGTTTCCTGTGTCCCACTGACAGCTTGGATAGTCATTCATGTGAAAACTTACAGTTTTAACTTAAAGTGCACTAAGAAGACTGTGGCCAATAGGTTGAGAGAGGTTCTCTTCCTTATCTACTCTGCCTTGGTGAGGCCACACCTGGAGTCCCATGTCCAGCTCTGGGCTCCTCTGTCCAAGAAACACAGGTCTCTTGGAGAGTCCAACAGAAGGCTACAAAGATAATGAGGGAACTGAAGCATATCTCTGAGAGGGAAAGGCTGAGAGACCTGGGGCTGTTTAGCCTGGAGATGTGCTGACCGAGAGGGGATCTTCTTAATGCTCAGCAAGAGCTAAAGGGCAGTGGTCAATAGGATGAGGCCATTATCTTTCCAGTGTTACCCAGCGACAGGACAAGGAGCAATGGGCACAAACTTGAACACAGGAAATTGCAGCTAAACATGAGGAAAAACTTCCTTCCTTTGAGTGTATCAGAGCCCTGGATCAGACTTTCCAGAGAGGTTGTGCAGTTTCCTTCTCTGAAGACTTTCAAAACCCTCCTTGACACAATTCTGGGCCACCTGCTCTTTGTGACCCTGCTTTTAAGCAGGCTGGGTGGACATCCCTTCCAACCCCCACCATTCTGTGAAAACAACTCCTTTACTATTCCCCAACCATCCTGGTACTGTCCAGCACAGTAAATCAGAGATGACAGAAGTGCACCAGAGTTTAGTAAACACTCTTGGCTAAGGAGAGCCCAACAGCTCTGTAACAGCTGTCAGGGACTCTTGAGAAAATCTGTTTGCAGATGGGATGGCTGGAGGAAACTCAAGGTATTCTAGTTCACTGCTAAAAGCGGAGAGCATCTTAGTGTCCCTCTGAAGCCACACAGATGTTTTGCAATAATAATAAAAAAGTAATAAAACTGTGGGTTCAGGAGAAGGCACTGACCATAACAAAACCTCTTTCACAGGTGTTGGGTTTTTTTCATGTTCCTTATTCTGCAAGATCAATTTCTTGTGTTAAAAAAAAATACCTACTCCTTACCTGCAGCACAAGATGAAATCTAACACTGTGACTTCACTAGCTGATAAAAGTATTCCTCGACTGGAAGAGTAAAAAGATCTTTAAAAAGTGTAAAGAAATAACCTTCAAAATGAGATGGTTTTGTACCCTGCATTTTCTGCCAGGCTCTTCTCTAGACAAAGATCAAAAAACTCAAGTCTCCCAAACCTGCTACCTTCCAGCCATGCACCCAACTGCTTCACATCAGATACATTTTTTTACATTTGTTTGTACTCTATTGCATAACTGACTCCAAGACAAGCTTTTCCCCAAGTGTTATCACTGGCCAGGTGCACACTGCTCCCAGAGAGAACAAGACATTTGTTTTCCCTTCTAAAATGCATTAATGAGCCATGCTGCTTCATTTGGGCTTCTTCTCTGCCTCCATTTCCCATTCTGTTCTACAAAGAATTAACTTCTGCTTCTTCTATTTATTTTTTACCTTGTCTATTGGGATTGGAGGTTCTTTGGAGCATCACCCAGCACAGCAAAGCAATATTCTCATTTGGGATCTCACTGTAATACAAATACTAGCAAACAATATTGAAATCTCATTTCAGGACTAAGATGTAATTGGGTCTGAACTTACCTCCGGTCCTACACTGACGTAATTCCATTAGCTTTAATGGAATTACTCTTGATTTGCACCACTGTCTTGAATTGAGCTTATGCTTTTCAAGATTTATATATTTTGTTTTCCTACCATTAAAACAAGAAGCCAGCCAAAGTAATTTCCAAGTAATTTTTTCCCCCCAATAAATTCAAGTATTATTTTAGTGTATCTGTGTGACCTCCACTTGCTCTTGTACATCAGCCATCTAATTATTCACGGTTCCTGCAGGACTTTGCATTCCATTATCTTCTATTTATAGTCCAAGATGTCTGAGAACAAAAGGGGACAGGGTTCTCCAGGATATGGCTTTCTGGCTTTGTTACAAATTTTCTTTCTCTTCTCCAGGTGCTCTCTCCTTTAACCTCTTGAAATTTGTGTTCTATCTTTTAATTATCGCTTTTCACGACTCACCCTACAGCTATTGAAAGGAAGATTCAAAAAGGCACCACAGAAAGTTTGTGGGTTTGCAGAAAGAGAAAAAAACACAGTTTGGTTGAGTCCAGGTGGCAACCATAACTGGTGGATGATCAGAGAGCAAGAGATGGGAGATGGGCTTCCAGTTCAGCCCACTAGTGCAAACCATTATCTAACCCACACTGTAAATATAGAATAGAATAGAATAGAATAGAATAGAATAGAATAGAATAGAATAGAATAGAATAGAATAGAATAGAATAGAATAGAATAGAATAGAATAGAATAGAATAGAATAGAATAGAATAGAATAGAATAGAATGAATAGAAGTAGTAGAGTAGCACAGAGTAGCAGAGAATAGAATAGAATAGAATAGAATAGAATAGAATAGAATAGAATAGAATAGAATAGAATAGAATAGAATAGAATAGAATAGAATAGAATAGAATAATAGAATAGACCAGGTTGGAAAAGACAGAGATTATTTAAATTTTGGCAATAAAGTGGTGAATTAATTTAGTAAATTAAAAAGAAAGGTGAAGGATAAAATAAAGGACTGACCATGCCTGGATGTAGTCACCAAACAGGAATAGTCTAGTCAAATTCAGGCAACTATATGCCATGGAACTGTCTGTTTCTTTTGATTGACTACGAGCATTTCTGAGTGACTAGCTCAAAGAAAACACCTCTGCTGAAATGTGTGAATCCCTCCCAGTAGGAAAGGAGACCTGGTTACCTCCAGCATCTGCACATCTTTGCAGGGTTGGAGCATTTCCTTCTGTTCAGAAAAAGAAGTTCAAAAACCTTTCAGATACCTGCTCAACTTCTCTTTCATTTCCCAAGTGGTCAAATATAGCCTCAGTGGATAGTTTCCCTGGTTAAGCACACTCAAGACTACTTTTAATTGCATTAGTTAACTCCAATTTTTCTGTTGTCAACTTCCTATCATCTCTTCTCATCTCTCCTCTACATGCTAGATTTAAGAGCTCTTTAGATACTGCTACTTTTCCCCATTGAAGGTGCTTGTACTCGGTGATACAAGTCACTTCTCAGCCTCATTTCTGATCAAGACTGTGCTACAAGACTCACTGAGAAACACCTTTTTTATCCCCCCAAGATACCAATTAGTTCTTCTATTTTTTTTCCTCATGTCTTTTTTTTACAGTTTTACCATGATTGTGAACACTGAAAAAAAATAATAATCCACAGTTCCCTAATTTACTAATTGCACAGATAACTATACAGGTTGGACATGAAGATAAATATCTTCACAGAACAAATTTTGTATCAAGCACTGGAACAGACTGCCCAGGGAGGTGGCAGAGTCACCATCTCTGTAGGTATTTACAAGACCCGTGGATATGATGCTTAGGGACATGGTTCAGTGGTAGTACCTTAGTGATAGTGGTGAGATTGTAAGCTTGAGGTGTTTGGACTTGATTATTTCTCCTCTAAACCCCCTAGATAAGTGTTCACAGACCTGTGAATCCCTGGGAACTCCTTCTATGTTTCTTGATCTGCACAAGGTCACTGCTCTTCACCATCATCCCTGTCTAATAAACATGGCTCAGATTGCTTTTTCTGAGGAACGACTTTGTGTTTGGCTAGACACAAACATGCTGCTGGGGAGAACATGAACCTTAGGAGGAGTGGATGAAGGAACTGGGTTGATCAGCCTGAAGAAAAGCTCAGGGAAGACCTTCTTGCTCTCTACAACTCCCACTGAGGGAAAGATGTGATATTACAAGAGGAAGAGAATCAAGCTGGGGTTGCCTAGCCTGGAGAAGAGGAGGCTCAGGGGAGACCTTATTGCCATCAACAACTCCCTGAAGGGAGGTTGTAGCCAGGTGGGGGCTGGCCTCTTCTCCCACGCAACCAGCACCAGAACAAGAGGACACAGTCTCAAGCTGTGCCAAGGGAGGGTTAGGCTGGATGTTAGGAAAAATTTCTTCATAGAAAGAGTCATTGGCCATTAGAATGGGCTGCCCAGGGAGGTGGTGGGGTCACTATCACTGAAGGTGTTTAGGAAGAGACTGGATGGGGTTCTTGGTGCCATGGTTTAGTTGATTAGATAGTGTTGGATGATAGGTTGGACTTGATGATCTCAAAGGTCTCTTCCAACCTCTTCCTATTCTATTCTATTCTATTCTATTCTATTCTATTCTATTCTATTCTATTCTATTCTATTCTATTCTATTCTATTCTATTCTATTCTATTCTAATACTGGAAAAGACCTCCAAGATCATAAAGTCTGGCAACCCAAAACCACTGTGCCCACTAAACCAAATGGGGGGAAGCCCTTCTGCTGCCATGCTTCAGCACACATGAGCAGTCACATATCTGGACTCCTCTTGGGAAGAAAACAATCTCAGTTCCACCTGGATTTAAAAAAACAAACAACAAAACACACAAAAAACCAACCCAAAAAGTTTCAAGAATTTCAGCCCTGAGCAATATAATTACTTACAAATTACTTAATTATAATTATGAACTTAAGACTGAGTGCCATGGGATTCAACAAGGAGATAATTCTTACTGAATGGGAGAGGAATACACGAGGACACTAGGCTTGTTGTGCAGGCTATGCTGGAGTACTGACACCTTAAGCACCACAAAGGCCAAATGCTCTTACAGCCCCTAAATGTTTCTTCCCAGGTGTGTGAGGCAGCTGAACATCCTCCACAAGTGCTCAGCTTCACAGAAATAATCTTGTGCCTCCAACAGTGTCAGGGAGTTGACACCTTGGTTGCATGCTTTTACCTGCAGTAGGCAGAGAGGAATATACTTCTCTACAAGGAGAGGTTGAGACCTAGGGCTGTTTAGCCTGGAGAAGAGAAGACTGAGAGGGCATCTTTTCAGTGCATATACATATCTAAAGGGCAGAGGTCATGTGGATGGGATGTGGGCTCTTCTCAGTGGGTACAAACTAGAACACAGGAGGCTTCACTCAAACTTAAGGAGAAAGCTATTTCCTTTGAGGGTGCCGGAGCACTGGACCAGGCTGCCCAGAGAGGTTGTAGAGTCTCCGTCTCTGGAGACTTTCAAAACCTACATTCCTGTGTAACCTGCTGTAGGTGAACCTTGATTAGAAGACTTATTGGACTAGATGATCTCCAGAAATCTCTCCCAACCCCTACCATTTTATGATTCTATCATATGGCACTTTGGCGCCTCCACACACAAGTATCATTCCTGGTACTAATGAGATTAGTGGAAGTGTCTGCTATCAGCAGTGACATGAGAAAAGAACCTACCTCGCTGCATACAATGCAGTTAAAAAGCACTATGACTATGGACCATCAGCCCAACCCACAGATACAGCTTAATTAACAGAATATGAGAGTCTTAATTAGTGTCACTCAAAACCTTAGGTATTAAAATCCACTTGCAGAAGGAAGAGGAAGGGAAATTCTTCATTCCATGTTTCTTGCTAGATGTTTCCAAGCCTAGCTTCCCACTACCTGAGAGCATCAATCCTTGCCAAATTTGCTATGCTGCCTCACCAACCTCAGCCTAAACTGGTGTGACCTGCTAAACAAAACTCTTTCAATGTGGATGTTTCCCTGGATTTTTCAAAGATGGGGAGAGGTTTTCCCTATTCTGCCTACTGAAAAGATACTGGTATGCTGCTGACGCAATCCTGTTTCTTCAGAAAGATCATACACAAAGAACTGTTCCTCAAGTGCAATCATAAGAGAACAAAAGCCCTCCCACCAATAAAACAGCCACTGGTGTCTGTTCAGCTGCCTCCCAGGTAGGCTCAGTGACCCAAAGCCTCCTGTCCATCTGAACGCTTCCAAACCACCCCTCCAGTTGCTTTTCTTTTGCGTTCCACAGGGTGAGAGCTTTTTATCATCTGCATAATGGAGCTTAACTGTTCCTTCTGGTTAGCCTGAAGAAAACGTAGCTGCATACCCATCAGCTGGGGGAAAAGGAGGTTATCATGGAGCAGTTACATTTACAGGAGCCAGCCAGCAGATTTCTAACTACTTCAGATAATAAAGACTATTACCCCCCAAAACTTGTGCTGGCTTTTTGTTGCTGCAGCTACTGCCTGCAGAAAGAAAGGTGATGCTTACTCTGGGGTAAAGTGTGATTCCACTGCTCAGTAAGTTTACATTTCTGCATTGTCTTTTTTTCCCCCTCTCTTTTTTTTTTTTCTTTTCTCTTTTTCTTTCTCTCTCTCCTTTTCTATTTTTTTTAAATGCTCTCCCTTATGCAAGACCTTGAGTATTTATTTTGACAGCTTACATTATTCAGCAAGCAATTAAACTTTCAAATGCATTGTGTTCGCGTGCCTTAAAATAGCTTTGGCAACATCAGTAGGGTTTCTCAATCCCCCACAGAATGAAGATAAAGAACACCTCTGTTGGAATATTTTCTTTGCAGGTTGCCTTTTTCAAAGCAAATACAGTATTTTAGAGACTCTTCATGTTTTGACATCCTTACACAAACTCACAAATACTACCCATGGAATTTCCCAATAAGTTAAAATGGCAGCAGGCAAACAGAATATGATAGAGGATAATAGGAGTCAACAGGAGAAGCCAAACAAAGATGACTGACCAGCTCCAAAAGTTGATCTTGTTCATGGCCTTACCTGTCCCTTAAAGGTGGGAGGAGAAGTATCTCTGGGATTCAGTTAAAAGAATGGATCTGACTGTGTTCATGCTAAAAAAAAACATAGGACGAACTGCAGCAATGGCAAAACCATTTTCTTCTGTCAGCTTTGACCCCAGCATAGGACAAAGGAGGCACAAGGCAGTGCTGTCTCCAGTCACTACAGCTGGTTAGAACTGAATGCAAAACAGAGCCCTGAACATCTTTTGAATTATCCCAAATCAACCCCTAAAAGCTTTGTTTGAAGAACACAAGGAACTATAATGCAGAAAAAACAAAACTTGCAGTTCCTCCATGTTTCCCAATACAACTCCAATGATGTTTTCCTTCTCTTACCGCCTCCTTAAACCTCCAAGTTTTTCTAGCTGCAAAAACAAGCTCTTGTGTCATCCATTCCTCCTTTTATGCTGGCAATCACCACCCACATAAGTGCCACCTCTGCTCACTGCTGGGGCCGGGTGCGCAGATACACATTAGTGACGATGTCACTGACCTGCTAAACCCCAGAGAGAGCCTTTAGACAGCAATTTGCCATTCAAGGACAAAGTTAAGGTTATTAATTTGCTTATCATATCAGATGGTGCTTTAGGAGAGGCAGAACAGCTTTTAGGCATCCCTGCTAGCTCTGGAATGAGAAGGAAAGCATCAGGACAAGTCTTATTCCAGAAGCTCTGGGTTTATGCAAAGGGAAAGGGAAAGAAGGGAAAGAGAAAGAGAAAAAGAAAGGGAGAGGGAGAGGGAGAGGGAGAGGGAGAGGGAGAGGGAGAGGGAGAGGGAGAGGGAGAGGGAGAGGGAGAGGGAGAGGGAGAGGGAGAGGGAGAGGGAGAGGGAGAGGGAGAGGGAGAGGGAGAGGGAGAGGGAGAGGGAGAGGGAGAGGGAGAGGGAGAGGGAGAGGGAGAGGGAGAGGGAAAGGGAATGAGCTGCATGAGATTCACAAGATGACATACTATTGTTACTATTATTTCTTCCACCATTTCATATCCTGATGACATTAGGCTGAGCGACTCATACCTGTGTATTGTAACTGATTATTACACTTGTCACTATTCCCTGTAAACATACCTTAGCTGCCTCTGCTCAACAGAGCAAAGATTAGATGTTATTTTTCCCTCTACTATTTAACATGTCCTCCCCCAGATAATCTATGCCCTCCTGTCCTCCCTCAGGTAATCTATGCCCTCTAGTAACTTACTGTCCCACTCCTCCTCTTATCTTCAACCACCCAGTCTCAGAGAAGAGGCATGCTCACAGCTCTAAAATCTAAAGCCTGCCTTAGATTTCCCATCCTGTAAATTACATTTCACATGAAGGGATTTTGGAGAGTACTTTGGAAGCAAAAGTTTCCCAAAGGGATCTCCAGCAGCACTGCAATAAATGTAAGGAGGATCTTCTTTACTTTGAGGATGGTAGAGCACTGGAATAGTCTGTCCCGAAAGGTGGTAGAGTCTCCATCACTGGAGTCATTCAAAATTCACCTGAATGCTGTCCTGTGCAACATGCCCTAGAAGAACCTACTTTGGTAGGTGGATTGGACTAGAAGATCTTCAGAGGTCCCTTCTAACTCCTATCATTCTGTGATCCTGTGACCTCAACTTTGGTATCTGAAAGGGAACTGAGGTCATAGATCCTTGATGTTTCAGATGAGCTACAAAATGTATGGCCTCCTTGTGGTGGGTTGAAAATTACCCCCAACATTAAATTTGCCAGCCTAGCCCAGCCCAGTTGGAAGCAAATAGAAGCTGTATTTACAAGCAAAACTACAATCTACAATGAAATGCAATGAATATGTACAAAATGTGTACTGTGTCCAGTTCTGGGCCCCTCAGTTTAAGGACATCGAAACATTTGAACGTGTCCAGAGAAGGGCAACAAGGCTGGTGAGAGGCCTTGAGCACAAGCCCTACGAGGAGAGGCTGAGGGAGCTGGGATTGTTTAGCCTGGAGAAGAGGAGGCTCAGGGGTGACCTCATTGCCCTCTACAACTGCGTGAAAGGTGGTTGTGGCCAGAAAGGGGTTGGTCTCTTCTCCCAGGCAACCAGCAGCAGAACAAGAGGACACAGTCTCAAGCTGCACCAGGGGAGGTTTAGACTCAAGGTGAGGAGAAAGTTCTTCACCGAGCGAGTCATTCGTCATTGGAATGGGCTGCCAGGGGAGGTGGTTGAGTCACCAGCCCTGAAGGCGTTCAAGAGGAGATTGGATGTGGCACTTGGTGCCATGGTCTAGTCATGGGGTCTGTGTTGATAGGTTGGACTCGATGATCCTCGAGGTCCTTTCCAACCTAAGTTATACTGTAATATACAGTATTTACTGTATTTACAATTGATGAACAGCACAAGGACACCCCTGGCCAAAGACCAGGGGAGCTGCTAATAGCTTCTCCCTCCCTGGCCCCCTCACCCCTTCTGTACACAAAAGGACAAGAGAAAGGAGCAGAGAGATGTTAGACTTTCCCAAAACAATGCAGCTAAGGTCAAGCAGAAGCCAGCAGAAATACTAAGTTAGTATCTGCCAGTGTGAAGAAGCAAAATGAGACAGAAAGTTTACCAAACTAATTCTTATGGTAGATATCTCTCCAATGGGATTGTTTAGAACTATCATTATTTTCCTTTTTACACCCAACAGTAATTTATTTATATTCTACCACTTTCTCTTCAAGATCTATGGAAAATTTTAAAGGTGCAGCCTTAAAGTAACACACCTCACAGAATCACAAAAGCAGGCAGGTTGGAAAAGACCTCAGAGATCATCAAGTCCAACCTATTACCTAATACCTGACACCTCATGACAACTAAGCCATGGCTCGAAGTGCTACATCCAATCCTGGACCCCTCCTGTCTTACTGTTAAAAAATGAGGCAAAGAAGGTATCTAATACCTCTGCCTTTTCCTCATCTTTAGCTGCAATATTCCCCTCCAAGTCCAATAAAGAGTAAAGGTTCTTCTTGCAGCTCTTTTTAGCATCAATATATTTATAAAAGTGCTTTTTATTGTCTTTCACAGAAGTGGATCTCCTTTTCACCCATGACACCTCACAACCTTTGAGGAAGAGGAAGACGGTGAGAGATAGTTGATGAGAAAGCATCAAAACATCTAGTTACTCTGGAAATTATGGTTAGTTGCTTTAGCCTGTTGACTTTTCTGTGTTCACCATTCTGAAGACATTAAATCCTCAGAGGTTGGACAGAATCATAGAATCATAGAATCAATAAGGTTGGAAAAGATCTCAAAGATCATTAAGTCCAACCTGTCACCCAACACCTCATGACTACTAAACCATGGCACCAAGTGCCACATCCTATCCCCTCTTCAACACCTCCAGGGATGTGACTCTACCACCTCCCTGGGCAGCCCTTTCCAATGGCTAACAACTCTCTCTGTGAAGAACTTTCTCCTCACCTCGAGCCTAAACTTCACCTGGTGCAGCTTGAGACTCTGTTCTCTTGTTCTGGTGCTGGTTGCCAGGGAGACCAACCCCTCCTGGCTACAACCACCCTTCAGGATCCTCATCACCTTCTCTCAAATGAGGCAAGCTTTACTCCATGAAAACTTTGTTCAGCCTACAGAGATGTTTCAGGTGCAACTCAACATTCACATGGCTGGAGAAGGCTTTTATCAATCTGCAATTTCAGTAAGAGACCTTTTTGTTCCTTTTCATGGACAAAGTCACAGGGACTAATTGGATCACAGAAGTGTCCCTCTTTCCTCCACTTCAGAGATCAACACCATCCTATTTGTCTTTTCTGAATACACACCAGGGCTCTCAGTCCGGCATCACATTAGCTCACACTTTGCTTTCAAGTAGCCCCTGGAGAGGAAAAACCTTCCCCTCTCATACCCCTCAAAGACTGGATTATGGAGGTCAGTCATCACAAACCTGTTTGCATCCCAAAGTGATTGATCACCACCCAGACTGTCCTTAGATGAGTAATGAGCCACATGCATTAGTCTAATGTACGTGACAGGGGAAGTCTAATTAACACATTATATTTCTATATGAAATTTAAGATTCAGCATGTGCAGATGATTATACAGAGTTTGAATACCACCCTGCCAACCAAAGAAAGCAAAATGTTTTAACTCTCATTAGTTTAACAGCTTCTTCATAGTTTAGTTCAGTGCCAGGGCAATCAAAAGTCCCAGAGGGAGGACATTGAAAAAACCTTTGGAGTAAATAAAGAAATATAGGAGAACCTAGAAAAAGAAATCAAAAAGTGAAGAAAACTCCAGAAGACCCCCAAAAGACAAAATCAACCAAAAAACTCTCCACACAAACGTCTGACTGTGACAGCAAAGAGGCTAAGGACAGCCTCTTCTTTTTCTTCTAGATATGGTTGTTTGGGAGAAGCAAAGGACAGAGGATGACACCAAGCTGTGTGACCACACACAGTCGACACACTGGAGAGAAGGCATACTATGCAGAGGACCTTGAAGAAGCTTGAGATATAGGCCCATGTCACAATCACAGAATGCAACCTCGTGAAGTTCAGTAAAGCCAAGTGCAAGGTCCTACACCTGGGCCGGGGCAATCCCAAGCACATACATAGTCTGGGCAAGGAGTGGCTTGAGAGGCACTCATGAGGAGAAGGACTTGGGGTTATTAGATGATGAAAAACTCGACACAAGCTAGCAATGTGCACCTGCAGTCCAGAAGACAACTGTGCTTCATCAAAAGAAGTGTGACCAGCAGGACAAGGGTGGTGATTCTGCCCCTCTACTCTGCTCTTGCAAGACCCCACCTGGAGTACTGTGTCCAGCACTGGGGCTCCTAGCACAAGAACGACATCGAACTGTTGGAGTGGGTTGAGAGGAGAGCCACAATTAGAGGGCTGGAGAATCTCCTCTATGGGGATTGACACAGGGATTTGGGGTTGTTCAGCCTGAGAAGGCTCTGGGGAGTACCTGAAGGGGGCCTACAAGAAAGCTGAGGAGGGAATTTTTCCAAGGGCTTGTAGTGATAGGACAAGAGGGAATGGATTGAAGTTCAGTAGGACAGATTTAGACTGGAGGTTAGAAAGAAATTCTTTACAGTAAGGGTGGTGAGACACTGGAATAGGTTGCCCAAGGAGGTCACGAATGCTGCCTCCCTGGAGGGGTTCAAGACCAGGCTGGACAAGGCCTTGCATAACCTGGTCTTCTGGAAGGTGTCCTCACCCATGGCAGGGGGTTTGGAACTACATGATCTTTAAGGTGCTTTCCAATCCCAGCCATTCTGTAATTCTATGACTCAGATGATGAATTAAAACAGAGATGAATAAGAAGCTGTGTGTGAGAGAGAGCAGTAGTCTTCTAATAGTAGAAAATGTTATTGCACCTATCTTAGCTGTAATAACAACTGTCTGAACAACTGCCACTGTCCAAATTTGTCCTAGTTTTGTGTCAGTTTTTAACAAGTAGCTGCTCTGTCTATGACTCCAGAAGTATGAACATGTGCAAACATGAGATGGTACCAGACATCATATGCTGTAAGCACAACATCACCCCTCACTGCAAGAAAGATACGGAGTTACTGGAGCATGTCTGGGGAAGGGCACCGAAGCTGGTGAAGGGTGTGGAGAATAAGTCTTGTGAGGAGTGGCTGAGGGACTTGGGGTTGTTTAGTCGGGAGAAAAGGAGGATCAAGGGAGACCTCATTGCCTGAACTGAGGTTGGAGTGAGGTGGGTGTTAGTGTCTTCTCCCTAGTATCAAGTGATGGAATTACAGGAAATGGCCTCAAGTTGCACCAAGGGAGGTTAAGGTTGCATGTGAAAAAAAAAATTCTTTACTGGAGGAGTGGTCAGGCATTGGAATAAGCTGCCCAGGAAGGTGGTCATGAAGGTGTTTAAAAAAACATTTAGACATGGCACTTTGGGACATGCTTTAAAGGCCATGGTTGTTTTAGGCTGATGGCTGGATTTGATGATCTTATGACTCTATGATCAAAAGGCATGACAGCAGTGGTTCATAAGAATCAGGGAAAAGCAACTTTAGAGAAACAAAACAGGATAGAAAGCCTGACTAGCTGTGAGCCAACAAGACAAAAGCACTGGTAGTAATAATTATAATTGTTTTTTTTAATAGAATAGAATGGAATGGAATGGAATGGAATGGAATGGAATGGAATGGAATGGAATGGAATGGAATGGAATGGAATGGAATGGAATGGAATAGAATAGAATAGAATAGAATAGAATAGAATAGAATAGAATAGAATAGACCAGGTTGGAAGAGACCTTCAAGATCATCGCGTCCAACCTATCACCCAACACCACCTAATCAACTAACCCATGCAACCAAGCACCCTGTCAAGTCTCCTCCTGCAGTGACTAGGTAACTTGGAAAATCAGACTTATAAAACATTAACTACCCTAACAATAAACCATGGCTCCAAATGGTGTACTCCCTTTTGCTCCACCAAGGTTTGAGAGAGTGTCTAAACACACTATGGTGTGGTTGCAAGGTTGTAGTCACTGGAAGATGCTAGGGACATTGTGACATGCAAATTGCTGAGCTCCATGCATTCTGCTACATCCTTCAGTCCTTGGACTACTGCTGCAGTGGTGAGCTGAGAGACACAACCCTGCTTTGAAAGTGAAATACTGATTTTGACAGTGACTAAGATACCTCCCAGCAATCTTTCTCATTCTTATTACCATTACAACTATTTCTAGCACAGCTGTTGTCCCAATGAAGCAAACACTGTAGGAGTCTTACAGACCTTGTTTTGATATTCAGAGGACTGCTGACTAAAACCATAATAAATACCAGGAGCTTGGACATCACCCCAGTGAAGGCAGGATAGAGAGAAATTTAGGTATGTGCCAAAATAAAATGCTCAGGCTGCAACAAATTATTTTAGGCTTAGAGCTTCACTTGTAATATTTCACCCCAAAACACTGGCTTTAACCAAAGACACAAGTCAAAGACCAAATTTAAGCCCAGCTACTTCATCAAGATGAAGGGTAGACACAATCCATTTTTATAGAGTATTTCTTGCCAGGCTAATTTATTTCCATTTAAATGGTTTTGGTTGGTCGGTTTGTGTGCTATTGTTGCTTTGGGGGTTTTGTGTGTTGGTGTTTTTTTTTTTTCTAATATACATTTACACAACAACCTATTTGTCAATAATAGTGGTCAGGCATTGGAACAGGCTGTCCAGGGAAGTGGTGGAGTCACCACCCCTGGAGGTGTTCAAAAAGTGTGTAGACATGGCGCTGCAGGACATGGTTTAGTGGGAGCAGGGGTGTTGGGTTGATGTCTGGAATTGATGACCTTAGAGGTCTTTTATCAACATTGATGATTCCATAATTTTATGATGGGGTGTTCCTGTCCCAGAGGGACTGCAGCCATACAGGCTTTTTGCTCTGCACAGTTTAAAACTAGTCAGGTAATTTATCAAAGCAAACAGCTGAATAAAGTCCCAAAATAAACAAGCAGATAAATGCCAGCAGGCCTTTTATAGCATGTTTAAAATGGGCATCCCCTGATTGCCGCAATAAGCAGGAACGTCACTGCTGGAGCAGACAGCAACATGCACCCAACTCCCTCCAGTGGCATCCTGATCCATGCAAAGTCTGACAGAACAGGGGAACAGGGGCTCCTCTTAGCTGATTTATAACAATACTACTGAAAGCATGGTAACACTTTCTGGTCCGAAGGCAAAGAACTCTAATCTAGTGGCTGAAAATGAGCAGAGAACTTGCAATGAGTTTTGTGTGTGCTCTTTTACTCATATATTTGTCTTGCCCCCCTAAAGAGGTGCTTGGAGAGTGAATGGCTGGAAAGCAGATCCAGAGAAGAACCTGTGGTAGAAAACAACTTCACCAAGAGCCAGCAGTGTGTCCTCACAGCCAAGAAGGCCAATGGTTTCCTAGGGTGCATTAAAGAAGAGTGTGACCTGATGGTCAAAGGAGGTTCTTCTCCCCCTGTACTCTGTCCTAGCGAGGACACTTCTGGAATACTATCTCCAGTTGTGGGCTCTCCATTTGGAGAGAGACAGGGAACTACTGGAAACAGTCCAGCAGAGGCTATAAAAATGCTTAGGCCATTGGAGCATCTCTCTATGTGAAGGAAAGGCTGGTGACCTGGAGGTGTGTAGTCTGGAGAAGAACAGACTGAGAGGGGATCTTCTCAATGCTTATCAGTATCTAAAGAACAGGGGTCAAGAGGATGGCCAGACTCTTTTCAGTGATGGCCAGTGACAGGAAAAGGACAATGGGCATAAGCTGGAACACAGGAAAAACTTTTCTTATATGGGTGATGGAGCACTGGAGCACACTACCCAGAGAGCCTGAGGAGTCTTCTGTTGTGGAAAGACTCGAAATGCACCTGGGCACATTGCTGTGCAGTCTGCTCTGGGTGACCTTGCTTTAGGTGTGGGGTCAAACTGGATGATCTCCAGAAGTATCTTCCAGCCCCTATCATTCTGAGGGTTGGGATAGCCTTGAGGTTAGTCTGCAGGCTTTGCAGGTAAACAGAAAGGATTGCATGGTTGCTTTGTTTTTCTATTCTTATTCTTACCAATCTGGATTTCAAAAGACAAGAGTTAAATGTTCTACAATCCACACAGCTCAGACTCTGCAGCCATTTGTTAACATCACAAAACTAAAGAAGGGAAAATTACTAAAAATGGATTAAAAATAATCTGTTGACTGATGTTTCCCGTATTGTGTAATCACAGTTATGACAAGTGAATTGGATTTAAAATTACTCAAGACCTAAAAAAAAACCCCAAAACATACAAAAAAAATTTAACCCACAACTGAAGAAAAAATACAACTGATTACAACAACATACATCTTTCCCAAGCCCTCTGAACATCTGTACACCAAGCAGCGTCCCTTTAAAAACAGTACCACCCTGGTAATCTATATAATTACCAGGAGAAGAGGAGACTCAGGGGTGACCTTATCACTCTCTACAACTACCTTAAGGGAGGTTGTAGACAGGCTGATGATGGTCTCTTCTCCCAGGCAGCCAGCACCAGAACAAGAGGACACAGTCTCAGGCTGCGCCAGGGGAGGTTCAGGTTGGATATTAGGAAGAAGTTCTATACAGAGAGAGTGATTGCCCATTGGAATGGGCTGCCCAGGGAGGTGGTGGAGTCGCCGTCATTGGAGGTGTTCAGGAGGAGACTTGATGGGGTACTTGGTGCCATGGGTTAGCTGTTTGGGTGGGTTGGATTGGTTGATGGGTTGGACGCGATGATCTTGAAGGTCTCTTCCAACCTGGTTTGGTTTATTCTAAATAAAGGTTTATTCTAAATGAACACCTGTATAAACCACAAAAAGTGAGCAGACACCTACCTATATGGACAGGGTTTGATCAGTGGCCAAGGAAAGGCAATGAAGCTGGTGAAGGGTCTACCTGAGGGAACTGGGTGTCTCAGCCTGGATAAAAGGAGGCTGAACCTCTCACTCTCTGCAACTATCCTGAAAGGAGATTCGAGTAGGGTGGGTGCTGGTCTCCCTAGTAACAAGTGGTAGGACAAGAGGAAATGGCCTCAAGTTGTGCCAAGGAAAGTTTAAGTTGGACATTAGGAGAAAAACATTCACCAAAATGGTTGCCAAGTCCTGGATCAGGCTGCCCAGGGAAGCGGTGGAGTGACTATCCCTTGGATGCATTTAAAAGACATGTAGGTGTGGTGCTGAGGGACATGGTTTACTGGTTGGCAGTGCTAGGACTTAAAGGTCTTTTCCAACCAAAAGAATTCTACTGCTCTGTGGCCTGCAAGTTTTACCTAAGTGAACAATTTATAAAACTAACCATCAGTGGTAGTGAACTAATGTACCTATGAAATCAGCATTTAATTCTGAAATCAGCATTTCATTAAGAAATCCTTAAGATGTGACTTTATTAAATCTTTGGGTCAGAAAACCATTAAGAAGGGTGCACAAGAAAATAAAGCAAATTCACAAGTGTAATAAATAAAGATGCAAAGGATACAAATGATAAGGCAGGTAGGGCAGAGCACTGATCTGCTACATCTACCAAGCAGTGGAAAGCACTGGGCTATAAGAGTTATGCAGTTGTATTGGCAAGAGGAAAGGAAATTCATGAAGATGAAGCTTTGATCAACCTAGTTTAGTGGGCAGTGCCCCTCGCCCATGGCAATGGGGTTGGAACTAGATCACCTTTAAGGTCCCTTCCAGCTCAAGTCATTCTATGATTCTACGAAAGGGAGCAACTTTTGTTCAGCCAACTGATGAAGGACAGAAGAAAGGCATGGGAAAAGCAAACATGACTGCTTGTGGGTACATTTGAAAGGATGGAGTCAGCTTTCTGTATTCAATTCAACTTTAGTATGTAGAGCACTCTCTTGAAGTCAATCCTGGTTTCCATTTCACCCAGGAATTATTCAGTTTGTGTTTTCTAGGCATCCTTGCAATTTTACAATCATCTTACACTGTGCCAAGGGTGGTTTAAAATATAATAGGAGGTTCTTTCCTTACATTATTTATTTTTCTTGGTTGCTCTGACCTGTGTTTTATTCTTGCTTAGGCAAACTTTGATTTCAGCTAGAAGCTCTATTCCTCCACGAAAACAGGAGATGGGGAAAACAGTGAGCCGTTCACACACTCGTCATAAATCTCTCCTCTCTCACAATAAACAGTCCATCATGTTCCAGCTCCCCCTCACGCTGATCATTTTCCCACTCTACAAATGCCAGATTTAATGCCTCCTTCAGCTCCTACTCCCCTCTCTGTGCCTCCATCCCCACCATCATTTATGAATAAAATGCTGCCTGTATCATCATTTATTAAGCTACCACATTTTCTTGATAGGTCCAACAGCTCATACTAATGTTCATAAGACACTGTCAGTACAGAGATACCTCAGAGAGGAATGTCACACCAGGAGCTGTGGAGCCTCTCAAGGCAAAAATCAGGTGAGGTCTCCTTTCTAGGGCAATACTCAGATATAAGCTGGTAAGCTTGCCTGTTTGCACTCATTCTCTTCCTGTTTTCTTTTTTGCAGGGGATGAGAAGAGCAAGTTCCTATCTCCTAATGTTATTTGGGTATATCCTGGCTCCTGTTGAGCTCCACCTGACTCCATAACTACTCCTACTCATAAAATCATAGAATGGTAGGGGTTGGACGTGACCTCCAGAGATCTAGTGCAAATCCTCTCCTAAAGCAGGGTCACCCAGACCCTCTGAAAGCCTCCAGAGAAGGAGACTCTGGGCTGCCTGCTTAAATGCTTCAACACCCTCATAAGAAAGAAGTTTCTCCTTCAGTTCAAGTGAAACATTCTGTGTTCCACTTTGTACCTGATGCCCCTTATCCTACTTCTGGCCACCACTGGAAAGAGCCCAGCCCTATCCTCAATAAACATTGAGAAGGTCCCCTCTCAGTCTGCTCTTCTCCAGGCTAGACAACTTCAGATCTCTCAGCCTCTCCTTGTAAGAGAGATGCTTCAGTTCCCTCAGCATCTTTGTGGCTCTCCATTGGACTCTCCAGCAGCTCCTGTAGAGTAGAGGAGGAGGAGAACCTCCTAATGACCACATTCTTCTCAATATCCCCCAGGAGACGCAATGATATTCTTTGCCACAAGGTCATACTGATGGCTCGTGGTGAACTTCTCATTCACTGGCACTCCAAGGTCCTTCTCCATAGAGCTTCTTTTCAGCAGGCTAACCACTAACCTGTACTGGTACAGGGTGTTAATCCTCCCTTGGGGCAGGACTCTACACTTGTCCCTGTTGAACTTCACCTTTGCCCAACTCTCCAGCCTGTTCATGTCTCACTGAATGGCAGCACTGCCTGATGGGGTGTCAGCCACTCCTCCCAGTTTTGCATCATTAGCAAACTTGTTGAGAGTACACTCTGTACCTTCACCCAGGTTATAGATGAATGTTAAACCAGACTGAACCCTGTACTGAATCCTGGGGAACTCCACCAGCCATAATCTTCAACTTGACCCCACACCATTGATCATAACCCTTTGTGCTCTACCGCTCAGCCAGTTCTCAATCCACCAGGTATTAATCTATATGCAAAAGCAGCAGCTTCGGTCCTGACCCAGCAAGGACCACTTTTACTGAACCATTCAGAACATCCTGAACAGAAAAAACAAGCTCTTTGGACCACAACTGTATACTATTGCATTTTTTTTAACTCTAATCAACACTGAACAGCGTATTAATGGTTTAAAAAGTCAGAAGTTAGGGGTAAGCCAAGAGAGATTTATGTCTTGAACTTGACCATTCCCCCAAAAAAACTAGGAAAAAGATTAAATTGAACACAATTCAGGACAAAATTCCCCATGAGCAGCAAATCTCTAAACAGCAGATCTACACTCCATGCAATTCCACAGCAATAAATTACTTTGCTCAAATGCAATTGTTCACCTCAAGTCCTGCAAAATAATGATGGAAGAAACTAGAAAGGTGAGCCACCAAAGTGGACTTTTCAGTCACACCATGCATCTGCACAGGAATCATCTCCTCCTGCAGAGCAGGCACAGCAGCTCTTGCATAAACACAGTCTTCCAGCACTATCTTGCAGACCCTGCTGAACTCAGGGAGGGAAGCAGGTGCATAGATGGTTTTATGGCTTTCTGAGAGCTGCACAATCACTCTGTGATCTAGCAGCTGGATTAAGGAATATCTTCAGAAGCAAATATAATGTGTTTTGCTTTTAGCAGGATATAAGCATCACTGACAAACATGAGCATCTCTTTTCTCCTCTTTATCCATCATCTTGCCAGTTGACAAGTGTGAGAAGACTACTGTACGTACTCATCTCATTTATGAGCAACAAAGGTAAAAAAAGGGTCAGCAGTGTTGAATGAGAAAAGATCCCAAGATGAATCTATTTAATATTTGATGAAAGTTCCACATTTGAACAGAAGAGGAGGTTTATAACTCTATGCCTGTATATCCTGGTTACCCACACAAAGTGATCTCTCCTCTTATTTATGTTACCTGTATGCTGCAAGGCAGAGGAGGAGGAAATCTCAGTGGCAGCAGCAACTATTGCAATAGGATCAGGCACTGTTATATACTCCACTGGCCACAAAACTCTGTCCTTCAAATGACAGCTGCTGAGTGGGGAATTAGATAAATGAAAATCTCAAATTTCAATTCTTTTTTCATTTCATCCCCTTCCATGCCTCAATTCCTGTGTCTCTCTGACAGACACACACTACTCATGCTAATGCACAAGGCATTTGGACACACAATCCAGAATGTATTGTTATACATAGGTAGTAAAGTGTTTTACCTATTTATGGAAGGGTGTCTCTATGTTGTACATAGACACACATATATGTACACTTAGATACATCATTTATGCATACTTATATACTTGGGGGAAAAAGAGTTAAATGTTAATATAATGCTTGTTGGTTACACTGCTTGAGAAGAAAGAACTGGGCCCCTGTGGCTTCATAAAAATTAGGATGAAATAGAGCTGACATTTCCTTGGCTGTGACTAACAAGCACTAAACAGCATGCATGACGTGTACTTGGAGCATTTCTCTCTCGGGCAATGGCTATGGCTCTGTGAGTATGACTGGGATTACTGGGTGAAAACATCATATACCATGTCCCAGATTCTTCTGGCTTAATGTGCAAGTGAGTTTAGATTTGGGAAGAGATGTGATTCAAAAACCCACAGTTGCCTACACAGAAGAAACTACAGCAGGGAGAGTTGCATTATAAGAAAAAGGATAAAGCTGAGATCTGCTCCTGGCATTAAGCTCTCTCATGTGCCAGTCCCAGCTTGGATACATGAAAATACGTGACAAATACTACCCTACATCTTTTGTTTCCTCTCTCCTCCCATAGCAATGAGCCATGTGTCATTTTCAACAAGGCAACACAGGGAAAATTCATAGTCCTAAGTCCATCACCTCTACCCAAAGCATCCATCTATCCATCCACCCATCCATCCGACTACCATCCCTCCATTGACAGAATGGATGCACCCTGACTCTTCTCAGAGACTGAGTCCATTGCAACAACCCTGTTGGGTGACACATGCCCAGTCTGATGCCCAAAAGCATTTCCAGAGCTGCGACCCAATTGCCCATCCCATGAGCATCAGCATCACACTTCCAGCTTCACATCAATTGTGTTGTCAATCCATTTGTCAAATGCATTGCTGCTTAAACAAAGCCAAACAGCTCAGAAGGCATAAGCACAGCCTACAGCCTTTTAGAAGAACATTTTGCCAGTTTTATTCTTTTTATGTTTTCTTTCTTTTTTCTTTCCATATAACCACATTTTTCCTCGTTCATCCTCCTCCCCTATGTAGAAAACCACTATGGCACATAAAATGCCAGAGGCAGAAGAGCTCTTTCCATAAAAACAGATGCTTTTTTAATTGTCCATCTCTTGGGCATAATCAGCAGAACGAAGACACACATAAAATAGACTGCAGCACATGTGTCGAGGGAGGGAGTGTTACTCAGCTGGTGTGAGGAAAAAAAAATCTCCCTCTAGCAGCCTGAAAAATGTAGTAATTTAGCTGGATCCAGTTAAACTCACTTTTCAGTGCCATAATTAGTGTGATCTGGTTCCAGAATGCAGTACCCTTTACCCTGTAATTCAGCTTTTTCTTTTTCATGGCTTGTTAGCAGTGTGGTCACTCCAACATTGACAAGAAGAAGAGACATACATGGAGCTATGGGACAGCTGCCATCTGTAGTAAGGGAGTGCCTGGGTAAAAGGCACAGGCACCTACTCATCTGCTTAAAATTAACATTTCCTGCCCTATTTCAGTCATATCTATACAGAAGAAAAATATTCTTCCTGTTTCTGGTTAATTCCTCATCGGTAGAAACCTTTTCTCTTGTCATCCCAGTCAACTCCAGATTTAACCAGACCTTGCGATCCCAGCACACTGTGAAATCATATTCACTAAAGAAGATTAACAACCAGGATGCTGGTAAAAAAGGGTTACAAAAGGAAACAAAATCATTTAAAAAAAAATAAAAGGAAGGAGAAAATGTGTGGCTTCTTTTTATTTGAAGTTCCTTTGCTATTTGACTGAACCTTACATACAAGATTGCTCCCCAACTTTGTCATTAATTCACTGTAAAGCCTTAAAAATTCACCAGGCTTATTTTGTCCATCTGTAAAAGGGAGAAATAAAACCAGGACCTAGATTTCCAGCATTCCTACTGAGGCTTTGAAAATGCCTGTTGCTATAGTACTATGAAATCTTTTTTATAAATGAGTCTGAAATATTATCAGCATTCCAAGAGGTAATTACAAAAGAAAAAAAGAAGGAAAAAAAAAAATCACTACTTTTTTTTTTTTCTTCCCTGTGTCTTTTACAGCCTTTAAACCTAGATTTGCAATTGAAGTGCAAACTGACCTTTATAAACTGTACAGCATCGCTAAAATTCATTATTCTACAGGGCTTGAGGGAATTTGCCATGCTCAGCAATTCAATAATCTTCCTCTCTCACATTTATGTTCCTCAGACAATGTGACATAGCTGGAATTTCCCACTACTCCAGATGCAAATCAAGTAGGAGAGGCTGAGGAGCTTTATCAACATTACAATCTAAATCTCCTGTCAACTTGCTGCTATAACCTGTTTTTTGGCAAATAACTCAGCTGTTTTGCCCACCTTCTCAAACATCTCAGCAGCTAATACCAACCCATATTAAATCCCATTTGCAATCTGCCAGCTCAGATGGTTAAATGGTCTACGTACAGAAATGATCCATGAGCACCAGTTGAACCATCTGAGATGGTTTTATCTCTAACCTTGCTGTATAATAACACAACTGCAATCATGTGCAGTACCATAAACATGCAACAAAAATGTCAAGCATCAGACTTTGTTACCGGGTAATTACACTGAAAGGAAACAAGTGCACTTAGGGCTTCACATGGGAAAAACACTGCAGTCCTGCACACAGGCTGGAAGCTATCAAAGCATCCATTTCAAACCCCCTTTTCAGTTCTCGGGAGCTCATCCACTGACAATAGTTTTAACAGTGCCTGACCCACTTCAGAACTGCTCTCTGTCACAACAATCCAAACTTCTGCTTTGTTCAGTTGTTTTCACTGTTATAGAACCATATAATTATACAATCATTTGAAAGGAAAAGACCATCAAGTCTAACCACCAACCCAGTGCTGCCAAGTCCCCCACTACACCATGAACCTGAGCATCTTTCAGATATTTTTAGGGATGGTGACTCCACCTTTTCCCTCTTCTAGTGTTTGACAACACTTTCTATGAAGAAAAATTCCCTAATGTCCAATCTAAACCTCCACTGAGGCAACTTGTGGTGATTTCCTCTCATCCTATCTGTTGTTACTTGGAGAGGAGACCAACCCTGACCTTCCTCCTTTCTGGTAGTTGTAGCAAGAGAAGTCTCCACTCAGCCTCATTTTTCTCCAGGCTAAGCAACCCCAGTTCCCTCAGACTTGTTCTCCAGGCCCTTCACCAACTTCATTGGTCTTCTCTGGACAGTCTGGCACCTCTATGTCTTTCTTGTAGCGAGGGGCCCCAAGCCAGCACAGTGTTTAAGGTGTGGTATCTACTTCTGCAGTGCAAGGCTCTCTTTTTGCTCTCACCTCCATCCTTCCATGAGGGACAGATTCACCTCAATGAGTAACACTAATTTACATTCCCCATCCTGCGGGAAGCATCATTTGTATTGATCAATCTTACAGCAACCTGTATCACCCCTTTCCTTTCACATCTTTGCTTAGTCATCTCAATCAGCTTCCTGTGAAGCCCTACATAAAGCCATGCTCAAAAAGGCATCTAGAAATATTTTGGCTCATGGTTGGAACAAGTTTACAAGAGAGCACAATAAGCTACATGCTATTTTTGGCCAGCAACAAAAGCTGCTGCTCCTTCTTCTCCTGCTGTGTTTGTATTTCTCCTCATCCCTGGTTTCACCTCCAAGAAGCAAGACTGGACTCAAGGTGCAATCACATCCTCTCAAGGCAATAGATTTATCCATTTTTCACCCAAAAGGGAGGATATTATAATTTTAGCACCAACTAACAGGGTGTCAGACAAGACTCTAGCACACAGGGTTACTCTTTACTGCAGCTTGAGAGAAAGAAAAGCAGAAATACAGCTAAAACAAATCACTTATTCAGTGTTCTACCTTTTGAATACTTCAACAAGTTTGCTTTCTTTGTCTGCACCTTTCCTCGTGAGGTTGTTGCCATGGGACCAAGTGGGCACTCAAAACTTATTTAACTGTTTATTGTTGCAAAGTGCAGGGGATCACATGTACAGCCTAAACTTTCTGGACCTATTTACTGTATTAAAATTCATAAAATAACTTTTAAAGGACGATGAAAATTCCTCCTCATTTAGTTTGACCTCTGAAGACTTGTACTGGAGAACTAAGATCTCCTCCCCCCACCCTTATCTTAAATCTAGAAAAAATATTCTCCTTTTGTGACACTGCAATCTAGGAAAGAAGCATGACATCACTTGTTCATTATCCTGCAAGACTGAATGCATGAAGATCACAGGATGCAAGCAGGCAAGCTCTCTGTGCACAAATTGCATCTCTTTTGTGAACAGAGAGAGAATATAAGGAGACAGCAGTGTAAGATGTCCTGTCAACGTGTATAATCTCCTTGAAGTTTCACTTTCTTCAGAATAAAGCACACATGTTTGTCAAACACTTAACCTTCAGCTTTGTTACTCAAGAGGAGGTCACAGACCCATGCCTGATCACAAACATTTGGTGGAATAAATCTGCTCAGTCAGAATGCTAAATTCCAAAAGCTGTGACAGTGCTAATAACCAGACAGTGCTGTATTAAAAACATTTCTCTCAGAGCAGTCTTGCCTTCTCTTTTCTTTGTAGGTCTCTTCTGGATTTATTCACTTCTCTTCCTCCAAAACATTTTCCCAAAAAGACATCTGCATCTGGCTCATCTAGCTCCACTTCAAACAAGGTATGGAAAGGTGTTTGAACCCAATCTTCTATGAAATTTCCTTCTGATCTCCCATTACTGCTCTGTGGAAGTGTTACTTGCCAAAAAACATCTCTTCATCTCTTTGCTCAATCAAAACATGCATTGTTCACACAAGTTACTCAAAGATTTGATTAAGCCCTGGCAGTGCCTCCTGCAATGGGAAGAGTACAGAACGCACTGGGTTGGAAGGGATCTATACAGGTCATCTGGTCCAAACCCCCTGCAGTAAGCAAGGGCATCCCCAATTAAATCAGGTTGCTCAGAGCCCCATCAAGCCTGACTTTGAATATCTCCAGTGATGGGGCCTCCATCACCTCCCTGGGCAATCTTTTCCAGTGTTCCACCACTCTCACTCATAGTAAAACATTTTTTCCTAATGTGCAGTCTAAATCTCCCCTTCTCTATTTTAAAAACATTGACCCTTGTCCTATTGCTTTATACCTTTGCAAACACGCCTCCCCAGCTTTCTGGTAGGCCCTTTCAGGTACCAGAAGATGGATGATGTCTCTGCACAGAGGATTGATTATGGTCCTGACTAAACATGGGTTACAAAGACAAATAGGGGACTGGAGTATCTCTCTTATGGGGAAAGACAAAGACCTGGGGCTATTTAGTCTGGAGAAGAGAAAGTTGGGAGGGGACCTTTTTAATGTCTACAGATATCTGAAGGCTGACTGTAAAGAAGATGGAGCCAGTCTCTTTTCAGTGATACCCAGTGATAGGACGAAGGGAGACTGACTTAAACTCAGTCACGGGAAATTCCATCTCAACATGAGAAAAAACTTTTTTTTAACTGTGAGTGTGACTGAGCCCTGGAACAGACTGCCCAGAGAGGTTGTGAAGATCTCCTTCTCTAGAGATCTTCAAAACCTGTCTGGATGTGCTCCTGTGTGACTTGCCTTAAGTGGTTCTGCTTTGTAGGGGAGTTGGACTAAATGATCTCTGGAGGTCCCTTTCAACCCCTAGCATTCTATGAGCCTACAAACAAGATAACAAAAAACCAAACCAAACCAACCAACCAAACAAAAAGAATTAGAAAGCCAGAGTGACTTCTCCAGCAAGCAATGCCTCAGCAGATCCTTGTACTCTTCTCTTAGGTTGGACTCTACCTTTTTTCTTTCTTCCCCCCCCCCCCCCCCCCCAATACCCAGAAGATTGCAGTTGTTTCCACAGATAGCCTGCAGAAACATGAGTGAAAAGATCAGTCAAAGCCACAGATTACAACAAAAGTCCTTCTCCTTGACAGGACCACTGCTCCTGGCTTTATGGCCAGTGTAGGACACAGGGAATAAACAAGACTTTACAGAAAGCCAGCAGAAGGGTTGCAGTAGACATTAGCATGTTTGGATTTGCATGTCAGACCCCTGAAGGACTCCCCAGCAGAAAGGGTGCTCAGAACTGACAACCACACACTCCATGCCTGCACACATGAATTATTAAACAAACTTCATCCCCCAAGTCCTTCCAGTCAATCAATATGAACCACATCTCTGAATGTACAACTATGGGCACAAAGCTTCAACCATAAACACTCAGCCATCCCACTTCCCCTCCGGGAAGATTGTTTTGGTCTAAACAGTTTACAAAGCTTGTACTTACAAATCCAGAGACGAGACACCCCAGTCAGGACCTCAAGTCATGAGATAAATTTCCTGCCCATGGAGATTTCAAACCAAATTAAAAAAGAAAAAAAGATTTGCCCTCTGCAGGCAGTGCTAACAGGATGAGCACTTGCCTTTCACTTATCTCTATTTCTGTGGGAGGAAAGAGGGAAAATATTTGAAGTTGGTTTGTTTTTCAAGGTGAGGGAGGATGAAGTTTTCTCTGCTGACTGAAAATGCCAATCTTTATCCTAAGCAAACACCAGCTTTCATTTCAAACACAGAGGAATGGCAAAAGAAGTAAACTCAAAATTGAAAAGATAATATCTGTGGTAATAATAGGAGAGGAGATCTGCATATTGCCAAGGTCAGATGCATGAAAGTCAATAAGGCCAAATGCCTCATCCTGCTCTTGGGTCATAACTCCATACAATGATCCAGGGCTGGGGAAGAATGGCTGGGAAGATGATCAGCCAAATGCCTCATCCTGCTCTTGGGTCATAACTCCATACAATGATCCAGGGTTGGGGAAGAATGGCTGGGAAGATGATCAGCAGAAAAAGACCTGGGGGTGCTGTTTGAGAGCATGCTGAATACAAAGCCAGCGTGTGATCCGGTGGACAAGATGGACAATAGCATCCTGGCCTGTACAAGGAATAGTGTGGCCAGAAGGAGTAGGGATGTGACTGTGCCCTTGTACATGTTACTCGTGAGGCCACACTTCAAAACTGGGTTCTGTTTTGGGCCCCTCACTACAAGAAAGACATTGAGGTACTGGAGCCTGTCCAAAGAAGGGCAACAAAGCCGGTGAAGGGTCTGGAGAATGAGTCTTCTGAGGAGTGGCTGAGGGAACTGGGATTTTTTAATCTGGAGAAGAGAAGGATGAGGGGAGACTTCTCCCTCTCTACAACTACCTAAAAGGAGGCTGTAGTGAGGTCAGTGTTGGTCTATTCGCCCCAGTATCAAATGACAGAACAAGAGGAAATGGCTTCAAGTTGCACCAGAGGAAGTTCAGATTGGATATAAGGAAAAAAAGTTCTTCACTGCAAGAGTGGTCAGGCATTGGAACAGGCTGCCCAGGGAGGTGGTGGAGTGACCACCCCTGAAAGTGTTCAAAAAACATGTATATGTGGCACTTCAGGATATGGTTTAGTAGACATGGTGGTGTTAGGTTGATGGTCAGACTTGATGATCTTAAAGGCCTTTTCGAACCTTAACAGTTCTATGACTCTCTATTTTCCAATGACCAAGCTCAGAAACACTTCTGAAAAATCAGCAGGAGCATTGATGTTATCATGGTGGTCCAAAAGATGAAAAGGGAGGAAGTGGTTTACTTTATTTATTTATTCATCCTGCTGCTGCTCATTAAAATAAAAAAATAAGATAACATCAGCATGAGTTCAGCATTTCCCAGATAAGCATCTTAGAAAAATTTATGAGAAGACCAAGCGTGACCAAGTATTTTTACACACAGCAATACCCAGCTACAATTCTAGAAGTGCAGAATTTTCTTGCTACAAATGGAGTGTTTGCTGGAGGATTCAGCTGGCTTCCAAAACAGGAGCACACACTCTTCAAGTGAGGCACCAAATCAAAAGAGATGCACAGGATGAGAAGAAGTCTTGTTTTTACAGTATCTCATCACTGACAGAAGACAACAGTCCTCTCTCTGTTACAATGGCAAAAAGACCAGGGAGCATTATTGCAGATCTGTTTTCTTGGAGTGAATGTGCAAAGACCTGTGCTCACCCTGTGGTAACCAACTTCTCCTGTTCCTCAACTCCCCTGAAGATGTCACAGCCACTGTGTTTAACCAGACGGACTTAAGGCTGATGGTCAAATCTGCAAACTGGAGATAGGAAGAAGAGTACCTGGGAAAGCTGGGGCTCCCATGCAACCCAGTTTCACCTGCAGAGACACTAACAGTGAGTAAGCTCTCATGGTCTTGTATCCTTGACTGACCATGACATTGAAGAGAGAAAAGAAAATGCAAGCCAAGATGAAAGAATTACATAGGCAGCAGTGACAGAGACCTTCAAGGAGAGATAGCTGATAAACCCCCAGATGCCATCTTTCTTTGCCCCATGGTTGCCACAAACTAATCATTGCTCTATCACTTCATGACATAAATTTCACAACTTTCAAAGGCTTTCTTGATGTGGGAAGATGCTATTGCCTGGGCCAAGGTTTCTGGCCCACTCAGGCATCTGGCAAGGGCAATCTGGGAGGAAAACACTGAAGAGCAAAAACCTTCTCTGACAGATTGATTTGCAGTGACCATTAGAAACTGTTCAGGCATGTGAAGGGATACTCCAAGGACCTCTCTAAGCAGGGAAGGTGGTCAAAAGCAGATGAATTTATCATCACTGGAGAGTTTTGCAGTTCATCACCAGCTCTTGTAATTTATCACAGAGATGTCACATATCTGGAGCTCCGGGAATCTTAAGGGTAAGATCTGTCACATAAATACAGTTATTAATGCAGTAAGTGTATTATGAAGTTAAATGCAAACATTGCAATCTGGCAACCCATTTTAACTCCCAAACCTAGGAGGTTTTTTTCATGTCAGAAATTGATGCCAGCAGCGATAAATGGAGGATAGATAAAGTTAATCTGACTGCTTTGAGTTGAACAGGGAAGGTATTACTTTGAAGGGTTTAACATATTAACGGAATCAAAATGACATTTCAAAATATTTATGGAAATCTCTCTCTCTTTTTTTTTTTCTCTTAAGCTTATACAAGCAGGATAACAAAACCACATAAAATATTACTAAATCCTACCCTTAATTAAACATGCTGACACTTGAAAGCTTCTGTCTGATTTACTTGAAAAAAATCTTCTTTCAGTAAATTACAACTTTAACATCTCTTTCTGCTTCGAATGAATCTGCATTCCAGAGGAATTAAAACCTTTGTAGAACAAGCTTTTTAAAACAAAATAAATCATTTTTTATAAGCCATACCTCCAACTTATCAAAGAAAAAGGAAACAATACACATAAATGATAAAATGAACTGAGAAAAAAAAACAGCCCTCTATTCTTTTATGTCAATGCAGAAAAGCTGAAGGGCATGGATTCATCCACCTCCTCAGCAAGCTGCTGAGGCTCCTAGCTTGGAGGACAACCATTCAGCTTCCAAAAGATCATTTCAGTCTATTTAGGGTGCAAATGTCCACACAAGACATACAAAACAAAACAAAAAGCTAAGGGTTACTACACTTCTTAGTGCTTAGCCTGGAGAAGAGGAGGCTCAGGGGAGACCTTATTGCTCTCTACAATCACCTGAAGGGAGGTTGTAGCCAGGTGGGGGTTGGTCTCTTCTCCCAGGCAACCAGCAACAGAACAAGAGGACACAGCCTCAAGCTGCGCCAGGGGAGGTTCAGGCTGGATGGTAGGAAGAAGTTCTTCATAGAGAGAGTGATTGGCCATTGGAATGGGCTGCCCAGGGAGGTGGTGGAATCACCATCACTGGAGGTGTTTAAGAAGAGACTGGGGTGCTTGGTGCCATGGTTTGTTGTTAGATAGTGTTGGATGATAGGTTGGACTCAATGATCTCAAAGGTCTTTTCCAACCTGGTTAATTTCTATTCTATTCTATTCTATTCTATTCTATTCTATTCTATTCTATTCTATTCTATTCTATTCTATTCTATTCTATTCTATTCTATTCTCAGAGTCACAGAATGGTAGGGGCTGGAAGGTACTTCAGGTGATTATCTAGTCCAACCTCCCTGCTAAAGCACAGTCACTCAGAGGTTGCACAGGATTGTGTCCAGGTGAAAGTCTCCAGAGAAAGAGACTCCACAACCTCTCTAGCCAGCCTGGTCCAGTGCTCTGGCACCCTCAAATGACAGAATTTTTTCTTTATGTTTAGGTGGATCTTTCTGTGTTCCACTTTGTGGCCCCATCCTCTTGACACCCACTTTTTAGATACTGAGCAACACCAAGTATTTTCCCTTTCAGACTGCTCTTCTCCAGGCTAAACAGTCCCATGCTTCTCAGCCTTTCCTCCTCAGATAGATGCTCCACTACCCTCAGCATTTCATAGCTCTCTGCTGGACTACCTCCAGTAGTTTCCTCTGTATCTTCAGAGAAGATTCTGGGGAAGCCCAGAACTGGACACAGTACTCCAGATGTGGTCTCACTAGGACAGAGTAGAGGTAGAGAGCCTCCCTCCCTCAACCTCCTGGTCACACTCTTCTTCATGCACCCCAGGGCCATGGGCCTTCTTGGCCACAAGAGAACACTGATGGCTCTTGGTCAGCTTGTCCACCAGGACATCCAAGTAATTCTCTGCAGAGTTGCTTTCCAGCAGGTCAAGCACTAACCTGTACTGATGCAGGGGGTTACTCCTCCCCACATGCAGGACCCTACGCTTGCCACTGTTGAACTTCATGAGGTTCACCTCTGCCCAACTCTCCTGCCTGTCCAGGTCTTGCTGAGTCTCAGGCAGCACAGCCTTATGTTGTATCAGCCACACTTCCCAGTTTCGCATCAGGAGAAAATTTGCTCAAGGTACACCCCACCCCTTCAAACATCCCTGTTTTCCTACTAGCCAAGGCTATAAATATACCAAATGTTCACTTGCTTCTCCCCAGCTGTCTTCCAAGTTAGAGGATGTTCAAGGAGAAACATGTATCAGCCTTTGAAGGAAATGGGTCAAATGGCAAAGGAGGAAGATTAAGCCATGATTTGCAGCTGGGGAAGCAGAAAATGTTGCCCCAGAGGTCTCACCTGAAGAGCTGACCCTCTGCTTGCTCCTGAACATAGAGATATACGCAGCACTGCCAGCTCTCATGATTCATGGCATACTGCTTTTTGTCGGTGCAGTACTCATGAGAGACAGGCAGAGTAGAACATTCAAGGCTGTTTGCATATATCTGGAGATGAAATAGGGGCCAACATGAAGGACACATCAGTGTCAGGACAGCATGAAAGAATGGAAGGATTGAGGAGAACACAGCTGCTGGTCCTTCTCAGCTTGGCACCATGGATGGTCTGGTCTGGAGGTGCAACAACTCAAATGGGAGAAATCAGGAGAGACCTTCTGCTCGAGCCAGGGAAGAGGGGATAAATCAGAAGGTTGGAAGAAGATAGCTGAAGGAATTCTGGGGCTGAAAACAGGGACAGTGAAGCATGGATGAAATAAAAATAAGCTGCATTTAACTATGTGGACTATTAATGATAATTCCAAGATCCAAAATAATTATTGCAATTAGTGCATTATGCATCTATTTATGTAACTGCTCAGGAAAGAAGAAAATCATCTACTTGTTTTGTGTCTGTGTTTGATTCTTACATTTAAAAAAACCCAACATGGTTTAGGAGTGGAAGACAATTGCTGCTCTGCATGAGGCTTCCCTGGGTTAAGGACCTCCATCAGTTAAGGTGGTTTATGCTACAAATTATTTCGTCCATGCAAACATCTTTCCTGATGACACCCATCTTCACAGACTGACTTTTTATTCCTTCATCCTCTTCAGTCTCCTAAATTTAGTTTCAAATCTTCTGACTATTATTACTGGGACTATTTTTAATCCTCAAGTTTGCAAACCAGAGTATATGTGAATTAGGGCAGAGCTGATGCACTTGATGAAAGCAAACGGATTGGCGAGAGAAGGAGACAGACTGCAAACCAGCCTGAGAGTTTAGATTGCGTTGAGAAGGTCAGTCAAGTCCATCAGGCAAATTACAGTGTGCAAAGCCAATATAAAGAAACAGAACCCAAATTCTCCCCCCTGTTCACAGCTGAATCTTAGCAGGAACTGCAGTCACGTGCACCAAATCAGAGCCACATCCCAAGCCACTTGATTTTTCTGTGTGCGCACCAGCTGCGTTAAGGGAAGAAGCTTTAATAAATGGTGCAACATTTTGGAAAAGCCATTTTAATTCTCTAATTAGCATGAGTACAATTAAAACTAACTCTGTGTGTGTGTGTGTGTTTGTCTGTGCATGGAGCTAGAAGAGGCGGTTTGATGAGCTGCATCTATTGCAAGTGAAACCGAAGTTCCATTTCCTCAGCGTTGTGCTGTGTGGTGCAGGTTTCAGCACCACCACACACACTTTTCCACCTATAAAGTAGCTTCTTGCTCCTTCCCTCTGTTGTTTGGTTGTTTGCTTGTTTTTTTCCCTCTTGGGTTTGTGCTCCTTGGCAAAGTGTGAGGCAGGAGGAGCAAAATAAAAAAAGGAAAAGCTACACAAGCATCCTGCTCTGCCTTGACATTAAAAATAAATAAAAACCACACAACAACAACAACCACCCAACAAAAAATAACACCACATGCACAACCCTCTTTCAATGTGGGCCATTATTTTCTGTTATCTGCCCACCATTCTCTGCCATCTGAAACCAGCACAAGCAAAGCCTTATGCAATCAGTACAAGTCCTACCATCATTAATCACCAACAGAAAGGGAAAAAAAAAAAACCTAAGGAAGCCTGACAAAAAAAGTGTCCAGCTGTAAAAAAAAGGGCAAAAGAAAGGGTTAGGATAAGGGAGACAAAAAATGAAAAGGCTGGTACAAAGAGAGACCTGCAGCAATTTAAAGCAAACTCACAGTCCATCCTGCAGCTCTTGAGTATCATTTGAGGTCCCCAGAGATCGAAGGCTTCGTTCCAGAGAGGTCACTGTCAACAGCAGAGAAAGGACAAATAAAAAAGCAGTACACAGATTTCAGGGGGGGCAGGGGGGAAATCCTGGATTTTCATTCAGGTTTTGCTCTTTTAATTTTATTTTCTTTTACAAACAGTATGAGAAGGGAGTGTTTGGACAAGTAACTCCTGGGACAAAGGGGACAACATCTAGGAATAGCTATTACCCTAAGAAAGGTCAGTTGAGTTCCTTGGATGCATAAATGGTGAATCCATGTATCGTGTGCCACAACAATCATATCTTGGGCTTCATACATAGCAGGTCAAGGGAGGGGATTGTCCCTCTCTACTGAGACCCCACCTGCAGTACTGTGTCCATCTTTGTGGCCCCTAACATAAGAAAGACATGGACCTTTTGCAGAGGGTCCAGAGGAGGCCACAAAAATGACCTCAGGGGGATGTGATAACAGGGTGAGAGTTGGGGTTGTTCAGCCTGGAAAAGAAAGAGCTCCATAGAGACCTTATAGCAGCCTTCCAATAGTTAAAGGGGGCTTATGAGAAAGATGGGGAGGGACACTTTATCAGGGAGTAGTGATAGGATGAGGGATAACAATTTTAAACTGAAAGAAGGGAGAATTATCACATTATCAGAATTAGATTAGATATTAGGAAGAAATTCTTTACTGTGATGCTGGCGAAACACTGGAACAGGCTGCCCAGAGAAGCTGTGGATGCTCCCCCCGAGACGTGTCCAAAGACAAGCTGGATGGGGCTTTGAGCCCTATCTAGTGCATAAGAACCATTCATTGCTTTGAGTAGTGATTAAGAGGTAGAATATCATGTTCATTTTGATATTTTCTATCTCATTTATGAAGACTTCAAAATCTTTGTTTTGGCTCAGATAAAATGGAGCTTTGCTGTGATGACAGAGTGACCATCCCTGGAAGTGTTTAAAAAACATGTAGACTTGGCACTCTGGGGCATGGATTGATGGCCACGGTGGTGTTATGTTGGTAGTTGGACTTCATCTTAGAGGTCTTTTCCAAGTGAGAGCAGCTGGAAGCTGGAAACATGGTTTACTTTGCAATACATGATGACTTCAGATGTAAGAAAATATATATGTGTGTGTGTATGTATAAAAAATAGCAGAAATCTTGGAGTATGGTTGTCTTTATACATCTTTGAATGTTCACTGTTTCAAATACGCTCTCAAATTAACAGCAGGTTAACAGCTCTTGGCCTTAATGTACGAACTATGCAAAGCCCACCAAGATTTTCCACACTGAAAGATGCTACATAAATGAGATTCTTGGTATTTGCATGTGGGATTTTCTCAGGATGCTTCCAGTCATAATAACTCATAACCTGTTATCAGTCATGCTTCACTATTCAATGAAAGGAAAAAGAACAGATTAGGAACATGGCTTAATTATTTCTGTAGAAACTTAAGAAATCCTCTGTTTTAATGTTTCTGCAGACTTGGACTTGGCCACTAACTTCGAACAATCCACTTAATTATTTTTCAGGCAAAAATCCCTTCTTTTTTTGTGTTGGCAAAACACCAGAGGGTTGACATCAAAAGTCATTAAACAACATAGAAAGTAACTAATGTGTCTGGACATCATGACTATTCAAAACAAGCTTGAATGCTACCATACATTTTCACCCAGTTGGTAAATCAATAATAGATTTTAATGCCGAGTTTGGTGATTCAGTAAGAGAAAGCCTCAAGGAATTGTTTATAACTGAGCTAATAATTATTCTCTTTTGGTGGATGCACAATGTTTTAAAGACTAAATTGAAAGATTTTACTAATAACTATTTGCTTCTCTAGGAGAACAGCACTGACCCTGTAATGATCTCACAAATAAGAGTCCTCACTCTTCCCCCTTCCACAGTCCTAACAAATCCATCCTCCATGCAATCTACATACTGTCCATTTCAAGGACAATTTTGAATTACCTGAAAATATTTCTGGGCCCACCAACCCTTCAGAATAAAGCAGAGCATGGACAGAATCATAGAATTGTAGGATCATAGAATGGTTGGCTTGGAAGGGACCTTTAGAGTTCATCCAGTCCAAACTCCCAGCAATGAGCAGGAACGTTTTCAACTAGATAAGGTTGCTCACAGCCTCTTCTGACCTCGAATGTTGCCATCTCTCTGGGCAACCTGGGCCAGTGTTTCACCACTCTCACTGTAGAAAAAAAATCTTTTGTAGATCTAGTCTGAATCTACCTTCTTTTAGTTTAAAACCATCACCCCTTCTCCTGTCACAACAGACTGATAAAAAGACCGTCCCCATCTTTCTTACAGACCCCTCTAAGCACTCAAAGATCATATTAAGGTCTTCCTGCAGCCTTATCTTCTCCAGGCTGAACAACTCCAACTCTCTCAGCCTGTCTTCATAGAAGAGGTATTCCATCCCTTTGATCAATTTAGTAGATCTTCTCTGGACCTACTGCAACAGGTACATGTCCATCTTGGGCTAACCATGGTCCTGGAAGAGTGGAAATCAAGTAAAGGCAGAGAAAGCACTTATGTGAACAATGAGTTTCTCAGAACACGTTAATGTCATGTGGGCAGCTCTGTACAGGAAAACAGCATCTGCAGCATCCAGGCACCTTTCTAACTTGAGATGCAAACTCAGGGCAATTCAAAGTCAAAGTAACTCTGCCAGTGTCTTCCTACAAAGGAAGATGAGGTTGATGGAAGACAGATCTGATATGCAGGTGGTTCTGTGCAAAAACAATACAGACCTTTGCTACATCTTGCTTTGGATAAGAAGGGAGTATTTTAATTTGAGCACAGTATTTATACAAATACATAAAGGTCCAAAAAGAACAGCCAAAGGTTGGCATCTAATATAGCTCTTACTTGTGAAATAGCAGGACTAAGACTCCAGCTTGAGTCTCCTAGATCTTGGAGACACTGCTATTTTTGGAGTAAATCTAACCTGCTTTGACAAAGAATTGCTCTACCAAAATCTGTGTAGTTCCTGCACTGGATGTGGAAAATCCCTCTCAGTTTAGCAGTTCTGACCATGAAAGCAGTAACTTTACTGAAGCAGCAACATGTCAAGCTGTGCTGAAGAGATGCTGTGAAGCCAGTGTTAAAAGAGACATCTTACTTTAAACCTTGTATACTTAAATTTTCAACTAGTCCTCCAGAATAAGGCACACTCAGAAGAGATCACTGCTCTTGGAGCTGCACCCATTTACATAAACTGAGAGTTTGGCACCAGTTGTCTGCGCTGTTGCAATTCTTAAAGCCAATGGGGGATAAGAAACCATCTTGAGATGGCAATGGAGACTTGATCACACCTGGGGGATGCTGAAAAATCTTTTGCTCAGCCTCTCAGATCAAGGTAATGGGACCGCACATGGCACCAACCTGTCACATGGCGTCGTTAATGAGCAACTAGCAGGAATTAGAGAGGGAAGAGACCCATTAGAGCATTCTGGTTCTCCATCTGGCCAGAAAAGGTCTGATTCCTCCAGTATATCCTCCACTGATCAGCCCTCTAAACAAGATGCCCCAAGCCAACTGCTTTGAAAAGTATTATTTATTGTACTCATTTATAAGGCATTTACTTGAGAGGAAAGCTAAAAGCTGCACACTGAAAGAAATGCAAAACCTTAATCAAAATAAGCAGGAAAAAAAGGCACTGAAATAACAAATTCAGCCAGTATTGGAGCTTCTTTTGGTGTGCTTTTTTTGCTTTTGATCTTTGGTTTTTGTTTGTTTCCTTATTTGTTTGTGGCTTTCTTTACTTTGTTTATTTTATTTCATTTTTCCTGAAAGGAAATAACAACAAAAGCCCCATCAAACCTGCACAAGTCAAAGCATCATCAGATAATCTTCCCTTTGCTCAACAGGGCCAGCTCCTCAAAAAGTAGAGAAAGAAAGCAGGTGCTAAGAATAGGAAAAATCTTCCTCTACCCCTTGGCACTTCTCTAAGAAATGAGATAGAAAAGTCTGCAAGCTGAGAACCTGGTAGAAGGGGGATCCAGTAGCACATAAACAGGACCAACTGCTCTGGCTATGATTTGTATTTAATACATGAAGAATATTTCTGGTTTTCATCACAGCAAAAGGGAGCAGGAGGCATTTCTATGTGAGATCAGCCATGATCAGTTCAGAGCTGCAAAGAGCTCACTTGGAAAGGAGGCAAGTCCTCAGCTATCCAAGAAGAATTTAAGCCAGCCCAAAGAAGAGTAAGGAGAGCAAAGATGGACAAAGCATGCAGTGCTGATTACTTCCATGGTGTTAGTGAAAAAGAAAAATAGGTGCTTTAAAATCCCAGTACAAAGTTGACTTCTTGTTTCATGAAAAGTAGTCATTCCCCAAAGACAGGAAAAATAAAGCCAGGACTGCCCACGACTTGGCCTTTTGGGAATCTAAATAGATGTATAGCATGGTTTGGTCTCCAAACACAATGGGGAACCTGGAAAATCCTGAAGAGGTAGGAGTAAGGCAGGGAAAAAAGAAAAAGAGTAGGTGTGATTTGATTTATGCAACCTTGTAGGAGGTTCAACACACCATGCCCGGTGAAAGAGTAGAAACCATCATCATCTGGTGAGCATCTGCAGTGCAGCCACTTGTTCCCTGCTCAGTCACTTTTCTGGTGGTACACAAACAACAGGACTGACTTTTGCTACATGCTCTGAGATGGAGCTTGCTGAGTTTCCCAAATAGGCCATATGGTACAGCTGTGGAGAGCAGAAAGGATCCTGGGCATCCTTCCCCATTTTATATCCTCACAAAGTTATTCACCTGACATGGATTAGCTCTAAGAAACCTTAGCAGTACACTCAACATCCCTCTCCTGAAGAGCTGTACCCACTTTGGGGGCAAAGGCTATGAAGAAGCCACACAACCTGAATGAAACTGAGTAGCAGACAAAAATTAGTACGGGTGGTGAACAGAGCAACAACAGCAGAGTACTGTATGGCCATTTCTTCAACCTAAGAGCACTTTAAAAAGCATTATACATTCATAGATTCATAGATTTTAAAAGCCAGAGAGAGCAATTCTGATTATCCAATCTGATCTCCTCCCATAAAATCCTGTCCCATCACCCCTACATGAAGACTGTTGACTGTAGCTGGACTAAAGTATATGTTATAAAAAGACACTCAGGTCTTGATTTAGAGCTTCGAAGCAACACCAATCCATCATGCCCCCTCAATACACAGTTCTAATGGCTAGTAATCCTCATACAGAAAGATTGAATTTGTCTAGCTTTGACTCCTATCTCCTGATCTTGTTACGTGTGAGCATGTTAGATTAATGAGTCCAGTGCTATTTGATGCCTTTCTTCCCAAAGAGGTACTTACATGCCACGATCAAGCCCTCTTAGATGTCTAAAGCAGAAGTTTGGATGGCATGCATTTTAAAGGCTCATTTGCAGACTTCCAATAGTTGTCACAGCCCTTCTCTGTACCCTCTCCAATTTGGCAGAATAGGTTTAAGTGCAGGTGCTGTCATTACCTGCTTCACAGAGCACTCAGTGCGGGCGACTCTTAACAGCAAGCACATCATGACGCTCTCTGTACCATCTCAAGAGGTGGAACAAAGACCACCAGAAACTGCTCAAAGCCTAATTGAAATGATTAATGCAATTCCAACAAAGAATAAAACCAGAAACTGGATCATGACATTTCAAAAACGAGGCCCCCTTCAACAGAAGGATTTCTCAGGATAAACTCCACTGCAGCAGGAGTTGTGGCTATAGAACAAAGGTATATCCAAGGCTGCCTTAACTGGGCTAGCTGAGTATTAACAGCACACACAAGCTCATGAGCACATTGTGAAACTTCACACCGAGCCCTTGGTTTGGGCCAGAAGAGCTGCTACCTCTCATCACTACCATTGTTCAGGTAAAACTATTAGTGATGGAGAAACCATGATTGGTTATCACATCTGGGAGGCTCAAGCTTCCACACTGGCCACAAGCCCAGGTTACACCACTGGAGTTTTCTCAAGGAAATGCTCAGGAAAAAGGCAAGGACACCAAGTTGAGTAAGAGCCAGCAATAGGCCTTTGCTGCCAAGGAGAATTCTAACCTGGGCTTCACTAGGCTAAGCATTGCCAAAATTTCAAGGGAGGCCAAAGATCTCTGAAGGTCTCTAGTCCAGCTTTCTGCTCACAGAAGGTCCACTCATGAGCAAATGGTTCAAGGTCTTGTTCATCTCTGAGTATCTTGAAGGATGGAGATCACAGAGCCTCTCTGGGCCAGAACCTTTCTCCTCATACTGAGTTGTAATGTCCTTTGCTTCTCATGCCCTACACCTCTCATCCTTCCACCATGCACATCTGAGATGCTATGGCTCCAGCTACTCTACAGTTTTCCTTTAGGTAATTACAGAAAAGAATATGATTTCTGCTAATGCATGTTCAGCTTGTGGTTGATCAGAACCCCCAGGCCTTTTCTTCAAAACAGCTTTACAGCCAGCCAGCATCCATCCTGTCCTGTCCTGTCACACAGCATTACTCCATCCTATAAGATACAAACAACAATGGACTTCAAAGCAAGCTGGACAACTGATTGACTTAATGGAGCCTGGCTAGAGCCTACACTGGAGTGCAGCACTGAGACTTGCAGTGCTTGAGGTGAGGAACATCTGTGCTGCAGAAGGTCCTGAACTCAAGGTGATCACTGTTGAAAGTAAATTCAAACCCACTACTCCTTTGTAGTCACAGAAAAAATGGTGCTTGGATTTTCCTGGCAGACAGAGAATAAACAGCTCCTCTAAATAACAGATGACTGTGTTTTAGAACTCTTTTTCTTGGGAGGGTGCTGGATCCCTGGACCGGGCTGCTCAGTGAGGTTGTAGATTTTCCTTCTCTGGAGACTTCTAAAACCCACCTGGACATTATGATTCCTGGCAGCCTGCTGTGGGTGACCCTGCTTTAGCAGGGGTGGACTACATGATTTCCAGAGGTCCTTTCCAAGCCTCACCATACTGTGATTCTGTGATTCTTCCTCTAGCAAGGTTTCCTTGACACAAGGACTGAGGCTCACCTCTGGGACATGTTGGTGAAGCTAATTACAGAAATAAGGAGGCCCTAAATCCTTTCTTTACACCTAGGCCAGCCTTTTCTGTAATAGACACAGACCAGAGCAGACAGAGAAGCTGTCCAGGTGACTCAGAAGCAATTTCAAGGTCCACATTAAAATCAGCACCTGATAATTTTACATCCTTGTCTCAAACTAGTGTATATTAGAACTGGGATACCATGACAGGAACTATCACCATTCTGTGATGCTAGTTCATATATGCCTGCAAAACACATCTCTCCAGCTCAGCACACCAAAACTGATGAGCCAGAGAATGTCTCCAAAGGTGGGAACCGCTCTGCATCTCCAGGGTCCAGGGAGACATGAGCAGGAACAGCATCCCTGCTCAGTCTCAGTTTAAGAAGGATGTTGAATTGCTGGAACATGTCCAGAGTAGGGCAACAAAGTTGGTGAGGGGTTTGGAACACAGCCCTGTTAGAAGAGACTGAGGGAGCTGGGGTTGCTTAGCCTGGAGAGGAGGAGACTCAGGGGGGACCTTATTGCTCTCTACAACTACCTTAAGGGAGGTTATACACAGGCAGAGGTTGGTCTCTTCTCCCAGGCAACCAGCACCAGAACAAAGGGACACAGTCTCAAGCTGCACCAGGGAAGCTTTAGACTGGAGGTTAGGAGGAGGTTCTACACAGAAAGAGTGATTGCCCATTGGAATGGGCTGCCAAGGGAGGTGGTGGACCATCATTGGAGGTGTTCAGGAGGAGACTTGATAGGGTACTTGGTTGCATGGTTTAGCTGATTAGGTGACGTTGGATGATAGGTTGGAGATGAGGATCTTGAAGGTCTCTTCCAACCTGGTCTGGTCTGGTCTGGTCTGGTCTGGTCTATTCTATTCTATTCTATTCTATTCTATTCTATTCTATTCTATTCTATTCTATTCTATTCTATTCTATTCTATTCAATCTACAGTGTGAAGAATAACAGAAGAGTTTTGGTGTTGGTGTTTTTCTAAGGGAGATGGATGTTTAGCAGGCTCCTATGACAGACTCTGAACACAGTAGTGCTGCAACACATTACAAAATGAGTCTGGCTTGTTCCACCTTTCTGCGCTCCAACTCCCCATTGTAACAGATGACACAATTAAAAATAGAAAAGGATGTGGTCTCAGCAAGGATCAAATATATCTGTGCCTGTTTAATGGAACATATGGTGGAATATTTTTACATCTTATAAAGAACTGTGTCGTGGACATGTGCTGCTACTTGTGAGCTGGAGCAGCAGGAAAATTGCATTAATATTTGCTCCCTGAGAATGGGAGCTGCCACGCACACAAGCCATCAGCAGGACAGCAGGTAACTGAGGAGGAAACCTCTCATTGTACACACCGTTGGAGTTAATTCGGAAGACGTTGGCTGAAGTCTCCTGGAAAAGTTCCTGTAGTTCACTGGGATCAATCTGGGTGGCTGCAAAGACAAAAAAAAGGAGAAGGTGCATTAATACTGGAGATCAATGCTCACTCTGAAAAGGGCTCAATTGCCAGCTGAACATGAATGGTTTGGATTGGAAGGGACCTTAAAAATCATCTAGTCCCACCCCGCCCTGCCATGGGCAGGGACACCACCCACTAGAATAGGTTGCTCAAAGCCTCGCCCAACCCAGTGTTAAAAAATTCCCAGGGATAAGGTCTCCACAATCTCCCTGGTCCACCTGTTCCAATGTCTCACCATCCTCACTGTAAAGAATTTCTTCCTAATATCCAGTCTAAATCTCCTCTTTTCCAGCTCCTTTGAAAGGGGCTACTGCTCTTCTTGCTGCAGGAATTTAGATTAAGTAGGTGGTCTGATGCAGTCTTACACAGTGTCTGATCATGCAGCTTGCACTGGACAGGCAAATACCTACTGCAGCACCATCAGGACAACAAAGATGCTGCTGCAACAAGGCAGATACGACCCACATGAATTAGAAGAATGTTTAGAATCACAGGGTAAGAAAAAGCATCTAAGATCATCAAGTCCAACCTTCTACCCAACACCTCCTAATTCTATGATTCATTAGTAATTGGAATACAAGTGATTTCTGCTTATTTATCAAGTGTGAGTATGAGAAACATGAATGAATGAGAAAATGAAAGCACAAGAGCATGGCTATCCATCACTTTCCAGAGCAGGAGGGCATGTCAGCACGTCTTGCCTTCAGAAGAGGTGAGAAAGCAGTAGACAGAATGTAACTTTTTCATGGACTCTCACTTAGAGCAGCTTTTGTAGCTGCTTAACCTTAAACTTCAGTCAAGTCCAAAAGGGCTTGTCCACCCAACACACCTCAGTACATTCAAAAAGCCACTGCTACTAGCTAGTGGCTAAGAGCTGAAGCCTGACAAAAACTCCAGTGGGAGGTACAATTCACATTTTCAAATCAGGAGACTGTAACTGTGATGTATTCTCCATCCCTTAACCATATTTCCCTGCATTGTTCAAACATCATGCACCCAGCCTGCAGCTGAAAGAGCAGAAAGTCAGTTATAGAGCAAGATGAAAACCATGAATATTGACCTAAGGGAGAAGCCTACTTGATGCACTGCTCAGGATAGTCCTCAGGATGCACCTCCTGGTGCTTGAGGACAAGCTCCACATGCCAACAGTGCAACCAGAGAATTTTCCACTGCTTCTCACACACCTCATCCCCAGCAGCACCTGTGTGAGATAGTTCAACCCTGTACCAGCTGCAAATGAAAGTCCTGGATCAGTCTGTCAGATTGACACAAATCCAGGGCATTAAATAGTCCTTAATCCAAATACACAGGGGCTCACTGCTAAAGATTTCCCCACTCTTCTCTTCCTGCAGCTCCTCCTAAATGAGCTGTCCCATCTACCCTTTCCCTTTGCTTTATAGCTGAGGCCACAGAACACAAGAAATTAGCTTGGGCTTCCCTAATCCCTCAGGAATTTCATTTATTACTAACAAGATCTAGCAGCAGGATAAGATTTTTAGATCTCTACAGACTGTGCTGAGCCCAGTGCTAGATTTTCAGTGTGCAGACGTAGGCTGGGTTAGTAATAGGGAAGGATTACTGGCCAGTACGTGGCTTCAGCTTGGTTAAATTTCCAGTTGCATGTGCTGAAAGGACTGGCCCACACCTTTTGTGATAGAGGGGGTTTTGATGTGTGGGGGAGAGAGGCTCATTTACCAGTACCTGAAGGAAGCCTACAGGAAAGCTGGAGAGGGACCATTTACAAGGGCCTGTGGTGATAGGACAAAGAGCAATGATTTTAAACTAGAGCAGGATAGATTTACATCACACATCAGAAAGAAATTCTCTGCTATGTGGATGGTGGGACACTGGAACATGTTGCCCATTGTGGACAGCTGATCCCTGGAAGTATTTAAGAGCAGGCTGGATGAGTCTTTGAGCAACCAGGTCTAGTGGGGGCTGTCCCTGGCTGTGGCAGGGGGTATGGAACTAGATGATCTTTAAGGTTCCCTCCAACTTAAGCCATTCTATGATTCTGTAATTTCAATTTTTGCCTTAGAAACACTGAATTGGACTGTACAGGTTTTTAGCCTAGCTCAGTGATCCTGGGTCCATATACATTGAGGTATTTTCCTGAATGAAGCCTCAGACGAACTATGATGCAGCCAAACCATGGGCTGGAAACTCCTTTGAGTCCTCAATTTGAAGCACCAGCTAGGAACAGTACTACTTTAAACCCCTCAAATGTTATGGACTGCAGAGTTCAATGTGTTCCCACGTGAGGACAGCTCTGTAGTTTCACAGCATCCAGCTTGTTCCTTTAGGGAATCACTTAAAATGTCACAGATGAAATATGCCAAATGTTGCAAAAGGCAGGCAAAGCACCAGTTTCACTGCACAGGCTGTGCACACCTGCATTTTGGAGTCCCGGCAACACCATAAGAAAGAAACACTGAGTAATAGAGTTGAATCGCTGAGCAATAGTTCTGTATGTCCAGAGCTGGTCTATAAAGCTGCCCAGCAATTCAGGTGATGATTTGGGAGAGTGGGATCTATCCAACCTCCCCTGGGGGGGCCACAAGGAGACCAATTTTCTCACCCTGTATTGTATTTCCTTAATAGAAAGGAGGAAAAATGCAACGGGACAGTACAAGGATCATACTATGAAGACATGGAAACAACTTTTTAAGCCTCAGAATGTTCATTCTAGCTAAATACAAGAGGACTGTGGGATGATTCTATGACGAACTCCTTCTCAAAGGCCTGAAAACTCAATCCAGAAATACCTAACATAGCACTGTATCATCCCTACAACTCAAAGAAGAGAGAGCGAAAGGGGAAGAGGAAGGGGAAGGAGCAAAGGGAAGGGAAAAGGGAAGGGAAAAAGGGAAGGGAAAAATGAAGGGGAAAAGGGAAGGGGAAAGGGAAAGGAAAAGAGGAAGGGGAAAGGAAAAAGAATGGGAAAGGGGAAGAGAAAGGAAAAGGTAACAAGGAGGAGGTTTTAACCACTCCAGTTTCAATCTTCCACGTCACGCAGGAATGTTGTAAGTAGTCATGGAGGATTCAGCAGTTCAAGCAGACAAGCAAAACAATTTAAAAGACAGCAGCAGAAAGCAAAGCAAAAATGCATCTGCACAGCCAAGCTAAGTGAAGACATACCACAACCATGACAGAAAGTGAACGTGAAGTACATTTGTGTCTAATAAATAATTAAACAACTTCAACTGCATAAAGCGAGTGCTAAAATATTACAGCTCCTGCAGAAGAAGTATGAGGTTGTCAATATCCAGTAAATACTTTCCATGCCCTAACACTTAAAAAAGTTCAGGGTCACAACCAGGAAAAGATGACTTTTAGACTCACAGGACCATAGAATAGTTTTGATTGGAAAACAACCTCTAAGATCATTGAGTCCAACCTTCAGCCCAACACCACCGTGACCATTAAACCATGTCCCGAAATGCCATGTCTGCACGGTTTCTGAACATCTCCAGGGATGGTGACACCACCACCTCCCTGGGCAGGCTGTTCCAATGCCTGACCACTCTTTCAGTAAAGATTTTTCCCCTAATATCCAACTTGAACATTATTTGATATGTTATAGAATCCTATGTGCAAATTGTTTCCCCTCCACTTCCTTAACTGGACATTTCTGAACATATTTGTATAGTTTCCATTTATCTTTCCTGTTGGTTTTCCAGCAGAATCCTCTTGGCAGGCAACAGGGCAACATATTTTCCTGTGAAATCAGCTCAACCTTCTCCCCACCTGGCAAATAGAGATAACAATTTCTAAAGAAGAAGCACCTTACACCAGCTTTTCTTATATTTTCCTACTTGGTCCAACCATTATCGCAGCACTGCCAAATCCACCACTGAATCGTGTACCTAAGCACACAGCTACACATCTTTGCAATCCTTCCAGGGATGGCCACTCCACCACTTCCCTGAGAAGCCTGTTCCAGGGCTTGGTAACTCTTTTGTTGATGATTTTTTTTTCCATAATGACCAACCTAAACCTTCCCTGGTGCAACCTGAGGCTGTTTCCTCTTGCCCCATCTCTTGTTACTTCAGAAAAAAGACTGACCCCCACCTCATTATGGCCTCATTTCAGGGAGTTGTAGAGAGTGCTTGGGAACCTTAAAAGTCCATGCAAGTCTTACACTCAATTTTTACAACCATTTTTCCCATGGCAACTCAGAGTGCATTGCTTCCAACATTTCAGTGCAATTATAATCCTTAATTTATCACACTTTTGTGATGTGTCTATGAGAGACACTCAGGATGAGAACTGATCAGTGAGAGATGTGGTGTTAGTGCTTGGAGCAAAATATACCCTGGGATCTCACAGTCAGCTTCCCCTCATCCTGCTCTGGAGAAAGAAAATGCTGCTGATGGCATGTGGGCATCCCTGGGGCTCTCAGGAGCTGTGACAGTCATTAGCTCCAACCATCACCGACAGAAGCTGTGGCAGGAGAAGAAGATATCTGAGAGAGCTGGCAAGTGGAAATGTCTTCCGGCTCCTCTTCATGACAGGCTTATAGGGTCCTGTCTCTAGTGATCCAAATATAATTAATGTCCAAAGGGAGTAGGTAGAGATCCAGGACAACACGCATGCTAAAGGTATCTACAGAAATACTCTTTTGCTTAACATTAATGAAAACTACTCCTGTTCCCCATGTTAATCTTCCTTCCCTATTAATTATTTCACACTAATCTGAAGCTCCTAATGGCTTTTCTGCAGCCAGGTGAAGTCAATTGCCTCCCTGAACTCAATTTTGTAGCAAATCTAAAATAACTCAGAAGTTGTAGGGAAGAAGAGGCAATAATTACAGTAACTCCAATAAAAAGGGAAAATAAGAAAAACAGGATAAGCAATTCAATCCTTTTACTTAAAATACATAACATGGCTGTAGCAAAGCAGCTCAACATCTCACAATTGTGATTAACTTCTCCCCAGTGTACCTGCAAGAGCTATGTCTGTGCTCTGTAAAGGGCAGGCACAGACATCTGCATCTGCATCCTCGCTCCTTTGAAAGCTTTAAGTGAAGCTATCATGGAATCAGAGAATGGTGAGGGTTGGAAAGGATCTCTGGAGATCATCTAGTCCAACCGCCCTGCTAAAACAGTCACCTAGAGCAGGTTGCACAGGAACACAGCCAGGCAGGTTTTGAATCTCTCTAGAGAAGGAGTATCCACAAACTCCCTGGGCAGCCTGCTCCAGTGCTCTGTCACCCTCAAAGAAAAGAAGTTTTTCCTTAAGTTCAAGTGAAACCTCCTGTGTTCTAGTTTGTACCTGCTGCCCATTGTCCTATCACTGGGCGCTCCTGAAATGTGTCCAGTCCCATCCTCATGATCTCCACCCTGGCTAACCAGGTCTCTCTGCCCTTCTTCCTCACAGAGGTGCCCCAGTTTCCTCAGCATCCGTGTATCTCTCCACTGGCTTCTCTCCAGTAGTTTCCTGTCTCTCTCACATTGGGGAACTCAGAACTGCACCTCAATACTCCAGGTATGGCTTCACAAGGGCAGAGTAAAGGGGGAGAAGAAACTCCTTCAACCTGCTGACTGTGCACTTCTTAATGCATTCTTCTAAGCCTTGAGGGTGCATTGCTGGCTCATGGTGAACTTTTTATCCACCAGGATCCCCAGGTCCTTCTCCACAGAGCTTCATACCATCCTCTGCTGAAGAATGTTACTTGGTGTCCAAACTCCTTTTTTTGTGCCATGAAACTCCTGCAAGGAGTAAAGTACAGATAGGGAGATAGGGAGCAACCTGCTCACTCTAATTTCAAACCAGCCATCCTAAATCTTCAGTTTACATCTGTCAGTATGGATAAAGCACACCTGAACTCAGCCTTGTTGCCTACCTCCTCAACAGCACAGCTGATTGGATAAGTTTCATCCATCAAGCACCTTGTTCCTTCCCCAGGACCAGGGGAGCCACTGCAAGCCTTCAGTTCCCCCCTTGAAGACTTGTCATAGTGTTGACCTATGTTATACACAGAAGCAACTCTTTACCAAAGACTGTGATCCATAATGAGAGCCAGGTGCCTCTGGCAATGGGAAATGAACTCAAGAGACAGAAAAAGATTGATTTCTGGCTGCTGGTTCAAGAGCAAGACACTTGCTCTGGAGCAAAACATGGAATTTCTGTCTTCATTTTAGCTTTTCCACAGTTGACATAGAAAATGAAGAGGTGGGAGACGAAGGAGGCATGGTGGGGGAAGAAAGAATCATATTGTTTAGGTTGAAAAAGACTAGTAAGATCATCAAGTCCAACTGTTAGGTCATCAAGTCCAGCTGTTGAAGGGTAAAGACGAAGCAGATTGTCACAGGAAAAAGAAAATGAACAGAAGACAGACAAGCAAGAATTGGTGGATGCACAGCCACCTGCACCCACAAGTCCTCTATCCACCACAGCTTCCCAGGGAGCTTATCCCCAGCAACTCTCTGGTGTCTGATTCCATGTCTCTTCTGAAGCGAGGACACTGTTTTGGTCCTCTGCTGCCGTTCCATTTCATATTAACCACAGGAACCTCATTTACCCTCATGACCTCTGCCTGTCTGCTGAAACTGGTCAAAAAAATTGTTGATGACAAATACTAGCATAGAAAGGACCGGTCAAGAGCATGTTTGGACAGGGCTCCTTTCCTCAAGGAAAAGAGCTTAAAATAGAAAGGGAAATTGAAGGGAATGAAAGAAGCATCATCATGTCTAGTGTTGCAAAGTTGCTCCTGGCATGCAAGCTTGGGAGCTTTTGATTTCCTTCTGTTGGAGTGAAAACGTGATGCTGTTTCACATGGCAATGCTCTGAAGCTCTTTGCTATGGATTTCTTGAGAGATCTGTAGAAAAGCCTTGGGTCTCCTCAGCATGGCCACAGCACAAAGAGGGGACACTGAGGAGATTACACACTTAACAAAAGGGATGAAGCTGGTGTTTGCATCAATCCTCTTCCAACCCCCATTCTCACACAGTGGAGTCAGTGTATTCAAGAACTCAATTACCTACAGGCTAACTCGGGGTCTCTGTTTGCATTAACACTTATAAACTCTTGGTCATTTTTTGGAAATTGCTTTTCTGGGTTGGTCAAGTTCTCCTGGAGATATAAAATGAAATTTTCCTTCCATTTCATTCAGAAATGAAGCTTTACCTGAAGCCATCTCAGCTGGAAGAACCTATTTCATCCAACCCATCTGGAAGAGAGATACGCTTAGGTAGCGAAGTATTTGCCTTCTCCTCCTCTCCCCCAAGGGAAAACCAAGAAGTTAAGAGGTCTCTCACCCCACAGCCTTGCCCTGAGGAAGTATCTTACTCCCACCTTGCTTCCCCATCGGATACGCTAGCAGAAAAAATATAGAGAAAAAAACAAACAAACCCCCCCAAACTAAAAAACAACAAACAAACCTCAAAAAACCACTGAATGAGCTCTGCTTATGAGAACCGGTAATTTTATTCTTTTTGACTGATCAGTAGATCTTTCTACAGCCAGTTAACCAGAGAAGACAGAGACACTGTCATTTCTAAGGCAAATTGAGTGCAGGGTCCAAATGTAATGAGCGTAGAAGCCCAAGGAGGTAATGCAGGCAGGGAGAGTGATTTCAGGTTGGTAAGGACCCACCTAGGCATGCTTTTTTTCTTCTGCTCTCTGAAGCAGAGCTTCAACACATTAACCCTTGTAAAGCCTCTGAGATCTGTGCCTTAGTTAACGGCTCTCCAGAGAAGAAACTGCAACACAGTATCCCCAGCACAAGCGTTCCTGCTACAGCTAATGAGATCTACCTGGAACTCAGCACAGCTCCTTCTTGGAAGATCCTAGGGTGAAATAAAAAATAAAGCTTTAAATAAATATAAAACATGCATCTCTGGCAGGAATAATAAATACAGAGCCCATGCCAACGAAATTCTAAAAAGACAAGGGCAGAAGCTACTCAGACAAATTCTTCCCACATAGGTGAGATCTAGGGCGGTGGGACCAAAGCTTTGCAGCATCTCAAGTGTTTGCCCTAGTGGCACAGAAGGCATCACAAGGGATAGCCCAGCTAAAGGGTGGGCATTAACTTGCAGTGAAAGTCATCCTCTGAATTAAAGAAGATACAGAATTATACAGTATCCCCTGCATGATCAAATGAGGAAAGGGGCTGTAGACAATCTGTGCACTCCCATCTTAAATCAGCCAGGAGAGTTTTGGATTTTTACTTAGTCACTTGGATGGAGCATTATATACTAGGGTGTTTTGCCCTATTCCAATTCTCCTTTCCCACACCATAAGGGGGAGGTTGGAGTTGCAACTCCAGATGCAACACCAAGTCCTCAGCCAGCAAAATGCAAATCTGCAACCCCCCAGGAAGCGGTTCATAAAGAAAATGAAGCATAATTTATCTTTTTTAACAGTGCAATCAAGGTTCAATCAGATCTGCTTTGCATTATCTTCAGTTAAGATGTTTCAATTCTCATTCCCTTCTTTAGCATATACCCTAATAAGCAACTGTCGAAGAAGAAAGCAGGGAGACACTCTAGGTGCACAGAAGATACCCAGTGCTGGTATGTCCCCAGCCATGTAGCGTGTCCTGTCTGTCCAGGCAATCAGGTGCCAGTGCATCAGCTCACATGCAGGGAGCCTGGCCAAGGAGTTGTGCAGCCACACCAAAAACATATTGTTCAGCTTTGGTGACCACTTTGGACCCATGTCCCAGAGGGTAGACCCCCACCAATCTCACAGTCAAAAACATAAATAACAAATACCCCTAAATTGACCCAAATACCGTTAAGGCAAGAAAGACATCTAAATAGTCCACCATGGGAACTTGTCTTTAGAGCCAAACCAAACATACATTCATTTTGCCCCCACCAGGCACTGACTCTTGACCAAATTGAGACATGTCCTCCGTGGTGAGATCATCCATGGTGACCCATTCCATGTGGCTAGATGTGAGCCACAGCAGCTCAGATTTGCTCTAGTGCCGAAGGTCTACTTCACAACTGGACAACAAAGCTAGGAGCAAAAGTTGGAGACACACAAAATCTTGACAAGAAGCATTAGGGGAAGTTGTTGGCATGAAGTGTCACCCAGAAGGTGGCATACGCCTCACAGTAAAACAGACGAAGCCGAGATGCTAATTAGAGCCTGCTTCCAGCTCATGGCATGGGAGAAATACCCAACAAAACTGAAGACAACAATCCTAACCAACCAACAAACTTTACTGCATGATTTCCCTAACAGTTTATTTTAATTTATTAACAGATCCCCTGCTTTTGCAGGTGTTTTCCAGCAGCTTGAACAGCTTGGTAAGCTTGAAAACAAAAGACTGCAAACTATACAGTTTGCAGATTTCAATCGTCTGTTTTCAAGCTTGCTAAAGATGCTCAAAAGGCTAACAATAGTTTGCAGTATCACACATTATACCCTCTGCATCTGTATTAAATCACATTGCTGACAGAAAAAATCTCATCTTATACTTCCTTTCAGGCAGGAGTAAAAATATTAAACCAAACCCCAATCAACTAAGCAAAAACCAACCAAGCAACCAAACCAAACCAAGAACTTAATGCCCCCTCATGCCCCCCCAAAAAACAATCCACACACAGCCTTCCAATTTCTAAAAAAAAAAACAAACCCATCAGATCTTTTCTGATTTAGTGGAAGGAAATTTCAAAGACCCACAAGAGCATTACTAGAATAAGAAGTCCATCACTTCATGGTAATAACATGATGGCTAAAAGTGATTTAAAACATGATGATTAAAACTGATTTAAGGGCAACAAAGCTGGTGAAGGGTCTGGAGGACAAGTCGTCTGAGGAGCAGGTGAGGAAACTGGGGTGGTTTAGTCTAGAAAAGAGGTGGTGGGGGGGGGTGGGGTGGGGTGTGCTCATTGTGCTCTTACAACTCTCTATAAGGAGATTCTAGTGAGGTGGAGGTTAGTCTCTTCTCCCTAGTATCAGGTGATAGAATGACAAGAAATGGCCTGAACTTGTGCAAGGGGAAGTTGAAGCTGGGTATTTGTAAAGAAAAAGTCTTTACAGAAAGAGTGGTCAGGCATTAGAACAGCATGCCCAGGGAGGTGGTGTAGTCACCATCCCTGGAGGTGTTCAAGAAACTTGTGGACATGGCTCTTCAGGACATGGTTCGATGGCCATGTTGGTCATGGGTTGACAGTTAAACAATTTTAGAGGTCTTTTACAACTAAAACAATTCTGTGAGTCTATGATTTGAAGGTCAGACAAGCTTGGCATCCCATGGGAAATGAATAGGTGGGATTCTCAGGCCTGTTTTACCTGCCCAGATCCAAAATTAATAAAGTCATTCAGAGAATTCCTTTCACCACAGGCATCCACAGTGGCTGAGGTGTTCTGGTTCAGACAGGAGAATTAGGGAGAATGTTGGAGTGGCTGGACTTGATAATCTTAAATGCCTTTTCCAATCAAAACAGTTCTATTTATTCTGTGTGGATTTTCCATGATGGCTAATTGCAAAATAGTCTTAAAATTTTAAGACAGGTTTTATGAAAAATGTAAGTGCAGGACAGAGCTGTGCCATGTATTAAGAAGCTGCTAATCTGGCAGAGTGTGGAACTTTGGCTTTGGTTGGACAGTTTCACAATTAAGAGTTTTTCTCCCTTTTTAAGACCAGGCAAACTTCAAAAGATTTTGCATAATTCCGACATATTACCAAGATGCAGCTAAGTAGCTTTTAAATAAAGCAAAGCCCTCGGATTCTTTGTTTCTAATGCTGGTAGTGGATTAGGAGCGAGTCAAAAAGACAATTCATTTTTGATTGAAATAAATCAGTGCACTGGAAAATACCAATTCATTTGCAAAATTTCTCTGTCAACTCCCATTGCTTCAATCTGTCCACGATGGAAAGCCTAATTATGTTCCCTTCTTCACACTCCAAAGCAGTAGCACGAGCAAGTGCTAAGGTGGTGTCTGACTTTATTTTTTAAAAGGATTCCCAAGTAATTTGAACCAAAAAAAAAAAAAAAAAGCAATTTAAGAAGTTTGGCAGTTTTATTTTATCAGGGTTCTTTTTTTAATGATGACAAAGCTTGAGTGTGGGATGTGGTATGGGGGATGAGGCACTGGAATTCCCCCAGGGATCAGTGCTGGGCCCCATCCTCTTTAACATCTTTATTGATGATCTGGATGAGGGCATTGAGTCCATCATCAGTAAATTTGCTGATGACACCAAGCTGGGGGCAGGGGTTGATCTGCTGGAGGGTAGAGAGGCTCTGCAGAGAGACCTCGACAGGCTGGACAGATGGGCAGAGTCCAACGGCATGAGATTTAACACATCCAAGTGCCGGGTTCTGCACATTGGCCACAACAACCCCACGCAGTGCTACAGGCTGGGGTCAGAGTGGCTGGAGAGCAGCCAGGCAGAGAAGGACCTGGGGGTGCTGGTTGATGGTAGGCTGAACATGAGCCTGCAGTGTGCCCAGGCAGCCAAGAGGGCCAATGGCATCCTGGCCTGCATCAAGAACAGTGTGGCCAGCAGGAGCTGGGAGGTCATTCTGCCCCTGTACACTGCACTGGTTAGGCCACACCTTGAGTACTCTGTCCAGCTCTGGGCCCCTCAGTTTAGGAAGGATGTTGACATGTTGGAGCGTGTCCAGAGAAGGGCAACAAAGTTGGTGAGGGGTTTGGAACACAAGCCCTATGAGGAGAGGCTGAGGGAGCTGGGGCTGCTTAGCCTGGAGAAGAGGAGACTCAGGGGTGACCTTATTGCTCTCTACAACTACCTGAAGGGAGGTTGTAGACAGGCGGATGTTGGTCTCTTCTCCCAGGCAGCCAGCACCAGAACAAGAGGACACAGTCTCAGGCTGTGCCAGGGGAGGTTCAGGCTGGCGGTCAGGAGGAAGTTTTACACAGAGAGAGTGATTGCCCATTGGAATGGACTGCCCGGGGAGGTGGTGGAGTCACCATCACTGGAGGTGTTCAGGAGGAGACTTGACAGGGTGCTTGGTTGCATGGGCTAGTTGATTAGGTGGTGTTGGATGATAGGTTGGATGCAATGATCTTGAAGGTCTCTTCCAGCCTGGTCTATTCTATTCTATTCTATTCTATTCTATTCTATTCTATTCTATTCTATTCTATTCTATTCTATTCTATTCTATTCTATTCTATTCTATTCTATTCTATTCTATTCTTCTTCTACGTTGCCCAGAGAGATGGTGGATGTCCCATCCCTGGAAACTGTCCTGGTCAAGTTGGATGGGGCTCTGAGCAACCTGATCTAGTTGAAGATGTCCCTGCTCAATGCAGTGGGGTTGGACTAGATGACCTTTAAAGGTCCCTTTAAACACAAAACATTCAACAATTATATGATTTTCTCTAAAATAAATGTGAGTGAAAGCATGGTTTTCGTTGCACTGAAATATTCTTAGTTGAGTCTGCAGTCCTATGCTATCACCACACACACACACAAGCACCAGCAGTATATGAAATGATGAAGGAACTGACTGAAAAACAAAGTGCAAGGGGCTAATCTTAGACTCGCTGCGCAAGCTGTTGGAAATGTAATGTGAAAACAGCCAAAAAAATAGAGGAAGAAGCCAAACATATTTAAAATGTTGTTATTTAAAGACTTATTGCTGATATAGACTACAAAATAGTGTTTTTATTTTTAAACTAGCTCTTAATCAGTCCCTCTTCTGGCCTTATTAATGCATTCAGTACTAATTGCCTTAGAAAATAACTTTTTTAAGATTCAGGGTATTGATGATAAAATTGAGATGAGTTTATTTATTTATTTCTGATTAAGTCCAGGGATCAGTCCTGGGACCTGTCTTGTTCAACATCTTTGTGGGGGACATGGACAGTGGCATTGAGTGCACCCTCAGCAAGTTTGCTGATGACACCAAGCTGTGTGGTGCAGCAGACACGCTGCAGGGAAAGGAGGCCATCTAGAGGGACCTTGACAGGCTGGAGAGGTGGGCACAAGCCAACCTCATGAGGTTCAACAAGACCAAGTGCAGGGTCCTGCATCTGGGTCGAGGCAATCCCAGGCACAAATACAGGCTGGGCAGTGACTGGAGAGAGACTTGGGGGTGCTGGTGGACAAAAAGCTCAACAGGAGCTCTCAATGTGCACTTGCAGCCCGCAAAGCCAATCAGATCCTGGGCTGCATCAGGAGAAGTGTGGCCAGCAGGTCAAGGGAGGTGATCCTCCCCCTCTACTCAGCTCTGGTGAGACCCCACCTGGAGTACTGCGTCCAGTTCTGGAGCCCCTATTACAAGAGGGATGTGGAGGTGCTGGAACGTGTCCAGAGAAGGGCCACGAGGATGATCAGAGGGCTGGAGCACCTCTCCTATGAGGACAGACTGAAGGAGTTGGGGCTGTTCAGTCTGCAGAAGAGAAGGCTCCGAGGAGACCTAATTGTCGCCTTCCAGTATCTGAAGGGGGCCTACAGGAAGGCTGGGGAAGGACTTCTCAGGATCTCAGGTAGTGATAGGACTAGGGGGAATGGAATGAAGCTGGAGGCGGGGAGATTCAAACTGGATGTGAGAAGGAGGTTCTTCACCATGAGAGTGGTGAAGCCCTGGAATGTGTTGTCCAGGGAGGTGGTTGGGGCCCCACCCTGGAGGTGTTTAAGAGCAGGATGGATGAGGCTCTGGCCAACCTGATCTAGTGTGGGGTGTCCCTGCCCATGGCAGGGGGGTTGGAACTAGCTGATCCTTGTGGTCCCTTCCAACCCTGACTGATACTGTGATAGTTTGAAAAAACAGCTATTCAAATAAAAGACAGAAAAAATTAAATATTACGATCTTACCACAGTTTCCCAGTTGAAAACACCCAGGTAAATACTTTTGGATTTTATGATTATTAGTAGCATTTTTCACTCCTTGTAAATTATGGATTCTAGAAACAAAATCTTGAAAGGTAAACTCCGTTACCAAAAAGATCCCCAAAGCATATTGGATAAAAAGGTTAGCAATAAAGAGTGTGTGATCCTGGTAGATAATGTGTATAATAAATGAGATTATTCTTACTAACACCATGGTGGAGAAGTTCCAGAGTAGGGATGAGTCACTAATCTAACAGGAACACTGCCAGAGATGAAACTTGGTGTATCAATAGTGGTGACACTCAGATGAAGAGTATCATAATATAAGTCAGGGTTGGAAGGGACCACAAAGATCATCTAGTTCCACCCCCCCTGCCATGGGCAGGGACACCCCACACTAGATCAGGCTGGCCAGAGCCTCATCTACTTCCTTTATTGGCCAGGACTGAAAATTCAGACCATCTCAATGACACAGAAGAAAAATTGTACCAGCAGCAAGTAAACAGAACATTCTTGGAGAGGCCTTGCAGAGTCATTGAGATCTGCACAGAGATGAAGTGAGATCTGTGATGACAGGACAGCAGAAATTACCCAAACAGAGACAAAGTGGATGTTATGGGAAACAACAACCAAGAAATGCGACAGCTGGCATCTATCTACAGGAAAAAAAAAGGAGTGTTTTGTGGATGGATAGTGTTGAAGTGCTGAAGCAGACTTCCAAGTTCAAAGTAAAAGCACCCATCACTGCAGTGTCCTCTGCTGGAGAGCTGAATTTCTCTGGGGCAGGGGGGAAGTGTCATTTATTGGAGTCTTTATCTGTATATTTAAATATGAAAACTACACTGATTATTTATGCATGATAATTTATGCATCATCTTCCCAGCATTTAATTAATGGAGGAAGCAACCTGTTGGAGCAGGTCCAGAGAAGTCCATAAAAATGATCAGAAGGCTGGAACACCTCTGCTGTGAGGACAGGCTGATAGAGTTGGGATTGTTCAGCCTGGAGAAGAGAAGGTTCCTGGAAGACTTTATTGCAGCCTTCCTGCACTTAAAATGGCCTATAAGAAAGATGGGGAGAATCCTTTTTAGTAGGGCCTGTTGTGACAGGACAAGGGGTGACAGTTTTAAACTAAAAGAGGAGAGGTTTAGACAAGACATAATTAGGAATTTTCTTTCACAGTGAGGGTTGGTGAGGTTGGTGGAACGAGTAACCTGTTCTAGTTGCAGATGTCCCTGCCAACTGCAGGGGGATGCTGGACTAAATGACCTTGAAAGGTCCCTTCCAACCCAAACCATTAAATGATTCTATGAAAACTATTTTTGTTTGCCAAAGATTAACCATAATAGAAACCCTCTAGTTTGAGGAACCAGATTTCTTCTTTGGAAGAAATCATAAAGCACACTCTGGATTTTATAATCCATCCATACAAAACCCCAGACATCAGTCAGGGAGGAAGATGAAATACCATCTGCTGCAATTTCTGCAAGTCTCCTGGGTTTGTTTCTGTGAAACATTTTATGCAGATCTGGTGCTCCACAGCTTATGAGACCTGCAAGTAGTCAGCAGAGACTGTAGCTGTTACACAGCTACTGCTGCAGTTATAAACTAGAAAAGGTAGAGTAGTATAAAAGGCACAGACTCATCTGTGTCTGCCTAAGATCCACATGGAGCAGATTGTTCATTCTCTGACCCTCTGCAAGTTACTGCCAAGGCTTTATATTGTTCATTGCTACAGAGATGGTCAATGTGGGCAAACAGTACAGAATTTGTCTGTGTTTTTCACATGCAGAGGCACACACATACTCAGCAACAGCCCTTCCTCACTTACTGAGACAGAAGTAGATGGAAATATCTTACTGCTAATTATTCATTAGAAAAAAAAACCAAACAAAAAACCCCACCAGAACCAAAACCCCTTTGCTTTTTTTCAAGACAATTTCAGCCATCACCTCATGGGCTTGTTAACATAAAAGGCAAGCTCTAACCCACAACACAACCCGTAAGAGTGATTAAAAAAGTGACAAAAGCAATGGAGAAGTTTATTTGAAGTTTAAGCAAAACTGCAGAAGTACCATAGAATCCCAGAATCATAGAGGTGTTGAGGTTGGAAGAGATTTTTGAGATCAAGTCTCACCACTCACCTAGAACACACAATCCCACCTTTACTGATAAGCCTCTGCCACTAAACCATGCCCCTAAGCACCATGTCCATGCATCTTTTAAATACCTATAGGGATGGTGACTGCACCACCAAACTGGGCAGCCTGTCCCAATGCCTGGTAAGCCCTTCTGTGGAGAAATTTTTCCTAAACCTTCCCTGCTGCAACTTGAGACTGTTTCCTCTTGCCCTGTCACTTGTTGCATGTGAAAAGATCAACAAGCATCTCGCTTCTACTTCCTTTCAGGTAGCTCTACAGGGTGATCCTCTCAACCTTCTCTTCTGAAGACTAAATAGCCCCGGTGCCCTTAGCTTACACTTGTGACTGAGGCCCTTCAACAGCTAAGTTGGTCTTCTTTGGGCACCTCAATGTCCCTGTTGCATTGCCCAGAACAGAACACAGTAGTTACTCCATATCTAGTTACTCCACATGCAATGTAATTTGGATGAAGAATTTTATACCCATGTTTATATCAGTAAAAGATTAAATAATATTAGAATAGAATACAATTAACTAGGTTGGAAAAGACCTTTGAGATCATTGAGTCCAACCTATCATCCAACACTATCTAATCAAATAAACCATGGCACCAAGCACCCTATCCAGTCTCTTCCTAAACACCTCCAGTGATGGTGACTCCACCACCTCCCTGGGCAGCCCATTCCAATGGCCAATCACTCTCTCTACGAAGAACTTCTTCCTAACATCCAGCCTGAACCCTCCCCTGGTACAGCTTGAGACTGTGTCCTCTTGTTCTGGTGCTGGTTGCCTGGGAGAAGAGACCAACCCCCACCTGGCTACAACCACCTTTCAGGTAGTTGTAGACAGCAAGAAGGTCTCCTCTGAGCCTCCTCTTCTCCAGGCTAAGCAACCCCAGCTCCCTCAGCCTCTCCTCATAGGGCTTGTGCTTCAAATCCCTCCCCAGCTTTGTTACCCTTGTCTGGACACATTCCAGCAAGTCAACATCTTTCCTAAACAGGGGCCCAGAACTGGACACAGTACTCAAGGTGTGGCCTTACCAGTGCTGAGTACAGGGGCAGAATGACCTCCCTGCTCCTGCTGGCCACACTTTTCCTGATACAGGCCAGGATGCCATTGGCCTTCTTGGCCACCTGGGCACACTCCTGGCTCCTGTTCAGCCTACTATCAACCAGTACCCCCAGGTCCCTATTGCATGGGTGTCAGTGTTTATTAGAAATTATTATGATGCCTTTGTAAAAGCACAATAAGCCCTCCCTGTGGGTACAACAGTGGCATGGATATCACAGTGGGGATCAGCCCTAAGGTGGAGCAGGACTGATCTATCCCCCAGCCCATCTGTGCATTCGGTTGCAAGACAAAACCTGGCCTTTTGCTGTTTAATTCAGCAGAGCTTAGCTCGCTTTGTCATTCTCAGCATGACTCATTAGATATCTGCAGACCAGATTTTGCTCTTCATCTTAATCGAAGAGACTCTATTATGTACTTGAGCACAGACTTTCTCCCTTCCTTCCAAAATAAAACTGAGACATGGAACAAAGTATTTGCCTAAATAAAAATAAATAAATAAATAAAAATAACTGAATCCACAGCACTGGGGTACTGATGAGTCTGAGAAAGTGGAAGTGACAGGAAACTGATGAAGAAAAGGCTGAATTACATTTTTTAGACAACTGTTTTATTAGCTAAAACATTCTGGTCTCAGTCAACAGAAACAAATGCCAAGCTCAGTGAGCTGTTTTCTGCTGAGAGGTTTGTTTTCTTCTTCCTTCCTTTACCATAGTTGAAGCAACCTATTGCAAGCTTTCAGGAGAAATGTTTTGAGGTTTTGAACCAAAATGTCAGTCAGGGAGGTTGGATTAGATGACCTCCAAACGTCCTTTCCTACCTCAACCAGTCTATAATTCCTCAACGTGCCATTCATCTTCCTCCTTGAAACAGTGATGAGTACCGAAGGATCAGGAGGGCTAAAGCCTCCTTTCATAATCATATTTAGTATTCTCTAAATTTGCCCACATGCAACCCCCAAAAGAAAAAGGAAGCTAGAAAAATAAGAGGGTTTCCTCCAAATATTTCAGGCACTGCTACCAGGCAGAGAGAGATTGGCCATTGGAATGTGCTGCCCGGGGAGGTGGTGGAGTCGCCATCACTGGAGGTGTTTAGGAAGAGACTGGATGGGGTGCTTGGTGCCATGGTTTAGTTGATTAGATGGTGTTGGGTGATAGGTTGGACTTGATGATCTCGAAGGTCTCTTCCAACCTGGTCTATTCTATTCTACTCTACTCCACTCTATTCTAACCCTTCTTTCTTTCTTTTTTTTCCCTTTTTTTGTATTTTCAGATACATTCTAAATATATTTATCAGCCACAGTGAGAAAAAAAAAACCCAAACAGGTAAAAAGCAAATAAACCTCAATTATTTACATCTTCCCACTGAGTACAAGTACCACTGCTCGATCGGGAAGCAATGCACACACCAGACACAGTGGTGAAAAACAAAATATATCTTAAAAGTTTTAGTTCCAAGGGAAAAACTGCTAGAGATGCACAACCTGCACAGGAGCTAATCCTTTATTCCCTTTGGAATAGGAATCCCAAAGCAGACATCTGTTTTAGGGTTGTAGCAGTTCATTCTGTTAGTAAACCCAAGAAATACCACTGTGAACTCCTCCCTGTCCCTCTCCTGCTTCCAACTTCCTTGCAAATTACTGCATTCATTTGCTGACACTCTTCCCACACCATGTTCATAGAACAGAATCATAGAATTGTTTTGTTTGGAAAAGACCTCTAAGATTTTCAAGTCCAAACATCAACCTAAGGCCACCACGCTCATTAAACCATGTCCCCAAGGGCCATGTCCACCCATTTCTTGGACATCACTCTTGAAGGAAAGAAATATTTTCCTAATATCCAACCTAAACCTCCCCTGGCACAATTTCAGACTATTTCCTCTTGTTCTGTCACCTGATACTAGGGAGAAGAGACCCAACCCCCACCTCACTACAACCTCTTTATAGGGAGCTGTAGAGAGCAATGAGATCTCCCATCAGCATCCTTCTCTTCAGACTAAAATATCCCACATCCTCCAGCTGGTCCTAGATGACTTTTTCTGCAGACCCTTCACCAGCTCTCTTCCCTTTCTTTGGACATGCTCCAGCAACTCAACGTTTCATGGCTGTAGTACTTCATTCCATTATTAAACCTATGACATACCATGTTGAACTCCTCCATGTCCCTCTTCCTCTGGCAGCCTGTCTTCACACAGCTGTGCATAGTGCTGCAATCATTTTCTGATAGCCTTCCCATGGTTACTGCACCTGAGGTCAAAGCAACTCCTCCGCATGCACGCTCTCTGTCAAATGCTGTACAAGTGTAACACCCTGATTTTCCTCACACATACAACTATGACCATTATTCATTGGAAATCTGAACACAGCCACAAGAGCAGACACATGCTGCCAGCAACGGTCCTCTGGACTGTCACCTACATCAGGACTATAATAATAATATATAATGTTCTTGCAGAAGAAACACTGTTTATGAGGGGGGAAAAGAAGACTCAGAGGGGATCTTATCAATGCTTATCAGTGTCTAAAGGGTGGAAGTCATGGGGATGGAACTGGGCTCTTCCCAGTGGTGGCCAGTGATAGAACAAGTGGCAGCAGGTACAAACTAGAACACAGGAGGTTTCACTTGAACTTAAGGAGAAACTTCTTTACCTTGAGGGTGACAGAACACTGAAGCAGGCTTCCCAGAGAGGTTGTGGAATCTCTGTCTCTGGAGACTTTCAAAACCTGTCTGCATGTGATCTTGTGCAATCTGCTCTACACTTTAGCAGGGAGTTTGGACTAGATGACCTCCAGAGGCCCCTTCCAACTCCTACCATTCTGTGATCCAATGATTCTGCAAAAGATGTTCATAGAGCCAGTGCACACCAGCAGCCCTCAACATCACTTCAGCAGAGAACCAGATTACCCTGGCTTTCTTTATGTCAAGCCTTTTGGACATGACATCTATATTGAAGATTCTTCAAAAGCCTCCAAGGGATGTTCCTGTGCTGGCACTTGGTTACACATCACAGCATGGATTTTTACATCTATGATAAAACTGTTTTCTTGCAACAATGCTAAAGCCTAGGACATGGACAGAGGTGGTGGGATGGGGAGAGTAGACTATTCCCAAAATAGCCAGCACCTTTACTCTAAATAGTGAAAAACTCAAACAGTGGCTACAGCAAAAATCACCTGTGGTTGAAATGATCATATTTTGGTGAGGCACTGCCTAGAAAACAGCTTAGTGAAAAAACAACACCAAAGAAGAAATATTTTCTGCTAAATACATGAGGGAGCCACAGTCCTACCTTCTTTGGGTGTACTTTGGTACTGCTATAAACCAAATCCCAGCAGCTGGTGAGCTCCAAGACACAGGATGAAATAGAATAGCTCTCAAACCCTGGCTGGCATCTGAACTCAGGTCAGATGTTAGCTATCCCAAGGTTGGACAACCTAATGCACAGTGATGTGGTACAACCCAGGATCCAGCATACAAACATCTGTATCAAATGTTGGTCTTTTGAGAGTAAATCCATAAGCACTGCAAAAAATCTGGCAAGGATTTTGTCCCTTGCTTAGCTCTCATCTGACTGAATCCACTCTTCAACCACCTCATGGAGGACAATTTTCTCAAGGAAAACAGCCAGCCTCAAAGAGGTGATGGGAGACATCTGAGCTGTGGAGTGCAGCACTATGCCTGTACAAAGCAAGTCTCCCTGAGTCAAGATGTTCCCACCATGTAGGTGGCTCTGGAAATCCTCCAAGTGAACATTCATTCAGCTTGGTATGGGCAGCTTTCCCCCTGATGCTAAGGGTCAAAAGCAGCCCCATCCCTTCATCCAGCTGGCAGTGCTGCAGTGAGCAGTATTCAATTAGGAAAGCAGCCTGCAAGCTGAAAGAGAGCTGAAAGACAGAGGGAGGAAGAAGCCAGCTCAGATAAATGGATAATTGCCATTTAATTCCCACCTATTAGATTTGGCAATGCTCACATTAGGGTTAAGTCAATAAAGCAACTTTGACTCGAGCTTGATTTGACAATGGGACAGACCAATCAATCTGTCTGAGATGCAGGCTCCCAGCCCTGCCAGGGAGACCTCAGGGTGGAGGCAGAAGAAAGGCCACGACTAGCCTGCCACATGTTAAGGGAAATGGCCCTTTATGTGCCAAAATGAGTACTGAGTAAAGACCCCATTCATGCTTTTCCAAGATTAGACAGCCTCAATCCTGGGAAATGTAGCCATTATTCCTACAGATCAGTACACTCTAAAGCAACAAGTGATCACCTAGCCAAGCCAAACACGTTTGTCCATCATGTTCACAGAAACACAGCTTAGGAGGAAAGACCACGTAGAAGACTAGCTATCAGACTAAAAGAGGTGAGTTAATTAAAGTTGCAGCAGAGAGATAAAAACTTCCCTGTGTCACTCCAACCTGGCTGACCATCAGTAAGGAGAAAATATGATGGAAAGGATGTCCATGCATCCTGCCATTGACTCTATTAGGGAATGTAGTGACAGGACAAAGCATAATGGATTTAAACTGAAAGAAGGTAATCTTAGATTATATGCCAGCAAGAATTTCTCCACTGTGAAGGTAGTGAGACAGTGGAACAAGTTGCCCAGAGAAGCTGAAGATTCCATCTCTGTGGTACTGTTCATGGTCAGGCTGGACAGGACCTTGAACAGGAGGGTTGGAACTGGATGATCTCTGAGGTCTCTTTCAACCCAACTCAGTGATTCTGTGATTTCCTGGCACCGGACAAGTCGAGGTAATGGCTTCAAGTTGTGCTGGGGGAAGTTTAGGTTGGATATTAGAAATAATTTCTTTACTGAAAGAGAGGTCAGGCACTGGAACAGGCTGTCCAGGGAGGTGGTGGAGTCACCATCACTAGAGGTGTTCAAAATGGTGGTACTTATGGACATGGTCTGGTGGTCATGGAGGTGTTGGGTAGAATGTTGGACCTGATGATCTTAAGGGTATTTTCCCAACCTTAATGATCCTATGATTTTTGTGTATTACACTGCATTGTATACTATGGAATGATGCATTATATGCATCTGCTTTAGCGACTTGTAAGACATCTGCCCTACTCCACTGCCACAAGAAACTATGAATAGCAGAAGAGAAAAACACAACAAATTTGTTTGGGTGAGAATACAACCAGGCACTGTACAGTCTCTATACTCTGATAAACCTGGAAGAGCCTGGAGATACTGCCATTAGTTCCAGCAGATTTAACATACACAGGGTGCAGGCTCTGGAATTTAGCAGCAGGATGCATCATAACCCATACAGACTGAAATTTCAGCACTATGAAGCAAGGAAGTTCATCCCCAGGTGTTTTACAAAACCTATCAAATAACCCCCAAGCCCAGCCCAATACTTTATGAATTTAAATCCAAGGTGGTAAATTGAAGGAAATATCCAAATTCCTCTCTTCATTTGTTGATGTTAGAATATTAGAGACAATTCTCCATCTTACAGGAGTTGCCTGCACCTCATGCGGCTGTGCATACACCCAGACACATGTAAAACATGTTTTATAGCACATTACTTTTTCATTGCAAATATTTTCCTGAGACATTCAAGAATGAGAGCACATTAAAAGCACCTGCTATTAAATCTGTGCTAAAACCTCCCAATCTCTCATGAAAACCCAAAGTGTGCTGTTAATGAAATTGTTGAGTTTTTAATGTGCGTGTCACTTTGACAAATGTAGAACATCATTTCCATAATGTCTTAGATGTTCCACACACTTCTAGGTAGTATGCCATCTCCTGGATATCCCAGAAAGCCAGGTTATTAGCATGAGAAGGAAGGAAAAGAGAATCATATAGCCAGACATGGGAACAGAGAATTTGTTTCAAGAAAAGAATCGCCACACAAAACTTCCCAAGTGCTTGCTCAGCTGTCCAAGTGCTAGATTGAATTGAGGGTACTCCCATCAGGGTGATACAACACTGGAACAGGTTGCTCAGGGAGGTAGTCAAGGCCCCATCCCTGGAGATGTTCAAGGTGAGGCTTGACAAGGCTCTGGACAACCTGATCTAGTCGAGGATGTCCGTGCTTACCGCAGAGGGGGTTGGACTAGATGACCTGGTAGTCCCTTCCAACCCAGACCACTCTATGAGTCTATGAATACTTTCCTTGAAATAATTTAATTAAAGAGATCAGCAGATGGGAAATAATGCTGCATGACTGAATCTAATTAAACATCAACTTTATCCTTGAGAAATCAAGAAAAATATATATTTCCTCAAGAAAAGGCATTTATTTTATTCTGACAGAAGAAAGGATAAAAGAACAAAAAAAAAATCAATCAGGTTTGGTGATAACATCTCTCTCTTCTCTCTCTCCTCCTGCTTTCCAAATGACAATGCTTGCCTGGCTAAATACTAAAATTATAAGCATTCTGCAAAGCTAATCTGCCTGTTCTGAGCTGTCTGAGCCACTCTGCCCCTTTACCACCCATCTCATTGTAAAGCAAAACAATAGTGCCTTTGTGAAAATGACAACAAAAACTGAATGGAGGGGAGGTCTCTACAATGTTTGAACATTCCAAGAAGAGAAATGAAACTGTAGACCTTCTTACCTCCATTTGGCAATTGTACATCTTCCAACAGGCTCTCCCCTCCATCCCTGTCCCAAGAAGTATTAATTAAATAAACTGGATTAGAGCTTTGTGAAAACTTGAAGTAGGGATGCCAAGAGGGAAGGTAATCAACCCTAAGCAGGCAGAAACAAAATGACCTGTGGGGTGTATTCCCACTTTCTGCTGCTCCAAACTCTACTGCTGAAACCAGCACCATGGACTTAATGTAGGTGTTCTCCAACACCTCCTCATTATGGATGCAAGCATGCATGCATGGAAACAAGTTGCAGATGAGACCATCACGGGGACCGGAGCATCTCTCTGAGGAGGAAAGGCTGAGAGACCTATGGCAGTTCAGCCTGGAGAAAAGCAGCCTGCAAGGGGGTCGTCTTAATGCTGATCAACAGCTAAAGGATGTGTGTCAAGAGAATGGAGCTGTGCTCTTTTCAGTGGTGCACAGTGATTGGAAAAGGAGCATTGGGTACAAACTAGAATCCAGGAGATTTCACTTGAAGTTCAGAAAAAGCTTCTGTTCTTTGAGGGTGACAGAGCAGTGGACCATGCTGCCCAGACAGGCTGTGGAGCCTCCTTCTCTGAAGAGCCTCAAAGCCCATGTGGAAACATTCCTGTGGAACCTGATCTAGGTGACCCAGCTTTAGCAGGGGAGTTGGACTAGATGATTCCCAGAAATCCCTTCAAATCCCTACCATCTCATGACTTTGTGATTCTGTGATCATATCTCCAGTTTGCTTTCTTGAAAAATCATGATAAGAAGTTTTATTTGTGTCAGAACACCAAACATTGTTAACTAGCACAGAAAAGCAGAGTACCAAACATGTAATTAAATATGGATGATTTCTGAAGAAGATTTGCTCAATTAACATTTTACTGCAGTGACCTCCAGGTCATACTGTCTTGCTAATTAACTATTTTCCTCTCCACCCCCTTACCAACAGAGGCTGGCTTGAGTCTGCCACCTGCCATGGTGAAAAAGTGGATGGGCAGTAAAAGAGAAATAGCCATATAAAAAGGTTCTTTAGGCTGACTCGGACCTTCCCTAGCAACACATTTTCCTCCTGATAACTACATCCTCTTGTAAACAGTGCTGTGCCCAAGCTACTGCATCAAGGGGTCATGAGTGTGCATCCACACCAGTAAAGTTTTCAATACAACAGGCTGCCTCTGAGGACTGGTGGCCAAGAATTGACTTAACTGATCTGAAAAATATGTCCAAGCATGTTGGGGGACATTAAAGGTCTACAGCAGAGGTGAACAGCAGGTGCCTAGTAAAGACAAAAAAGTTGGAAAGCACAAATCCTGCTGCACAAATACCTTCCCAGCTACTAACCACTTGCATCTCAGGGTCTTCTTGAGTAAAAAGCGCTTTCTGTGAAGTACTCCACCATCTGGCCTGCATCAGGAAGTGTGGCCAGCAGGAGCAGGGAGGTCATTCTGCCCCTGTACTCAGCACTGGTTAGGCCACACCTTGAGTACTGTGTCCAGTTCTAAGCCCCTCAGTTTAAGAAAGATGTTGACTTGCTGGGACATGTCCAGAGAAGGGCAACAAAGCTGGGGAGGGGTTTGGAGCACAAGCCCTGTGAAGAGAGGCTGAGGGAGCTGGGGTTGCTTAGCCTGGAGAAGAGGAGGCTCAGAGGAGGCCTTATTGCTGTCTACAACTACCTGAAGGGAGGCTGTAGCAGGGGTGGGGGGCTGGTCTCTTCTCCCAGGCAACCAGCACCAGAACAAGAGGACACAGTCTCAAGCTGTACCAGGGGAGGGTTCAGGCTGGATGTTAGGAAGAAGTTCTTCATAGAAAGAGTGATTGGCCATTGGAATGGGCTGCCCAGGGAGGTGGTGGAATCACCATCACTGGAGGTGTTTAGGAAGAGACTGGATGGGGTGCTTGGTGCCATGGTTTATTTGATTAGACAGTGTTGGATGATAGGTTGGACTCGATGATCTCAATGGTCTTTTCCAACCTGGTTAATTCTATTCTATTCTATTCTATTCTATTCTATTCTATTCTATTCTATTCTATTCTATTCTATTCTATTCTATTCTATTGCCTCCCTTCCAAGCCACATGCACTTTCAGGACATGTAACGAACCACAAGGGTTTCAGGAGCCGGATGAGGCTCCTCTCCTTTTGTTTGCTCTGACCATGACACCTGCTACCTTCACATGATGCATGGAGATGAAACATGTCCCATAGTCTTCACAACCAGAAGATGGACTCGATATCAGAGTAAAGACGAAGCTGCTACCCACAAAGCATGCAGAGAACAACTTTATTAGTGAAATACCATTGCTTGTCACAAACCTCGTAGCTCTAAATGCTTAGCAACAATTCAGGGCAGAAAAGAGGGAATGATGGAAAGAACAACAACAACAACAAAAATTAAAAACAAATGTTTGCAACATGAAGGGCTCTTCACAGCTTTTGAGAGATTTCTGCTCCATCCGCCACACTGCTGCTGCTCTACATATGTTTGTAGGGTAAGCCATATGATCACCTGAAGGAGGGTGATTCAACATTTTTTCTAAGCCAACAGGTCAACAGCACAAATCCCAATTGAGCAACCTACTCAATGAATCATAAAATGAAACAAAGAGACTCCCCAGGTTAGCTGTCTCTTTCCCAAGGAGGCACAGAAATGCCCCTCCACACACCTACTCTCATTGCCTACTCTCATTTTAATGCTATTCAAGCAGCAAAGCTTGTTTTTAATTTCTAAAGAGACTATTCCAGCATAACACATCCCAGCCATGATCTGTTTTCACTGCAAAATGAAGATGCTGATTTCTCCACAGAAGTTTAGGTTTGCTTGAGGGCCTTTCCTTTTAATTGGTATTAACATTTTAATTGTGGTTCTACCCAAGAAAACCCACAGATTGATTTCAGTATTCTCAAACAGATCCATGTCCCTCTTGAACTGGAGAGCCCAGAACTGGATGCAGATATTCCAGGTGAGGTCTCACTAGGGCAGAGCAGAGGGGGAGCAGAGCCTTTCTCAGTCTGCTGGACACACTCTGATTTCAGTATTCCTAAGGTTGGAAGAGACCTCAAAGATCATCGAGTCCAACCTGTCACCACAGACCTCATGACTAGAATAGGGAGGACACTACTGCCCACTGCAGGCTTGAACTCACGACCTTCCCATTAAGGGTCTGATGCACTACCAACTGAGCCAATTGTTCTTTGTGTGCACTACAGAGGACTCTAGCTCTTCACAAGCTATTGCTTACAGGTCTGCCATGGTCTTCTTGGTGGTTCAGATGTATCCTCTCTGAATGATTTCACAGGCTCCTCCTTCTTTCTCACTTGAGAACTGGAAACAAAACATCTCCTTATCTACAAAATACTAAATTCCCTTCTGGGTGTCTTACAAAGAAGGAAGGAAAACATATTAGTCTATAGATGTGTAAACCCTAACCTCCCCAACTTTACTCCTGTCTCATAGCACCTCAGGAAATTTGATTCTCTTCTCTGTGAGTTGCTTACTGCATCCATAAAAAAGGACTATTGCTATGGGGCTGCATGAAGGTTAAAATCATTAATGTTTGTAGAGTGGTTGAGATGTCTGGATGAAAGACACTAAGATGAGAGAAGTATTTATTCTTGCAGAGGCAGATCACAGCTTCATTAACTCTACTTGGAGATACATACTCTGTGGCAAGTGTAGGCAAACCTAATCCCTGCAATGCCCAGTGCCCACAGATCCCAAGTGTGCTCAGCAGTCTGCATCACTTCCTGAAAGAGAAACCAAGCAGAACACGCATGCTGCCCTGTCCCACCAGAAGGAGCATAGTCTAATGCAGAATGGCAAGATTACATTTGGTCTACAAATGTATTTGACCTCTATAGACATAAGTAAGAGACATAACCAGGTGGAAAGAGAAATCTGTCATCATGCTGCTGAAGAGAATACACCTAGCATGAAACAATGGAGACTGTTCTACCGTCATGAATAGGCAGAGTTGAGCACTCCCACACCATTTCCTGCTCAGCAAATGATTTAAAGGGAATTTGACTACATAGTCATTTTCTATTTGATTTTGTGATTCTATGAACAAGACAAGATCCCCACGGAGTGCAAGAGAGACCAGATACTGGCAACTGAAATGTAATTCGCAACTTGGCCTCCATTCACCAGTAAAACATCTCTCCCCTGGTCATACAGCCAGCTTTTTATACCTTCTGCCAAGGTGCCACAAGAACAGTGTCAAAAGAGCAGACTCACAAATGCACAAAATGGTTGGGGTTGGAAAGGACTTCTGGAAATCTTCTGGTCCAACATTCCAGCTCACATAGGGCCATCTAGACCCATTTGCCCTAGGCTGTGTTCACAAAGCTTTTGTATAACTCCTAGGATGGAAACTCCACAAACTCACTGGGTAACTTGTGCCAGTGCTGTCACTCTCTGACTCAGTGTAAGATGATAGGTCCTTCTCCATGCAGTGTTTCCACCATCACCTGCCACATGAGCCCACTTTGTAGCCCATGTTGGAGAAGACCACAGAGGACCATCTTCTGTTGCATGGAGAGTTTGGAGTATACTCTGCCTGGGGCAAAACATCAGTCTGGGCAGCAGGACAACAAACTCCACTGCTATTTATTTAAACCAACATGTGCACAAGAGATGTAGAAAAATAGATCTCTGAGGAGGGCTGAGCTTACTCGGCTCTCTCATGAGACCATCCACATTCAATGAACCAAAGCAGCTTTCCATTATGACATAGTGAAGGATAAACACCATTGTATTAGTCACCTCTCAGCAGTCAGCTTTTGAAGGGCATTGAGTGGGTGGCAGGATAACCCTGAAAGCAAAGGGAGAAATCAGACCCTGCAGCAAGGCATTATTTGGAGCTGGCCTTCCAGCATGCACTGCCATTCCTGTTGCTGTCTGGAGGCTCTTGCTGATCAGTTGTTAACATCACACCACAGTGCCACTTCTCACCAAAAGCAGCCCAGCAATGCCTGGCTTCTCCCTGTTGAGCATCTCTCCGATGTTTATCCATATTCTATTAAGAGTAAGGCACCAAATAAAACTGCATTATCAATGCATTAGTTTGCAGAGGTAAATGTGGGATATGCTTCTTTCTCCACTAAAAGGGACAACAGAGCATTTTCTGCAGGACAGAACATCACACCTCCATCACATCACATAGCCTGTCAGAAGTGCTGAAAAAGAAATCAGACCATGGTTTCCTGATAGGACGACCAAACTCTGTGGAAATTAGCCTGGATGTGATTCATTCAAACCATGGAAAGAGAGAGATCTTCCCAGCTTAGATCCTGTTCTCACTCAAGTCAAATGACTAGCAGGACAGAGGAAGACAAAAGCATAGCTTCAGGAGTACAATTCCCTTCCCACATATGTGATGGGCAGTGATAATTATATATGCATTTGTTCATACATCAGGACACAAACCTCTCAAATATCATCCTTGCCTGATAGCTGTGTCCATGTAGCTTGTATACAGATGGTAGAAAACCCATGAGTGAATCATGAGCAATACATTTTTTTTGTGGTGTATTCAGTTTGTGTGGCAAGGGTTTGGTTCTAGTTACATGGGGGGCTTCTATAAGAAGCTGCTAGAAGCTTCTCATGTCTGCTAGAGCCAATGACAGGCAGGTTCAAGGCTGATGGACAAGGCCAAGCCAATTAGCGATGGTAGCAGTGCCTCTATGATCATGCATTTCAGAATGTGGGGGAGGAACCAAGCACAAACTAGGCAATGCAGTTGAAGAGAAGAGTGTGGAGAAGGGCAACCAAGGTCAGTGAAGAAAGAGAAGGAGGAGCTGCTCCTGGTGCCAAAGCTGAAATTCCCCTGCATCACTGAAGCAGTCAACATCACCACCTCATTGTTATCTGTGCCTGTGTGCATGTTTAGCCATAAACCTCATTCCAAGGATCACAGAATGGTTTGGGTTGGAAAGAACCTTAATGGTCACCCAGTTACAACACCCACTGCCATGGGAAGGGACACCTTACACTAGACCAGTTTGTTCCAGGCCTCATCCAGCCTGGCTTTGAACACCTCCAGGCAGAAGTCATCCCTGACCTCCCTGGGCACCTGCTCCAGTAAGACCATATTGCTCTCTACAACTACCTGAAGCGAGGTTGTAGCCTGTAGCAAGGTTGTCCCCGGCAACCAGCAACAAAACAAGAGGACACAGTCGTAAGCTGTGCCAGGGGAAGGTTTAGGCTCAAGATGAGGAGAAAGTTCTTCCCAGAAAGAGTGATTGGCCACTGGAATGTGCTGCCCAGGGAGGTGGTGGAGTCACCATTAGTCATGAGGTGTTGAGTGACAGGTTGGACTTGATGATCTCTGAGGTCTTTTCCAACCTTACTGATTCTATGAAAAGTTTCAGTCTTCCACTTCTCTCTTTGGCGGCATCCTCCGGTCCAAGAAACCACACTTTCAGCACTAATTTCATAAGTGGCAATTTTACTAAAGGGAAAGGCCTAATGGAGCTTTAATTCTTTTAAAGGAAATCCTATTGGTTTGACTTCAGTGGACAAAGGCTTCAGTCCAAATGCAGAGGGGGGAAAAAAAAAGTTTCAATTTCCAGCATGTGCTACCACCATCCAGGGTGATAGCTACCACCATCCACTTCTACTTTCCACATCAGATTCTGCCCAAAGCCCTTCCAGAAATTCCTCCCTTATGAGAAGATATTCTTCCACAAACAACAGGAAAAACCCCAACAAGATGAGCAGCAGAGCCTAGCAGGGTGGCTACCACACAGCACAATACTTTGAAACAATAATTGCAAGGAATGTCAAGAAAAAGTAGGAGGAAGTTCTAATATTAAAACATCTGAGTCTGAAAATGAACCTGTATTTCCAAACCTCACTTTTCAATATACCTGAGAACTATGAGGAAGGCAACAATTACCTCTAATTTACTGACAGAATTGCAGCAGAGAATTAAAGGCTCTGACTCACAGAAACAGTAGCAGGAGCATGATGCTTTTTACCCCAGCAAGTGGTTACTCCATCAGTCTAGCTTACTTCTGGGTAGATGAGTGGTGCCAGTTACTGCCCAAAATATTCAAACTCCCTCCCCCCCCAAAAGAAAAAAACAAACCAAGCACAAATTCATAAATCTCCTCTTTTGTTGGTGCTTCGAAAGCTAACATTTGGGAGAAAGCCACATGCTACAGCGCTCACTTGGGAAAGAACAACCTCCAGACACCTTCAGCCATCCTGACTTCAACATCCAACAAAATTGTATCATAGAATCCTTTCAGTTTCAGTTGGAAAAGACGTTTTAGATCATCAAATCCAGCCACTAAGCTAACGTAACTAATGGTATGTGTGCTCTTAGCCAACAGCCAACCAAGAGAAATCAGACTTGCTTACACCCATGTGGAAAATTTAGGTGAGTGTGTTTTATTTCACATTTGCATTGGCTTCAGCAGACAAACCATGGTCCCGCTAATAAATGACAACTTGTTAAACTGATGTGGTTTCCCTGCACTTCAAAGCCTTCAGAGCACTAGGGATAAAGAAAACTTCACATTCTTTGATCTCAGCAAAGAGCATATCCATTCCTTTTATTCACCCAGACCTCTCTACTAGATCAGAAGTCCATTTCCTTGAGGCAGACACCACATGCACATGAGGACTCACATTGCAGAGAAGTTAACTAACCATCTATTGAATCCATTTTGCCCCCCAGGCAAAGTCCCAAATCCTGCCTTTGCTCACCATGCTGGAAAGTCAGTGGCAATAAAAAGGCACCAATGAAACAAACCATGAGCAATATGGAGCTGTTTTATTCACCTTTTAAAGTATAAGAAAAAAATTACATTTACTGTTTCAATTTTGCAATAATAGTCAAGATACAGAATCAGAGGATGGTGTGGTTTGGAAGGCACCTCTGGAGATCACCTACTTCTAACCCCCTGCTAAAGCAGGTTCACCAATAGCAGGTTTCACAGGAACACATCCAGACAGGTTTGGAACTTCTCTGGAGAGGAAAACTCCATAACCTATCTGGGTAGCCTGGCCCAGTGCTCTGGCACGCTCAAATTGAAGAATTTCTTCCTTATGTTTAGGTGGAATTTCTTGTGTTCCAGTTTGTGCCTGCTGCCCCCGGTCCTGTCACTGGGCACTACTGAAAAAGCCCAGCCTCATAATTGTGACCTCCACCCTTTCAATACTGATTGGCATTGAGAAGATCACCTCCCAGTGTTCTCCAGGCTAAATGGCCCTGGCCTCTCCTAATAAGAGAGATGCTCCAGTACTCTCAGAATCTTCATAGCTCCCCATTGCCTCTCAGACACTGCACAAGTTGCTTTCTGGTCTGATTTGTTGGGTTTTTTTAATAGTAAGATACAAGTTATCCTCTGAAACAGTTGGCATATTCCTAGTTGACAGAGGTAGGGGTTTCCCCAAGTATTTCTTAAACTAACTTGACATTTCATATAATTAAATCAGCCACTAGAGAGTAAGCATTTGAGTTATCACATTATACAAGCTTCACATATATGAAAATAATTGTACTACCTCCCAGATCAGAGAAAGACACAAGCAGGGTGGTTATAACCTAGTATTAGAAGTATAAACGCTTATAATTTTATTAATCACCATTTTTGCACCGTTGCAGGGAATGAATCGCTCCCTGACGTTCCATCACGCCGAGCGCTGCGCAACGCACGCATGATTAAACGCTTCCTCCCCAGAAGAGCTTACACTGGATGTTTCTTTGTTCCAGCAAGTACATGAACTTGCCATGCGTGTAATTAAATCTGCTCTTTTGGCGGGGCCCAGTCCCTCAGACATATGTCTATTAACAGCTCCTCCCAGAATAACAAGCTCACCGGTGTGTGAAGCAAGACTGAGCCCCAAAACAAATAGATAGGATGTAAGCAACCCTTCAATAATAGGGTATTTACTCCTTTTTAGGCAGCCAGGCCTATCTTTCTCTATCCAACCTATGAAACCTCTTTTCGTAGAATCATTGCATGGTAGGGGTTGGAAGGGACCTCCAGAGACCATTGAGTCCAACCCCCCCGACAAAGCAGGAGCACCTAGGGCAGGTCATGCAGAAATGCACCCAGACAGGTCTTGAACGTCCTTAAAGAAGGAGCCTCCACAACCTCTCTGGGCAGCCTGGTCCAGTGCTCTGGCACCCTCACAGTAAAGAAGTGTTTCCTCATCTTGAGGTGGAACTTCCTGTGTTCCAGTTTGTACTCACTGCCCCTTGTCCTAACACAGGACACTACTGAAAAGAGCCTGTCCCTTTCTTCTTGATACACACCCTTCAGATATTTATAAACATTAATAAGACCTCCTCTCAGCCTTCTCTTTTCCTGCCCCAGGTCTCTCAGCCTTTGCTCATAAGACAGATGCTCCAGTTCCTTAAACATCTTCATAAGCCCTCTGTCTGACACTCTCTGTCACTGTCCCCCTTGAACTGGGAAGCCCAGAACTGGACACTTTTTTCAAAATGGAAATCACAGAATCATAGAATTGTTAGGGCTGGAAGGGACCTCAAGGATCATCTTGTTCCAGCCCCCCTGCCATTGGCAGGGATACCTCACACTAGATCAGGCTGCTCAGAGCCACATCCAGCCTGGCTTAAAACCCTCCAGGGCTTCTACTACCTCCCTGGGCAACCTATTTCAGTGTCTCACTTACTTATGCCATGCTGGTGTCCTTGAAGCGGGGACATCTATCACCTTCTCTAGTTTGATGAAATGAGTAACTTTCTCTATTTTGAGCATATTTAAATCCTACCCATCCCTCTCATCAAAGAACAAAGTCAAAGAGCTGATACAACCCAAAAATGTTCATTATGTAGATTTCTTTGTATACTTCTTGAATGTGCACAAATTGCAAGTAATGGTGATTTTTTCCTCCTCCAGTGCTGGAAACAAATGAATTCTCCAAAACAGCTCTTCTCGTGGCATCTCTTCTTTTGGTTGCTGTGATTAGTGTCCACCCATTTTTTTTTTCACTGCTAAAGCATAAAGAAGAAAATTGGCCAACTTCAGTGACTCCTCTCAGTGGCTCTAAGGGTAAGGACTTCATTTTATTGGCATAGTTGGCAGCACAGATGCAGACTGCAAGGAAACACTTGTACTGAGCTGGTGCCATTTTTCTACCTGTCTCCTCTCTTTCCTTACAACAGAATCACAGAATCGACCAGGTTGGAAGAGACCTCCAAGATCATCAAGTCCAAACAATCACCCAACCCTAACTAATCAACTAGACCATGGCACTAAGTACCTCATCCAGTCCTTTCTTAAACACCTCCAGGGACATCAAACTCATCACCTCTCTGGGCAGCCCATTCCACTGGGGAATCACTCTTTCTATGAAGAACTTCTTTCCAAGATCAAGCCTAAACTTCCCCCTGCACAACTTCCCCCACCACAACATGTGATGAATGCTCTGATCCATTATCTTCTCACTATTTTCAGGCCTGGATGGATGTCTTGCTGCTCTGAATGGATTAATTATCCTAACTATTAAAAATGTTGGTGGACATACAAATATGGTCTCTTCTCCACCAAAGAGACACAAAGCTGCCAAATGCACACTGAATTTATGTAGTCAAGTTAGGACAGCATGTCCAAGCTAAACACCCCTGCCATTATTGTCTAAGGAGCAGCTATGGGCAGCTATAAGCCACATGGAATGGATAGCGATCCTCTCCTAGCTTTGATCACTGGTGTTCACATAACTACTCTGCACCAGCAAGACTACATCTGGAGTACTGGATCCAGTTCTGGGCTTTCCAGTTCAAGAAGGATAGGAAACTACTGAAGACAGTGAAGAAACTACTGGAGAAGTCAAATAGGAGAGCTACAAAGCTCTTGAGGAAACAGGAGTATCTGTATAAGGAGGAAAGGCTGAGAGACATGGGACTGTTTAGGCTGGAAAAGAGAAGACTGAGAGGGGATCTTCCCAACACATGTTAGTATCTAAAGGGTGAGCATTAAGAGGACGGTGCCAGACTCTTTTCAGGGGTGCCCAGTTAAATGACAAGGGGCAAAGGGCACAAACTGGAACATGGGAAGTTCCACCTAAGCATATGGAAAAACTGTCCATTTGAAAGTGACAGAGCACTGGAACAAGCTGCCCAGGGAGGCCGTGCAGCATCCTTACCTGGAGATATTTCAAACCCACCTGGATATGATTCTGTGCAACCTGTTCTGGGTTACCCTGCTTTAGCAGGGAGGTTGGACGAGGAGATCCCAAGAGATCCCTTCCAACCCCCAACATTCTGTGATTCTGTACCTGAGCAGAGAGATGTGGCAAAAGATTTTTCTCAACGTGCACACAATCAAATGTTCTATCATTCGGATTCAGCAAAGGAAAATCAGCAACTCCTACAAGCTTCTAGTAAGATCAGGACACATATGAACACCCCACCATCCACATTCAAGAAAAGAAGACAACCTCTGAGAATATTTCTAACCCTGGAGACCAGCTCTCCTCTATGGCATGAGTAAAGCAGCGGATGGTCAATCATGCTCTCACTGAAACACTTCTGGAGCAACAGAAGGTGCATGAAGTCCTTAGTACTGTAAATTCAGCTCAGACATTAAAAAGCCATTAGAAATGGATAATGAAATTAAGAAGGAGAAAGCTAATAGGAACAACTGCATGGAGGGGGCCCTGCTGGTGCTCAGCAATGTGACCAGCTGAGCACCAACCAAGAACAAATTGAATGTTAGGAGGAGGGAAATAAAGCAAGAGCCACAGCTCTGCTTGGCATGAGAAGTGTAATAGATTCTGTCACGGAGATGTATCAGCATCTGTGGCTTTTAAATCATGGAGGAAGGCAGAGGAGAGGAAAGCTTTTAGCACTCAAAGCAAAATCTGCAACGAGACCTTTATGATGATGAAACGCACTTGGGAGGAAGGGAATTAACAAGAGGCAAAATGTCCAGCAAAAGACTGAACACCTCAGTTCCCCATCCCCTACCAGCCTTACGATTCCCTGTTGCCCAGTCTGACAGCTTGGAAATACATAAATATTTCTTTGAAATGTTCATAATTACAGCAAGAGTTTCAATATGTTTCCAAATTGCAAATGAAAAGAGCAATGTGTAACACGAGTTACAACATCATTATAGGAAAGAAGTATTGCTGCAGTTTTTGCCCAGATACGTGAGAAAGGTAGTGTTAGGGCTGAGGCAAGACCTTGGGATACCCAACTCTTCAGTCTTGTCCTGAGTACCAGGACAAATCAGGTTTCTACATTTCCTATCTCCTCTTCACCCCTGCCTATGAAGGAAAAGATGAAGACCATCTTACTGAAAAATGAGGAGACTTATTTTGGGCCCTAAATATTTTCAGACAAGCTGCAGAACTAAACTGAACACTTTGGAGTTACCTAAAAAGCATCTGATTAAGGAAATGCCTATTCAAAATAGTTTATCTTTAGTAACACATCACTGTGCTGCTTGAACTGAATTTAATCTCCACATCAGATGGCAGCTTAACCATCTCATCCTCCCTTGTCCACACAAACAGCAAATCAAATGGAGTAATTTTGTATCTATTTTTGCATTAGCATCTCCCTAAGAAAGGGAGTGTGTCCATTAAAGGCAACAAAGCTGGTGAAGGGTCCTTTAGCCTAGAGAAAAGGGGACTCGGGGGAGATGTTCTCGCTCTCTTCAACTCCCTGAAAGGAGGCTGTTGTGAATTGGGGGTCAGTCTGTTCTATGTAACAAGCAATAGGACATGAGGAAACAGCCTTAGATAGGAGAGGCTTAAGTTGGTCATTAAGAAACTTTTCTTCCCCAGAACTGTTATCAAGCCCTGTAATAGATTATCCAGGGAAATGGTGGAGCCACCATCCCTGAACAGATTTAAAAGATGTGTAAATGTGGTGCTGAGGGACGTGGTTCAGTGGTGACCTGGCAGTGCTGAGTTAATGGCCGTACCTGATGATCTTCAGTTCTCTTTCAACCGGAACAATTCTACGATTCTCTGAAAATCAACCCTTGCACTCTCACTTGAATATAACCAGGCTGCTTATGCCACAGGACACCAACATCTCCAAACAGTGGACAATTACTTTTACAGAGGAGAAACCCTCTTCATTTACCCTTTAAAATACCCTTGCAATAGTTAGAAAGTGTGGTTTGGTCTTGTATATCTATACATGCACCAATACATACACTGGCAAAATGCAGCTGGCCCTGGCATAAAGCAGGGGACCTGCTTAACCCCAGAGCTAAAAGCCTGCATAGAGCTCTCTGTCAAAGGCTGATCAGGACGCTGAGAGTGAAATAATTAATGCAGAACAAACAGCACACATTTCTGGCTCTCCCAGGCCAGGAAAGGTGAAGCAGCATCATTTTCTAGTCTCACGCAAGGTAGCTCGGGAGGAGGAAAAGGTGTTAAGAGCCTACAGTATTAATTAAGTTAATAGTTTGGGATTTAAGACAGGACATCAAACATGCCTGCTATATTACAGTCTACTTGTGTGTGCCTGTTCCAAAATCCCACAGCAAACTTATATCAGTGCAGATGCAAGGACACAGGTTATGCTTTGTAGATTCCAATCAAGCAAAATTTACCATTCAGCTGGGTCCTTCCTGGACACAAGCAGAAGTTGACCTTGAAGATTTACTATGAAAGCTTCAGAAGATGGTCAGTACTTGATCCTGCACAAAATGTAATCCCTGCAAACATCAGGAGATCATGCCTAAATGAACACTCTGCTCTGTCCCACAATGAACTTCTTTTCTTGTTAGCAAAACAAATGATTTGTTCTCGCTCCAGCCTCAAGGGTGGGAAACACACTGCACAAAATACCTGATCTTCAGGGTAGGGGCACTGACACTGGGCAACAGTTGCACAATTTCCCAGCGATGTTACTTTTACTCAAGCGGGGCTGCAACTTCACCTCTGTCTGCCCCTAATTGCTGCAAAGTAATTAAAATATGCCAGCAAGCCAACCTGCTGTTCTCCATTTCTTGTGCCTGAAGGATGACAGTCCTGTTTTCCAACATATCCTCTGTACTATCCATTATGTCCTTGTTTCTCTGCCCCCAGTTCTTTCCTTTCACACACGCAGCACTAATGTGAAATCCTCTCTAAACCTCCTCATGAACACACCAGTGGGTCTCATAAACTACGGCAAGATATATCTCTGATGAAGGAGCTGAAGGAGTCCTCTGCAGACTGTTTTGTTATTCATTGATAAGCTCCCAACGAGATACTGCAACCATTTCTGTAAAAGAATATTTCTTTTTGCCTCATCTGTAACCTCCCTAAGTTTATCCAATCCTGTTCTGCAGGATTCTTTATCCTCTTCATCCTCTTTGCCCTTCCAAAGCATCTTCCAGCAGGGAATTTAGAAAACTTTTCTCCAAATAGAACTTTTCACAAGGTAAGCACATATATTAAAGAAGATCTGAGCCAACAGAATAGAATAGACCAGGCTGGAAGAGACCTTCAAGATCATTGCGTCCAACCTATCATCCAACACCACCTAATCAACTAAACCATGCAACCAAGCACCCCATCAAGTCTACTCCTGAACACCTCCAATGGTGGTGACTCCACCACCTCCCTGGGCAGCCCATTCCAATGGCCAATCTCTCTTTCTGTATACAATTTCTTCCTAACATCCAGCCTGAACCTCCCCTGGCACAGCTTGAGACTGTGTCCTCTTGTTCTGGTGCTGGTTGCCTGGGAGAAGAGACCAATATCTGCCTGTCTACAACCTCCCTTAAGGTAGTTGTAGAGAGCAATAAGGTCATCCCTGAGTCTCCTCCTCTCCAGGCTAAGCAATCCCAGCTCCCTCAGTCTTTCCTCATAGGGCTTGTGTTCCAAACCCCTCACCAACTTTGTTGCCCTTCTCTGGACACGTTCCAGCAAGTCAATATCCTTCCTAAACTGAGGAGCCCAGAACTGGACACAGGACTCGAGGTGTGGCCTAACCAGTGCAGTGTACAAGGGCAGAATCACCTCCCTGCTCCTGCAATGGACCAGATCAGAAACACACATGCCTAATACCTGTCTCCAGGGCCTACAGAGAAGCTACCAAAAAATGGATTTATAACCTACACAGGCAAGGGCCTTCAAACCCTTCTTTAGGAGTTTATTTTGGTTTGGGGTTTTTTTGTTGTTTGGTTGGTTTTGTTTGTTGTGGGCTTTTTTTTATATACCTTGAAGCAAAAGGCTCTAATCTCCATAAATATTTACTGATACACTCTGTATTTCCTTTGGGGCTCACAGAGTAGTTTGTGCATCAATTCTGAGATGAACTTTTGTCTGTGGTGGTCCATAGCAAGTTCCCTCAGCAGGTCCTCAGAAGACTTGTTCTCCAGGCCAAAAATTCACCAAAATTCCTGCTCCATTGGTAACCCTCACCTTCAGCTGCCAAAAATTGCAGTTTCACAGAAAGTTCAAAAGGCAAACCCATGGTGCCTGCAGGTATTGGCAGAGATTTTATCTTTACTAATTTTTAACATGGAACTATAAACATTCTCCCTAATAAAACAGCAAAACAGAACATCCAAACACAGAATTAGTTTCATGCTTCTTCTGAAGCCCTGAAGTTTGAAGACAAGTGAAGGTATACTTAAAAAAAAAGGAAAAAAAGTTGCATTAATAATTAATTATAATAATAATAAAGCTTCTGCACTAGAGCACACTACCCTTCATTTCTGTATTTTTAAGTTATTGCATCTCCACCCCACTGACTCTGCTCCCAGAAGACACAGCCAATATCCTGATCTATTTTTTGATCTTCTAAAGCCAGGCGCAGGCTGAGGAAGCTGAGCTCGAGCTGATGGGGAAACATTTGCAGACTATAGCTCAGTAACCACCACTGCAACAAGGAAACTCTGCTTGTGTCCCAAGCTTATGTCCCAGGCTTGTGCTAATCACCACATTATTTCTCAGTACTTGGCTCTTGTGTGGTCAAGCTCTGTACACAACATTTGCTGCAAAGCTTTCAATCTGAGGCTGCACATTCCTGCAAAGCTTCAGATGAGATAAAACTGATCTTGGCCACTGGGGGTCATTAAAAGGCCTGGTAGAGCCTCCTCCCAGGAATTGAGATATTTCTCATGCTGCAATCTGACATCTTCGCTCCTTTAAGTATTTGTCAAGACATCTGTGTTATAAGCATCAGCAGATACCTTCATTTGCTGACTCTGTGTTGAGGTTTCCCCTCCACTCCTGCCTAACTTAGGAGATCTGACATAGTCACTGCTCATCACCCACAAACCATCCCAGGCAAATAGAGATGACTTTTAAAAGAGCAGCATTTAGAGAAATGTCACAGCATACAAAGCCTCCTAACCCTTCAGCTGGTCTCCTGGTTACTCTCTTGTTCACAGGCAGCGCAGGGAGGGAAGGCTGCCAGGAAAGAGGTAAACCTCCCTCCCATCTTCCATGTCAAGGAGTCCAGTCAAACATGAAAATGCTTTGGTTAAGTCTTTGAATTCTCCTGGAGGAACTGGATTCTTCAGGCTAAGATGGGTGCATGCTTTGCTAGGCAGAAAAATGGCTGGATGTTGACAGCCAGACACAACTGTGTTTCCCAGGGCTCCATTTTGGGGCCAGTTCTGTTCCTTATTAGGGATCTGGATGAGGGGACTGAGAGCATCCTCAGTAAGTTCACTGACACCAAGTTAGGTGGGAGTGTTGATCTGCTTGAGAGTAGGAGGCACTACAGAGATATCTGGACAGGCTGGATTGATGAGCTACAGCTGATAGGATGAAAGGCAACGAGACCAAGTGCAAAATCCTTCATTTAGGTTTATGACTACAGGCTTGGGGAAGAGTGGCTGGAAAGTGCAAAAAGATATGCAGGTGCTGGTCAGGAACACCTGAATATGAACCAACATGTGCCCAGATAGCCAAGAAGGCCAAGAACATCTTGGCCTGTATCAAGAACAGTATGGCCAGCAGAATGAAGGAAGTGATTGTCCCCCTGGACTTGGCACTGGTGAGACTGCACCTTGAAAACTGGGTTCAGTTTTGGGTCACTCACTACAAGAAGAACATTGAGATGCCAGAGAGTGTCCAGAGAAGGGAAACAAAGCAGGTGAAGGGTTTAAAGAACAAGACTTGTGAGGAGCAGCTGAGGGAACTGGGGCTGTTAGCCTGAAGGAGGAGGCTGAGGAGACAACTATCTCTACAACTACCTGAAAAGAGTCTGCAGAAAGGTGAGGACTGATCTGTTCTGAAAATAAGAGATAGGGCAAGAGGAAATGGTTTCATGATACACAAGGGGAGGTTTAGGTTGGACCATAGGAAAACTTTACTGAAAAGGTTGACAAGCCCTGTCACATGCTTCCCAGGGAAGTGGTAGAGTTACCATCACTGTGCTGAGGGACATGGTTTAGTAGCGGACTTGTAACTGATGGGTTAATGGTTGCATCTGATGAGCTTAAAGGTATTTTGAAACCTAAAGGATTTGATGATTCTTTGATTAACTTACTGAAGGTAATCAAGTGAGTCCTGGTCATAGACTTTAAAACACAGGTCAATGAACTAGCCAATAAACACCATGTTTAGGGTTTCTACAGATCCAGGGTGGTGGTAGGTCAACAGGTGGACTCACAGAATGGTAGAGTTGGAAGGGACCTCTGGAGATCATCAAGTCCAACCCCACTCTCAGGGCAGGTTCATAGAGAAATAATTCTAAAATCTTGGCCAAGAGGATTCTCTGGAGGATAGCAAATAGACAAAGGTGGTGGTGGAGAGGTGGAAATCAATTTACTGTGCCAAAAATGCAGCTTACTCACAATAATACCAATGCTACCATATCTCCTTTTGGCAATGGTTTCAAGGGATGACAACAACATATGCCCACACAGAGCTTAATACAGGACATCCATTTAAGCCTGCAGGTAATGGTCACCATCTTAGATGAGAGATGGAAGGGATATCCTAAACTAACTAATATGAGTGCCCATTTCATTGCAGGAAAGGATTTGTGTTGGTGGTTGAGGGCTGTACCACCCACCTGTCCCATGGAAATGCAGCTCAGAGCTGGAGCCTGCTCTAGGTGACCTCAGATTAATGGCTTGATTTGAGCTCGAAGCTGTTCTGCAGTCCGCACTGGCAGGGATGGGGACATAAATATGCTCATGCCAAACTAGAAAAAGTATTTATACAGCACTGGAAGACAGTATCATTGCCTTTGCTTTGGGAAACATGGCCAAGAAAAGTAACATGGGCAAGTTAGAAGAAAGGCACAGTGAAACAGAGCAAATAACTGAGGGGAATTAAAAAAATAAGGAAAAAAAAAAAAGGGTGGGGGGTTGGGAAAAACAAAACTGAGTCACCTTGCTGTGCCTAAATTGATGGACATGAATTACACAGAATCACCAAGGTTGGAGGACCCCTCAAAGATCATCAATTCCAGCCCATTCCAATGGCCAACAAATCTCTCAGTGAAGAACTTTCTCTTCACCTCAAGCCTAAACTTCCCCTGGTGCAGCTTGAGACTGTGTCCTCTTGTTCCGGTGCTGGTTGCCTGGGAGAAGAGACCATTCCCCCTCCTGGCTACAACCACCCTTCAGGGAGTTGTAGACAGCGATAAGGTTTCCCCTGAGCCTCCTCTTCTCCAGGCTAAACAATCCCAGCTCCCTCAGCCTCTCGTTGTAGGGCTTGTGCTCGAGGCCTCTCACCAGCCCTGTTGCCCTTCTCTGGACAGGGGGTGGAAATTTCTGAATCAGAAAAAAAAGAGACAACAAATCAAGTGAAATACCCAGCATTTCCCTCAAGAGCAGACTGGGTTTTGTTTTTAGCCAAGAGGAGGAGTTCAGAGTGTCCTACAGTAGTGAAAGCACCCCCCCACCCTCCCTCCTGCTGTCGACAGGGAATCCCTTCTGCCTGACTCAGCCACCCTGATGCAAATGCCAAGAAGACATGCAACAAGGAGTGCTTGTAAGGCTTCCTACTGCAGACAGGCACTGCCTGAGTGCTGAGATGATGGGCTGCAACTTGTCCCCTCTCAGCTCAGTTTTGAAGAGGCCTCAGACATGCCTTGTAGAAGTGAAACAAAGAAATAAAAAGGAGATAGACCAGAGGGTATAGGATGTTCAACCAAAAATAAGAGTTGGATAGCAGCATCAAGACCAGCAGCCCCTTTCTCATCGATTAGATAGCATCAGAATAAACTAAACTACAGGAAAAAAAATGGTTTGGAAGGGACCTTAGAGACTTGATGGGATGCTTGGTGCCATGGGTTAGTTGTTTAGGTGGGTAGGATTGGTTGATGGGTTGGACGCAGTGATCTTGAAGGTCTCTTTCAACCTGCTTTTATTATTATTATTATTATTATTATTATTATTATTATTAGATCATCCAGTTCCACTTCCCCTTTACAGGCATGGACGCTTATGGACACTTTCCACTAGACTACACTGCTTAAGGCCTCATCCATCCTGGCCTTGAACAAATCCATGGAGAGAGCATCCATACCTAAACCAAAACAAGGCAAAGATGGATTCTTAGCAGTTCAAGTGAAAAGACCCATTAACAACTCAACTAACATCCCTCACCTTGTTAGGGGATGCCAGGCATTCCCCAAATCCAAAGTGGTCCAAACTTCCTGATCTCCAGAAGTTCAGTCATTCTTGTTTTTAACAGTTTCTCTTTTCTCAACAATCTTGTACATAATCATGCATATTCTGTCCCCTGTCAAGATGCCAGCAAAGCCTGGTTTCTTCCACACCGACGACCAGTAAGTGTGAAAACCCAGTGAAGAAGAAGAAAATAAGAAACCTATGTGAAAAAGCTGAAAATCTAAAATTAAATAATATGAATAGTCAGCACTTTCTTTGAGCAGCAGGACTATAAAAAGGAGAGTTATGAAATGACAGGATGACCCAATACACCAAGTGACACTTCAAAGACTTCCTTACTCACACAAATACATGCACTACACAGGCACACACCCCAGGTATGTACCTAAGCACATTCTATATAATTTAAGCTATTTTATTGTTATTAGATCCTGGCTTGGTATTGTTCAAAGGCTCAGCCATCTGGCTACTGTCTGACTGCTAAAGCTCTTCAGGAAATGCAGCAGACAAATCCTCTTTCCCAACCTGCTTAACTCTTGCAGTACCTTGAAGTACCTAAACTAAACTCAAAATATTGACTGTTAGATGCTTAGAATAAAGGGGGGTGGGAAAGGGTAGGGGGGGTGTGCTGCTTTTTTGGCCAAGTTCTTTGCAAACTGTCCTATGCAGCAAACCTCTATAAATCTGTGTGTTATATCACCTTACTGAAGTGAAAGTACTAATTGAAAAGATGTGGGGGGGGATGAGTGGGAGAAGTGATGCAGGCAACCAAAGTGAGGCAACTTTGGTTGCCTCCAATACATGTGGACAAGTAGGGTAGGTAAGAAATTTTGTAGCACACAGGACTGATTCTAACCTTTCAAACCTCCTTTATTTTTCAATTACAGGATTCCCAGTGGTCTGCCCCCACAGCTTCATACACAAGAGACCTGTTTCACAGACAAGTTCACAGCATGTGCTATTCTCAGCCCTATAAGATATATTTATGACTTTTAAAAATCTTCTCCATGTAACTTCATCCCTCTACTTTGTCAGCTGTATCTCTTTCCATTTCACAGAACCACAGAATGGTGTAGGTTGGAAGGGATCTCAGGAGATGATCTAGTTTTAACTCCCTTGTCAAAGCACATTCACCTAAGACAAGTTGTAGAGGAACCTAACATCCTAACCTCTCTTGGTGCAACTTGAGGCATGAGGCTCCTCAGATTCCTCTTCTCCAGGAAAATAACACCAGTTCCCTCAGTCACACCACAGAAGACATGTGCTCTAGACCCTTCACAAGCTTCACTGCCCTTCTTTGCACATGTTCCAGCATCTCAAAGGCCTTCTTGTAGTGAGAACACCCTAAAATCACCCTCCTGCTCACCCAGCACATTTCTATGGCAAGGACCTTCTGAATGAGTCTCACCACTCCTGAGCATTATTTCCATGACATTCAATGAAGTTATTCCTATGTGGGGCTGGATTAAAACCTGTACATCATTTTGGCCAGTCTCTAAGTGTGATTTAAGTTCAAAGTGGATGGTGACTGTCACCTGGGACCATGTGCTGCCAAGCAAGGGAGATGTGACACAGTTGTGCTGGCCACTGCCCTGTTGGCCATCTGGTGAGGTGGCATTGTGCCCAGCTGCTAGACAGATGGGTATGTGGCAGGGACAAAAAGATCAAGTTTTTTTCAGAAAGACCAAGCCAAATTACAACTAAAAATATCACCTTAGCCCAAGGAAGCTGCTCTGTCTGCCATTTGGAAGAACTGAGGACATTCCCTAGTATCACCAGACAAGAGCCATTCTGTCCATTGCCCATGATGCTGTGGACTGGAACGTTGATGAGAACAGCAAATAGTCTTCAAAGAAGAAATGCCAGCCTCTGGCATCTGGGGCAAGAAAGCTTGTGCACTGTGGAAAGGCATGGGAACCAGAATAAAGTGCATGAACTGCTTAAGATGTCCAACTAAAGGCAGTGAGAGACCCTGCTCTTCATAGCTTGGAGAGTCACTACTAACATTGTGATCTATGGTTCTTTGAGACTCTCTTCAAGGCTTAAAGGCTGGTTTCTCCAGCCCTAACATCCATATATGCAGAAGCAGCATCCTGAGGGGCAAAACCTGCCCTATTTCACTCTCCAGCTGCTTCATTTCCACCTCAACCAAAGGAAAAGCTGCAGACAAGTCAAAATCAAGTCCATGATTACAACCTTCAACAAACTTGCACAGCTATTAGAGAAAAGGCATTGGGCTTTCTTTAAACGTTTCTCCAGACTAAGAAACCATCCAAGTATCAAAGACTGGAGCATTCATGGAAGATAGTTGCTAACCAGTTCTGCTAAAAGAAAGAAAATCTATATAACTGTCCACTGCTAAGTTTTAGTTTTTTTCAAGCACTTTCTTTAAATTTTAGAAGAAATTTACAGCTTGCTGGGTTTCTACTGTGCAGATGCTGAAAAATCCCAGTAGCAAAGCTCATGAACAGCTCTGCTGAAGGACAAGATGCAGACAGAAACATCACAGGATGGCCAGTGATGGCTGCCAGCACACCCTGTGAATCACAAGCCAAGAAAATGCAGTGGCTGAAGTGTCCCTTTTTTAAGGGAATAACAAAGATTTAGCAGCAAGGGAGGAAGGATTTAGCAGTAAGGAAAACCCTGAAGCTCAGGAATGGGGAGAAGAAAGCCTTTTCCATGGAAATCATACTAGCTTTAAACCTTGGGATATAATCCCAAGGAAAATAAGAGCAGGCAATGGGTTTGGCTTGTGAGCAGGAATCCTTCCACAACCCAAATCCTCCATTCATCAAATGCACATGAAACACTACAGAGATGGGGCAGGGAAGAGCTGTCCTCCAGCCACTGCAGGGGCAAGACACCATGAGCTTTCCACTTGGCTTGCATATCACCACACAGTGATATGAAGCAGTGTTAGGGGTGAGCAGGAGGAGAGTTGTCAAGTGGAATCAACTTTGTGTTATTTTCCTGACTAAGATCATTGAGTTCAGTTGTTGATGTACAAATCAGCAGGGCTTTGATTTATTGCTCCAGCTTCATCACGTCTTCTACAGCTTAGGATCAGGAAGCAAGGGGAAATTGGTTTTGGAAACGCCCACACAAGCACTTGCACATCTCAAAACTTATGCAAACCGTTTCTTCCACAGCACTACAGTCATCTGTATGACTGCCATTACCTTTAGCCACATCGACAGCTACTAAAGGTGCTGACGTTTTGGTTGACAGCCAATTACATATGAGCCACCAGTGTGCCCAGGTAGCCAAGAAGGCCAACAGTATCCTGGCCTGTATCAGCAATAGTGTGGTCAGCAGGACCAGGGAACTGATTGTCTCTCTATACTCAGCACCAATGAAGCAGCACTTCAAATACTGTGTTCATTTTTACACCCATCACTACAAGAAGGACACTGAGGTACCGGAGCTCATCCAAAGAAGGGCAACAAAGCTGATGAAGGCTCTAGAGCACAGGTCATGTGAGGAACAGCTGAGGGAACTGGGGTTGTTTATCCTTTTACCTGAAAGGAAGTTGTAACGAGGTAGAGATCAATCTCTTCTCCCAAGTAACAAGTGATAGGATAAGAGGAAATGGCCTGAGCTGCACCAGGAGAGCTTGAGTTAGACATTATGAAAAATTTCTTCATCAAAAGGGTTGCCAAGCTCTGGAATAAGCTGCCTAGGAAAGTGGTGGAGTCACCATTCCTGGAAGTACTTGAAAAATATGTAAATGTGGTGCTGAGGAACATGGTTCAGTGTTGAACTTGTCAGTGTTGTGTTAACAGTTGGACTTCATGGTCTTAAAGGTCCAGCCTAAACAATCCTATGATTCTGTAAGCTGTCAGCTCATCCTCTCATATTTCATTAAAACACTTATTAATTCCAACAGTGTGCTCTGATTTTCCTAGCTATATAAATAAATGCATAACCACTTAACTTCCCTGAAATCCTGAGATTGTAGCAAAACATTTATTACAATGTTAGAAATGCCAGAAGGGATAGGGCAGAGGTTTTCAAAACAGTTTCAAAGTTAATTGGTGTATGAAAGTTAATTCTCCTGGCAATTCCTTTTGCTGTAAATTGTGTTGTTCATTATTCTTTAATATGTTTTCTTATGTTTAGGCTTATTAGTCCATTAAAACACTTCTGTGATCTCTAAGAACAGGATGTAAAGCAGAGAACATCCTCTAAACTGGACTAAGGAAATAAATTTGGAACTCTTGCACAAGAGCAGTGGAATGATAGGAAGCAGTTCTTAGGTAGATGCCACAAAAAGCTTTTTGAGGCTGAGTACTGAAAGAGATCATCTTACTATGATTATTTTTGTATTGACTGCATCTATACTTTGACCTGCACTTTATTTCAGGTCAATTAGTAACTTGTTAAATAAGATATCCAAGTTCTGTACTTTTGTGTCCCCATAAGTTCAAAAAAAATATGACAGAACCCAAGACTTAGCAGCAAGTCAATCATTAAGATTCAGAACCTTTTTACACATTTGACTGGCCATTTTATTGGTTTGT